>NC_090661.1:51377243-52015278 GCF_013368605.1 Nyctibius grandis
TTCCAAGAGTACATGATTGCAAGACAGAGTAGGAGTTTTGTCTGTAAAAATGAAAAATAAAATGATTGGAAAAAGTTCCTCTGTCCCTAGGGTAGTTTGTAGTCAGTGTGCATGCTATGTAGTTTTTACATTTTTTTCTGTATAACATATACCTTCAGAAAAAAGTAAGGGTATACAATGTGGGGTTTCTAAATGTGTAATGTATAAGCGTTTGTCATTATCTGGTAGCTTGCTTGTGAACGTTCAAACTCTTTCCTTACCATCACAATTTAAAGAAAAAAACTCCAAAGTAACAAAAATATTCCATAAACTATGTTTGTAGCTCATACAGTTAAAAAATGCTTCTCCAAATGGGAATATTTTCCATTATGTCTTTAAATCTACAAACTGAAATGTCATCCTTGCAGAAGCATGAGCTACCCTCTTTCATATCAATAAAAATAAACCTATTTACTGTAAAGCGAGAGTTTGTTCTGAAATGAAATGGTAAAATAACTCCTGTTACTTCTTACAAGGACTGCTGTAAAAAACACCTTACTGGACCAGACTGATGGACGATCTAGTATAGTATCCTGCCTCTAATTGAGCATGTCTGTGTTAAGATTTTTGTCCTGATCAGGAGTGCATTTTTTAAATCAATCTACTGACTGTGCTTTGGTTCACACCATACCCATGATCTCAAAGAACTCCCACAGGCTTCCTTAAAGTGAAACTAAACTGGAAGATGGATTTGGGGAGGCACCTAATGAATGACAACCACTAATGGGCATTCACTCCTTTGGGACCAGACTAAAGCTAGTACACAGTAAAACCTTGGGAATATGTATCATGCAGACACTGGGTCCTCAGCTGTAGCTGTTTTACTCTAGCAAGTATTGTGACCCATGAGGAGCAGACTGAAAACGCTAGATGTAGCCAATGATCAATATCCTGCTCTAAAAATTAGCTATCAATAAACAAAGCCATACATTAGAACAACTCTCTCCTAGGTGTGCTTTGAATTCATAGGCTTCTCCCACCAAATTTCTGTGTGCACTATGGCTGATTATTCATGATAGTGTTTGTGATGCTCTCTAAGTCTATGATGAGAATATGATTAACATGATCCTCCTTAAGAGGGAAAACAGATACCTCCACTTATTTTTCCCTTACTCCCCACTAAAATGCATTTGCAAAAAAGCTGCATCTTCAAATAATTACTCTATTCCTGAAACAGTATAAACTGTTAATGTAGCAATCATTTGATCTTTTCATCCTGAGGAATTTAAAAAGTGGTGTTGGGGCTTGGAGGGAAAGACTTTATTCTAGAAGTTGTCATTCTTTCACCCTTTATAATGTTTACTTTGGTTTGTGATGTCTTTCCTCCCTGCCTCATCTGTGATACCTTAATACCTCTACTTTTCAATTGTGCTACATAGCTTCATATAGCTTCAAAGTGCTGAAAATATCACTGGAAGATATACTACTCATAGACAAGTACTATACCAATTGCTTTGAGAGAGCATCTGAGACGCAGAAAGCTTTGTAGCTTAGTCAAATACGCTGAGAAAGGAAATGACTCTGGGTTGATAGGCAGACTATGATGTGTGTAGAAAAATCACAAACCTGCCATACCTATTTCTTCTAATCCAACAAGTAATTGCAGCCCCTCTGAAGGACTGAAGATGCTTTGAGCAAACACGTGATCATCCTCACAATTGAGGGAGGACTACTGCTCATGCTGTCATATCAGTCTTGACCTAGTCAATATAACTAGTTGGCAAGAAGAAGTGCTAAACAGTGTCTCTAAGCTTAAAGTGATTTCTGTGGTAGCCAACAGATCATGGAAAACATGCTGCATGCATTCAGAAATATGGAATATAGAGTGCAGGGTAAGACTTGACTGTCTTCTCAAGAATTGAAGAGATGGTAAAAGTAGGATAGTCTGAACCAATATTGCCTCTCTGTTTAGATTTATGCTTTTATTTATCCTGCTGGACTGAGCAAAATGATCTTTATTAGTGTGTAGTACCTTTGCTAAAAATAATATTTGATAAGGAAAAACATTATTTGAGTGGCATTTTGTGAATATTTTCAGTTAGGGAAAAAAAGTGGAGATGTAGAAAATACTGTTTTGAACAGTTTTTAAATGAAGCATTTCTACTTTTTTTTTTACAGAGCTGTACTTTTCATTTCAAGTGTAACCCAAATGAAAAAGAAGGCTAAAAAAAGGATTAACTAACCTGGCATTAAAGAAAACACTTCATTTTCAGTTGAGCAAAATGCTTCATTCCACCTGAAATGTGTTGTTTTTTTTTTTTTCATTTGGAGTAACATAAAGCTTCTGTGATAGATCTGAAATCCTTGTTTGTTAGGTTTCTTCACTTTGCATAAATCCCCGATTATTTCAGTTCAGTGCAAAATGAGTTGGTTGTTTGGTCCCCAGTATACTTCAATCAGAATGTAAAACTCATTGAGAGGCCAACTCTATAAGTAATTGTTTGTTAACCTTTAACGTTTCATAAAAATAGTTATCTTGAGTCATGCTGCTTCTCTCACTTAGAATTGAGGAAAAATGTGTTATATTGTACTTCTGTAGTGCTTTTCCCTGAGTCCCATAACTCTAAGGTACTAATCATTCAAACCTTGCTGTTAGATAAATACCATTTGCACATCTTACAGATTGCAAAACGGATGCAGAAAGAAGCAGAGACTATAGTCCTGGAGAGATCAATTTATATCTTATCTTTGCATAGTGTGAATATTCCCCTTAATTTCTGCAGTTTCCCATTGCACATGAAAAAAAAGTGTATGTGCCTAAAGTTACAAAGTAGCATGAAGCAAACATAGAGATCAGGTCTCATCAGTCTTCTTGCTTTTAAATACTAAATCAGACTGGAAAATAAACTTCTTTATTTTAGACTATGTCACAGTGGACAACTTGATGTTATGAATCATGAATAAAAGTCAGCGTCACTCTTTATGGTTATCTGTCGAGAGCCCTTCAGAAAAAACGTCTTGGCAGACAGTTGTATTTTGAATAATTTGTTTATGTTAGGAGGTATACAGCCTCAAAACTTGACAAAAACTCAGTCATGGAAGCAATAGTAATGACATCCAGTACCAAAAAAAAGCCTGAAACTTCAAAGGCAATTAGCTTGTCTATCTTTTTCACCTAGAGGCGCAAGAACAATGCGGCTATCACTCTTTGAATGGCTTATAGTGATACTGGTTTTGAAAACTCACTTTACTTTTTTTTCAATATTCATAAAATTTTAAAAGTGAGGGAGAGGGAATGAAGATAACTCAGCTGAATAATTCTGCTGAACTATTTCATAATTTTGTACTTTTGTTTCCTTTTAAAATGGAGGGCTTTGTAGTGGAAAACACAGCTTCATTTTACTCATAAATTTATATTTATTTGCTTTTGGCAAGCCAAATGGAGAGTACAAAGTCCAAATACTGTCTTTAGTCTCCTGGTGATTTGTTTACTACTATTCTTTATTTTTGTTGTGTCTGTGGCAAAAGTTCCTATTGCTACTCATGACTGCTCATGATGATTTCATTCAGATCACTTGAGCTATCAAGAGTCATTGGTGTAATCTATACTGTCAGCCTAGTGGAAAAATCTATGTATTTACTTATGACCAGGTGCTTCAACTTTTTAAAATAGCACAAAATAATGGGCCAAAAATCAACTTCTCTGCCAAATTAAAAAAAAAAACCACCCTGATGTTACCTGAAAACTTTTTCATCATCTGTGAAGAAAGCCACTGGGCTGTGGCAAAAGCTTTGTTAATTAGACTAGAAGAGTCTTTAAATTTTAAAAGTACTGGACCTCCCCACCCCCTGAAGTCAGATGGGTTGGCACTCCCCCAAATAAACCAGACTCTTGGAGTGTTCCTGGTTCCCAGAATGTGTTGCTCAATACAGCTGTGGGCAGCAAGGGTACCTGGATTAGGCTCTCTCAGAGGCAGTATGGCCACTAATGAGATGCTGGACCTCTGTCAGTAAGCACTTAAGAGGGATGCTTGCAGCTTTAGGTGGCTTCACAGTATAAAAATGGTGCCTTTAAAAGAATGGTATTCACATAGAATACATACACAGACACATTCAATATATAAGGGTGGTGTGTATATATATAAAAAATAAAAATCATTGGTGCAAAGTGGGCTCCTCTGGCAAATTTTTCTAGTGTTGCATTAGTCTGATAAGACTGTCTTCCCATAGTAAATAGCACTATGTAAATCATCATTTTTAAAAAGTATAAGTCTATTTCAATGCATCAGACACTTCTGAGACTTGAAAAACTTTGGTCTTGTTGAATACATGTGACATCAGCTCCTGATGCTGGAATCTAGCCATGGCTCTCTGTTCCCTACATTATTTGAAGGGTACAGTAGGAATAAAAGACGGCAACAGAGAGAAACTGCAAGGAAGTTTATCATAAATTGAAAAGACTGGCAAACTTCTGAGGGAATTTGTTCCCTTGTATTTCTGAATTTAAACAAATGGAATTAGCAGTTTTAATGACACTTCAACTTACTATCACTGAATCTTGTTTTGTTTTGCTAGGGTTTCTTATTACGCATGTTCTGGTAAAAAATAAATGAAGACATAATTGAAGTGTCTTAGGATTCCTTGTAGAATCTTCCAGTTCTAGTTGTTTTTAAAGTATGATGGTGAAATAGCACCCAGATGCTGAAGTTAACTGTAGAAATGACGCATCAAAATTGCCTGTGTTTCACCTTCAAGCATAATAGTTGGAGTAGTTAGAAGCTGTGTGAGAGCAGCGGAATAGAATCCAGACCTGGAAGGGACAGTTACCTTCTAGAGATGATCTGAACACAGAGGGTAGCCCTTTTAGTGGTTTTGAAGGAGCTACTTGCATGCTGACATTAGAGTAAAAGATAAAGCAAAACAAGAGAGTTCACAGGCTGTAATGGAAAGCTTGCCCATTTGATCTAATTCCAAACCACTATCTACCACACCCTGAATACTGCCTCTCCCAGCAACTGTCAACAAAAGCAGCACTTCCAGAATATGACATCACTTTCTCAGTTCAGAAGTCCTATTTTTAGTTACTTAATTTGATGCTAATGGAGATAACAGGAGTTGTCTCTGCCTAGCAGATGTCATTGCAAAATAAAAACAAAACACCACATGAAACAAAACAAAAGGGAGAGATCAATTAAACATATAAATGATTGCTCCACCCCATCCCCATCCTGCATGTGTTTATTCTTTCCCCATTGTTTCTTAAATATCAGTTTTCTAGCTCTTGAAAAAAGGTTTCCTCTTGAAGTAAATGAAAAAAAGGCCCTTTAAGAAAAGCATAACATTTTTTGCTTATATTTTAAATTTATAAATATCTACATACAAAAATGTCTGAAGTGAAAATAATAAAAGGTGACTCAGATGGCTATTCTTGTACTTGACTTGTACTGTCCTACATGAGGATAATTTCTATAACTAGAATGATTTTCTGATTATTTTAATTCCAGACCAGTTTCTTTGTTTCAGTATTGTCTCCTCTATAAGCTTCCCCATTTCTAATGTAATCAACTGTTTACTCTCTTATTTGTCAAGGTCTGTTTGGAGACTGTTGTAGTTCTTAAATGTTTTCAGTTCTTGTTATTAATCAGTCATAAGTTATAAGGTTCTTTTTGGTCTCTCTGGGAGTGTTCCCCGGATCAAAATGAAAGGATATCTGGCTGTCACTTACCTAGGTCTGCTGGGGGCTGAATGGTTTGTCCAGCAGCAGAGGCTGGAAAGACACCAGCAGCCAGTGGAGTTGTGAGAGTGCTCTTTGGTCAAGTTCATGCTGACTGGCAGATTTGGGATCATCCAGGAGCAGTTCCCTTCATTTTTCCCTAGTACCTGCCTTCCCTTTCTCCCAGTCATACCAAGTGCCTCTTCATCCACTGCTTCAAAAGATGTCATGGTTCAGTTGCTTATGCTATGTAAGCCTATCTCACTTAACTGCTTCCTCAGCATTGCAAGGTCCTCAGTTACCCAGTCTTTCCTAAGTCACTGATTTTGGCCCTAAATTATTTCAAATGCTGAGGAAAAAAAATACTTTAGTCTAACTTTAGCATATATATATTGTAAAACTTACCTAATGAATACAGTTTGTCAGAGTTAGGTGATCTAATATTACCTCCCAGCTATAAACTGCATGAAACCTCACTCTGTTGCTCTAATGCACAGGAAAAAATGCAATCTGTCCTGGAAACACCAGGCATTCCCATAATTAATGTATTTGTTAATTAGAACATTTTTTTGATCAGAGAGGGAAGGGTAGACTTTTTTGCCAGATTCGCTAACAGCAATTAGAGGTCCTGCTATTCCCCTGAATCTTGCTTTCAAGTTACACGGTTCTATTCTTTCAAGTCTATCTCAGAACATAAACAAGACATAAACTGAAAGCAGAGACAGAGCCTTCAATCAATGGAGATGTACAGTGGCAACAAAATAAATAAGACCTCCCAAAACTATTTTAACAATATACAGGAAATGTTCTCCGAGACCTTTGCTATTCTCCTGATGGATATGATGCAATAAGACAGTGAGCAGCAGGTTCCTACTAAATATTATTTTCAAATACTTTTAATGGAAACATTTCATTCAATCCGTATAATGTTAAGTATGAACTTTCATGAAAAAGTAATGGGAAACTAAAGCTGTAGTCAGCTGTAGGTCAGGGAGCAAGCTCTGATGAACAAGTCTCTGTAGGCTTTTATGAGCAATACAAGCCTAAATTTCATGTATATAGTAGGCTCAGGTGAGGTTTATAGACACATAACTTGTCGAAGATGCAACAGTGTACTAAATTGCAGCATAGTTTTAACCGTAAAGGATGAGTTCACTGTATGGTAGTGTTTTGAAAGTCTGGGACCTGAATTACAAAATGTTAATGAGTGTGTTCAGGTTTCAGCCACAACTGGATATTATCTATGATCTAAATATTTAGTGACTAATCGCTTTTGTTTTGCAGTGAAGGAGAAACTAATTCTGTAAAGAAGATTACGTGAAGGTGGTTTTTTTCCTGTTTTTTTTTTTCTTAAAGTGTGATTCTGACACTACAATGCTGATACCAAACTCCAGAGCACTGGAGTCTATATGAAGCTCCCTATGCAAACAAACAACACACCTAAGAAAATCATCGGTGCTTTTGTGCTTCGGTTTCCATTTCTATAAAACGGTCTGTTTAAGTTACATTGTAGCTTTATGTTTTGCCAATAGACGGGGTCAGCACAAAGGGCACAGACACCAGGTTTAAAATATGACCTTACTTTTACTTTAGTTTAAGGCAGCAATAGAATAGTAAGGGAAATAATACAGCAGGAACAAAACAAAGCAAGGTGATGCATCTAATCATTACTACATAGAATTAGGCATAGTGATTAAGAAAGATTCATCACCAATTGCCTTAATACTTTACCGTTACCCAGATCCGTACATCAGCTGGGGAGCTCCTGTTACAGTGAGGATTTGGAGAGCCTTTCCTGGCAACTGGGAGGTCCTACACAGTGCGTCCACTCATAGGTGAGGTCTCCAAAGTCGCTGTAAGAGGGTCCAGCTTTTATACTATTGAATAAACAAGCTTATATAACTTCAAATACGGAACGTCTGGTTTCACTCCGTTAGATGCCACCTAAAGCCTGGCCAGGGTTTAATGAGGAACTAAGGGAGCGTCTTTATCTGTTTGGCTGTGACTACGTGTTCCCAGACAAGGCCAGACACCTGGCCTTGACAGCCTGCCTCTAAACAAGGAAAAATAGATATGTTCTCATAACATGGATACATTCTCATGACTTTTCACTTTCGCTAAGGATTATATTTTACCGAAGCTACATATTTCATTAATAATCATGTATAATTCCCTAATAATCAGATACTAATATTATATAAATGTGTGGTTGGAGGTTCATCTAGAGGTCAACTTTAGTTCAGGGCCTATTGCTCAGGCCTCAGCAATTCACTTTGTTACCTAGAAGTCAGGCTATATGAGTCACCACTGTATTTTGACTGTGCACTTGAACACACCTCAAGTTCAGCATCTGGACAGGCAACAGCAATGTTTTAGCCCAAATATGCAAGACCCTACAGTGTGTGAGCCACGTGGAGTGGCCTAGTCCACCATCTTGTCCTGACTTTGCAAGGATGTGGGGAACTTCAAATAGACAAGTTCTATTTGAACTGTTGCTACAGGCTTTTCAGAAAGACCGCTGACTTCACATGCCCCCTGAGGTCAGGTATGAATTGTTTCTCACTGAAACTCAGGTGACTGTTTTGAAATGTGTGGCTTCACAGCATTGCACTGAAAGCAGTTCACATCCTGGCATGGTGTATATGTGGAACGTAAGAAGAAATGTGTACTTTAGTTTGATACTTGGCTTACATTCCTCAGGCAGAATAAATATACAGGTACTGTAGCTTGTGCAGCCTTCATGGGGAACAGAAAGGAACAGTCAAAGGTACCATTCTTTCTCCACACCTAAATGATTAATATTTATGTTTTTTCATTAGGTCAAAGACCAGGCTTGGTTTCTTAGGTGCTGGCCCCATCTCACAGGATAGCAGACTTTTTGATCCTCCCTTTACTTGGCAAAGGATGCATATGCATATGTAAAGTGCTGACCTGCTGACAGTTTGTCTTAACTTGACCACCAGGAGATGGTGTCAGATTCATAGGAAATAGTGACTGGGTATAAATTTTTATAAAAATCTGTGGCATTTTGAAGGATGGAGGAAATCATAGGAAGGGACAGGCAGAGGATGGTGGCAGTTTGATAAAGATATGCGTTTAAAAGCACAAAATCAGAATCCTAGTATCAGATATGCTCTTTGCCATGTATGCTACCTCATATTGTTTCTGTGCAGTAAATACTAAAGGATACTACGTCTTAGGATTTTCAGCTTGGATGCTTAAGGAATGTAATTTCAAAGTTATTTCTTTTTAGTATTTGATAATTCATGCCAGTAGAACTTGGCTGCACAAATACCTGTGGAAAATTGAAGGAAAAAAAAAAGGGAAAATTCTTAAGTGAATAATTTATACACTGAAATATTTGTAGAAGGATCTTTGCAGTCACCTATTTCAGCTGATTTTGGTGCCTGTCTAAAGCCATGGAAAGTATTTTGCTCAGTTCATCTAGGACTGCATCAGGGTTTGTAGTTCTTATCCTGCAAGCCCATGAGTAATTTTCTCCTCAAAGTAGAACTTTGATGTTGTCTTTTTTTTTTTTTTTTTAAATGAATTAGGATGTGTATACATTTCTAACAAACCCTACCCTACATGTCTCCGTACAGCAGGATGTGAACTGATTTCCCATCTCTCAGGTTCAGGCCCTCAAACTGTCAGTGTCACAAGTGAAATCACTGCTCAACAGCTGCCGACAGGATGTTCTGAATACCAACTTAATTAACAGCTTTATTTTTAAACAGTGTCAAGATTATGCACATAGTGAAGAATTCTTTTCTTTGACATCTAGATCAAAAAAAAGGTACATCTGTTTGGTTTTTATATTGAAGTCTTAAGTAAAAGAACCTACAATATTTTTGGTGCAACTGGCAATGTTAGATCTCTCCAAACTAGTAAATTCAGCCAAGTTTCCTTCATTTAAGACAATGACCAATACTTTGAGGAATTACTTATGAAAGTTATTTCCAAGAGCACTATAAAATGCATTACTGTCTATCAATGATGATCTAAGCTGAAAAGGCTTAGAGGATTGAGGCTTATCAACAGAAAGAATCTACTGAAAGGACTAGAAAGTTCTGGGACTTGTATCAATGCAAGCAGCTTACGGGTTTTTTTTTTTCCCCCACATGATTCATTAGTCAAGTACATTGCAGTCAATGGCTGTGCAAACATAGGCTTAGTGCAAGGCTAACTGAACTGAGAACACCACCTGAGGAACCAAGAGCAATGATAGCTTTTGAGACTTCCCACTGCATACAACATACATGTGCATTCAGATGAAAGTCTTGCAGTAAGATAATTCTTAATTCTTACAATCCCACTATTCCTTTTCTCTGCTATTAAGTGAGAATTATTACAACTGTAGCTGTTTCAGACTTTGTCTCTAGGTTTGAATGTAAACCAGCAGATAATAACAATATGGGAAAAAAATACAGATTCTGTCTAACATAGGCATAGGCTGGTGAGAAAAGCCAAACTGATTAATATACAGCCAACCTTACAGATACTGTGTACAGTAAGTATAGAAAGGATGTCTCTGTCACAGATTGGTGCTGGTTTGTGGGAACCTGGATGACTTGGAAGTCCACATGTTTCTTTTTGTACCTAATTCCTTATTTAAATTATTGCAGGGAGGAGAAAGGCAAGTTTTAAAAATATTTGCAAAGTGTGTGTGCGTTGTTTGTTTTTTTTTTTTAACCATGCAATAACTGTAGATGTTGGGGCATGGTATGACAGCAAAAGTTGAAAGGTAACTGTAGGGGTGTGAGAAGCTGGAAGCATAAGAGAACACCATAACTGAGTTTAAAATATTAGGTAACCACTGATTTTGTGCATGTTACCAATATTTCTGAATGAACTGATTGGAGCCTTAATGACAGTGTTCCTAGTAAAACTAAGAAGGCAGGAATCTGTCTGTATCAAATAACCTTTCTAGTATGATGGAAAACCTATGAACCAAAACACAACAAAATCCACCAATAATCAGATCTCTGATTTCAAAACAGGAATACTTTAATGTAAGCATACTTTCCTGGAAATTCAGTAGAGAACTGGGGTTTGGCTATAAAAACCTATGAAGCTGATAGAGCTAAGCTGATATAGTTGTTTGATTCCCACTGAAACAAGCAAGTCTCATTCATTTTCCTTCACTCTGCTTTGCCCACTGTCCTTTCCCAACCTTGGATGGGCAGTCCTGGATCTGGCACTCATCTGTCCTCTGGCAGGCTGATTCAACTTCTCATAAAATATTAACTTTTCATACTGGTTTAATTTTCTGCCAAATTAATGAGTTGTGTCTGCTCAGTGAGAAGCCAGATGAGTGCTTCAGCTGGTGGATATTGGTGGCCAGGAGCTAGGGTGGGCTCTGCAGGTGGGACACCCTTCTGGCAGCAGCTAGGCATTAGGTCAGTTTAGCAATCCTGTCTAAATAGACTTGTAGATGTAAATTTAGCCATACTGGTTCTTTCTGCACAGTCTGTCTTCACTGAAGCCTGATTTAATTTGATGCAATTTTTTTCTTTTTGTTTGTAGCTTGAGAATTTTTTTATTATTTTCTGTCACCCACATCTTAGGCTCTTTGAGGTCATTCCAGATCTTGTTAGCATGTACCAATCCACTGCTTGGTACTGCAAGGAATTATATCAAGCCTGACTGTTGGGCAATGTTAAGGAGTGCATGTTTTAATAGTCTTGAAAGCTGCAGTCCTTTCTTGTTTTGCTGTAAATGCATTAATGGAGTATCAGAAATGTGTGTCCTCTGCTAGGACTGAGGCCTCAGTACAGCATCAATTGGAAATATGTTGTTGCGCTGTGACTTCAAGACTGGGCCTCAGAGAGGAGTAAATCAGCTGTGTTGGCTTAGTAACAGCTGTAGGAGGTTGGGAGTCAAGAATTATGTTCTTCCGTAGGTCATATTCCTTCCTGGACTATGAAGGAAAAAAAAAAAAAAGGCATTTGGTGCTGTTTTATGCTAGCAAATTAGTTCATTGCTGGGTTGCTTTCACTGTCTAAGGAGAGAATCTGGGGACTGGAATCCAAAACAGTATGCTCTTTGCTCTGTCTGCTTCTAGTAAATGTACTCCAAACTTCACACATTTAAGGCAGACACTTCATGAAAGCTTTCTCTTGCCACAGAAAGTGCAAGTGACTATACAATAGAGCGGTGAACAGGATCCTACTGTACCTCACATGTCTGTTGCAGATACACTTGCCTCTCCTCATTGCCCATTTGGTTAACACCTAATAAATCCTAGAGAAATCTCCCCTTGAACATTTTGTTTATAGTGTAATGCCCATGTCTTTGATTGTAATCTCCAGGCAAACCTCTATATTCTCAGCAGCAGACAATGACCTGCTGTTTTAGGAGCCAATTGCTCTCTTTTCACGTATTTGTAAACACTTTTCCCCTAGGTTAATATCCCATCAACACTGTTTTGTTTTTTTTTTTTTTAAGTTACCTGCCAAGACTCTTTACCCAACAGTGTTCCTAACGTTTATTTTTAACTTCCTTTAAAACTAAATTCCCTTCACCTGTCAACAGATGTCATATTGTTCTTTTAATTGTATTTCACTTAACTGTGGATAATCTTATAACAGTTTTCAGATGCTGGCTTTTGAATACATTTCTTTTCCTTCTCCTTTTTGTCAAAACATGAAAAAATATTCTGAATCTTCAGCTCTCACTGCATTCCTTTCCATATACTCCTTAGTCTGCTGAAAACATTGTATTTTGGTATTTATCACCCCAAGAGCAGTGTTATACACACATGCTCTGTCTCTAAGCCACAAAAAAAAAATGTGAGAGAAGGAAACTATGATATATCTTTGTACAGGCAGAAGAAGTGTGAGCACATCTCATGCAGCTAATTTGGATCAGCAAGATGTGATTCTGGAACTCTGTGATAAGAATCTAGAAAACTCAATCCACTTTTGGTGCATAAACTGACTTTTTCAGTCTTCTCAAAGACCTTGCTGTACAAGTCCAGATAAAGCATAAATCTGTTCTCATCCTCCCTAAGAAAATATCATTTTTCTGTGTCCAAAGTTCCTTTCCCTTAACTGAAATATATGAAAGAATTTCAGATAAAGAGCTGCTGGACTGAGGTTTTCAGTAGCAGATTTTGTTATTTTTATTCCTCAGGCACTTTGTAGTCAGTAGAGACTGAGATTAGATATTGGGCTGACAAAAACTAGGCTTGCCTCCTGCTAATATCCAGGTATATACTTCTGATTTTTGGGCAAGTAACTCATGTAAAATGTGCCAGACTTCTCAAGGCACTGACTATTTCGATTGAAAGAGCAGTAGAAGCTCTCTGCTGTTAGAAATGTGTGACTATGAACCTTTGTTCATGAGGGGGAAAATGAGTGTTATCGCAATAAATACATACATATGCTGAATCATTAGTACTGAGGTTCTTCATGTTTCTGAAGTTTGTCATGTGCTCAAGGAGTCTATTTATTTGTGGCATTATGGTGTCACCTTCTCCCCCTCTTCATCTTGTACAGATCGTGAAATGTCAGCATACTCATATCTGTGAAAGGAAACATAAGGATGAAAAAGCTGTGAGGGTGGGCTGGGCATTTTCGGCACTGACTTTATCTATGTACTTCACAAACAAAACTCAGAATCGCATGTTACCAGTCTTCAGAGACGTAATGACATATCTTGTCCTCTCACAGTAGCCTTTATCATATTGTAATTAACATCAGTGGGAATTTTTCTGTAGACCCAAGGTAAGGTGCATCCACAGTGCTCATATAGAGCAGTGGCTGTGCAGCAGCTTCCCTCTGTCATATGGCATGGAGCGCATGTCTCATTGTGTGTTCCATGGACAATGAGAGGGCTGCATTTCTCTTACCCACTCCCCCTCCACATGCTTGTCTAAATTCAATCTTACAGTTCACTGTAAAAGTCCCAGTAGGAACACTTAAGAAAGTTATTAGTAAGAACAGTAAGGCATCCTGTGGCAGTGCTGTTCTGATGCTGAAACTGAACAAATATAAAGTGGAGAGAGACTATAAGAAGAAGGAAAAAAGAAGAAAATTTAGGGAAAAACCCTGAAAATTATCTATTCTGATTTTAGAGAGAATTTTCATTTCTGAGTTTTCATGAACATTTCATGTTCTAACCTTTACTACTCAAATGATTAGAAATAACACACTATAATGTATATGCACTTAAATTTTTGTGAGAGTAGAGTTTTTTGACTTAAAATTTGACAATATTTTTTCATGATATAGCTGAAATAAGAAACATTCACTTGACCAGCTGTATCTTTAGCAAAAATGATAATACATACCCTTAAAAACTTTATAAAATTAATTTTAGCAGCTGACGTGTTGTGAATCAGAAATATTAGTCTAATAATTCATAATTTGAAAGTCTCACAAACTAATTTGTGTATCAATTCACACTTTAACTATTTATAAACTCTATACAAATTTGGAATTCATTTAATTACATAAACTATTGGCTTGCAGTAGTCACTAGTGAACGGTTCTGCAGGTCACACGTAATTTTGTAAGAAAAAAATCATCTTAAGTAGCCAATTTTGTCATCTGCTTGGTAAAATTTAGAAAAAGAAAGTGGAGAAAGGGAATATGTTTATTAACTGTGGTAAACAATTAGATGAACTCTCATATTGTGTCATACAACTTATCTGATCAGTGGATAAACTGGATAGTGGTAACAGACAAAACCAACATCTGGGCAGATGAAGTTACCGTTTTCAGTTTTTGGAAGTGAGCAGAAAGGTGAGAGCATAGATTATGTCTGAAAATATTTAGTAAGAAAAAAAAGAGGGGATTCAGAGGAATAGAATCTCATCTACGCTTTAATCAAAGAACTCTATTAGATTTAACTTGTACCTCCTCATTCTTAACATAGTAGAGAATCTGAGCCTGACTTTGTATTCTGGACAGAAACATGAGATGTTCCATATTTTGATTAAGAGCTTGGATAGTCTACCATTTGATCATGTCTCCATAAGCTATGGAAACATCCAACTAAAATTGATATTTTTGCCCTTCAAGGGATTGAATGTCTTGGGATACAGATTTTTCCACTTCAAAACAGAAAGAAGCATGTAAGCTAATATGTAGATACACTTGCTGAAGAAAAAAGAGGGGGGAAAAAAAAAATAAAAGCTCAGTCTCATGAAACTAATTTCATGTGTAATTTCTTTGAGACTTTTTTTTTATGTCCAAGATCCAAACCCAACCTTTTCCTTGGTATATCTTCACTGAAAGATTGTCTGAAACTACTAGTACAATTTGATTCTGCTCTTGTTAAAATACACCCCAAATCCCCTAACAATTTTAGTGTTATGTCAAATCATGTGAGCTGTAAATTAGCATTTAGGTGCAGATGTTACTTCATCTTTCCAGTTTATAACGAAGGTGAATTTCTTGAGACTTCCACTGCTTCTTCACAAGTTCCCGATAATTTGTAAAGAGTAGACATAGTCTCTCACATATTTATTAGCTAAAAATTTTGACATTACAACAAAGAAATTTTGAAAGTGCTCATCTCCTCTTTGACTTACAATTTGCAGGTCCAGTAAGGATATAACTAATTTAGTTACAGTTTTGCAGAGTACTTTTTTCTACTCAGAATAACCCAACTCAGATATTAATCTCCATAATATTTCTAGCTACATCCAGGTGGAGAAAGAGAGTACGTCCATTCTCTGGGAGAGTATTCTTTGTCTTTCCACTACCTACCTGAATTATATGTTATTTTAGAAAACGTGTATATGCTGATCTTCCCTGAAATTTCTGTAGTACTACACTGCATTTTCCACTATCTTTTACTTATTCTTAGAGCCAGTTAGCAGCAATGTTATTGGGTTTGCTTCAGCTAAGCTTAGAGTGTGGAACATATGGCAAAGAAGATGATGCAATGTAAGGGGAAATGGTGAGTTCTGGGGAAGCTTCTGTTCAATGTTCAGTCCTACTTTTCATTCCAGTATTGCTTTTCTCCACTCCTTCCCTACTCAGCGATACTTTCTAAAATTACCTAGATGTTAAAAAGGTAATAACTTAAAAAAAAAAAAAAAAAAAAAAAAGACTTACGAATTTATGCAAGGCCCAAGAAAGGAAAAGAATGGTGAAAAATGGGAAACAGACTTAACAGAATCATAGAATTGTTTAGGTTGGAAAAGACCTTTAAGATAGAGTCCAACAGTTAACCTAACGCTACCAAGTCCACCACTAAACCAGGTCCCTAAGCACTACATCTATACATCTTTTAAATACCTCCAGGGATGGTGATTCCACCACTTCCCTGGGCAGCATGTTCCAATGCTTGACAAACCTTTTGGTGAAGAAATTTTTCCAAATATCCAATCTAAACCTCCCTTGGTGCAACTTGAGGCTGTTTCCTCTTGTCCTATCACTTTTTACATGGGAAAAGAGACTGACACCCACCTTGCTACAACCTCCTTTCAGGTAGTTGTAGAAAGCAAGAAGGTCTCCCCTCAGCCTCCTTTTCTCCAGACTAAACAACCCCAGTTCCCTCAGCCACTCCTTGTAAGACTTGTTCTTCAGACCCTCCACCAGCTTTGTTGCCCTTCTCTCTCTCTCCAGCACCTCAATGTCTGTCTTGTAGTGAGTGGCCCAAAACTGAACACAATATTCAAGGTGCGGCATCACCAGTGCTGAGTACAAGGGGACAATCACTTCCCTAGTCCTGCTGGCCACATTATTTCTGATACAAGCCAGGATGCTGTTGGCCTTCTTGGCCACCTGGGCACACTGCTGGCTCATGTTCAGCCAGCTATCGATCAATACCCCCAGATCCTTTTCTACCAGGCAGCTTTCCAGCCACTCTTCCCTAAGCCTATTAGTGTTGCATGGGATTGTTGTGTCCCAAGTGCAGGACCTGGCACTTAGCCTTGTTGAACCTCATACAGTTGGCCTTGGCACATTGATCCAACCTGTCCAGATCCCTCTGCAGAGCCTTCCTACCCTCAAGGAGATCAACACTCCCACCCAGCTTGGTGTCATCTGCAAACTTACTGAGGGTGCACTCGATCCCCTTGTCCAGATCATTGATAAAGATATTAAAGAGAACTGGCCCCAATACTGAGTCCTGGGGAGCACCACTTGTGACAGGCTGCCAACAGGATTTAACTCCATTCACAACAACTATTTGGGCCCAGCTGTCCTGCCAGTTTTTTTTACCCAGTGAATAGTACACCTGTCCAATCCATGAGCAGTCAGTTTCTCCAGGAGAATGCTGTGGGAAACTGTGTCAAAGGCTTTACTAAAGTCTAGGCAAACAACATCCACAGCCTTTCCCTCATCCAGGAAGCGGGTCACCTTGTCATAGAAGGAGATCAGGTTAGTAAAGCAGGACCTGCCTTTCCTAAACCCATGCTGACTGGGCCTGATCGCCTGGTTGTCCTGTACGTGCTCCGTGATCGCCCTCAAGATGATCTGCTCTATGACCTTCCACGGAACTAAGGTCAGACTGACAGGCCTGTAGTTTCCTGGATCTTCCTTCGGGTCCTTCTCGTAGATGGGTGTCACATTTACTGTTCTCCAGTCCCCTGGGACCTCCCCAGTTAGCGAGGACTGCTGATAAATGATTGAAAGTGGCTTGGTGAGCATTTCTGCCAGCTCCCTCAGTACCCGTCAGTATTAAAAGAGAATCTGAAACTGAGAAATGAGACAGGAGGTATAGAACTGTAACTGGAGGATGAAACACAGCAATAGTCATATTTTCCTTTCGTGTAATACTTGCATTGTTTGTGTATGAACAGATACCCTTCCTCTTCACACTAATGTTTCAAGTGTCAATTAATCCCATCAGTCTGGATGGATTCTATCTGGACTTCAAAATTACATTACTGGAGAGCATTCTTCTGTTTTTCTTGGTTATTCACTTTGCAGTTTGCTTTCTGAAAGATACTTAGATTCCCATGTGCAATCTTCTAGCTAAAATCAAAGACAGCCCAAAAATAGTGGAAAGAAACAATAAAGCTTTGCTGAACAATTCCTGTTCTCACAATTACAGTGCATTTTCATTAAATGACTCTCTGGAGACAACTTCTCCAGGTGCAATATTGCTGTAGGTTTCTGGCTCTCAAAGGTGCTGAAAATCTATACCTCTTTATTATCCTCTACATCACATTATTCCATACAGCTATTCTGACTCTCATCTTCCAAGAAAGTCTGGCTAAGGAAGGAGCTGCCACTTTAACAAGAATGCCAACCACACACAGGAAAACGCATAGCTTACATTCCTGAGGCATTGAAATATTTTTATTATGAATGTTCTGGTGTAAAACTCCCATCCTTATAGGGAAAATGACTTTTCCTGAAGAGACGATGAGACATCGTACATAGTCTATACTATGAGTTAGGAAGTTTAAGTGGTCTCTGAAGAAAAAAGAAACCTTTCTGAAAATCTGAAGTTCAGAACATATCATATAGCAGTAGCAATAAATAGGTTTCTTTTATAAAGTCTTTTAGGAAGTGTAGAGAAGTTGATAATACCTAATTAAAAGCAAGAACATTAAGGTGTAGACAAAAACAAATTGTGCGTTGTGTTTCAGAGGAGAAAAAGGCAATGTTTTCTTATTATTGGATAGAAGAACAGTTCAAAGCTAAAACTGAGTAACAATAATTGCTCATAATTTCATAACGTTGTTAGGCAATGCAAAGGATATTAGACTCTGATTGCATCCTGGGATATCCAGGAGTGGACATATATTTCTTTCTACTCTGTAGAAAAAGAGTTCAACATGTGTTGTAACTGAATGATTCAGAACATCATTCCAGAACCCATTTCAGACATCACCCTCTGTGTCATGGAATTATTATTTTTTTTTTTTTTTTAGCATTCTAATCATGAGTCTTGCTTATCTTTTGGGTACTGTCTCCATATTAGCCACAGTGTTTTTGTGAGAGCTCTGCTTTGGAAAAACTAAAGGCAGAGAGATGCAGAATGAAAGGATGTGAAGGTGCTCTAAAAGGAGTAGCGTTATCAGCTGCCTTGACTTACACAAGACAAAAAAAAAAAAAAAAACCAAAACAAAACCACCAAAAAACTGGTGCTTTTTCTCCCTCAGGTACATATTTTGTGTTTTATCAGTTAGCAAGAACTTAAAGATGATTAATTTACATAATGAATTCGTTGAGATACGGAAGTCATGTAGACTTCCGTGAAATATAGGCTATTTTTAGTCTTAGGCATAGGGTACCTCCACTGCAGATGAGGACTCCAGTGTTACAAGTCTTATCCAGAAAAACTGAAGTCCTTCATCTGAAGATGACTAACTTTTCTGGGTTTAGCTGTTAACCGAAGAGAGAGGAAATCTTAACAGCTGTTCAGTCCAATGTAGACACCAATCAACAGAAATAACTTAAAATCAGATAATTTTCTGAGATTCCTGTCGTTAATTACAAATGGGAATCCAAAATCGGGCACTCTTGTCATCACTTGGAATAAAACCGGAGTGGCTAAATTTGAATGGAGGTAAGTGAATGAAACATGTTTATTTTTTTCTGATCTGAAGCCCATTTGTAGTACAAACCAAAGTGACCATAATATTGTGCTATACAGAAGGATTTGACACTTATATGACAAAACATGTTCTGCTGTAGAATTCTGTTGTTACAGGGGCCTGAACTGGCGTGGTGGGAATGTTTACCAGAGAAAGGACTTCCTCTTCCAATGGCATAATTTGACTTTCCTGTGTTGGCCTGAGCTTGTGTCTCTTATGAAACTTTTTGCATTATCAAGAAGTGCATTATTCAGTTTTTATATAATGTGTTTCTTGTGGAGGTTAAGCTAAGCTTCTTTATTAATGCAGGGTTGAACAACAGTGTAAGGTTGAGACTTTTGTATTTTATTTTATATATTTATTTTATTTGTTTTGTTGTTCTCCCAAGCAAAAGCATCAGAATTATTCTTCAGCAAATATTAATTCTGTTTGTATGTATGTAAAAGGTTTAAATGGAGTTTGCAAGTACATTTTTGTACTTGTCACAGCTTTTGAAATGTTTTTTTAAAATAATAATTGAGACATTGCAGGTGACCTTTCAGTATGGGCTAGTAATGTAAACCTAGTGCTGTTTTATTATATAGGAAGTTTTTAATAGGATAAATACCTATTTCAAAAGTAGCTAATGTGCATTCTTTTCATAACTCTTCTTTGGATAAATCACTGTATTATTTTTCTAGACTTCTACATTCATGTATCAGTGCCAAAAATGCATGAGAAAAAGGGATCTAACTAATTCTTTCTTTGCTTCATTGCTAGACTAACTTTCTGTATTATGTCCTGCACTTCAGAACAATACAAATATTTGGAGATTGTTTCATGCCTGACCTGAATTTAGGAAATATTCAGGATAGGACTGTAGTCAATAACTATGCAGTTAACAATATAAAGAAGTTTCCTAATTTCTTTTGTGGTTTTCTCTGGATCAAGAACCAAGCCATCACAAAGCTACTGCATGTAAGATAAAATTAGTTTTAGCTTCTTTTATGAAGACGTTTGTGCCCATAGAAGCCTAAAAAGGGGAAACTTGATCCTAGAGCTAGCCAAATGCTGTGTATAAGTAAAGATAAGGTAGTAACAATGTTTTTGAAATAACTAATCAAAAAATCTTCATCTTTTTAATGAATCAAAAAAGATTAATTAAAACTGGAACATATGCTTAGCGTGGCTATTGCAATTGTGATCTCACTTAAGGAAAGTTTATTATTCTGGCTTAGTGCAGTAAAATGTAGGTTAATCAGGGATGATTCTCCATGAATTATCTTGGGATAAAGAGAGATGTACAGTGCACAAAGAACAATACAAAAGGCACATTATCTGTTCATCAATATCTTTAGGCAGGATATTAGAAGATATCTATCTATCAAAGCACTGAATTTCTGTAACAGCCTCCTAGTGGGGACAAACAACATGTCCAACTTTAATGCCTGTGACACCGTGGGTGAACTTTATGATCTGGGAGGTCTCTGCCACTGTTCTGTGTGTTGAAGAGGGCATGGTTTGGCCGGTACACCAATGACCTGACCTGCATTTATGAAGAAAGAACAGTACACCCAAATTAGCATGACTGCTGTCAGCAAATGTGTTTGGTACAATTTCTTTAAGAGCATTAAGGACAAAGTTATAGTATCAGCAGTGACTTTTCTTCTGAACAATATTAAACAGGCTCAAACTCTTAAATGACAAGAACATGACACCTTCTGCAAGCCTGTGATATCCTGAGGGCTGTAAATTTCTTACAAATGCCCTAGTAACAGTGAGTCTTCATAAAGGAACAGAAATAATCCAGAAGGAAGAGGGATCCTGTACTTATATCAGTTATTTGTTTCATGATAGGAGGGGGAAAACAGAAACAGATAGGCTTATAAAATAGCCTGGCAGAAATGCAATGACCTCTACCCAATCCTGTAGGCATACGAGAGACACTAGGAGCTCTTAGAAGTTTTAACAGCCTTGGAAGAAGAGGAAGGGTCTGTCTACATGAGGACAGAGGGGAAAAATTAATTTAAATGGTCTAAAAGCGTGAATTTAAATTGCATTAGTTAAACCACATAAACAGTTATGTGAATACTCTCCCTCAAAATTGAAGGGACCTAAATCTGATTTAATATAATCTACTTCCAAGGTAAATTAAGATAAACTGAATTAAGATTATTTTAATTCTGAACTAAGGTGTTTACACAGCCGTATAATAAGGTGAAAATAATCTATTTAATTGGGAGTAATTTTCTGAAGTACACTAATGTAAAAAGTCAAAGAACTGAGTGTGTTTTGCAGGATGTGTACAATTAAACTTTTGTTGCTAACAATGTCTTTAAGTACCTATACTGTACTCAGAACACAGGACCCAATATCTCAAGAAAGACAAGATAGACTAGGACAGCAATATTCTAGCAAAGACATGGGTTTTTTTTGTTTTTCTCAAAAAAAAAAAAAAAAAAAAAAAAAAAGCCAAAACAGTTACTTCTTTCAGTATACATATTTGAAAACTGAAGCAGAAAATAGAGAGAAAAGGGGACATTAGGTTCCAGGACAGACACAAAATGAAAACCTGATAGTTATGAGAAAGATTAGGAAAAGGGTTTGACTAGTTAAGACTCATCAGCCTTTCTTAGGAAGTTAGTTTTTCCTAAACGGAATATGGGAAGATAAACCTCAAAGATCATGTCTTACAGTGATCAGTATAAATAGATACTTTACCTTCATCTTGGTAGCAGCTACAGGCACTCCTGAAGGACAGAATAAATCCCTTAATCTTGTCCTGGTATTAATAGTCTATTAAGATAACATTACAAAAGCCTTTTTAATTGATATCAATGTCAGAAGGAAACTCTAATTATGAATTGTTTTAGAACACTGCAAGGACTTTGAATCAGAGAGTTATGAATTTTATCATGTAAGAGATTCATTCTGATCTCTTCTAAACCTTCCTCTTCACTAAATACTGTATTAAATCAATGAGACTTGGGAGTCACAAATTATTGTATCGTTTGGGCTTGAGATGATTGTTATGTGTTTATATTATTCCTTCTCAAGACAGTCCATTATTTCTGATTAATTTTAATTAAGCCAGCAAATGGCCTTTTATCTCTGTACTTCCAGTAGCTGCTCTGTGCTAACATTTGTTTGAGTTTACATTTAATAAATATCTGCTGCTTAACCCTTCAGCAGCAGCTTGAACTAGAGTGCTGGTAATGAAGATGTATGAAAATAAAGACAGGAGAAAAGCATTAGAATGAAATGGATTAAGCTGGCTGAGAAGTCTGAAAGGCTCACTTAATGAATGATACTACAAGCACATCAAGGCTGAATAAATATCAAATTGATTTAATTGGGTTACTTCTTCAAGGTCACACCTGAGAGATTATATTTATGGCTTTTGCCACATAACTTCTATTTGGATTAGTGAAGTGTAAAGGAATGCCCTGGAGGAAGAGAATGTACTCCTAACTTCCACACAACGACACCAGTTCTGTTGGAGAATATGCAACTGTTAAGTTTTCCAAAAATAAAAGATTTTTGAAATCCCATGTTAAGTGACTAATTCTTATAACACCCTACAGAAATTAAGTATCAGCCACCATCCATCCTCCAGTTAGCTGACTGGAAAGAAGCTATTAAATAAAACCTGGCTGCTGATGACCCAAGACTATGCATCGTCTAGTGGCCTCATGAGTTGCTTCATGTGAACCTGAATAGTGACTTGAAAGTAGGAACAGTTTAATAAGGACATCATCTACTGGGATAACTTAGTTTTGGTTGATATTTTACATTTTCTGCAGTCAAAACTCTCATCCAAGGAGAGCCAATGCAGGTAACTTATACAGGCTTGTTTTATTGGATACTGAAAAGTATAATGCTCAGCAGTATTTAATTATTTCTTCAAAACATTTCCAACTGATAAGGAATTTTTTTAAATTACCAAAGTTATTTTGATACTCAATATTAAGTCATTTAATATAAAATAAGCATCTAAAAGCTTTGAGTTTTAGTTGATTACAATACTTAAGACATGCATAGATTACGTATACCTGAAGTTTAATACATGCTTTTGGGCTGGCTTTCATGTTTTTTTTTCTTTTCTCTTCTTGCAGAATATGTTCACAAATGGACAAAGGTGTTACAAAGCCCTGAAATTCACTGGAGGATAAAAATTTTAATTCCCTTAGCCTTTAACTTCAGCCTAAGTACTTTCTCGGACAGCAGAGGGTAAGCAAACAGTATCTGCCTCATGCTTATTTTATTACCAGGGACCATTTATGACATGAGTTTAGAAATGCACAGAAGTACAGTATTCAGCATCCTTGATCAAATGTCTGCTTAGTATTCCCTTGGTTGCTTGAGTCTTGGATAATGTGTTATTTGGAGTTCAGTAAACTTCATCCCTAGGAACATAACAGAGTATTTTTTAAGATGCAATATGGATAATCATAAGGAATTTTAATGGATAAGATATTTTTCACTCAAGATGTTTAAGGCACGCAGTGGTGTTTGGCTGTCATTGTTCCACATTCATGGCTGGCATTGCGAAGAACTCAAAGTCTCTTGTAAGGAAACTTGTACTTGCTGGTTATATTTGATAGGTGGTGAATTTTGTGGTTGGTTTGTATTTCATACTGGGGAATAGAAAGAACAGACACTTGCATAAAACATCTCATTAGAATGAAAAGAGAGATTGACATACACAACAAAATACTGTGGGTTTTCTGTGTGAATTACAAGTATATGCTGTTTTCTTTTGACTATTTTCACCTATACAAAGGCATCTACGGATGTCTCAAAACGGGTGAAGGAATACATTATTTAACAGCATCATGTAGTGAGGATTATGTAGCAATGCTAAGGGCAGGAACTAAGCAATATTCCAGAAAACAGACTGCATTTTTAACTTACCCTTTGAAAAGAATTGCTCCTTTGCTGATTACCTAAATACTCTTTTAATTGCACCCATGAAGCTGGCTGGTGTTTCCATGTCCCATTTTTTTAAAAGGTCAGATGTTTCTTTTTATATTTCATAAGCAAAACAGTGTCTGAAATATGAACCATAGAGCAAATTTGGAGTTGAGGTAAATCAGTCTGACTCAGCTGATGATCATGGAGTCAAATCAATTGACACACCACACAGGTGTGTTGCAAGTGATTCATCTAGTGTTATGTTTGCTTCAGTGGTTAATAATAAATAAATAAGAACAGCAGTAAGAAGTTTGTGTTGGTAATTCGAAATATATTCTCACAATATATATTAATATTTTGAGGTTATTATTATTAATAAGTTTCTTACTAACCTTGTTAAGATGTTGATCTGTGCCCCATTTAGGCAGTTATAAGACTTTGTTTATTGTTTTAAGAAGAAAATCCTTCATAATATAAGTTTGTATATTTTCTTATTGTATAAATAAACGAAGGTTTTCAAGAGTCCCATATTAGACCCAGTTTCTTAATGTGGAAGCACATTCCTCAGACATATTCTGTGATTTTATACAACATATATATAAGTACAGAGTTAGTGTGAACAAATCTTAAAAATTCATGCAAGTTTTCCAGAATTCCAGACCATTAGTCTGACCTTTCTGGTATAAAGATCATTCAATAATACATTAAACTATTTCACATGTTTTCTTCTGGTGTTTCTTCTGCACAATTTCTACTTCTGGATGAAAGCAGAAAGTAGAGAGTTAGTTAGGAATCTACATATACACATTTCTATAGATCTATAATGCATAATTACAAAGTTATATTTTAATATTATAATATACTTGGTTCAACTTTTCTCCTTAGGACTGAACCCTAGAAAAAAGATTTTGCTACCAATATTTGTTCATCTTCAACATGTGGGAACTGTTAGGAAGTGGTGGCTAGATGTCAGTGCTGTCAGGCCTGGAATGCACAAGAACCAGTGATACCAGAATGCTCCAGGCATCTGTCCTCTGCCAGACTGGGAAAGCATTACTCTCTTCCCTGGTCTTTCTGCAACACAGCACTAAAAGCATCTCTTAATATGGGTTCTCTGAATTACTGGAATCAAATAATAATAATAATGAACATTTGCCTTGAACAGATTACAGTTATGAATCCTGAAAATTTTTGCCTAAAAGAAATTGCTGTGCCCAGGTTCTTTAATATATATCCACCTGTAGGGTCTAAACCTAATTGTAAACTTGTAAAACACAGGCCAATGTGATGAAACATAGGATAGAAGGGGAAACAGATGATAAGGTAATGAAAGTAAGTCCATCTGGTATATAAATTCAGTGGGTAATATATTGTCTAAAGTCTGCTTTATTTATAAAGAAGTGATTGTTTTTGGTGTTGATAACAAATAAACAATTTAGTTGGAAATCCATGGTTTGGTTCACATTTCATACACAACCTTCGTTTTTCATGTTATAGAAACCACTTAACCTCTCCTTACAGTTTTTGCTCTTGAAAGTTTGCTGTGTAAAAGATACTAGAGAGACATCACCTATCTATCTGTTTTGACAGGGCTTAAAACTAAAAGCAGATGCTACTGCAACTGAGTCCATTGACTGCCAACAGCTCAACTACATTCCCCAGTGAAATTTTCCAGTTTTGCTGCATCTGCTTTCACCAATCATGAAGGTTCTTTGACTTCACCAGAGTGAAGTCCTAAACTTTGTAGAATTCATTTTCAGAAATCTTCTCCATAATGTTAGAGTTTTGTTTTTCGAAACTTCTGTCACAAAACTTCTCGCAGATGTTCTGTATAACTGCCATAGTATTTCTATTTCTCCCTTACTCAGTCCTCTCAAATATACCCCTGCCAATGTTAGTACAGAAATACATGGTTTAGAGGGAATTATTGTACTTAACCTTTAATTGCCTGGTACGCTTACTGTTACCAGAGAGAAAAAAAGTATGCCTGGGAATGAGTTCTTGGTACGCAAAGGCAGATCATAATCTCTGTGAGTCTAGAAGGCAAACTTTATTTTTTGCTTGAATTAATGAACTACTGCCACTGTGCTTGCACTCTGGAAAAAATAAAACTCTTCAAGCCTGTGAGGGTTTCTGAGCTGCATTGTTAGTGCTAAAAGAAACAGTGCTTCTGCCAGTTTGCTTTGAAAATGTTTCCGTATTTAACTTTGTGCCAGTTATAATCAATAATTAGCATTGATTGCCCTCCAAAGTCTTTATATATATTAAGCCTTTTATGAAAGCATTTAATAAGTAAAATAGATTTTGCCATGTCTTATCTGAAGCAGATAGGTCGTAGATTTTCAATGGTCAAAAATGTATATTTCCTCAAAAGTTTTTTCATTCAAGTCATGCAAATTATTGTGTGATACAATTCTCTTGGGAATACTGTAAACCAAGGTATTACTTGTATAATCATTGTACACATTACATTGGATTGTGACTATGGAATTTTTACTTTTATCTCTGCTGGACTTCTTTAGCACTAACTGGAACTTCGAATATATCATGGGTCACAGAATGCTTTCATAAATAAATAACCTGTATTAAAATGTGGTTCTATGGTTTTCCATTCACAATGAAGTATGATCTATCTGAGGCCATCATGTGGATATTAATTTCTCAGTTTGTGTATGCCAAAAAATTATATTATATACAGAAAAGAAAACATGATCCTTTTCACAACAGCAAAACAGAGAGGCTTCACTGAGAAACCCAAGTGTCAATTGGGCACTGATCCCACTGATGACTTCAAGTATTTGAAATGGCAGCTTCCAGGCTGTTGGTTAGGATCAGACCTCAAATTTTTTTAGTATCTGTATTGGTCCTTCAGAAACCATACCCCAAAGATCCCAGAAGAATACGTAAGTTGTAATTATGCCTCTGTTAAAACTCATTTACTCTTGCCACAGCAGTGAAGTGAGATATAAATAGGATTAATTCTTCTTCTCCACTCAAAACTTTGTTTCTTTCTTTGTGTATTCTTTAAACTTGTCATTCTTCTGTTTTAACAGTCACAGCATGAGAAAGTGCATGTTGTAGTGGTCTATACAGGGTCTAAACTAGAGAAGATGTTCAGAGTTATGTAACTACGCCAACATTGTGCTACTTCATAGCAGAGTTCATGGCTGTTTTGTGATATTCTGTCCTTTTTGAGCCTTGAAGGGGGAAAAAGCAAAAAGCAGTGAGGGCGCAGAAGTGTGATTTGGTGTATTTTATTACCAAAAAGCCTCAGGCAGAAACCTGCCTCATCAAAATTAATTAATATTTGCATCAAGTCCTTTGATCTGAGGTTCCACATTTCAATGTTTGTGTGATCACACACATCCAAGTTGCATCTAAACTTCATCAAACCTCAGATTAAAAGAAAATTCTTGTCCTCCCTTCACAAATGAACATCTTCTTGTGTTAAACAACACACATATAGATACTTCATAGAATCATAGAATATCTCAAGTTGGAAGGGACCTATAAGGATCATAGTCTAACTCCCAATGCTTCTTTGCTCCAACTTCTAAAGCTACTTTGACAGCAGTATTAGAAAACAATCAAAGGAGCCATGACTTTCAGTTGACTTTTCAAACATTTTAAAATTTGCTATTGTAAAGAGACTCATCTCCTCCATAGTTTGCAAATATCTAGCTATAGCTGCTGATTCTCTTACTATTACAGAGCACTAATTTGGAATGGTTAATGACCAGAAGTGTCGGCCTTAAAATTATTGCTGAATGACATGAACATTGGAAGCTCTGTTCAGTTTACATGACCACATCTATTCCCTGGCTTTTCAGAGGTGCTGGGATACTTGAGTTGTCCCTGTGGGCTGATATATATGACTCAAGATCTAGGGAAGACCAACACGCTGCTTAAGTGGTAGCCAAAGTCAAGTACATAATGACATTTGAAGTGCCCAGGACACTCCTGGGCAATTCAAGTGACACTTGACATAAACTCCACAGAGTCTCTGTAACTACTCACAAACAGTACCAGGGCTATTTTTCTCTCAGGCAGCAGAGACAGTTGTCAGAAACCTCAGTGGCCGTAGTTCCTGGCTTGGTGCCTCTGCCAGTCTCAGAGATGGAAATAAAACCCTGTACCCCAAACCCCATTTGTACCCCACTGAAGGCTCTTCTATCATGCAAAGTAACAGCCAGAGCACAGTTCTGTGATTGAGTTACCACAAAACCCCTTTAGCACAGAATGTAATACTGCTTACGCTACTACGTATTCCTGAATCCAATGTCCAGGCTTCTCCGGAATAGTAAATAATCCCACGTCTAAAACCAAGTTAGGTCAAAGATTGTTATCACCCTACAATGAATACCAGAAGAATTATTAATGACCAGCCACTTGCTGCGAAGTGTTAGAGAAGTATGTATTTTATACTTTATATGCAATACAAGATGTGGCTGGAATGCAAGACAAAGTTGGTTTGATTCCCTGCACCTGGAGGCTTGGGGCTGTTTGTGTATTTCTCCTTTTCATGTCAAATGTGGGTGTCCTCATCCACTTTCTTATTTTTTCCAGTGTGTGTTTTTTTGTTTTTTATTTAATCTTTGCATAGGTGAAGGCATTTTAAATAGTATCTTATTCCCTCTGTGCTTTATTTACACATACGACACACGCTAACACCATAGCTGTAACTGTCTGGAGAATTTGTTTTTATTCTGCATGGGAACTAAACCAAAACAATCCTGAAACTTTTTTAAAAAAAAAAAAGTGTCAAAACAGATGTTTTAAGACGGGAAAAATACCAACGTTTTTAGCTTTTCTGTTTCTGTCTGTCTCTGTCAGCAAAAGTAATCAGTGAAATATGTACCTGAAAGACTGCCGAAATAAAAGAACACTGAACATAAAACTTCTAGTAAAATATCCTAGTTTTGAGAATGAATAGTTCAATCAAAATATATTATCTCAATGTTCCTATTAGATATGTCTATAAACACTTCATAACACACCCTTATACCTTTCCCCCACAACAGACATAACACATGTATCTGTTTTAGTATAAACACATTAAACTATTCACAGAAACATAAATATATTTGTGAGCACAAGACAGTCATTTACACTTTGGTATATGTACAAATTTAACACACATAATAACATGTGTAAAGGAATTCATCAGCTCACTTCCTTTTTCCTGACAAACACATTCTTTGCACCTTTTCTGACTGGTAATAAGAATCACCTAAAGGTTGTAAGGCAGAGGTAAAATAGCAACATGGAGGTCAGTCAAATCCTACTGTAAAGGGCAGCAAAATATGCCCCAATGTTTCCTGAGTACTTCATCTGATCAATGTCACAAGTCAGAATCAGATAAAAGATACATGCCAAGGTCTGTTATTTGAATGTGATAGACGTTGAAGGAAGCCATTTCCTTGTTACTAATCTATATTCAGATCATGTCTTTATGAAACAATATTCATACAAGTTCTCTGCAAAGACTTCACTTTCTTATTTATTCATCGAAGCAGAGTGTTTGTCCTCTGTAGTGGAAACAAGAGGTGCGGGTCAGCTTTAGCTCTTCTACAACGTTTTTGAGGACTCTCTTCTTCCCAGAAGCTCCCTGTTAAAGGGCTTCCCTGCTATAGAAACAGTAGGAAAGAGAATAAGAATCGTATCCTGTTTTGGTAGGTTGGAGGAATTAGCAATGTTCCCTCTCATGCACAGCTAAGCTATACAAACAGCAGTCTGAGCAGTTTAAAAAAAATAAAAATAATCACACTGTCTGCTGTATAGTAGAGGTCCTGGTTTGAGCAGAAATAAAATATTGCTTTCTTAAAGGAAATTCCACATGAAAATTGTTGCAGTTGGAAGCTAAAGTCTGGTCTAAACATATTTTTTTAACGGGTAAAATGCAGTTGGCTAAGATTTTTTTTTCCTTTAAACTGACATATTTGCAATTATGTGCTTAGTTATATCAGTTTCTAGTTCCTGGAGAAGAATGAATAAACTGTAGTGGTGAAAGCAATTTCATACCATTATGCCAGCAATCATAGCCACACTTAAGGGATTGCACTACATCAGTCTTTTGATATAGTTATAACAGTACAACTCTTGTGTATAAACAGAGCCTTTTAGAATATGGCAAGTATCCTGCTGATCTGTACTTGTTACTGGGATTACTGGCCGTCTCTGACAGAGCCTCCACAATATTTGTAATATTTCTGCTTCCATTTTATTACTTCCTGTTCCCATCACAGCTAAGTAGAGAAGCTGTGAAGAAGAAAGCATTAAAAATAATTAAATTAATTATTTAGTAACTGTATCGTAACCTCGTAAAATGTTGATTTACCTTTTGGTTAAGCTTTTTGAGTAGTGAATAGTGAAGGACTTGGTAGTATAAAGAGGGAAGTAGATTTCAGACTTATCTGACCCATTTTGCATATTACTCCTCTGTACCTTTTCAAGCAGAGGAAATTAATTCCCATATTGTTTCCCACATATGCCCCTCTCTTTAGTGTATCTCCTTCTAGTTAGTCTACAAGTTACTTGCTTTTGTGGCAAAGACAAACATGTTCTTCCTGTTAAACTGAGCATAAATTCAAATCTAGTTTCCACAAGTGTTGTAAGCAAAAAAAAAATCTTTTTTAACTCACACTTTACCGAGCATATTTGGCTGTGCTAAATGTCTAAACAGGCTGTTGCCTATTATGGACAAACAGTCTTGTCTGCATAAAATTTAATTGTGACAGAAACACCATTACACCACTTGATTTTCCATCTGTCTTTTGACTTCTTCCCCTTAAGCAATGGTAAAGGCATCAAATTCAGCAGTGTTTGTAACAGTTGGGTCTTTCTGTCAATTAGTTCAAGAAAAAAAAGAAATAGATTGACATGATAAAAAATAGCAGACCCTTGATAATGTTTACCAGCACAAGAACCTAAACCCTTGTGATCTGTTTTAGCAATTAATTATACTGTACTCTCAGGCTGCATATACTCAAAACACAAGCTGGTAAATTGACAAGTTGCCTGGGACAATTTTTTTTTTTGTTAAGCAGAATTACTGCTTTTTAAAAAAGGATCTTTGATTTGTCAATAAAGTTTTAGAATTATCATGCTGACTCCAAGCCTCCCATTTAAAGCCAACAAGCAAAGACACAATTACACTTGACAATGCAAGAAGTAAGCAAAAAGGATGTATAATGGAAAAGAGAGGTAGTATTATACCTTAAGCATCTCCAGATTGGATGCTTTATTTCTGGTGAAGACTAGCTACAAATAAGTAAAATCTGGTAGCAGTTTTGTAATCTCTTTCTGTTACACAGATGAAAACATTTGTTAATATTTTTTGGTAATCTCATCAAAGAAGTGAAGAATTACACAGGCTGTTGAGAATGAACTTTCCTGTTTGAACTCTGGAAGAGCTCTTTGCAGGTTCTCATTGCAAGATACATTTTTAGGTCTTTGTGAATTGAGCCAACCCAATCACTTTGTTGGAAAAAAAATACAGTTAACTGTTTGCTGACTTTTAAGATCATTAAATTAGCTTCAGGATTTCAAGAGGCTAGGAATTTTTAGGTGGAGAGATGGAAGATTATAGCAGTCAGACAAAGGATGTAGGCAGTGCATGAAAAATTAACCATGTTGTCCTGAACTGACTACCTGCCATTTTGGAAAGTTCAAAAAGGAGGTATTGTTCCATATGGAGACAACAAAAAAGGCAAAAATAAGCTTTCTTCCTTGGACATGAAAGCAGACAAATAGAGTTTCCTCTTATCTACCATAAAAATAAGAAAGTGCATTTTTTCCAGTTCTTATGATGCAGAAAATTCCCATGAGAAATTCAACTCATGGTTTGGGTGGAATTCTAGAAGTTTCATCACTGACTTATTAGAAACAGGATTTCAGTTCCAGTAAGAAAAAATCACTTTCCTATAGTAGCACTAATAAAAAATAGTTGTGATTTTTACAGATTTCATGGTTGTTAAAGACACAACATTGACAAAAATACATGAGTATTTTTACCTCTTCAATGTTTGATGGTGTCCTTAGGTTTTGGGTTTTGCAAGATTAGAAGGTTAGAAGCTTTTTCTTTTGTCATAAAGACATTTACAAAGGTTTCCTTGTAGAGTGAGAGTTTTCTGTTCTGCACTTTTTGCAACGTAAAATACTCTTCTGATATCTTTCTGCTTAGTAGAGTCTTCGTGGAGTAGCACAGTTTTGACTAAATTTGCATGAAATTTCAAAGGCAAAACAAAAACAGCTATTAAAAAAGCAATAGTTTATAAATAGATAAAATAGATAATCAATAGTAGTTCACATACTATGAGGTGAATAGAATTCCTAAGAGTAAACAAGGCTATCAAGATAAAATCAATTTGCTCAAGGCCCAAGAAAAAGGACATTTTAAAATGTACTAGGTAAAAAAAACTAGTAACAGTGTTGGCCAGTAGCAGATGGAAAAGATAAAACATTCTTAGTAAAAATGAAATGCTAGCTTTTAATAAATCTCTCTCAGCTTTATTTTGAATTAGTAAAAATGATACGCTTATATAAGAATGAAGAACTACTCTTTTAGCTGACTGTCTAGTCCATTGATGGTAATTATCAATGTGTTTAAAAATACCAAGGACATTCTAGAAATCTAAACAAATACGTGTTATCATAATTTTACAAATGGGCAGTCAAGATGACCTAAGCAACTATAGGCTGATTAGACAGATGTCAAGCTCACACAGGTTTCTACGAATAAAAAATTAGGAAATGAGAAATAATTAACATTAATCAATGTACAATATTTAAATATGTCTTGCTAAATAAGCATGAATCATTATATATTATAAAAGTATGAATTTGTTTCATATTTTGATGCTTAGACATGCATTTGACATCATATCATGTGAACTGCTTTATCTGCAAGGATGAAGCACATATTCCGTAGAATTTGTGCTGTCCAGTTGAGGGATCTTAAAACATAGATGTCATAGAAGAATGAGAATTAAGTAGGAGTGTTTCAACAGGGCTGTAATAGAAGCAGTAATAGTAGGGTTGACAGTATTCAGTATTTTTATCAATGACCTGGGAGTTAAAATAACAGCTGATAATATTAAAGAAAGATTGAGGAAGCAGTAAATAATTATGGATATTATAGCAGTCATATGGAACCATCTGGAACCATTGTCTGATGAATTGGACTATTCAGACAAAATGGATTTTAATGAAGTTTACTGTGTAAATTTAAATAAAGAAATTGACAGCATCTACTGGTTGTTGACTAATCTGTCCAAACTAAGGTACTCAAAAGAGGCAACCAGTTTCTCATGAACTCTTATGCAGTATCTCTACTAGCAAGCTAAGCAAGACTAAGGTTGGAATTGAACATACCATTTAATTGTGAAGAGATTGTCTAGAATTCTGTGTCACTCGTGCCATCTCAGGTAAAGCTCAAACTTACCTACCTTGGAGATCTTTTTCAGTTGTACTCATAATATTGTATGTGACACTATACTAAATATTTTTTTAAAATGCTAGTGTAGGTCTGTCGCATTTTATTTGTGTAATATGATCATTCTTGTTAAAGAAACTCCATATACTTAGGCATTTTCTTTTCACAGAATGTCTAATGCCGTGGCTGTTGCTCTTTACCTCAGTAAAGTATCTGACTGAAAGCATGTGTGAAGCACCCGTTAAAAAGAGATTAAATAAGGCCTTTCTATATTTTTAAAAGGGGGAGGGGGAATGTGAAATAGTTTGAAAAGGTGTTGGCCTAAAAACATACTGCTACAGCATTATAAGCTAAATGTTTTATATGATTTGAAAGGAGTGACATGCTGTTTGAGCTTTTCCGGTATCTGCTTTGGAGTATTTGTACCATTTCCTCTGGGTAATGTTCTGAGCTGCAATCAGTTCCTTAAAGCGCTATTCCCGCTGATTTGTGCAGAAGGTCAGTGAAGGCAAATAACACCTTTTAAAAGCATATCAAATTTCATTAGTGCTGGTTCTTTTCTTACCCCTAATTAACTGGAAACCTGCTCACTGTGTTTTGAACTATAGAGCTGTAATTTGAAGATGTTCTAATGTAGCATATATGCCTTTAAGAAGACAAAAATTAAGTACCACAAGCATAGGTCATATTTGCAGTTTGTACAAAGTAGTTCAGCATCATTGACTTACTGGAGACAGTTTACTTCAATTTACATCCAGTAATTTTGTTAAAATTACATTCATGCACAGTTAGTCAGATTCAGGATTCAGTTTTTTACCAAAAAGGGGACTTTTTAGTGATAGTCAGTTTTATAACAGACATCTGTGTGCATATAGATATGTGTATACCATTTCTGGTATTTTCTGGATCAAAGCAGTTAGTTGTGCACTGAAATGAACTTAATTTAAAACTATCTTGCAGAGGCAGACAAAACTGAACCATGGTTTACAATCAAGTTTACCACTCTCTTGTACAGTCTACCCAAGGAAATCATGGCATGTTTGTATCCCCAAAGATGTTGGTTAGACAGGGACCTTTCTTAGGCATCTCTGATTTCGTGAGTGAAATAAGATCTAATCTACCTTCATATTACTGCCTTCCTTTATCTATCTCCACTTTGGCTACAAGTTTTTTTTCAGTCATTTCATAAAAATAGTACAGTTGCTTGTTCTATTAAAAATGTATATAATAATTCAAAAACATTTTGAATTTTCACTCAAAAAAGTAGGGAGGAAGAATGAAGCAAATTCTTAAAGCTTAGTTCTTTTTTTTCATGTAGAAGTTTGGCCAGTCCTACAAGATGAGAAGTTTAGATCCAGCTGTCCTATTTCCCAGGCCTGAACTTTTCGAAGTTTTAAACCAAGGTTTCTAGCTTAAATTAACTTGAGTACGGAATTTTTACTGGCATGACTGAGATTTGGTCACTTAAATGTTAGTAAGTCAGTATTAAATAAAATTAATGAAATTTGAACCAGTTTTTAAAAAAGTTTAGCACAATATTTTGTATCAGCAAAATAACATTTACTGGAGTATTTTTAGAATTGTTTCCAATTTCTGTTTGGTTGGATTTTTTTTTCCTTTAAATCGTGAACCCATAGGATCTGTGGTATTGAGATATACTGGCATAATGATTTACAGTTCAATCCTGATAGTAAAAACCAAGAAATGCCTATAGATATATCCATAACTACATGCTTTTAAAAGTTAACCAAGGTTTTTCAGATTTCAGAACAAACACTTCTGGATTCAGTTTTTCCCAGTTAGAGATCAAGAATGGTCTAATTTACTTATATCAGTTATTCTATTCCTACAAAATAACATAAGCACAAATTAATTCTGGGCATAACACATTTCTGCTTATGCATGTTGCAAATAATGGAAATGTCTTGGTGAATTTAAATGCACTGCTGTCCTCACAGAGAGTGATTCTGTGTAGGTCTCTTGAGGCTGAATAGCTCAGAGGCGGCTGTTATAGCTTATAATAGCTTTCAAGAACAGCCTAGATGTAAGCCCAGGACTCAAAGACTTGGAGCTATTTAAGCCATCTTTGCCCTATTATCAATGTCTGATCTTAAGATCTTAAGATCTTAAGATCAGACATCTTTTTTGTCCCAGTGTTAGATACATGTACTATATAGTTACACTAATGTAACTTCTAATGTAAACAGCATTCTATTAAAGTGCTTTGTAATGTCCTCATATAAAGAAGCTGTATTCCAGACTGTATTTTACCACCACAGGGATGTTGTATTGTTAAAATTGCACAGGCAGAATTAAAATAGTATTTAAGTAGCAGAAATTTTAATGTACCTGAGCTGAGACAAAAAATGTTAGAAAATTGCACTCTGAATTATTTTTTCCACATCTGCTAGTAACATGCTGAAGTGAACATTACTGAACATGGTAAATAATTTCCAATCTGAATGCAATTATTTTATGTTTTTATAAAGAAAAAAAGAAAAAATGATAACAGAAATAACGTTTCATATTATTTACCTAATATTATGACTCATTAGGAGACAGTTTTTGATAGGATAAAAATAGCATGGATTTTTCTTTCTGACGTTACTCAGCTGAATTAACGGAAACAAGAAATATATTAAAGTGCAAAATCGTATAATTAAAAAATGAAATTTGTATTCTATTTCAAGCATCATTCTTTTGTTATTTTTATTAAAAATTAGTTTTGCTTGGAATGTGTCTGTTCAGACTAATATATCAGTTAGTTGAACAGATACTGCAGGAACAAGCATAAGGAATTTAAGGTGGATTTATTGGAACAGCCAGAAAGTGAGAACCATCTTAAAATACTTTAAAAATTACAAAGGTATATGAGTTAAAGGTGGGAGGTGAGAGTAAAAAAAAGACTGAAATTGGCCCCGGGTAAGACAGGAAAATGGAATCATAAATCATATAAGACAGCTGTGTTCTTTTATCCATGGATCCAGATGTTCCCACTAAATGTGTAACAACTTCAGAATTCTTTTACAAGGAGGAGAGGGACTGTGAATATTCCATTTCTCTCTTTCTTAAACAACACTTGCTGGGAATGTTTGAAGCCAAGTAGAAACTTTGACCTGTGCTTGCAGGGGAGCAGCGTCTGAACAGAGTTCTTAAACATAGCTCCTAACCAACCTGGATTATGATATGATTTAAACAGCCAGTGCTAAAAGGCTAAAGTTATACTGGAATCTTTGAAAACAGTGACTAGAATCGAGTCTCTGGTTGAAGCATCTGGATAATACAAGGCCAGATACCCTCACTGACTAGGAATTTCTAAATGCTAGACAGTTTCTTTGAATCATGGAGCCCTGTTAGAATTATAATCAGTTTCATACTGAGTTTAGAAGTAGATGAATATTAGATGGCAAGAAAATGAAATTATAAGTCACTTCAGATGTGTTTTGAAATGGCAGCCTGGGTAGACCATGACAAACCTATTTAAATATCTTCCAAATGGAAATTGATTTTCCTCCCTCCTCTCTGCCTCGTCCTTAAAATGTAATAGTTGATCATAAACCAGCTTCTTTTTCCAAGTAAAATAGAGAAGGAAAACTTTTCCCACTCTTTAATAATAATAAATGTTTCTTTATTACCTAGAAGTAGAAGGTAATAATACTTTTTTCTTTATGTTCGTTTTCTTCCACAATCTAGTTTTGAAACTTAAAGACTACTACCTAGAGCGATTCTGTAGTCATCTGGAAAGATACCTTATGCTGATCATAAAAAATAGCAAGCTACTGGGTATTATTAGGTTATTTCTGTAATTACAACTCTCTGACTGAAGACAGCTATTAGGTGATTATCACACCATTGTTTGCTGAAAAGGGGCGAGGAGGATGAGTCTCCATTAAAACGTTAAGGATATGAATGTTCTTAAAAAAAGTGCAGATATTATATTTTCTTTTAAATTCGATCTACAGGGACCTGAGCCACTATTCTCAATTTAGCTCAATGCAAAAAAAAACAGAGGAAAAGAAAAGGTAGATACACCTACCTCTGGATTCTGAAGTTACTATTGAAGTCATAGATAAGTGCATCACCACTGAAGTGTCTTGAAGCTGATTCTTTGCATTGAAGAATGGGTTCTTTTGGTTAAAAATTATATGACTTTTCTAGTGCTACATTCCACAGAAACCTGAGTCCCTATAAACTTAAGGGTACTTCTCTTCAGTTTGTTCTCTGTAGTTCAGAGCACGATAAAATTGAAGGTGATATCTGATGTCTATAGAGTCTTTCTGCATCTTTACATAAAATCCACCACTCCACAGCAGTAGAGATCTTTGCAAGATTTACCATGGATTGAGATGTGAGCATGTTATATATGTTAGAAGACATTGGGTCCATCATGTGTTCTTTGGCAGATTTTTCTTTCTTTTTTTTTTTTTTTTATTTTTCTCAATTTGCAATTCTTTATGTTTCTCAATTTGGTAGGTCTCAGCTATATAAGATACATTGAACTTTCTGCTGTTGTATAAATGTAGTTAGGAAGATTGGGGTTTTTTTGGCATTTTTATTTCTGTTTTGTACGTCTTCCCTCAAAACTTTTAATGAGGACATGAGAGAGAAAAAAAATAGTGTGACTACCTTTTTAAGATAAATTTGGAATAAATGGCTTAAAAGTCCCACAGACCTTCTGAAGAGTTTGGAAAGCTTGTTTTCTTTCTGAGACCTATTTAGCTGTATACCAGCTCTGAGAGATCAGTGAAGCAAGTGAGCTTAGCAGATTTTTCCTAAAATCATGTTTTTGTTACTTTTTCAAGGTATTATCAAAGGGTCAGTGATTACTTGATATGTCTTATGAAAAGGCTTTGGATCACTCTTTGAATAAAAAGCCAGGTTTGTGACAATTAGAAAATGTTTGTGAGTTTATTTCCAAAAGCTGAGGCAACCTGCGTCGAGTTTAGAGTGAGTAGTGATGTGATAAACACCTTTGTTAAAGATGGAAAATGCATAAGGGAGAGCAGAGAAGAATGTACTGTGGGAGGAGTGAATTGGATGAGGAGTTTCTAAGTAACTCTAGCATTCTGCTTAATGTAAGGAAAGGTTTATTCGACTTTTAAAGGGATGAAAATAGAAAAATATAAGATTGATTTTAAATCCTGTGAACTTTGATATGGCCTGAATATCAAACTTTGCAGTAGAAAAAAAGCTAGGTTAATCTAAACTAGTATAATAATCCTAAAATAACTATGATCACAGAAGGAAGAAACAGATATCAGACTGGAATATTGCTACATGTAAGTGCTTTTTAATCTAACTATATGAAATACATTAAAAATAAGATGTGCTTATGTGAGTGAGAGGAAGAAGTGGCTCAAAGCAACATATTGGGGGGTGTTACTGCCCTTCATCAGCTAGACAATTGGAGAAAACATCCCAACACATATTCAAGCAGGTGCAGATGAACTAGGTTGAAACATGTCCATATTCCAGCCAAAATTATACTTCAAGTAGTATCAGCTTAAGTGGTGTGAACGATAAGATGGGAATGAAAAACTGAATACATATTTATGATATTAATGAGTTAAACTTAAGATAGTCTCTTTCTCTCATGGAAAACAGACATTTTTTGGGGAAAAAAAATGGTTTAATTGTTCTAAGTGCTAATAATGTGAAGTGAGGAGTGATGGGAAAAAAGAATATATAGTAATCACAAAATCACAGAATCAATCAGGTTGGAAGAGACCTCTGGGATCATCGAGTCCAACCATTGCCCTGACACCACCATGTCAACTAGACCATGGCACTAAGTGCCATGTCCAGTCTTTTCTTAAACACATCCAGAGATGGTGACTCCACCACCTCCCTGGGCAGCCTGTTCCAATGTCTAGTGACCCTTTCTGAGAAGAAATGCTTCCTAATATCTAACCTGAACCTCCTCTGGCGAAGCTTGAGGCTATGTCCTCTTGTCCTATTGCTAGTTGCCTGGGAGAAGAGGCCGACTCCCACTCCGCTACAACCTCCCTAATCACGAAGAGTACGTAAGACTTGAAAATTAGAGGGAAGGAAGATTGGAACTGAAATAATTCTGAAAAGGTAGAGAAATTCTTATTAAGAAGAAACCTACAGTAGAGGAGGGTGATGAATACAGCAAAGGACTATTGGAATAATAAAACAAAGGCCCTGAGATTGAATTACTCAATGACCTGTGGGGCTCAGTTACTGGGCTCAGAGGTTTAGAGCTAAGTGACACATTTTCAGGAACAGATGTTGCTAATAGTAGGAGTTCATATACCTCAAAAGTGTTAAATGTTGAAGGAATAACCCTCATGGATACTGACTCATTGTATCACTAGACTGAATACACTGAACTAGATCTCAGCTGGTGCAAATCAGTGTAGTTCCATTAGCCATCTCTGTAGTCTCTTACTGTACCTAATATTTGCCTATACATGCCATATTTGAAGCTTACTTTATTTAATTTTTCTCCTATGAGAAGAACTATATTTCCTAGATTTGTTTGTATTATGATAATTGTTTCTAAGCTGGTGATGACAAAGCCCCAGATTGAACAAAAATATTAGGCAAATAAACTACCGATTTGTTAGAATTCATGTAGCTGTAGCAGGGCAGTTTGCAAAAACCTTCCCTTCATCATTCTTTTTAAAAATGTAAAGCAGTAAAAGAGAAAGCCTAAAATCTAAATCTTGCTGAAAATTCTGTTTTCACATGGAATCACCCAACTCAAGGCTGCAGGCAGGCAACCAAATTTCAAAGAAAGGGTAGATATCAGCTAGACTTATGTCTACTAAATTTTTTGTCTGGCTTAGATATTTCCTTCCTTAGGGTTCTGAGTTTCATTCTGAGTATCTGTCTCACTGCATTGAACATACAGTGACTTTAAGGACCTTGCTAACTGTTGCAAATTTCACTGTAGCTGCCAGACTTTAGCTTTACACTCTGAAGGATTCAGCATAAATATGGCTAAAATCTTTAGAAAATCTGGAACCCGCTTTTTGCCCTGTCTCCAACGCTTGCCTTTGAATTTGTGGGATATATGACAAACGTTCACTGTTTCAACACTTTGCTGACTCATATTATGGATCAACAAAAGGACAAAGGTTTTTTGCCTTTAGGTGATGCATTTTTTTCTGATGCAAGTTGGGAATGAATCAAATACCCATGGATGGCATTCCACATTAATAGAATGATGACTGGCTGCTCCATAGGAAAATGTCACAGTGTTTTCTAAGCAATGAATGGATATTTTAATTTTTTTGAACCACATAAAAATTAATGGAACCTGTTTGGCTAGTGTTTGGAAAGATCTTGGGTGAAAACATGACCATACTGAGACTACTTAAGAATTCTGTTAGTGCCAGTGGACTCAAAATTTACGCTGGGACCTTTAGCTAAAGGAATCTAAAAGATCTGACTTTTATTGCAGAATTCCTGACAGACTCTTACCTAGTATTTAGTGAAAAAAGTGTAGATGCTAATAGGGCAAATACACTTGTTCAGAATATAAAAATAGTCATCTTTGGGGAATAGGCCATCTATTTTTCTGGTTTGGATGTCCCCTGTAATGGGCTTCCATAATGGGGTATGCCAGGCTGCAGCTGCATTGGTTGCTTGGGAGAATTAGGAAAGCAACTCTAATTCTTTACTGCCTTAAGTAACCTAGCTGTCCTTAGGAGGATCAAGGGGCTCAGGACCTCTGAGACTTACAGCCTAACTCTACTGCATTGTTCACATTTTTATTAAGAAAGGAAAACTGTTGGCAAAAATGAGAATGCAAAATACTGCTATTTTTTTTACCCTTGGATTTCATTCAATAAATTTATTTTCCTCAAGCAAGGACCAGGTGTTGAGACCCATTTCATTAGTCCTTTCATGCAAATGCAGGGAACTTCTGACCCTGCTGTATATAATTGGAAAGGTGAGTAATTACATATTATATAATTATATGTTTAGTTCTTTGGAAATGGACCCAGGCAACAGCTTTCAGCCAGGAAAAAAACCCCACAAAACAAAACCCAACAAACAAACAAACAAAACCCCTCATGTACTCAGCAATGATTTTTTCTTTGTTTGCATTTTAAGCATGAATGAGTGTCTTTTATCTGCTTTTTTTCTGCTTTCTGTATTGTGTACAAATATTGGAGACTAAGACTTTAAAAGAAAGACCATAAGAAACCAAAACGTTTTCTGCTGACCAGGAGAAACACATGTTGTTTTCCTATCTCTTCTCCCCCTTCAGCCCTTAACTGATTATCTCTGTGTTGCTAACCTGTTGCACTTTTTTTTTGTGCTTTAGAGTCATCTATTAAAATGTAGAACAGTAGTTTTTAATTAAGGTCTTGGAAAGACATGAAATGAAGGACTGATGAAGGGCAGTATTATCTAAAGAAAAATAGTATGCAAAGACAGGGGAAACATGGAGACAAAAGACATATAGTCACATTGAGCTATGTTGTGGTAGAGCGATGTAAAAATAAGGAGGTCAATTTTTTATTCAGTCTAGGAGAAGATTTTTTTGGGTCCTAAATGCAAATTACTGCAACAATGGGACTACTATAATTATTCCAGGGTTTCCTAGGGATTTACGAAATTCAGGAAATTTCTTTCACGTACAATAGTGCCTCCTTCTGTCTCCACATCAGCCTCTCCAAGCATGATATGCAAGTAGAGTCTGGAAGAAGTCAGTTATGTGGACTTCCTTGTGACATGAATCCTTAGGCTCTCCTTCAAGGAAGACACAGAGCTGGTTTGGGTTACAATGCCAGCTAACAGAAGGGGGAAATAGAGTGCACCCAAGGAATGAGAAGACATAGCTAATCAGATCAGTTCTGAATATTAATAGGATGCAAAGAGATCTGAGTAGCATTTTTATATGCAGGTATGTAGAACAACTCTCTTTTCTACACAGGAGTGGGTATTGCTTGAGTATGCGTGACTGATAGTATTCCATGACCACTTAACGGACAGTCTTTGTCACAGGCATTAGGTGCCAGAACTGATGTTTTTGAGCTCTCACTATATTGCTTAACGTAAAATACTAAGTAGAGCATGTAATCAAGTACTGAGTGACTATGTAGGGACCAGATTTTTTTCATTGTTACTGTGGAAAGTTTAGAAGCAGCTGTGAAAAGAATTTCATCAATTTACAAACTGATCTTATTATTGCACTTCATCTTTTTCTTTACTGTTACTACACTGACCTGAGGCAAGTCTCAAGAATTACCATGTTGGGAAAAGGTTAATTGTGCTTTTAGACACTGAATAGAAAGAGAATATTTAATTCTACAGTTGCATCATTCATTGTAAATATACTAGATCAAGGACTTTTAGGATTTCATTTGTTCAGTGCCTAGCACAATAGTTCCTCTGATTGCGCTCCTGAAGTATTACGGAAATAGAATGAATTGATGAATAAATGAATAAATAAATACCTAACCCAATGTTTCAGAGAGAGACATGAAATCCTTTTTATACACTTAACTGTGCTATACAGTATCCTCTATAGAGGGAAAAAATTCTTCCTAACAGCAAATGACAATCATTTTAAAATAGGAAGATTCATAATCCTTATAGGCTTTATCCTAATGTGTAATTGCAAATGCCACCAAAATACAACAGCAATACATAATTCTTGTATTAAAATAAATTTGACAAGTTCTTTTTTAATTGTGTTTCATAAGCCGTTGTTTCATCGGTTAATAGAGGAGAGGAAAAAATACAAGAAGAAAAAAGGAACAGTTAAACAAAAGCAAGCGAAACAAATTGGAATAAGTGAGAGAAATAATGATTAGTGTTCATAATAACTCCCTGCATTTTTTCCCCAAATTTTCTGAATTATCTCAATATGTTCATAGTGTTTCCTATTCCTATGGGATATTTGCTAAATTAGACCTATTTGAGAATCCAAAACTTCATGCAAATGAAGCCTGCTGATTTTGCAGTTTTCAAATGTCATTCTGAATAGTCACACAGCTGTGCTGCAGAGCACCAAAGCAGTGGATGTTATTCTTTTGGCAACATGAGCTGATATAGCATAGGAAATTTGGGATGATTTTCTGAAGCCATTCTAAATGTTCTGGTCCAGATTCTTAGCCTTTCTACGACTGCTTAGGGTCATTCTGGCATTTCAAAGCAACTGTAAAGTCATCGCTTCCATCCTGTTAGGAAGAAGGAAAATTTGACCCTTCAAAACTAATCTGGCAATTTGAAGAGAACAGGTCTTTTTTGTAAGGTTTTTGACACTTCTGTTTATTTCTCCACAAGTAGGCTGGGCCAGGAAAGAAGAGAAAATACCCAAACAATATCCAAATGCCCATGCATCTTGGAACATGCTCTGTACCCTATCAGCGGAAAGTATGAGGGAAGGGTTGGTAGAGAGATGCTTGGATATATTTAAATCATGTTATACACTGAATAGACAGCCTGTCCATGTTTACTCCCCTGAACACACATGCTGTTTTGAAATCCAAGGGTAAAGTAGGTCCTTGGAAAAGGTTCCCTCAGCATCTTGACTCTTATCTGAACTGTACACATGGTGAAAGTAAGCAGAAACCTCTCATAAATTACTGCTAGGGATTCCCTGCTGTATGGTAGTCCTGATTTTCAGCCTACTCACATGCTGTGACTCTTTTTCCCTGAGTATGGGAGACTAAATGTCTGTGGGGAAAGTGAAAGTATGGCACATTTTGCTTCACTTATTCCCAGAGATTCCTTGCCAATCACTGCTACATAACAAAATAATTCCCAATTTGCTTAACTCTAGGTAGGGACAAACATATACTTGAGTCACAGTTTATACTTTTTGCTCTCAACCTCTAGTGTGCCCTGAATGACTGGAGAAAAAAACACATTTCTTTGTAGCTATTCTTGTTCCCATCACACTCAGGCTGGGGTTTCTAAACTTGCAATGGAAGAAACGAATAAATTCTTTCTTTCTCAGTCTTAATTCATAGTGTCTAGGCTGCAGCTGAACATCTCTGGTTCAGAACGTTAAATACATAGTGCCTTCTTCATATCTGATTTGTTTAATCCTATAAGAAGCATGTTCTGCCAAAAAGAAAGGCAGGGGGTGGTGTTGTAGAGATTCTAAATGTGCAATGTAACAGTCTGCCTTCATCAAGAGGTGTAGCAAACTGCAGCAGAATAGGAGCCATAGTCTGTGGATATGACCCTGAATGGACCTTTTTCTGCACCTTGTATCTCCCTATTGGAGGTATTTATTGTTTTTTTACTTTCTCTTGAAACTTAAATATAAGTTAGTTATTTTTGATCATATTGCTGTTTAATCCTATGAGGGATGGAAAGGAAAACAGTTTATAAGGTTTGTAGTGACCTTGAAAGCAGAAACAGCTGCCAAGGTCATGTTCAGCCTGTTGACTGAGTTCAGCAGGGATCTTTCTGGTTGACTGGTTTTGCCCCTGCTAAAGGTATCACATCAGTCAATGGAAATCCCAGAGAGAAAATGGGTTAGACATTTCTCCCTTTAAAGACAAAGAAATGTTTTTACATGCATATATTTGAATCTATGTGTTATGTGTCTTGCAAATAATAAGGAGTATCTGATAAGAGGTCATGCCTACTAAGACTATACAGCTTGCAGTTGCATTTCTTGAAGTTGCTATTAAAAGTTAACTTTTATTTCAGCTTGGATCTGCTATGTCTTTCTGATAGAGGGCAGTAAGCTTATTTCTCTCTCTAATCCAGAGACTGACAGCACAAAAGAATCAGGAAAAATGCTTCATAAAATAGCCCTGTGGGGATTCTTTCTGTCTCTTTGCTATAAAATTTACCCATGGTTTTTAGGGACAAATCAAGCAGGTTCCACACCGCCTTCCTCCCATCCCCTTCACATTGTGAGCCTTGAAATTTAATTGAGGTTTTAAAAATTGTCAATCTTCTTTCTAATTGGTCATGAATAATAAAGTACTTTCAGTTAGAATGCAAATGATCATTTTGTTGGTGATGGAAGAACCATAGTAGAACCCAGTTTATCCTTGTCGTATTAGAATCATAGAATCGTAGCATCGTTTTGGTTGGAAAAGACCTTTAGGTTTTAGTAAAAAAAATTCTGTGTGTGAGAAAAAGGAAGATGAGGCATCTATAAGAAAAACACCAAAATTACTTAAGGAATTTTCTTTTCCAGCTATATTTTGCATTCATGAATAATTCCAAGCTATATTTTTCAATCTTGCCTGCTTCTCTACATAATTAAAGTGTGGACTTGTAAGGGAAGGAAAAATGAAGTATGCAGGTTTGTGCAAAGGGTTTTCAAATTTCTTGTTTAAAGAAGTAACCAGTTCAGACAGAGCTCTTTATTTAGTAGTGCACAATGACTGGGAACAAAAGGGCAAGGGTAGACAGTGAAGGGGTAGCAGAAAAAGTCTATTTTAACTTTTGTGGCTCTTGGATGATTTGCATCTTTGGGGTCTCCTGTGATCTTGTCATTCCTTCACCCCAGTGGTCAGGTCATGACCTAACTCCAGGTATAGAACTGTGATTTAGTCATTGTCACTTCCAGATGAGACTTTTCCTTATCCAAAGTAAAACTACTTTCTACAATTTAAAGGGAAGTCATGGAAATAACAACTATCTGTTACCCTGATTAGTTGCTTGGACCTTGGATACAGCATAATAAGCATATTTAAGGAAGAAGTGTCTTTTAAGTATTAAAACTGCTGCTGCTGTTGGCCTTGTCAGAGCTCTGGTGGGTGAGCAGTATAAAAGTAGTGGCAATTTGCTATGGGTGTGTTTTCTTTAAGCCCCTTTCTTACATGATTATGGTTTTTGCATCTTTATGTAGCTAAACTGAGCTTTTTCCTTCTTTTCAGAGGAAAAGCAATAGTTTTTTATAAGATTTTTTTTTTAATAAAATGTAACTGTATTCTAAAAGCATCACATTCTTTCAAATTTTCATGTTTCTTTCATGAAATCTATATTATAAAATCTGAAACCATTGTAATGCCACTCTGATCAATAGGTCACAGCCTTTTATCTTCTTTATCTGTTCCTCTGTACTTTCAAGGTTGGATTACTGCAGGCTTCCAAATTGTTCCACACAGCCTAGGTCTTTACACAGATTTTAGCAGCTGAAGTTTCATGAGGCTTATAAATGTAGTTTGGTCCAACAGGAACCACAACAGACATTCCTCATTGTATTGATTTCAAACTCATGTTGTAGTTGAAGGCTAATATAATAATATTGACTTAAATGTTTCAAATTTTTGTAAATCAGAATTTATCAACCTCACATTGTCCAGCCTGGACATGCTTTTCTTTTTCCTTTCACCTACTGTCCAGCTCATAGCCGGACAGCTCTCCTAGGTTAAATGCTTTGACAAAGCCCAGAAGACCTCTGGTAAGTATAACATCAGTTTTGGACTTGAGCGATTCTGCCCAAAGTCTGTGTGAACTTGGAAAGCAAATTAGTATCTCTGCTTTGGTTCTGCATCGATAAAATATAAATATTAACTTTAGTTTTATAGATTGGAAATGAATATAAGTACCCTCAAGACAGTAATGTTTTTCACCTAAAAGAATAAGGAAAAAATCATTTAAGTAGTGGTGACAGATACAATGAATAGATAAGGCCTTCCCATGTAGAAAATGAAACAAATCACACAAAATTGCCCCTTCCCACCAGAAAGCAGTTTAGATACTCAACAAAGATTTGTCCTTCTATTAAGCACTCTATTTAAAAATATTTATAGTTTAAAAGACATCGAAGACTAATGAGCACTGAGCTGCAGCAACATGAGAAAGTATTAATTATTATTTTCATGCTCTACCTTGAGATTGTATTCTCCAGAAAATTAAATCAATTATAGCTTCTCAAGAAATAGTTTATTTTCCTTTCACAAAAATTTTGTGGCTTGTATTTTGCTTTAAAAAACTGGATAGAAAAACATTAACACTGTAGCCATTTTACCTATGTCTAAAAACTAAAATGAGGAGATGAGAGGAGAAATAGAGATGTATTTACTGCTGAGTTGTGAAAGATTTTGTATATTTTTCTTCAAGGTAAAAAATAAATTAATAAAATAGAACTTGTTAATTGAAGAGTGAATTTGAGGTTAATTTTCGGTAGTGATACACATATTTTGAAGCTGGATGATGCACTTTTCCTATACGGCCTATGAGGCAGCAACCATAGGAAACTGGCTTTTATGTTCTTTAACAACATTTGTATATTCTGCTCAGAAAAGCAAGGTACTTATAGCAGTAAATCATCCTTTTGATAGTAAAACAGTCATGTCCTGCCATTGTTCACCTGAAATATCTGCTAGCTACAACTGTCATATTAGCTAGCCTAAGAAGTGCATCTCTGTAGGCTACTGGCAAATGTTTATTTTCCTTCCTCTCTGTGCCTGAACTGCAAGCAGTATTGCCCAACTTTTAAGACCAGAACAAATCCTACCATTTCTAACACATGGAACTTGTCTATGACCATATTGGTCCCTCTTTATTACACTTCCAGTCATATGGATATGTGAATATTTGATCTAACAAGCATACCTTCTTCTATTAAATGACTAGAATGAACTCATATGTTAGAGTGGTTATGTGTATTTTGGCCATGTAATAACATCTGTGTGGTGGGAGAGACAATTCAGGTTTCCAGAAAAATGCAAACTGAAAGAAAAAGTAGAACAGAGGCCAGGAACTAATTTATCTGTCCTGTGATTTGCTCCATATTTACATGTCACTTGGATCTGGCAATGGTTGGAAGAATTATACTGATGGAGAAGATCCAACTTGCATGTCCTAGTATCATGACAAGGTGATTCAGTTACAGCCTTATCTCTGTCTAGGCACTCAAGCCAAGTTACAACTGTTCTGAAGGTCCCTTATGCATTGGCCCAAATAGAAACCACAATCCTTAAATACCCAGTAGGATCAATCATTTATCAGACCTAGTGAATATATTATGCCTAGTGAATTATTCTTAACCATAATTTGCCATGGACAGAATTTTCTCAAGAAGACTAGGAAAATAAACACATATGTTGAACAGCTTTGAAAAGTGCAGTCAAACTTCTGATGAGTAGTACATCACTATAAGTTCATACTAAACCAATGCTTTCCTCACATGTATCCCAGTGAAATCAGAGACTACATACTGTTGGCATATGCTTATTTCCTACATAACTGCTGTCATTAGCATAAACCTTTGTTTACTTCTTGTCTGGGCAAAATAATAACATTATTACTAAAATGTTGCAGTAACATGGGATATATTTGTAACTTCTAGTGACAGGAAAAAAAAAATAAAATTATTGCATCCACATAGACTTGTTTTACTTTATAATAGTTCATATACTCTGATTTTGATTTTCCAAAATTATTCTACAGAGTAAGATCTTTTGAGGTCTTTAGCAATGCAAACTGATTAAACTGATAATGACCTTATGAAAGATTTAAGGAGTAGTCCACTGTGATATAGAATAATTAATCATAGTGCATCTATTTAGTCTGGAGAAAAGGAGGCTCAGAGGAGACCTTATTGCTCTCTACAACTACCTGAAAGGAGGTTGTAGTGAGGTGAGCGTCGGTCTCTTCTCTCAGGTAACAAGTGATAGGACGAGAGTAAACAGCCTCAAGTTGCGCCATGGAAGGTTTAGATTGGATATTAGCAAAAATTTCTTCACCGAAAGGGATATCAAGCATTGGAACAGGCTGCCCAGGGAAGTGGTGGAGTCACCATCCCTGGAGGTATTTAAAAGACGTGTGGAGATGTGGTACGTAGGGACATGGTTCAGTGATGGGCTTGATAGTGTTAGGTTAACGGTTGGACTCGCTGATCTGAAAGGTCCTTTCCAACCAAAACGATTCTATGATTCTATGATTCTATTGCAAATTTGTTTAAAGATCATTTCAGTAAATGAATATTTATGGTATGTGATAATTTACCCTCAGTAAATTTGCAGATGACACCAAGCTGTGTGGGAGTGTCGATCTGCTGGAGGGTAGGAAGGCTCTACAGAGGGATCTGGACAGGTTAGATAGATGGGCCGAGACCAACGGCATGAGGTTCAACAAGAACAAGTGCTGGGTCTTACACTTCGGCCACAACAACCCCATGCAGCGCTACAAGCTGGGGGAAGAGTGGTTAGAAAGCGGCCCGGCGGAAAGAGACCTGGGGGTGCTGATCGACAGCCGGCTAAACATGAGCCAGCAGTGTGCCCAGGTGGCCAAGAAGGCCAATGGCATCCTGGCCTCTATTAAGAATAGTGTAGCCAGCCAGTCCAGGGAAGTGATCGTCCCTCTGTACTCGGCACTGGTGAGGTCGCACCTTGAATACTGTGTCCAGTTCTGGGCCCTGCACTTCAAGAAAGATGTTGAGGTGTTGGAGCGAGTCCAGAGGAGGGCGACCAAGCTGGTGAGGGGTCTGGAGGGTATGACCTATGAGGAACGGCCGAGGGAGCTGGAGTTGTTTAGCCTGGAGAAGAGGAGGCTCCGAGGTGACCTTATTGCAGTCTACAACTACCTGAAGGGAGGTTGTAGTGAAGTAGGAGTTGGCCTCTTCTCCCGGGCAACTAGCGATAGGACAAGAGGACGTAGCCTCAAGCTTCGCCAGGGGAGGTTCAGGTTGGACATTAGGAAGAATTTCTTCACGGAAGGGGTCATTAGACGTTGGAACAGGCTGCCCAGGGAGGTGGTGGAGTCCCCATCTCTGGATGTGTTTAAGAAAAGACTGGACATGGCACTTAGTGCCATGGTCTAGTTGACATGGTGGTGTCAGGGCAATGGTTGGACTTGATGATCCCAGAGGTTTCTTCCAACCTGACTGATTCTGTGATTCTGTGAATATCCTTTTTACTATTTTTACATATGCAAGCTGACCTTACAACTGAATTGTCTTACACAGTAGAAGTGTTTTTCACTATTTAGAAGCAGGCCACAGAATAGTCTGTAATTTACAATTTACTAGATATATCTGGCTTTGAGTAATTGAATACCCTGGTATTCAAAGCATTCACAGCGGCAGTGTCCTTCCTGAAAGCAAAATTAAACTAAAATAAGAGGATATGCTGCAATTTTTGGAAGGGGTGGAGAAATCTTAAGAGTTTAAATATACTCTGTAAGGGTTTCAGCAATATTTTGAAGGGGATTTGATAACAAATGCTAGAATGAGTTATTTTTATGTGGTCAGGAGGTTGTATTGGCAAACAAAAGTCAGAAATAGCATAGCTATGCTTCCCCACTTAAAACACCACAGCGGTCAGTGCAGTGTGGTGGCAGAACAGCATCAATTACAGCTCATGCTTTCTCAGCTCGGGAGTCCCCAGAGGTCAAATTTTGCAAATTAGACTATCTTAATAAGTGTCACACACAGAATATTTTAATTTTTCTCAGAGACTCTGGTACCCATTGCAAATTAAGAAACTGCACATTTCCCCTCTTTTACATGTCTTGCATAGAAAAAGGAACATGAAGATAAATTACATGTATAATCTTTCAAAATTTCCTCTCTTCCTTTCCCCATGAACGTCAGGAGGACCAGCTGAGGACCAGCTGTATACTGAATACAACTGTGTTACTGCTTTTAATAGGATAACAAAAATTAGCTCTTGCCAAGACCAAGATTTGCAGACGACTGGATTTGCAAGTATTTAGTGCTCATCAGAATCATCTCTCAGAAGAGAAATTGGTTTTAGGCAGTCTCTTCAGCCACCCTTCTAACAGCAGAGAGCTCTTAGCCTACATTTCTTCTTCCTATCCCTTTTTTCCACCCTCAGTCTTAACACTTGTCAAATTACATTATATGATATAGTTACTTAAAACATGACTTTTGGTAGAAGCTCATGCAGCTTTCCAGTGTAGGTAGAATTAATCACAAATGATAATTATAGTTCCGTATAAAATACTTCTAAAGTGTGCGACGTCCTTGTTCAATGGAGTGCAATGAATCAACTTTTAGCAAAGGTAAGATAAAGCAAACCACATTTTTTAGGAAACGTGTCTCTGTCTCCTGTACCTTGAAATCTTCTCTAGCAATGCACCTTTTGTGGCAGAGACTTCCTGTGCTTGGAGCCAAACACAGTAAACTATGCAACACTGCTTTCTCCATTCAAGATGAACATTTATTTCATCAGACCAGACAAAAGTTACAGGTCCTTCACAAGGCTGCATAAAGAACTGACTAGCTACAGTCTATCATTAACTAGTTAACTCTCAAACCAGCCATCCACTTACTCAGGAAGCCAGAAGTAAGAGGGAACAACAATAAGGTGTAGTCCTTGATTTTGCTAAACTTAGCCACTTTTTGCATTGGGATAAGAAGTGTTTACATTGGAAATCAGATCTCCAGAGTGATCCCTGGCTGGGAGGATTTCTGATTTCTCTTTTATGCCATTGCCTTAACAGCAGTTGCCTTTGTGATCATGGCATTTATCTTTCCAAGCCACTGTTACACATGCTGAGACCCCACTTTCCAGAAAGTAGCTAAACATCTGCCTGCAGACAGGAAGTAGTGAATAAATTCCTTCTTTTCTTTGCTTACAGTCGCAGCTTTTGCTTCACCTATTAAACTGTCTTTATCTCAATCCACAAGTCTTCCCATCTTCCTTCTATTTTCTCCTTGTCTCATGGGAGAGGGGAGTGAGCGAGAGAGTCCGAGTGTTCAGATGTTGGCTGGAGTCAACTCACAACAGTAGATCATATTTCAATAAAGAAACAGTGATGTGTGCTAAGTGTAGTTTGACCCAGTAGAAAATGACACAGGGCATCGTTGGTTTTAATTTTTTTTTTTTTAATATCTGCTGTACACAATATTATTGCATATCCTCTTTAAAAAGTTGTTCATCTTCTTTGTATCCCAATAAAACCGAGTTTAGATATGCAAAGTTATTTTGATCTCTTTAGCATGCTCACTTAAGGAAAAACTGGAGGCAGATCCGTCTTAAGTCTATGACCAGACTGCAAGATGTCAGAGGATAAAAACTAATGGTTCCAGCCAAAAGGTGTAAACCCAAGAGATACAGACCCTTATACGCTAGGCCACAAAAACTCTAACCTGCATATTGCCCCACTTGAGCTGACAACTTTTGTGATTTTCAAGGGGATTCTCTGACTAAAATGTAGTACACCCATATCCCTCTCTCCGTGCCATGAGCAGATCTTCTGATGCTTGTGCAGTAGCTGATAATATAGTTCTCTTTCACTGTCCCAGTTCTCACAGGACTAATCCATACCACATAACTTATCAACTCTACTCTGAAAAACTAAGAATAGAATAGAGCATGGATCCTGGACCAGATTTTCATCCCACCAGAGGTGGCTGGTGTGAATTGAACTTTTCAGTGCCTCGGTATAGAGGATGTGTTACCTTCTCTGTTATTGCTGAAACTACCTTCTGGAAATGTAGAGGGCACAGTATCCTCCATGTTTGCAATATGTGGCCTATTTTACTGATTTTTGAAATTCAAATTTGCTGATAACCTAGCTGGATGGTTCTGCCTTGATTTATAGCAATCCCTGGAACAAAGTAGATAGTCAGGTCTGTTCTTTGTGACTGACTTGCAAATAAAAGGTTCGGAAATCAGGCTTTTAGAAACTCAGGGGACTGTTTACTGAACTGTCATGCTACAAAGAAGGTTGAAGACTGCATTAAAACATGTTAAGCTTGTGAAAATCATTTGTTGAAATGTGTTAATTTGCTAAAATATTTACAAGGCCTAAATCAATTAAAAAAATGTGAGAAGGAGGTTCAAAACAAGGATAGAGAAACCAATCAGGCACAGGTACAACGGAATCTTGTACCTGCCTAGTGATAACTCTGTATTTGTGTGTGAGATTACAAACACATCCTTGCTACTGTGGTAAACCATTTGGTACTACTATTTTCACAATCAAACATAATATGAGACAGATTTCAGGAGAATTGGACAGAAAAACAGATGGAAACAGTGCCTAGTCTGACAGGATGATGTTCATAAATTATGCAGTCACTGATGGAAAGGCAGTTTATGTTTTTATACTCTTAAAAATATTTTCTGTGTTTGTCTAGTTGATCAATGATGTTCTTCTTTCTATATTTCCCTTTACCTGCTCACTCTCTTACTTAGACACTTGCTAAATGGCAGCTTAGTATAGTCTGTTGAGATGGAAAATCGATTGGATCCAATAAAGAGCTATGCTTTTAGAACTTGTGTATGTCAGTACACATGCACCAATGCTATAGAAAATGGAACAGAAGATGGTTTTGCCATCTTACTATGGAAAAAAGCATAAGTGAAACCAACTTACTTTACGCTTAAGTCTTCATATTATGCTTGACTGAGAATATGTCGGCCTTTTTCTCTTCCATGAAAGGCCCAAACCAAACAGCATAATTTCCAGGAGGAGGCTTAACCACCTAGGAGCAGGGTTCAAAGGCAGGCATTCGTATGTGACAGGATGAGCAGGAAGACAGCACTAAGGATCCATGACAGGAGCTACAAGTCAGTGACTGTTTATAAGATGTCACCATAAGGCAAAAAGTTTTCTACAAGGACTTTGTGATTTTGCAATTTGATTACACATTCCTCCCCAAACACTGATTACAGCATTTTTCATAGTTTATCAATACATAGTGTATATATATACTATGTGTGTATATATGTGCACAGTATATAATATCAATATATTCATATAATGAACTGAAAAAATGTTCTAATTTCCACCCCTCTTGGATATATTTGGGAAATTGCAATCAGTAGATTTAGGAGTCAGTTTTAAGGCAGGAATGACAAGCTCATAGACAGCTTTCTCAGAATGTCAGACCTTCTAGAAACAAGATTTATCCAAGAGTATCCATCCATTCAGCATGAACACCACACACCCAGTAAAGGCTTCTATTTTTTCTATCAGTGCTTTTGGGCAATAAAAATGACACAGTGAACCTTACGTTTCTTTTTATTGTATAATTCTACACATTTATCTTGGTGATTTATAAAATTCCTGTTCTCCCACAGTGTTCCCTCCATGTTCAGTACTGGATTTTACTGCTCTATTGGGGCAAAAATAGTCTTGTAGTTAAGGCATTGAGCTGAAAGCCAAATTTAATCAAACTTACACCGAAAGCATTGTCAATTTGTCTCAGTTTCCAATTACAGTAAAAGCAGACAGTGCTTTTGTTAGTTATGAAAATCTTTGAATACTTTCTGTTTGAATACTAATATTTGTGTTGTGTTTACTTCTAAAGACCAAAAAATATCATGGGAAGCAAGATCAAGTACTCAAACACTTAAATACATTTCTTCGTTTTCTTGAAATAATTGCTCAGACTTCCAGGAGAAGTTATTCACAAAGTTTAGAGCTAGAAGCAAGAAAAACACAATCTTTTTCCTTTATACCAAACCAATGAACCTCACAATCAACCCTGATGGATAGCAAATGATATGTCAATAAGACATAAGATATAGTTGGTTTTGTACACATTCCTTCTACCAAAACATTTTCCTGAGGTGGTAAGACTTCCTTATCTATTGGGTAACAAATGACTAACCAACTACAACAGATTTCTTTCTGCAAGGAATTCTGATTCTAGAAGTATAAAAACAAAGTGTCTTAATTTATAATTGCAAGGAGATCCCATTATCTTTTTCTGTAATGATAAATGAGCTTTAGCAAGTTTTTCTTCCTTTATTAGGCAGGCTTACAGGAAATTAGAAGCGTTAGACCAAGTCATGCAAGTTCTTAAAGAAGCTATTTGCAGCAGTTTGCATCTTCAAGTATTTTATTTCATTTTTTATTGTACATCGAGGACAGTGTTTTATGCCATATTTGTTTTTTAAAGGGCCTGTTACTGAGGCTGTCATTGACTGTTTTTGCAAAGGAAAATAAATGTCCACATCTGCTATAAAGTAGTCATCCAGAACCTCAACAGGGTGATGAGTTAGCTACACAAATGTATTTAGAGTGTAGGCACTGCACAAAATAGTCTTTTGGTTGCTGAAAAGTGAGTATTCAAAATGGGCACCCACTGAGAATGTTACTCACTTGTTGCTGTTTGCAAGATATTTGTTAGATTTTGAGGCAATTTGATTCAGCTGAACGCCTGTTCAGATCACAGCTAGTTCTTGAACCTATGGTTAAAATTGTTCTTAAAATTGTTTCCAGCTCTGTGAAAATTATCTTCCTGACACTTTTTCATCCTCCCTGAAAGCCATGCTGCGTTTGCTGTAGTCTGCAGATGGTACAACCTGTGCTCAGTCTGTCAGAAAACTATGCATGTAGGGTGGCCAGTCCTTCCTTGCTCTATAGCCCTAGCCTGCCCACACATTCCTTGGCTTCTGCCCCAAACTAGGCAACTGCAAAAAAGAAACAGCTCTAGCATTTGCGATAGTAAAATAAAAACCTTTGTAGGGCAGATTTGGACTGCAGCCAGACTGTCACATACCAAAATATCCAAATGCTGTGAAGCAGTTCAAATTCAAAATCCACAATGCTAACATTCAGCTCAGCATTGTACCAAAAAATAAACTTATTTGAAATAAGGTAGACTTTTTCTAAAGTGCCTTAGTGAAAAGATTTAGTCAGGTCACTGAGGAAACTTCTATGGTTTTCTTGATTTCAAAAACAATCTGCAATTCTTTCTTCTTACTACAGGAAACAGCTATTCTTAAACCTAAGAGATCATTCTTTGTTACTTAGAAAAGCTTCAGTTAGGGCACAGTATAATAGCCTAGGCATAACCCATGCAAGAAATCCTATTTAAGGCCAACATGACAATAGAACTTACAGCTGTTAAGTGCTCATCAGCAGAACTAATGATTGCAGAATCTGACCCTTCCTTAATCTCCTTTGAAAAGTGATTTAGAAGCTCTTTCTTTCATTTTTAAGAAGCTGCTATCAGCGACATCGTTAAACTAAAGCCACGACATCCATCAGGGGTGTCCTCAGAGTTTTAGGGTAAAGATTAGCTAAGACTGACTGTCGCTTGTCATACAGGTAACAAGAACCATCTTTTTGCTTTCTGTTCCGCCTCCTCCCTAGTGCTTTTCTCTGGCTTCTTGAACATCATATCATATATCATCACACAATTAGAATGCTTAAAATCTTAATTAAAATTACTTGTTATTATCTGATTCCACTGCATAAATATTCAGTTACCATTTTCTCGTGTTTGCTTATGTCAAAGTGAATGTTGACGCTTGTGTCTTGACTTTGTTCGTACCTTCTCAATTTGTCAAAAGTAAATGAAAGACATACATGACTAAACATGAAGAGGGCAGTGCTATGTTGAGGTTTACTCATACAAATTCCTTCCCTAGGGTTTCGACTTCTCACTTTCTGATTTTATTAAAACGTTCGTCCTGCACAGGTTTAGTCTTTATTACTTAAATGCATTTTCATTCTGCTGCAGTCTCTCTTGCAATACAGTATTGATGTCTTAACACTCTGTATCCTTTATTGGCAATTAAGTAAATGTCTTGAGTTATTGAAGAAACCTAGACCTAGCTATATCCAATTAAAGGTATCATTAGCCCACAACGGACATCTTTCCCCTACAAATGCTGCCTACTTCTAAAATACTTTGTCAGTTCAAAAACATCAGCAATGTGCCTTTCTGATCCCTCGTACAGATCTTTTTACACCCTAAAGCATGAAATTCAGTTACTCCTTTCCCCCTGCCGCTTTTCTTTTTTCATTCCTTGAAAGCTATAACCACAAATACGATAACGAACAACATTGTGTTCCAAATCCTTCTTAAATCCATGCTTTTTGACTTTCCAAAGGTATAGTCTGTGATGCCCACAAATATAATTGCTGTTATAGCTGCAGACCATTACAACAACTTTTGCTTACCCTCTGTTCAAATTAATGGCAAAACAGCACTTGACCGCAATGACAAATATGTAAAGGGCAAGTGTCATGAGGATGGAGCCAGGCTCTTCTCAGTGACATCCCTTGACAGGACAAGGGGCAATGGGTGCAAGCTGGAACACAGGAGGTTCCACATAAATATGAGGAAAAACTTCTTTACGGTGAGGGTAACTGAACACTGGAACAGGCTGCCCAGAGAGGTTGTGGAGTCTCCTTCTCTGGAGGCATTCAAAACCCGCCTGGAAGCGTTCCTGTGTGATATGGTCTAGGTAATCCTGCTCCGGCAGGGGGATGGGACTAGATGATCTTTCGAGGTCCCTTCCAATCCCTAACATTCTGTGATTCTGTGATTCTGTGACAAACCTGATATACTGAACACAGTGGAAAACATTTATCACTGGTGTAAAACCTTTGGAGACAATCCTTATACACAAGATACATTTGGTTCAGAAAAATTTCTCTGTATGGTATTGATAAGTGAAGGATGTATTTTTATTAACATTAATATACCAAAACATTGAAGTCTGTCATATTAATAATCACTGGAATGCTGGTGTATTTCAAGAGCCAAAGACTATGTCTGGAAAACATGTTAAACATTTAGAAACAATTCTTCCTGCATTGCTTTCTGTAAATAAATCCTACTGAAGTATAATTTTTTGTATGATATTTTTCATTCCCCTTGTCTAAACATTTGTTTAGTGTTGTCATGTACTGCTAAACAGCTGCCACATTTGATTTTGGACACAGCTCTGTTTCAGCGATGAATGAAAAGATTCCTGGATGTATATTTTCAATCATTGCTACTAACAAAGAGCTTGGAAATGAGTGCCTAAGCATTGGCCTAAGCATTTTGTGTTTCATAGGCCTCTTACTCTGAGATGTTAAACTTGATAGTAATTTTAAAGCAGACCACTACAATAAACAAACAGAGTTCATTAGTAAAGTTTATCATAGTTTAAGACCTTTTTTTTAAAAAGAGCTGTTTTTTCCCCTCAGAGCAGCTGTTCTTAAGGTGTCTATTATCTTTCAGTCTCAAAGGTCAGCTTCAGACATCTGGTGGCAACCACATTGTCATGGAAAGGAATGGCACTCTCATGTGCAATGTTTGTGCTTCACAATAATGTCATGTATTTCCCTTGTTCACATTTAGAAAACTGCCATTTTCACAACTTATGGAGTAGTCCTGCATAACAGACCTAAGAGCATGCACACAGAAAAAGAAAATATATATAACAGTGTATATGAAAATGTGTACTGTCTCTCTCTAAATAAATAAAGTACATATATCATAGCTGCACTAATACTCCAACATAAAACTGTGAGATATTTAGTTATTCAGCCCTTATTTTCTTTTAGATGACTTTGTTGCTACGATTCTTGACTAAGAAACAGGATAACAAAGGAGAGGATTCAGTCAAAGTGTATCTGAAAAAGCATGTAAAAGTGGATGGGAGAACAGTTCTAAGAGGCCCTCAGCTACATTGTATCTGTTTTTTTTAAACAGTGTGACCTCTTGATAACCACTTTATACTTCACTGCTAGTATGATATTGTATATTTATATAGGGGATCATTAACAGTACAACTGCAATGTAATTGAATGCAGGATTCAATAACAACATTGAAGTTAAAATACCATATAAAATTCCCTTTCAAGCTTGCTCAGCCTAATTAAGGGCTTTTCCCCTTTCCTTTTTTTTTTTTTTTAAATAGTCTACTATTTCAGTTAGCATTACAGCACGGAAGGAGAGGGACAGCAGGAAAGGTTTATTTTGATAACATTCTTGTTCATGTGGAAGAAGATTGCATTACATGCAGCTTGATCCCCAGATAAGAGAGTGCTCAAAGAAACAGCAGCAGACCCCAATTATAATGAGCTTCCAGCCTTCAATCTAAGATGAAGGAGTGTGACTGTTTATTTAAGGTGAGGACTTTTTTGTAAGTGAGGTGTGTTAGGGGATTGATGCCCAATTAACTAATTGATCTGATAGGAAGCTGAAGCCCCTCAAAAGAAAAAGGAAAAAAGTTCACTTTAGAAATCCATGCCTTTTCCTGTTGTGATCATCCTAATTAGCTTCTGATAAAACTGAGAAGTGAGGTGGGGAGTAGAAGGGAGATTTGGTTCTTGATAGACCCATGTGAGAAACAAAGCAACAAAGCATTAGTTGGAATGTGTCAAATGTTTGAACCCAAGGTATGTGTGCCTACTTTTTATTTCATCTGAGTGCAATGAAGTTTAATGGAACAACAAACATATTTGACTTCCTGTCCACGGACTGCAGCCTTGGTGACTGATTTTTATAAATAATTACTTCAAACTAGTTTGCAGAAGTTTATTCTATCATTCATTGTATGTATCCCCAAGATAGCTATTAAAGAAAAAAAATCCAGAATTGTCAGGTGGCTTAATTATTAATTTTAATTTTGGGGGGTTTATGAAAAAGTCCATCTATAAATGTGATCATTAAGTTCCATACAAATTATGAGTTCTTTCAAAACTGGCCAATGCAAAGGGTACACATACACACCAGTTTCAGTAGCTCGGAAATATGGCTGGTGATGTTTAGCAGCCGCAAAACCAAGAATACTATTTGTTCAGAAAGAAAGATAATGAAAAACAATTAATTGAGAGCTTAGAAGTCTTACCTGGGAGGAAGCAAGATGATTGAGGTGCTGAGTGCTTTCAGCTCTTGAAGTGTACAAGTGTTAGGTGGTCTTAACGTGTCAAAGGAACCACAGGTTTATGGTTTCAGGATTCTTTTGGTTACATTTCACAAGAATAGTGTCACTGTTCATAGTATAATGTGATGACCCTGATGATCAAATACTGAAGTTCCTTCCTAGGGCTTGTGCCTGAGGTTGAGAGCCAAGACAGAAGAGCAAATTAATACAAAGAAAGCACAATGCAGGTCCATGAGCTGGTCATGCTCAGAAGACTTGCTAACCACTCTATTCACCTCAGCATATTTTCCATAAGCTTTAATTTATCTTACAAAAATAATTTTTTGCCCCCCTTTTAAAGCATATCAATGATTTCAAGTGTTGCATAAAAAAATTAAAATGGACATAAAATCATACCTTTTCTTCGTATTTGTATCATTTTAAAGTTCAGCCACATTCTGTCTTTTAGTTTGAGTGAATATGGTCAGCAAGATGTACTCTGAGCACCAGTAGACAGCCTGCAATATTAACCTGGAAGATTTTTCTCTGCACCTTCAACTCAGAAATGCCTTGCAATAAAAGACTGAGCCATAATTTCACACAAGAATGAAAAATTACTCTTATATTGAAGCTTACTTTTAATGTATGTGGCAGCTTTACTTTGGCAGAATCCCTGTGGCTGCAACATTTGCTTTCAGCTTTTGTTCTCCAGTGTTAAACTGAAATTATTTCTGTCAGCTTATCAAGGAACAGTTGTTTTCCTTTATAATTTTCTTTAATGCATCTGGAAGACTATTTTATACTGCTATATTTTCAAAACTTATGTTCCTGTACAAGTGTTTAAGTATGCATTTAAGAACATCCTGAGAATGGTAATAATTATCACAAACCATATTCTCTTCCTCCTTTACTCACTCTATAAAACACTTTCTTCTACAGAGAGGGAGCCCTGCACAATGTTTTGTGGAATTACCATGGGCTAAGTTGCAGCCCACTGAAAGCAAGGGATCAGATTTGCTTCTCAAAGTATGTTGTGTGTAAAGTATACTAGTATATGTTTGCATTTTGAGTTAGAGATGAAAGAGATATTGATCTCCAATAAACAATAATTTGCTTTGGTCTGGAGTTGAAGAAGCTTGCAGTATAAAGAGTTGCTGCATTTGACTCTCACCTTAGACCGAATTAAAAAGGTCTCTGTTTATTTCGCAACCTTTTACTCTTATCTTTCAAACCAGCTTTGGAAAGCCAATATAGTATGCTTAACAGCTAATTAGGGGCCTTGACCTGAAATAGGAGAACAGAAGAAGGAGTTTTAGGTCAAGAAGAAGGTGGTTAGGAAGAACTGAAAGACACCGTATCCTTCTCTCCCCTGTCCGCCCCGCCCCGCCCCCCCCCCCCCCCCCCCCCCCCCCCCCGCCTTCTTGTAATAGAAGTAGTATGATCATTTGTGTGATTATTCCAGTATCAGCAGCTCCTTCATCACTGCCTTGTGACACCATCATTCTTCTTTCATCCTTAATCCAGTTTTCTGCTTCTAGATAATTTTAAAAAGGAAACAAGAATCATTTTCTGTTTTTATTAATTACACAAGAAGATTGTCAAAAATGACTCACAGATCTTTACTATTTGTAAATTCCCTCTATCTGGAGCCTAAGACTGTACCAACAACAGAAGCAAGTCAAAGCAATACCAGTGCCTTACTTTTTCACCAATTAGTTGATATAGCTATCACAAATGTAAAACACAAAAAAAGAGCACAAAGAATTCTAGACTATAGATCACTTGTACATATGCTTCATATTAAAATGTAATCATTAGAGCTATAAAAACCCCTCAGCTGTACCTTTCACACAAACTGGCAACAGTTTTAATCTGATTTTCATGTAGATGTGCTGAACATTCCCCAAACTTTTGAGTCACAGGTCTGAACAGAGATAGTTTCTCACCTCAAAAATCTTCAAAAAATTTGCAAACTTGCATAGCACCAGCCACAGTGCATGTGATGAACACTCTGTCTTAACTCCAAGTAGAAGTATGAATTTTTCAGGATTTAAATGAAAAAATTAAAAAACTCCTGGGTTCGCTTTAATCCCTTAGCCTAGAACTGATTTATAGATTTAAGTTTTCATTATTGCACCGTTCCTCTAGAATGGAATTACAGAAACTGAAAAGTCTTTTCAGAGGAATTAAAATAAAAACCTCAACAACAGAACCAAAGGTATTATGTTTCTTCTGCCCACTTTATTCTAATCAGTGTTAAAATTGTTAATCTGCAAAGACAGATACTATATATCTTTGTGAACAAGAAGGAAGTAAAAACGTCTTATTCAGGACCAAGTATAAGATCTGTTTTTCTGAAAGTTGAGTGTTTTCAAAGTGTGAATTTATCTATGTTATTTGCAGGTCCTTAGACCTGATGGGAAGCCTATACTAATTCTGTAAGGCACAGACAGGAGCAGACAGACTCTATGTGGAGCAGTTTTTCCCTATTGGAAAATAATAGACTTATGTAGATTTATCATTCTTTAATCAATGAGGGATATTAGACACTTGCACAAGAGCTAATAAGATAACTGACATGGAACATTCAATACCACTTTAAATGCTAAGCCCAAGCATTTAATCCTTCTGTGGCTTTTTTGAAAATTATAATTATTACATGCTGACTAATGTGTCTGGTTATTCATTGCCCAACATTGTGTTGCAAATTCCTGTTGTTAATGTCTAGAACTGGTACAACTTATCAGAGACATGTCCATGTCTCTGGAATAAAAGACCATCTTGCAAAAGAATGTACAATAGAGAAACAAAAGTCTACAGAAACAAAACTGATTAAGTAAAATAGCAAATTGTTGGCAATGGTAAATAAAAATACATTTTCTGTATGGCTGGAAGTTTTTCACTGAAGTGAAGTTAGACCACGAAAAAGAAAACAAATCATCAAGGCAGCCTAACTCTTGTGCTTTCTAATGAATTTCAAATGCTTAACCTCCCACTTCAAATGTTAATTCAAAAACTACACAGGTGTTACTTAGCTCTATATTTATTTATACCTATAAAAATAAAGTAACTACAATACACTTTGCACTGCATAAAAATTCTGCTTCATAAATTGTCAGTATATACTTCCTGATGCATACAGTAGTTTGGTTCTTTCTTCTGAATCTGTCAAGGAACTGCTTCGGAAAGTTTCTAGATTCCTGTCAGTAGCATAAATTGCTCAAAGTAGAAACATACACAAATGTGCATTTTGAGTGTAAAACAAAGCATCGATAAAACAAAGAACAATTTTCAGTGAATGATTCCATATTGAATAAGTGTCCTTCATTTAGGAGTTTATTCTTTGCTCTAATCCAGTTTTAGATCGATACCCAGAACTGTCAGCTGGAAAGGGCAAAAGTAGTAATTGCTTTGCTTCTAAAAGATTATTGGTTATTTTATGTACCACATTCAGTCATACATCTTCATCACTTATGTTCACTTTCAAATGCTGCTGCTAATAATACAAAAAATTGTCAGAATCTATAGTTCAGCTATATTGAAATCTGGAAAAGATAAGAGTAGGTTTTCAATTTTTTTCATACAATGGGAAATCATTATTTATGAGTATGGATATTTAATTATATTTGGATTATATTTGAAAATGTAATCGGACAGTCTGTCCTTTGTCAAAAGCTTAATGATGAAAATTTTTACTAATATGTTAGAATACATAGTTGGGAATAAAAGAGAAGCTGTCAAAGTTGGTAATCAGCGGTGGTTAGTTGTATACAATGCCCTAAACAAAATAGTACAGGTCAATATCTCTGTTTGCCAATTGCCCCTTCTTATGGTTGATTTCAAGTTTACTCATTAGATTGAGGTAGCAGTCAAGTGTTAAACTCTTATTTTTCTATTTTTAAATGATAAATGAACCCTAACTGAAAATTTTATTGTTTTCATGTCCGCTTCCTACAAGCATTAACTCAGGAAGTGATAAAGCTGGCACAATTACCTATGGCCTTTTCAGTGACTAATGCCAAGTGATTTCCTGGCTAGTTATAGACAATGGATTAGGAAATAAGCCCCGTGACCAGGAAACTCTAATTAATTTTTATTTTTTTTCTTAAAGCTAACTAATCTACAACAATAGATGCAATAAAGTACCTTTCAGTTCATGATTACAATGCCTATAACTCGTGATGGACAAGCAGTTAAATGTCTGAAGTATCCTTTTTGACTCAAAGTTTCTCTTCTGATATTGATATTACTGGTCTCAATTATTTTTCGTCATTCCTGCTTACACAAAAACTTCCATTTTTTTGTTCAAAGTACACTAATATGTTTGAATGCCATAAAAAATTTACCACGCTGTAATAGTATGCATTAAAAAATCCATAAACATCTGTATGACCCACAAAACCAATTTTCATAACTAATTAGAAATTTTCAAGCAAAAGGCTTTTTTTGTTGCTGTTCTTGCAGACAAATGTTCTTCTCCTTCACTGCAGCTTGGAAAACTCAAAATTGAATAAAGTCTTCATAAAAATTTAAGAATGCTCCCATTTACTTCAATGGGGTTTGATGACAACGGGGCCAGAATCTCAGCCCATGTCTCTTAAGCTTCAAATGATCTTTTAGCTACTTTATTCTTAACAGAAGTGAAAAAAACAGACCTAGGAGAAAGTTATGAAAACATTTCTAAATATTTTTGTATACACGTGTCACAATTTAGTAGTAAGGATTTGCTTTAAATGTAATTTTACGTCATTTGTACCTTTCTTGATTGTATAATATGCTTTATTATTTAAACTTGAGTTGCATACATTGACAGATAGAGAAGGAGAAAAAATTCATAAATAATACATATAAGTTCTCCTAACCTTTCATAAACCAATGAAAGTATTTTGATGACTAGACTGGCAAGAGGAATTCAGTGGAACTACTTCTTTGAAAATGTAAGATACAGGAAGAACTGGTCAAATTTGATGTCTGGATCCCACCAGACTTAAAGAATAAGTTACAACTGAGAACAGACAGCCAAACAACCTTGGAGTAAAATGAAGAAACAGGAAGAAGATCCATTTCCGTTACATGAAATGAAAGGCTGAATATTGAGAGACTGTGGTTAGTCTCCCTTTCCTCAGTTTCCCTAGGAAAGGTTTTTGTGACATAGAATGAGCTTACTTTTGTTGTTTGAAAAGTACTTTGAATTGTTTTCGTTGAATGATTCTGTAGAAATGCGAAGTGGTGTATCTTTTGGACAGCTGCGTTGTCTGCACAACAGGGGTCAGAGAATTTTTTTTGAGCAGACTAGGCTGGGTTTTTGTTTGTGTAATATTGTGCTCAGTCTAGCCCTGAGACTGTTGCTGCTGGCTGACTGACTGGTCTCTGTTGGAGTTTTTGGAGATCTGATGGAGGAGGAAATGGCAGACATCAGCATGTATAAACACCCTCCCACCCCACCCCCCCAAACAAAAAGAAAAATCGTGATGCCATCACTACAGTAGTTATAGTTTTCCTAGTGTTAGACCTTGCAAAAAGAAAAAAAAAAGTCATGAGTGGTCCTTTACCTAATCTTTCTCCCTCATTTCTTGCGGCCATCAGTCCTAAAATCCACAGCAATACAAGAAATACAGAGCAGTCCAGAGCTAAATATGAGACATCAAGCCAAGTTACAGAAGAATTAAAAATGCTGTTTTATTCACAGAGAACTTGGCCCTCGATCAAGATGTGATTTTTTTTCTTTTCCCTTCAGTAAACAGATACATATCTATGCAGCTATTATTTGTACTGTTAATTTTGGAACTTACTTGACACATGAGATTTCTGTACACTTAAATAAATCTATTTTCCTAGAGAATGCATATTTTTATACATATTATATATATGCACACAATACTTTTTTTCTTGAAGCCATAATGTATATGGTTGCATATATTACAGCTTATAGACAGCCTTGTAAAGAACCAAATTTGTGTCATTAAGATTTAACAAATCTCTCATTCAGTAAATTTACAGCCCTTCTTATATATTTGTGTTTAATATTAATACTTGTTATTTGCTGAGAGCCTGTGGGCTTGAGAATGTACAAAAAGAGGATGAGCCATGTCCTGGAAAGTTTTCCAGCCTTAAATAATGATTGAAGAAAAATGAATGCTGAGGAAAGGACCAACTTTTTCAAAAGTTATGGTTCCAGTTGTTGACACCACAGAGAAATGAAGGAGACAGCAGTTTGTGTCAGGATTTTTTTCATGGACAGCATATTTAATTAACACTCAGAGAAAGAAAGGGCAAGGGATTGACATGCAGAAAACAGACTCCACAACCGGCAAGGTTGTAAAGTAGGTATGTTTATTCAGCGCTCGGCAGCACGGGGCGGGGTAGTCCCACCAAAATCGTGCGCACCAGTTTGGCAAATTTCCAGAGAATATATACCATAAAGTTATACATAGTCATAGGATTTCTGAGAACTCATTTACATAGACATGAGATATGCAAATGTCCGTTCGCATGCGCAGTCGTTTTTCCTGGTGGTCGTCAGGGGTCTTCAGATGAAGGCCAGTAGTCTTCCTCACTGTGTTCGCTGACTGGCCCCTGCTTCTGCGCAAACTCAGTCCGGGGATCACATAGGCCAAGTCCTTTGAGGTAGCTGTTGCAATTCCCTTATCTCCATGTTCCCGTGCATCCGCCCCTCCCAAGGCCCAGCCATCTGAAGTGAGATTACCACTCTCCAAATTGTAAAGGCTTCCCTTTGTTTAGTTGAGCACCCAGGATAGTCTAGTAATTAAAGTATTTACAACATCCCCCTTGCCCTTGGGGTCCCAGCGTTTCAGGATGGCTCAAGAAAATTGTGAAGCAAACTTTGAGGACTAGGATACAATACTTGGTACAGAAGAAAGGACTTTATAGAGAAGACTGTACAGCAGTAGAAAAGAATATTTCGTCTCACTTTCCCAATAATGGACAAGAAGGTCAAATGAAAATGGATACGAAGTCATAGAAAGGAATTCCTACCTGTGTAGTGTTATAGAAGCTCGTGATAAATCGGGAAAGCCAATTTATATTAATCATAAGAAAGTTTATTAACATGAATTTAGCAAGCGATAAATGAGCAAAAACAGCGCTGGGCGGCAGGGGAGTCACCACTCCACCAAGGGCGCGCCCCGAATCACACGGAAGACACCAATTTATTGGATAAAGCATACATATTCATTAAGATGAGTAAGGGTTGTTACAATTAGTTTCTGGGAATGGGTGTAATTATGTTAATTATTTCCAGGAACCCTCATTATTTGTAAATTTCCTCCTGTTTGTGTTCTGATAGTTCCTCTTGTCGGTGTTTGCCGTTAGTCAGTTGTGTTGATAATTCCTTATCTAGTTACAAGCTCAGCATATGTTATTTAAACCTACTATCTCTACCTAACAGGATGGTCATCTAGGACCACATTTTTCTTATTACACGAATCATCCCATTTATGCCCCCCCCCCCTTTATACAGTCCTTTGTTCCTGCATACGTGGCCTCCAGAATCCTCTGCGTTGTTGTTAGGTGGTCGTTATCGGTCTCCTGGTGGTCGTTGGAATGAAGGTCGAAGTCTTCCTCAGGTGTCCTGGAGTGGACCTGGTAATTTAGTTAGTTTGCGCAAACCAACCCCCTCCCTTGAGTTGCTTAGTCATAGGGATTCTAAAAAGCATATGACAGTTTCCTTGATTAAACAGTTTTTAGGACTGCTTAGCAAGCGTATAGATAAGGCAGCAGTTGTTTCTGTATATGGCATTAGTCAGCAAGCAAGTGAGCAGATGTTTACTTATCAGGATGTTTGCGGAGCAGATGTTTACTTATCAGTATGTTTGTGGTTTCTCTTAGCTAAGTTACAGTGAAGCCCTCTACACCCACATACGATTTTATGAACAAAGTTAACCCGTTTATTACATGTAGTAACCAGAAATATAATAAACAGTAGAATTGTTGAAGTCTGGTGTCTTGTACTTAGATTGTATCGGTACCTGATAGAGTAAAAGCTCCACCTGAAGCTTATTCCATGCTTAGAACATTCCAGGTGATGTTTCTCAGTTTAAGTTCTGTACTATTTTATTAAGATTGAGCTAATCACAAAGCAAATCAAGGCAGTCTGTCTTTAACATGTTTTTTATTTTCACAATAATTTCTGTGAAATAAATATTTGAAGCCCCCCTAACTCTGAGTCCATTTGGGCAATAGATTTAGACATTGTCATACAGAGGTGGGAGTTGACAGACAGATACAGAGGAGGAGAAGGAGACAAACCATGATCTCATTTCCTTCAGAGACCAGAGCAGAAATGACAAAAGCTTTTATAAACACTATCTCAGTTTGCCTGAACCTAAAGAAAGGTTCAGGTCAAAATCTAGTCAGATCTCTTGGCTGTGTGCTATTTATTTTGAATTACTCCACTCAATTTTAATATTGTTTTGAAACAGAAATTACTATGAGAAGACCTGTGCAGTAATTCCGATGACTAAGCTTCCCAGGGGTTAAAATTTCCACAATCTTGAGCAAAACATTTAAATGTTCAGCATTGCTGTCAGCACAATACATCAATTAAACGTCCAAGCAGTGTCAGTTGTACTTGTTTATTTCATATATTATATTTATCTTTTCCTGGATTTCAAATGCCTTCTGATCAGCTTTCTTATCCTATGAAAACATCTGTACAGAATTGTTTCAAATGAACAGAAACTTACAGCAATATCTGTTCAGCTGTCTGACAATCAAGGTCATACAAGGTGCAAAAATGCTTATCTATATGAGAACAGGCTGAAATTACCCCTTGTGTAACCCCAGTGACTCCAATTACAACTTTGTTTTCAGTGGGGAAAAGTCTTGGAACTTGCAGTGGATTTTTCAAAGTCAGCTTTTCCAAGACCCTTGGCCATTGTGCAGACAGGAATGCACGACTTAGAAGAGACCACATAAAAGTTGCAATTTCTTTGGTGGTTTATGCGTTTTACACGAGGTTTGGTACTTCACTATGGTGGTCCAAAGACTGGATCCAGTTGTATCTATCAGCTTTACTGTAAAACGTATAATCAGTTCTGGGACCACAGATCAGAACCAGAGACCCAACCCTTCACTCCCTCCCCTTCCAAAGGCTTACAGACTAAATCCTGTTTAGATCTGAGTTCTGCTCAGATCTATAGGGTATACTATATCACAGTATAAACTTTGCAATATTTGATGGTTTCTAGCTTCTGCACCCCCTTTAGCATTAGGTGCCTAAATCACTCTTACAGGTGGATTTTAGCATCTAAATTGGTTGGGTGCATTCTAAAATTGTACTTGAAGCAAATCCTTCTGTTTTCTTTCCAGTTTATGAATATAAACAGAATTATAAAGCAATAAAGATCAATATACATGCTATTAGACAACAAGTAAATCCATACTGTGGGACACATGCATCCTGAGGTGCCCTTGCAATTCTAATTCCTCAGCTATCCACACTGCAGGAATATCTTGCATCTCCCTTGAGACTACCTTGATTTTCTTCAGGAGCAATATGGATGTGCAGGATAACATGGACCCAATTGAATACGTACTCAGTATGTCATATGAACTTTAAAAGCCTCACTTTAGATTCAGCTGGCTTACTAAAACAAACAGAAATTTCCTTTATAACTAGTGGCAGCAAATTAGAAATTAAGAGTGTTTGGAATCAAGAACCAAGATCAGAAATGGAAAAGGCATGCAAAGCTATGGAAATTAGTTTAGATTGCATTAGATTAGCTAATGCTTTCACTTCAAACACCTCCAAAACATACAGGTTTGAATGTACGCTTCAATACTAGCTAATATGGAAATTGGAAGTTTGCTTGTCATACATGTGGGACATCTTCCTGGAATGAAAAGGAACTTTTATCACAAAATTTATTTGAATTAATCTAATTACATTGTGTTCACATCTATAGCCATTTCAGCATACATAAGTGTATGTGAAAAAGCTGCACAGACAAACCTACCCAAAATAGAGGCATACTTGGAAAAATAAGAAAGCTTTTCACATAATGGGATAGAATTTAAATTTTGAGTTTTTAAGTCACACAAATGATGACCCCCAATCAATTTGTTTTCCTTCTTATGTTTTTACTAGCAACCTACTTCTATCTTAAAGAATCTTGATTACCCCATCTATAAAATAGGAATATAAAAGTTCAGACATGATTAGAGAGTAATAGAGTTGTGCCTGCCAGAAAAGTACTTTAAATAAAAAACAAACCAAAGCAGTGACAAATTCTAAACCCAAGGTACAAATATCCATGAATAACAGCATGAAATCTTAACTCTATTTAGATACTCCAACTGAATTGCATGGCCTCAAGCCACCAAAATATAAAAAAGCATCTTAGATACCAAAAAGATAACCCGACTTTTTTTTCAGCTTTCCTAAAGTGTGAGAGTTCAGAAACTCGTACATGGATTAAAATAAGTTGTTCTGGAACAATTTAGAAGAGGCCGTTTCTGTCCTGGGAGTCTTTCCAATTCTCTTCACCCTTTTAAATTCAGACTCCTATTATCCAATTTCTCACACAAAATGCTTGTTCTCAGATATACAATCCATCTTTTTATATAACTTCCTGGTCATTTAAACAGTTTTTCAATTGCAGACCTTATCCAGAGTCCCCCAAAGTATTCCTATTGAATTTATTTTATAACTACTCAGTTATTTGCCAGCTTCCATAATTTACTACTTATACATCACTGCTTACGCAGCTTTTCAATCTCACTCAGTGCTATTGACATGAGGACCTAATTCTCTGCAAGCTGCATGTATCATTAGGGATTTTGTTTACTCGCCTCTCTTAAGAAAATACATCAAAACCAGCAGCCAAATTAAAAGGAGATTCAGTCACAGATACACCAAATTGTCTAAAATCTCTCTTACTTCCCTTTTCAATTACGCAGGGCCTTGCATTCGCCTAACTGATTTTCAAGCCACTAATTCTTTCCATGTTTTTCTTTTCCATATTAAAGGTCCCTTTAGTGTCTGATATTTTAATAAATAAGTACTACTAAGGTAGCTATAGGCTATAATACAATCACATCTCAGTCTTGCTTTAGATAAGATAAAGTGTTTCAAGTCTCTCACTTCCAGGCAATTTTTACAGCGCTCAGAGAAGATTGTGGTTGCTTTCTACGCTTTGGACAATGTCTAAATTAAGTCTCAAGTGTGCCAAAATGTCTATGACAGTTACCCACGAAATTCAGAATTGTGATGAGACTCCGAAATTAAGCTCCAGCTGCCCAGCTGGGGGTTCATTACAAAAGATTCACCTTGTTCTAGCCATAATTCTTATGGAAACTCCAAATGATGCAACAACTTGAGAAAAGGTGTATTCCTATCCTGTAACTTGCACTTACTCCCCACCTTGCCTGCATGAGCGCAAGGTGAAACACACTACATAGATTAGCTCCCTGTTCTAGGCAGTTTTCTCACCACAGCTTCTTCACTTTAGCCATTTTTCCTCCTTATAACAGCTTCAGATATTTGGTCTCATATAAATCCTTCTACTCTTCCAAAGGGAGAAACATCTCTAAGTCCAGCATGTATTAAATTCTAACCCCTTGGCTTGAATTCATAAAGAATCTGAGGACTCAGAGTTGCCAGAAATAGATTTAGGTATATTGAGAAAAGGGATAAAGGGAGAAGCTATAAAAAAAAGTGTTGTTCTTGGTTACGTTTTTATACATTCAGCATTCATAATTCAATACAGTAAAATATATGACTATGATCTGTTTCTTAGGTTACTGTACTTTGCATGAGAATTTAGTGAGCCAGTTTGGAAAGTGCACAGGATATAAAAGTTGCAAAAACTTTGAACTTGCCTGAAAGATTTTGTGAGAAATATTATTATTTTGTGATAAAAATCTCAGTTCTCCATAACAGAATGGTAGTGCAATGAAAGGGGAAAACAGCTATCAGAACCAGGCAGCAGTAGCTGCAATACTGCAAACTCTTCCATGGTCATAAGGTGAGTTCCATCATTTAAGAGGATTCAAAACCTAACTTTGGCCTATTTTAAACCTACCTGGCCTGCCTTTACTGCATAGAGAGCAGAGAATAGATAATTGTGGGTAAAAATCATGGGTAGAAATGAGAGTCTTTCTTTTATTTTAAGTCTCAGAAGACTTGCTAAGAAAGTTATTTTTCCGAAGAGAAGGGAACTGTGTGGGAGTGTCTGCACTTTGAAACAGAAAAAAAATTATGTGATAAAAATCATGGGAATTTATGTGAAAGCTTCTGTAGGAGAAATGTTATTCCATGTCTAAAATGAAGCTGAGAAGTAATTAATTTTTTTAGATAATTAAATCTCTTATTTAAACTTGACAAAGATAAAAAAAGACATTTTTTTAACTTCAAAAGTTGTATGGTTATACTGACAGAGTAAAACAACACACCAAATAACTGAATGCAGTAAGTCACAGCTTCACATGCTTTCCATTTATTGTGATTTTCACTTTTGTACACTTTTGCATGTAAACAGGGTTTCTCCTCATCGTGATTGTCTGCTTATTCACACTGAAAATAATAAAAAAACTAGCATGGAAACAAACAATTTATAAACACTTATGCTGTACATAGCCATTAAACAAGCATGCTTCTGTTTTTCCCAAAAGACTTTTTTTTCCAGAGTAATCTAACACAACAACCGTTCTGTTAAGCAGTATCTTAAATTAGTTAGGGAAACATATGGTGTGCCCCCCTATGGAGGCTATACTTTGGCTATTGCTTTCTGATCTAGGTTCTGGCATGAAATATCTGCCCAAGGACATACAATGTCTTTAAATGTGTTATCAATAATGATTTACAGCTGTGGATGATTAGATAGTAGGTTTATCAGGGTTTTTTTTATAATTTGGAGAAATGTTTTTTTCTTATCTAAAACTGAAAGAAGTATAACATCTGTGTTGGGGAAGGATACATTTTTCAGAGGTGGTGTTGATGGGAGATGAAGTACATAGGTGAGGTAAGTGAGTGAGGGAACCCAAGGCATTCTGAAAAATATTCACACTTCATATATCGTATCTTTTTGTGTGAGCATGTTTACTTGTATTTCCATACAGCTGGAAGGTAGTTGTGGTGGCTTTCTCTAGCAAAACTGATGCAATTGGGGCAACATACGTACAGGTACTTAAGCAGAGATGTTCATTCATGCTTCATTTCTTGCAAAAAACCCAATACTGTATTTCCAATTTACAATATTATAGTGTCCAACCTTTTCTTTCTTTAAAAAGAAATCCCAGTGTCTGTACATCTTCCCTGCTATGCTACAGCAATTAAATGTTATGAGTGATTTATATGTTACTTGCTCCACCCATTCTCTGTTAAGTTGCATGCAGCAGTAAACAATTTTCTGCTCAACTTCCAATTAGCCAGAGTGAGAACATAACTCCTGCTGATTGCTATAGAAAGTATCTAGGAACTGGAACACATGCCTCAGAGTCAGTACTTCTTGCTTCTATTGCTCACTATGTTGGTGCCTCACTGTGCAGCTTGATTAAAAAAATCATCTTCAGTGCATCTATTGGAAAAGGATCTGGCAGAATATGCATATTCCACAATGGGGTTGTGAAACTTAGTATTAGTGTACAAAATGCTTGAGATCTTTATAGTGGCAGTGATGCAGATGCTAAAATGTTTCCATAAATTGTTTCTTGATCTACTGTGCAACAACTTTGAATCATGGCAGAGGTTGCATCCATAGCCAGACCGTTACTTCAGCCATACTTAAAAAGCAGCTGTGTCAAAAGCATTTGAGAAATTGGAGAGAGAAAGATCAAGCAAAAGCTCTAAATTTCACTTGGAAGTACTCATCTGACATCTTCATGAGTTTCCTGAAGGAGCTTGACTTAGGTTTTCTAGAAAGACAGAGATGAAAGACTCAAATGCCAGTAGCAGTCAAATATTCTGAGCTAAGCAAACAGCTTTTACTATGAGAAAAGGCGATAACATCTGTTTACATGGATGCTTGGAGGCTCCTGTTTAATGCTTCAGTACTATCTTAGTTTGTCAGTGCTTGTGTACTTTGTGAGAATAAGCAAAAATATTATCTGTTAGCTAAATTAAAAGGGAAGTTTATAGTTTCTGCTGCTGAAATTGTGTGGTGCATGGAATAAAATCATATAATTATGCATACAGACACACCTATACACATATACTGGCATTTTTGCTGTTTGCATTTGTTTGCCATTTTACTGTGTGCAGTTTACTGTAGGACCTTGAGATAACTTAGTCTGTTGAGACACCTCATACACTGAAATTGCTGTTTGGTTTATATACCTTGCAGTCCTGTAATGCAATAACGCATCCCTTAAATCTCTTCAGCATTCCACCTTGGGGCTTAATCCACTTGAATTGCATGCAGAGCACTAATTGACATTGTCTGGTTTCATGACCCAGTCAAATGTTTTACAGTAATTACAGCAAACAAGATGAACTTGCTGCATAAGCGTAATCTGTGTCAGTATCATGAAGAGTGGCTGTTGCCTTTTAGAATCTTCTAGGACAATAGTGACAGATATTTTTGTTCAGTAGCTGATATTTTTCACTTGCAGCTGACCATCCCGTGGTGGTGTTGAAACACTTCACCCCTGCTTAATTTTATTTTCAGCATACTGTCACTAATGGCATTTCTACATTCATTTAATGTATGCAAATGAAATGAATGTCTGAAAGTTGTGTCTAGCTACTGCTGCTACATGGATAATTTCTGAACATAATTGATATGTTTTAATGTACACCCATAGTATTCAGACCAGAATTACTTAGCAGTGGGCACTGAACGAGCTTTTCTTTCACATGGTAATTTCTTAAACAGTAGCTTTGAATATTACAGTCTTAAATAGAATAAGTTTAAAGTTTGAAAAAGACAATTTGATAACTGAAGTCATTTGCTGCAGAAAGAGTAAAGACGCCTCCTTCCACGACCTCAAACTGCTTCTCAAGGCATTTTCTTTATGTATAAGAACAGAAATCCAACCACGCTTATTAGTTCCTGACCATCAGGAGCTAACCAGGTGGAAAGGACAGTGAAGTGGATCCATGTTTTGTTTGAAAATCTACCAAACTATGTTTCATAACTGGCTTCTTCTGGTACTTTTTTTGGTATTTTGACTTTAGTTATAAAGTTAGTAGTAAAAATGTTTCATAACTTCTCAGAAATGAGAATTTTGGAAGTCTTGTACTGATCTACTTCATTAGGTATTTCATCAATAATTCAAAATCATTCAAAACATTATCCAGCTAATTGTCTCAAGACAAAATAAAGTAAATATTAAACAGCATCAGCATTTCAATAGAAAATTTTGCTGTATGTTGGGGCGAATGGATTAGTCTTATAAAAATATTCTGGTTTACAATTGTCTTTTCTGTCCATAATCAAAAGTTAAGCATAAGCACTATATGGGACTTAAGAAATCCTGTTGTCAGTTGTTACAGTCTTTGTGACTATACTTCTACAAACGGAATGTACGCTGTGTGGAAAAATTGACTTATTTTCATGCAAGTTCTGCATTGAACTAATGCAGTTCTGCAGTACTACAGTGTTGCAGTTTTTAGAAGATAGGCCTGACCTACGTTATAACGTGCTTGGACAAAAGTTATAACATAATAAATGCATTCTCATCTTCCCACTTCAAATTGGTGGTGAAAATAAGTGCTCCCTCTGGCCTTGGGCAGGTACAGTGCTGGCAGCCTATTTCTGTCCACTTGATGTTGCTATTGCGGAATGTGTGCAGCGGAAACAGCAGTTAGATCCTGAACCAGCTCTGAAGTAATCTGAGGGACACATTTCAGCAGCTGGTTTCCTGCTTCTTTATGCAATGTTTAACTCTTCCTTAGCAGGATTTAGTGAAGTCTGAAAGGACCAGGACATAGCTAGCCATCAGGTATTACTAGAAAAACTCATGCCAATGCACTGGACCAAGGCAAGGCCTTATTTCTTACCAAGGCTTTGTAGGAGGAGAACTCTAGGAGAAAAAATTGCATAATGGTCCAAGTAAAATTGCATAATGATCCAAGTATCTGGTGAAAAAAAAGTCTAGTGTAGTTGTTCATAAACCTAAAAAAAAAAAAAAAAAAGAGTTCTTACTCTCAGACATTTCACCCATAAGCATGATTACAGAGAATGAAGTAACTTCCGCTCTGTAGTAAAGCTACAGTCAGTTGCAGAATATCTTCTCATCATAGCATAATACTTTAGAAATTGTTTCTGGGTGCTGATAACTTCATGAAGATGACATATAGACGCATACTATGGATCACTATATAAATAGTTTATGTAATTACTCTAGCAGTTAGATAAACCAAAAAGCCAAAAATAACCAAGAAGTTTTACTGTAACTGGAAAGAGTACAGAGTAGGTAATTAGCAGAAGAATGGTGGCTATACTCTTCCTTCTCATTGTCTGTTTCCTTCGGCCTACTGTTCTTAGCTCAACACATACCTCTCCTAGGCTATTTCTTCCATTAACTGCAGTAACATTTTTACAGAAGAGTGAGAATTATTTGCTCAACAGTTGAATTTGCCCGAACGTGCACGCATTTATGGATAAAGAATCTTGCTCTTCAATTAGGATAACTAAAACTCAGGCAAATCTACCACATGGCAGGTAGTGCACAGTCTTGAAGTCTACAGATGGGATGAGAGGAACTGACCTAGGAGCACCTAACCAGAATGATTTAGGCACTAAGCTAAGTTGATATGGGTAGGAATAAAGGAGTAAAAATAGCTTTATAGGGGCATGAAATTTATCATAGGAGAGAAGACAAATAAAGATTGAGACCCTTCCTGCCAATAGCACTATATGGCATGCACACCCATCTTAATGCTTGCGTCTGGCTATGCAAGTAATTTTGTTGCAGTCATGGAGCTTCACAACCTGTCCACTCTGGTCACTCAGCACTCTTTCCTTTCAAATCAGGCCTGTATCTGCCCTTAATACTTGAAGTGTCCAGCTGTCCTATATTAATTTTAACATGTGTGATTGGCAAGTGTTTCTGTCTTTTCTTTCATTGCCTCAGATTGTTTCCTTAGGAAAGGACAATGTACTACTTGAGGGAGAAAAAGTTACAGGATCACTAATGTCTATCATACAGGAGCAAGATTAAGCAAATTCATCTCCTTAACAGTAATTAATGGGGGAAATAACTTGAGTGTACTGGATCACATCACTCAGTGAGAGACCCTACAAGAATAGGGCAGGGTCAGGTTGTTGATGGTGTTACTGCTTTTTTCCTTCTTTTTAGATTTGCACAAGAGCTAGCTGTATTGAGTTGGGTTTTTTTTGTAAAACAGAAATCTTGCACTAGCCATACAACTTCAAATCTATTGAACTGCACAAGTGAAGTCAAATAGGTAGCATCCACATAGCAAACTAGCTAAGAACTGGGATTTGAAGAGTGTAACTACTTTCCATGTCTTATATTTACAGTGTGATGGACACTGAAAAAGCTCGCAAGATGATATGTGGCTAGATTACCCTTATTTGCCCTAGATTATTTACAAACTAAAACCAGTCAGACACAGTCACCAAAGTTTAACAAAAGGAAGAAAGAAGTACAAACAAGATTTAGCCATATCTTACTAGTTCCCATAGATGACAAACTGACCTCTATGACTCTGAAGTGTTAAGTTAGCTAAGAAACTGTTATCTCTACCTTGTTCTTAAACTCCAGTATTTTTATTTTAAATCCAGCCTCACACCTCATCTTTCTGCCACTGACCCATTAGCAAGGTAACTTTGATCTGGGGTACTGCACTACTGTCAGTGCACCTCTGTTCATCATTCAAGAAGAAAACAAGAATGACAAGCACACCCAGTGCATTGACAGATTTGGTACTGATTTTGCTTTCCAAAAAAAGCTTGGCCTGTTTCTCATCTGAGGCACTCAACTGCTGATCAACTTCATGGTTCATGTTTCAGTCAGTAAATACACCTCAGAGCAAGTTAGTTGCACTTCAATATTAATTTGGAAAGCATAATTTAATAATAATGAAGTTAACGGAGCCACAACTATATTCTTTTTCTCTCTACTGTGCAACAGTGCAATATATTCCCTGTTCCCTCAATACTACAATTTGTACATTGTAGGTTTCCTTAGTGTCTTCCATTTTCCCTTAAAAGGGAAGTAGCCATCCCAAGACAGAGAAAATACTGCTATTTTTTTAAAATGTAATTCAAACCAGAAATGCTCCCACCTAATAATATAGAAGAATTATATCAAACACCACTTGCAGGTTACTTCAGTACACTTCAGTTTAATACTTATGGTGCAAAGGCCCGTTTTGAAGTAGAGCTAAAAGCTACAAAAAAAGTAGAAACCTTTCTTCTGTCTTACAAAGCTTTGAGATTTAAAGAGTCAGAGCAAACTTGTGCTTGCCTATACAAGGAGTTTGTGGCTGTACCTTATTTTTTACAATATTGCTACTTGTTGCAAATAAGATTTTGTTACATGGCTTTGGTTTAGCAGAAATTTAAGATTTATTAATATTTTTGAGATAAGTCACAGAATCACAGAATCACAGAATCACAGAATCACAGAATGTTAGGGATTGAAAGGGACCTCGAAAGATCATCTAGTCCAATCCCCCTGCCGGAGCAGGATTGCCTAGACCATCTCACACAGGAACACGTCCAGGCGGGTTTTGCATGTCTCCAGAGAAGGAGACTCCACAACCTCTGTGGGCAGCCTGTGCCAGTGTTCAGTTGCCCTCACCGTAAAGAAGTTTTTCCTCATATTTATGTGGAACCTCCTGTGTTCCAGCTTGCACCCATTGCCCCTTGTCCTGTCAAGGGATGTCACTGAGAAGAGCCTGGCTCCATCCTCATGACACTTGCCCTTTACATATTTATAAACATTAATGAGGTCACCCCTCAGTCTCCTCTTCTCCAAGCTAAAGAGACCCAGCTCCCTCAGCCTCTCCTCATAAGGGAGATGTTCCACTCCCTTAATCATCTTCGTGGCTCTGCGCTGGACTCTCTCTAGCAGTTCCCTGTCCTTCTTGAACTGAGGGGCCCACAACTGGACACAATATTCCAGATGCGGCCTCACCAGGGCAGAGTAGAGGGGGAGGAGAACCTCTCTTGACCTACTAACCACACCCCTTCTAATACACCCCAGGATGCCATTGGCCTTCTTGGCCACAAGGGCACACTGCTGGCTCATGGTCATCCTGTTGTCCACTAGGACCCCCAGGTCCCTTTCCCCTACGCTGCTCTCCAACAGGTCTGTCCCCAACTTGTACTCATACGTGGGGTTGTTCTTGCCCAGATGCAGGACTCTACACTTGCCCTTTTTATATTTCATTAAATTTCTCCCCGCCCAACTCTCCAGCCTGTCTAGGTCTCTCTGGATGGCTAGGTCTCTCTGAAAGTCACAAGATTAGGTTGTGTAATTCTTAACAGTACTTAATCATCAGCCAATTTAACAGAGCAATCCAATGGAATTTGTTACAATCAAAATAGCAACTTAGTTTAAGATTTGAGAATGGCAAGGGTCACACAAAACTTAGAGCAGGGCTGCACACACAGATGGAGGCTAACAAATCACGCATACAGAGAGACAAACAGTTCTGAATTAAATTGCACACACACGGACAGGCAAATAGTTCTGAACCAACTTGCACGCACACACACAGAGGTTAACCTATGATTAAAATTTCCCTTTTTGCAAGTTTCATGAATTACTGACTTTTATGTGCCAGGATTCATCAATGGACAGTCAGTGAACCTTGCGAAATTAGGCCTTTGAGTCCTCACGAAATTGTCCATGAATGATATTTTAATCCTTGCAAAATCTACCCTGAGAGGCGTCCCAGCTCAGGGCAAGATACTGGGTCACGCAACGTGCTGTGGTTCCAGAGAGCTCAAGAGGTCTCACCTTGAATCGTTCTTCATAGGATCAGGGTGATTTGCTTTAGTCAGTATTTTCCCTTCTGGCCACAGTTTGTGCTGAGTCATTCTGGTACACAGTTCAGGCAGCAGAAGACTCAGGTGGGGCCTGGGGGTCCTGGCCATCCCAGCCCCAGGCTGCTGCACTTGCAACCAAGTTAACAGCACAATGGGAGTTTTTCCCAAAGCATGTATGGCTTATCCTGGGATCTCAGAGTGGTCCTAATATACCATTCAGGCAGCAGATGGCCCAGATGTGGTCAAAGAGTGCCTGACCCCCAAGTCACTGCACTTGTGACCAAGATAACAGCACAATGGGGGGTGAGGGGGGCTCTACCACCACACTACCCTAGAAAGAACCTAGTTTAATCCTGGCATAGAAAAATACCGAAAGTGGTAAGAATGGACTGCTTATCAAGAGAAGGCAGCCCAGGAACTAATAACAGCAAGGCAGTGGAGGTATTAATATGAGGGGTGCAGCCCCCCATGCCTGAGCAAGATGAGGAGAACAGGTCCAGTGACAGCAGTCAAGTTCAGTTAACTAGTCAGGGAGCACTAGGCACCGCCACACTCATCAGACAGTAAGGCAAGGGCAGCGAGGCAAAGCACAGCATACCACCTAGCTCAGGCAAGGGAAAGAGCCTGAAAAATGCAGCTCTTGGGCCAGCGGACAAATTATGCGTGGGTGGAGACCCTGGATGTGTCTAATCAGGGCAGTTAGGGCCTTCTGGTGAACTCAAGGTCTTGACAAGTACGTAAACTGAGTAATAGATGTCGTAAGCAGATAGGAAATACATTTAAGGGGTACTTACTGTACAGATCTCACATAACCTACTCCATATCTGTGTAAAAGAATGTAAAGAAAAACAGATACGGGCTTCTACAAGTGTAATATGTCAGATAAACAGTCAACCCACCTACATAGTTACTATATAGTTATTTTTATGGTTTTCAGTAAACAGAATTCACAATGCTGTATACATCAAAGAATTTTACAGATCATCAGCCACACAAGTTTAGTAAGTTACACCTGTGTTTAGAAATACAGCTTAGAAATGAAATTATTGCCCAAATACGCATATGCTGTAATCCAGTTTATTAAATGTCAAAATAGTATGGCTCACATGTCCACAGAGAATATATTTCTCCAAGTATTGATCTATACACCAAACAATATTCCTTGCATACATCAGGTCAATTCATAAAACACCAGTTTATTACAGAAGCAAATATCCAAAGTACAAACAAATCGATAAATTTTATGCAATAACCAATAAAATGTGTATATGCATACACACAACTTAGTAAAGTTATTGCACAAGACTCCTTTTTTTCTTTTTTTTTATAACGTGCAACAATCTAATATTGGCAGGATTTATGCTAATTATTTGGGGGAGTTTATTGATGCAGTTTGCAGAGCTTTGATAATACGGTAGGACACCTTTCACACATAGCGACTGCTGGCTCAAATCTGGCCAATGTCATCATACAGCAGTGGTCAAAATCTCTATTGATTTTCATGAAAATTTGGTTGTAGACCTACGCAGGAGACTTAGCTTCACTGTGTTGCTGTAGCTCATTAAACTTTGGTGAGTTACTTTAATAATCTGTTCTCATTTTCTTATTGGTAACTCATGTCCCAATCACTACTTGTTTGATATTGTAGGCTGTTTAGGCCAGAAGCAGCTTGGGACATAAGGAAATGGTACCTTGACATCAGGGTGTAGTTACTGGCTCAACTCACTAGTCAGTTTAGTTATCTAATAAAATTAGAGTGCACCTTCCCAATCTAAAAAACTGAAACCAAAACCAAACAATAAAGTCACTGTAACCTGTGATCTAATTGTCACTTTATTTGACTAGTTTTGGAAAAGCCAAGGATCAAGCATGTAATGCAAAATGAATTAATGACAAGCAAACAAAATAATCCTTCCCCATGAAGAATGGTAATTACTGGCCAATACTGTGTAAATGATATTTTCCTGCATTACCAGTATAGCACTGCTGAATTTGTATAGCTATCAATCCAAAATTTTCACTGAGGTAAATTCATTCATCATGATCTATAAAGAACCTCTGTGATATATGTGATGAAAAACATAGATTTTTTTCCCTTATACTAGCACACATGCACGTGCACAAACATGTGCAAAGATTGTACTAAATGTGTGTTTTCCTTCTGTAATGCATTTTTAGGGAAAAAAAAACCTGTAAAGGTTAGTCTTAAGCTTGGAAATTATACTACAGTTCAATTTTATGTTTTCTTCACTTCTGTGCGTAGTTTTCCGCTACCATCTTTGTTTCATCAATGCTAACTTGAGAGCAATGTTGCTGATTTTGCTGCTCCTGTAATGAGCACTTGTAATTCCTCCTCACAAGATGATAAGCTCAGCTTTGACAGGGGTATTTGGTACTCCCTGATGATCCTCAGACTAATAAATACTTCAGGCTTCAGAGGCTACCTTCCCTTTGGTCTTTTTAAAGAACTAGTCAACCATAAAAAATGACATTAACCTTTATTTTAATTTCCCCCTGACGGTACTGCATGAGGTTTTCAGGAGTTTACTGCACAAGCTGGAGTCAGTGTAACACTGCTGTAAGCTGATGTGGGAATAGCAACGGCATGACAGATGTGGTCAGTCTCTAGTGACAGGAAGCAAATATGAATGGAATTACTTTTAGTGCAGATTTCACAATGCATGCCTACTTAAATGAAATATGATGTTGTATTATAATAAGTTTAACTGTTAATAATTTACATGTAATTAGGGTGACTGTGTCACTGGACAGATATCCTTGAGGTAGCTCTGAAGAGGCAGACATTGTGCCAATAGTGGTACCCAGAAATATTAGTACATTGCTTGAACAGTACAGGTATTTTAGCACAATACTATGCCTATACCATACTATGTGGCATAAAAGAGCTGAAAGGCCTGTTAATCCTTTACTTTAGTAAAGGCAGCCCTCCCTGCACCCTGACAGATGATAAATGTCATATTTCAGGCCTTTATAGTTTTTTCAGTGGGCAGATGTGAAACAACAGAGGAAATAATAACTGAATTAAAAACAAAAAAAAAAGAAAAAAAGAAATATTTTAGAAGCTGAGACTGTAGTGATGTGTAGAGGGAACCTTACAAGACAAGGATCTGTCATCTGAAATGACTCTGCAGTTCACACTTCTACCTTACTAGCTTTCTTTCACTTTATTTAGACAGGTATCTGTCTTTTAGGTAGTTGTCAAAACTTGGAGCCATGAACCTGACACATGCACAATACAAGCAAAACTCCATAGTTTATATTAAAATGTGTTTAAAAAATACAAAGAAATGCCAAAAGCATGGTAGAACTAGAGTAGAATCTGTCTGTTTGTTGGCTTGAATATGTGACAATCAAATATTAAGGCGGATTCCTTACAAAAATATCAATATATCAAAAGCCCTTAAGAATTCCAGAAATGAAACTTTTGTCTAAAATGTGAACAAATGCAACTAACAGTCATGATGACAGTGGTAAAAAATTAGAGGTAAAATTTGTGGACTTAAAAACTATTTATAGTGGAGTAAGAAATAGGTGCTCTCAAAGGTTTTCTTTGAAATCCTTGTCACTTTCACAGAATAAACCATAAAAATAAAAATTAATAAAATCACAAAAATAATAGTAAGAATATCTAAGCTTTTAGATACCAGTGCGTTGCTCTGAGCTTCATGCTCTTGCTCTTTTTTTTCTGTTCTCTAGTCCTGTTGCTCAGACTTCTCCCTCTGTGTTTAGGCTGTTCTGTTTTTATTCTTTTCCTGCTGCACTTTTCTGCTTTGCCTACAGACATACAGCACCCCCAGCCAATGCTGGGGCCCTGCATTTGCTCTATCTGCCGCTACGGCAACTGCCTTAGGCCTGGTTGTTCAACTGCTATTTAAGGCTTGCCTTGTGCCTGCACTTTTGATGATTACGTCTACTATTTCACCTACATAATTTCTGAATAAAGGGCAAAATTCACAGTGGCTGTGTGTAAACTCTGACTTCAGTCTCTGAATGTGAAAGTGTATTTCTATTTAAAAAATAGGTGAACTCAGATTGGTAGATTAACAAAATCCCTCAGCAACAACCACGTTACTAGAAGGGAAATAACAGAAAGGAACTTAGGAAAAAATCCCCCACAATTATACTCTCCTTAAATTATAATAATTTGAAAATTTCAAGTAATAAAGCAATAGAATAAAACACTTATAATTGACACTGTGATCCATTTATGTTTCTCATCATCTAGTGAGAAAGAAATTAAGGGTTCAAACCAGTGCTGTGTCTCTTTAAATCATAGTCACAGAATCACACAGAATCACAGAATGTTAGGGATTGGAAGGGACCTCGAAAGATCATCTAGTCCAATCCCCCTGCCGGAGCAGGATTACCTAGATCATATCACACAGGAACGCGTCCAAGCAGGTTTTGAATGTCTCCAGAGAAGGAGACTCCACAACCTCTCTGGGCAGCCTGTTCCAGTGTTCGGTCACCCTCACCCTAAAGAAGTTTTTCCTCATATTTATGTGGAACCTCCTGTATTCCAGCTTGCACCCGTTGCCCCTTGTCCTGTCAATGGATGTCACTGAGAAGAGCCTGGCTCCATCCTCATGACACTTGCCCTTTACATATTTATAAACATTAATGAGGTCACCCCTCAGTCTCCTCTTCTCTAAGCTAAAGAGACCCAGCTCCCTCAGCCTTTCCTGATAAGGGAGATGTTCCACTCCCTTAATCATCTTCGTGGCTCTGTGCTGGACTCTCTCTAGCAGTTCCCTGTCCTTCTTGAACTGAGGGGCCCAGAACTGGACACAATATTCCAGATGCGGCCTCACCAGGGCAGAGTAGAGGGGGAGGAGAACCTCTCTTGACCTACTAACCACACCCCTTCTAATACACCCCAGGATGCCATTGGCCTTCTTGGCCACAAGGGCACATTGCTGGCTCATGGTCATCCTGCTGTCCACTAGGACCCCCAGGTCCCTTTCCCCTACGCTGCTCTCCAACAGGTCTGCCCCCAACTTGTACTGGTACATGGGGTTGTTCTTGCCCAGATGCAGGACTCTACACTTGCCCTTTTTATATTTCATTAAATTTCTCCCCGCCCAACTCTCCAGCCTGTCTAGGTCTCTCTGAATGGCAGCACAGCCTTCCAGTGTGTCAGCCACTCCTCCCAGTTTGGTGTCATCAGCGAATTTGCTGACAGTGCACTCTATTCCCTCATCCAAGTCATTAATGAATATATTGACTAGTATTGGTCCCAGTACCAACCCTTGCGGGACTCCACTAGATACAGGCCTCCAACTGGACTCTGTCCCATTGACCACCACTCTCTGGCTTCTTTCCTTCAGCCAGTTCACAATCCACCTCGCTACCCAATCATCCAGACCACGCTTCCTCAGTTTGGCTGCAAGGATGCTGTGGGAGACTGTGTCAAACGCTTAGTCACTCAGCTAGCCTTTGAAAGATTAAGGACAATGATAAAAGAAGTTCCCAGTTCAGCCTGGATAGACGACCTTACACAGAGTTAATAGGTTTTCAATAAGCATTTCCAAAGAGGTGTAAATCGTATCATATCCAATTGCTCTTAACCTTTTCAATGAAGTCTTTCCAACTTTCCAGAACTCAGCTCCCCAGATTTAATGAGATTGTCTAGGACAAAAGATGATGAACATAGCCACCTATGCTTTATCCTCAGTGAAAAAAGGATCATGTACCTTAGCTTTTCAATTCCTCTCTTACTCACTTTCCTATCCCCAAATCAAAGCAAACTTGTCTGAAAGTTGGGTCAGGGCACTCCTGTGTGGAATATGATTTGAGAAATGAATTAGTCACAATGGCTTTAAGAGTCTTAATCAGACACTGGTACATTGACATTGATATACTAAAAATAACTGCTCCCAGAGCTCCCTGAATAGATCTTGCTGGATTTTTCCAGCAAATCATAAGTCATTGCTTTAGAAAATCATATCATTACACACTATTTTAAATGCATGTTGTCCCAATAACACCTGCTAAATGGATAAGTCATTTTATCATGTCTGGTATAACAGACTTAGTAGCTGTTGTTATGCCATTCTTAAAAGAGTGGCCATGAGAGCAGCTGAGCACTGATAGGCTTCCAGCTCTGCTCACTTAACTACACAGGCCGTTTTAGGCAATCTGCATATTGATTGCAGAAACACTGGCAGGTGGTTTGCCTGATTAGGCTGAGAGGTGTCATAACCTTCATAAAAGGCTGCCAGACACTTGAAACAGAAATATCTTTGAAATTGAGATTGACGAAGACAACAAATTTTATACTATCTGACTTAAAGCTGAAGTTTAGCACTAGGCATTAAATTTGGAAAGTAACATCATGATCATTTAGAGTATTGCACTGCTGTAATATAGTCCCTTACAGAAAGCAGCCATGTTTGTGATTTAACCACCCCCCCATGTCATGTTGCTTTTTAGAATCTGTGTTAGAAGTCTTGAGCAATCTACCAAAGTCACACAGTTGTCACAGATGACCATTATACTAACCTGATGCAGCCTTCCACCTGAATTTAATGTGCAGGTAACACATTTGATCTTGTTACCTGCTGGTTCCAAAGGATTTTTGCCAATAGATAGGGGCATTTTGACCTTTTATATTGAATTCAACATTAATATATTTTCTTTGGAAATAGATACAACTTCTGAAAAGACATCCAGTAGGTGAAAGTAGCAATTGATAATGGAACAAGTTCTTTTTTGTTAAGGTGACACTCTAAGAGTGCTTTTAAATTAAATCTCAACATTGTGATTCATCCTTTTTGCAAAAGGTAAGTGAGAATGATAAGGATCAGCATGAAAAGATTATTTCACAAGATTTTTACAGGCAATGATGCAGAGAGCTGGTAGTAATTTTATAACCGTTATGAGAATGGATAGAAAAAGAAAAAGTTAACTTTAACTGTTTTAGACCATACAAAACCTTCTAATGTAATTCTGCTCTTCTTCAAGCTAAACCTCATTTGTTCTATCAAATTGTTAAAATGGCATTGACTTTCTAGTTCCTACTTTTAGAAAAACCTAATTCATTATTAAGAGGTGTTAAATCTGAAAAATTTAAATAGGTTATATAGTATGTAGTTTATAAAGATTTATAAATTTGAGGTCAATTTTGAGTTAAATGTTTGCTTAGAAAAGGCTGTTATATTGTACTTTAATTTGCTTTCCCTTGAAATAGAATCTGTAGTTCCACAATGAATAGGCATTTCACATTTCCTCATTGTTTTTATTGTTGTTATTATTAGTTTCTTAGAGGAGCAGTTTGACGTTATTTTGTATTTGAATCCCCTTCACTGTCTGTTAACTGCCTCTGTTATGGCATTCTTAGGTTGAGTAGTTGACGCACATAATTGGTTCAAAATTTGTAATGCTCTGAATAATGCTATAGTTACAGAGACAATTACATTTACTACCAAACCTGCCAAACAAGAATTAAACAATGTCAAATAATTTTGAGTTATTTAAGTAGTTAATCTTGTGTTTGTGTATGTGTGTGAGAGCTCTAGTAGTTATCAAGTTACTTCCAGATTTAAGCATTCGCCCCTAACACACCTCCTTTCTTGCAGGTTGGATTTATTTTTCTTATTTTAATGATGAAGTTTGACACAATAGAAAGTGTTCAAATCTTCCTAAATTTCCTGAAAACTGTAATAGCTCACTACTTCCTGTATTTTTTTTTCTGCCAAGTCCCTCAAAGCCAAGATTGGTGGGAAAATATGATCTTTGGCAGTAGACAAAAAGATAAGAAGTTGCTGTGAAGCTCACTGAATGAGAGGACAAACTGTGTTAAAACACATTGTAGAATCAAGTTAAATCAATCTGTTAATTTGGATTGCATCAAAATGACCATGAACAATATTTTATTGATGAAATTTTCAAGGCTCTGTGTTACATAGTTTGCTATATAAACTAAACTTGACGTTTATAGCATGAAGATAAAGGGGAGGTGAAAAGAAAATGATTGTTTGCTGTCTTCTAGCATATAAAGTGAGAAGCATCAAAAAGGAAGCTTTAAACAAAGAAAATGGTATAACTTGGCTTACCAATGTGAAGTTAGACTAAAAGATAACAAAAGTTTGAAAAAAATACTGACAAATTCGTAGAAGAAAAAATCATGAAGCATTTTTAAATACAGTGGTATGACTTCTGTTTTAGGAAGTCCGTAGAGCAAGTTGTTGGACAGTAGAACAGCATATTGAGGAATAAATGTATAAAGCATAGATGTATCCTTTCTTGTACATGCTCTTCTCTAAATATGCCCAAATTGCCACATAGTACTCAGTTACATGGTGTCCTGGTTTGGTGACACATGGACCTTTGGTGTGGCCACATTTGTTGTGTACAGGACAAGACCAGGAATGTGTTTTAAAATGTGTTCTTTCTCCTTACAAGTAACAGGCTACTATACAAAACCAATATCTATTTTGTTGGCAGTTGACGTAGGTCTGAGAAACAATGCTATAACTGTGCTAACAGAAACCTTGATATTTAGACATGTCAGTAGTAAACACGATTCTTTATTCACTTTGTATAACTTTTGAAGAATATTTTGAAGAATACATACAGAATAAAGAAGGAGCTGGCATCTGATTATCTGAGACTTGTGTAATTTTGAGACTGCATTTATATATGTGTATTGCATATCTATTCAGTTATATGATATGCAAAATCAAGATGTATCTGTAGTCAAAACTTTTTTTCATTTTTGTAAATAAATGAAAATGGTAAAATATTGTGAAAATGATTCCTGTTTGTGCCAAAAACTGCATGGTGCAACAGGGTGGAGAGTCATTTGCTGATTCTCCTACCAAAAAAAAAAGAAAAAACACCAAAACCCCCCCCCCAAAATTAGCAAAAGTTATATTTAGATTTATCTCCTGGTGCAGGAGGGAAACTGCATGCTGAGGGTCTGGATGGTCTAGATTAGGAGTCTGTTAGAGAGCACGGTGGCTTTGGTCTGTTTCTTTTCTGAGGTAGTAAGCATCTCAATCCTACATATCTACCCTGTTAAGCCAAAAGTATAAAGCATTCTCCAGTCCACTCATCTGATTTCAGGCAAGCTTATTTATTTATTATTTTAACAGCTGCTTCAGAAACTCTCAGGGAACCTGAGACTGTAGTTTAAACTCTGTTTTGTAAATCTGGGCTAAACATCCCAAAGCAGACAACATATGTTCTCAATATTATGGATGTTCTGTGTTACTGTCTGCTTTCCTTGGTGTATACAGCTCTTCAAAAAAAAAAAAAATGACAAGTTGACCATATGAGGGTTTTGCAGGCTGGCAAAGTAATACAGTCTAAATCCATTCTATGCAGTTATGTAATTAGTGAATTAAGTTGATTTACAAAGGTGTTCCTGTCATGACATTTTCCCACATTGCTCTACTTCAATAAATTTCCATTAAAAATTCTTGTGCTATGCCTGAACTGGTGCCTTTGTGATCAAAAGACTTCTGTCTGGCTGTATTCTGTACTCTTTTGCCATTTACGTTGGACTCCAGTTTCACTATGGTCTATTATAAACATTTCTCCTTGTTACAAACACTTTGCTTGGCTCTTTGATGGCTCTTATAAAAAGCAGAATCACATTTTAGAATGGACAGCCAATTCATAGTGTAGAGTGCTGTCACAGCTTTGTGATGGATTGAGGAGGGAATGGTAAGCCCCATAGTGCAGGTGAGTAGCATTCAGTTTAGACTTGTGTTAAAATCTTTATTTTAGCTAAATGAGAATCAAGAGTTCATTAAAATATAGGTTAGATCCTGATCTTAATTGGACCATTATAAAGCCATACTATCCAGGCTTACTTTTTCAAATATACATCTGGTGTCCTAGAAATCTGTATTCTTGTTTCCAAAAAAAGCCAGAGAGGACTCACTAAACTAGTTAATATTATCACAAAAAGACTTGATTCTTCTCCTAGTGGTGGTTCTGACAGATGGATTAGGATTATGTCAATGAACTGGAGGAAAGTGAGTGCGCATTTGCAGCTGCAAAGTAGTTGAATTTTACAGAATGGTAAAAATGATCATGGACCAGGGAGGGGAAAAAAATCAGGAACAGTCCACTGTTTCTTCTTTTTCCTGCATATAAGCAAAGTGAGCTCATTTTGCTTTATCATGCATAAATATGATTTAGTGCATTCAGAGCATTTGCATCATCCTGATATGATTTATCACATTATTCTTATTTGTCCCTTCGTCTGTGCAACTTGAGGTTTAAGAGTAAGACAAAAGTGACAGTGTGTTCAGCAATGAAAAGGTACCATTTCCAAAATGTATCCATCAGGCAGTGAGGAAGAGATAGGTTTGTAATGCCTGGTTTGTCTGCATTATCTACATATGCTGACAATGTGCAGGGCAGCTGGGGCAGCAGGAAACTGAGGAGGTTGAGAGTTTACGGCTCACATTGCTTCCTCAGCACATTCCACTGGAGAGGAACAATGCAAGCCTTTCGGAAGATTTAGTAACTGACTTGCAGAAGAAAAATATCAAAACATACTAGAGACATGAGCAGACAGCCATCCGAGAGGAAACAGCAAAGTTTCCTTTTATGTGTTGTCTTGCTGGACAGTGAAGGCTCAGCACACTCCGTCATGTGTTCCTGGAAAGACCTGGTATTTCTCTCATGAGATCAAATGATTCAGATAACTGCAAAATGTTTCATATCCAACTTAAAGCAAGTTATTCCTTTGACAGGTCCAGTTGTAGTTCATGTAATGTATTCATCAATATGGAACGCATTCTTTAAATGAATGTTTAAATAAAGAAGATGGGCCTGATCCTGCCATGGTTTTTAATAGTTGTAATTCCATCAGCTTCAGAGGAGCCTCCTCTGGTAGTCATGTTGGTAGTCAAGACAGCAGAATCAAGTCCTTTGTCTTAAGTATAAACAGAAGATGATTGTTTGAAAATAATGCTTTTTAACATAATTCTTCTAGTAACAACATACAGTTGGACACGAGGTTGGTTGTTTTCTTATTTTCTTTTTTTTTTTTTTTTTTTACTTTTTTCTTTTTTTTTCTTTAGTGACTATGGACACTTAAGTAATCCTTCTTTCAAAGCACATATTTATCTGAACCTACTCTGATTAAGAGTTTGGCCTGGTAATTTTGTGCTAGCAGGGGCCGACTATTTCATGTATTGTTACAAGTAGATATTAAGGATAAGAAAGGATTTTTCTGGCTTTAAAAACAGAAAAGAAGTTCTGCAATATGTAGAACTGTGTAGAATTCTGAGTTTTTATAAAATCAGAGTGGCCTGTGAAGTCCAAATATAAATTTACACCTCTAAGCAGAAGGCAATCAGCATCTGGAGATTTGGATTAGGCCTACTTACTTAAAAATGCTTCTTCTGGGTTTGGATGTACTTGGTGTTTAATATGTACATGCAGGATACGTAGTTATTTGTACACTGACATATGTATACTCTGTGGCATTGCTTAAGAGGCTCAAACCTAAGAAGGAAGAGTGCAAGCTGACATAGTTTGGACATATACATGCTAGGACTTCTCTCTTTTGTTACTTGACCCTGTTTTCCTCTTGGATCAGCTCACTGAGCCTTGCTGCTGACCTTTATCAATACTTTCTACCCTCTTACACTGGACTGTGTATTTCTCATTCACTTCCTAGTTATTTACATTTTATAGAAATAGGAAGATTTCATGGTTAGATTCAATAACTAACATGAGTACTGAATCTGGCTACTCTGTTGCCGTTTGGAAAATCTGACTGTGTGGTAGGCACTTTAGCTGTCTGTACAAGGTACACTGGAATGAGATTCAAAACAGTGTGGAATTGTCTAAACTCTATGTATTCACCAAGAAGCTGAAGTACCCTGAGACACAGGATGCCAGGCTTCAGAAGTCTCGTCACTCTGCTTGGGAGCCACAGCCTGGAAACCTTTCCAGAAGAAATGAGAAAGGCTAATGATGTTGCTAAAGCATTTATTGACATGGGTGAGAAGTAGTGCCTCAGCCTGGTTGATGAGGAACCTCATGGCAGGACAGCTCAGACTGTGACTCTAAAGACTGGTTCATTCCTTCCTCATCCAAATTTTTTCAGATGCATGTCAGGCAGAAGGGAACTTACTAAACCATTGGTTATTCTAGCCTAGGTCTTCTCCCTTCCTGAAGAAATCAGGATTGATCAGGCTATAGTAATACTGCAACAAGCATGACTGACTTGGTAGGGAGAGTGCTCTTTTGCTTTTGAGCATTCCCACTGTTAAGATAAATTATTAATTTTTTTTTGTTTTGTAACATAGCAATTGCTGGTAGCACAATCAAAACATTCTTGGACTCAGGACTCCTTTGATCACTTGCAATAAGTATTGATTGTGTGCCTGGGTAGGGAAGTCATATTGGATGTAGGAATAATCATCCATTAGTAACTTGAGTACGTTCATTTTGCTATTAAGTTCTTTGTTACCATGGCTGAAAGTCATACCTCTTTCCGGTGGTAATAGTCAAATTCGCTCTCGAAATAGTCTCAAACTAATTTTTATTTGAAATTTATAAAAAATAATAAAGTTTTCTAAATTACTACTGTTATAGACTTTCAAATAATATATGTCAACATCAAAAAATTCAAAGTATTAAGAGAACAAAAAAAAGTGTAAAGGTTGAAAGATTAACAGTAAAAGAATTTATTTAAAAGGTTGTGTTATAGTTACAGAGAGGGAAGCATGTAAAAGGTGAATGGCTAAAGTATTAAAATTTGGCAATATGAAACAATCTTTAGTTGCATTTAGATCTCATTGATTTTGAAACTCTTTTTTTTTTTTTTTTTTTAATGATTGTGTCAGTAATTTTGACTTCAGCACAGTTGCAGTGACCGCATCTTTTCTTGTTCTACTGCAATGTCCAAATGAAAACCTGAAGTCCTAAGGCTGACTAAAGGAAGTTATATATTATGCTCTGGACCTAACTGGAAGCATATAATCCAAGTTTAAGTCTTCACTCTAGTTGATTATCAAAAACTTTAATTAGATTTGTTTTCTGGATGAATAGAATTAACAAGATAAAATAAAAAACAGTGATCTTCCTCTTCTACCTTTTCTTACTCGTGGGCTATTCATGGAGACACCTACACCTTCTCTTGCTGGAGAAGGGAAAATAGCTGTATGTTATTATTGCATCATATGTTAGTTTAGAACAAATGGCAACCCAAAAAATGAATAATGGATTAGGAATAATCCAACAACACATGCTATCTACAGGTTGATCAGAGTAGTATATTGAACTGACACAAATATGACATATAAGACAATCTTGGAATAGTTTTGACTGTCCAACAGAGGACAGTGTTAGCCTGTACGTACTAACAAGCGCACACATGCTCGTGTTCCCCCATGGACACATACACCTTGTTAGAATACTCTCAAATGCTTTCATGATGCTTCCTATCCAAGCAAAGCTAGAAGATGCATAAAACTTCATGAGGAAAATCGTGACACAAGAGGTTTCTACCACAAGTTATTCACTAAACATTTATCAGGTTATTTTTGTTTCTTGATAAAAATTGGCAAACTGCTTTGAATTTTGTTCATCAGTGTGTTTGCACTTATCACTTTTAAAAATGTGATGCTTCATTTGCTATGATTTGTTGAGTTGCCAGTGACGATTTTTAGAGCTAATGAGGGAAGGAAGAGCATGATTAGATAACTTCTTAAGTTATCTATTACAAGACTAAACTGAAGTATAGTCACACTCTTTATACATCAATATATGTATCATTAATATTCTGTGCAAGAACACAAAATAAAAATTTCAAAAGGCAACATTTGTCTTCTATATTTTTTTGCTGATGTTGTTAATACAGACAGTGCACTGCAATTGCTTTACTGCATTTTTAAATCCTTGGAACGGTTCATACGACTTAAAAGACTCACCAGGTCTGACATTTAAGAAATTTAGTCTAACCATGAGCTAACAGCTTTCACTATACGTCTGCTAAGATTTTTTTTTTATGCATAATGTGATAAATATCTGTAATATGCACAAAAATGAGATATTTAAATATAATTTATTACCATTGAGCAGCTTTTGCTCCTGAATGACTGGATGCCATTAAAGATAGGGGAAAGAGAGGAAATAAAACTCAAAGCATTATGAACTTCTAATATCATACTTCTTACTCTCTACTTTGAACAAACTTGTCATGCTTGTGGATATGTGATAAGTCAATGGAGGCTCAGCATGCTCTTTCCCCTGTGTTTTAGTTCTTAAGAGGCATCTTTATTTCAAATTCTTCATTTGCCTATGATACAAAAATCTATGAGGTGTAGCATGGGAACAACTTATCATTGAGAAAATATTAGACGTTTTACCAAATACAGTATGAAATACTTCTTACCTTGTCCTGTGTCATCTCAACTTTTTAAATCAGCAAATAATAGCAATCATAATCATCCTCATCCAAAAAACCCTCAAGGATAACCAAGTAGAACATGTTAGAGAACAAATATTTGCTCTTACTTTTGACAGCTTTAATGCCCATAAAATTATTTTATACTATCAACTATGCTAACCTTTTTGGAACAAATGAGAATGGATCATGAAAACAACCTCAGAGATGTTAAATCTGACTCCAAGTCTCCTTTACAGAGTTTACCTTTTGCAAAGATTCAGTCAAGTAGCTATAGTATCTACTAAGAGGACAGTGTAGTAATCAGAACAGGACATTCCTGTTGTATTGTGCAAGAAATAGTGTGAACTGGAATTCACTGTGAAGTATATAATTGATCCAAACAATGTTCTTTATTTTTCCTTAATATACCATGCAACAGAGATCTAAGAATTGCTCTTCTGCTCTTCACCTTATTTATTATTTACACTCAAAATGGTTGGAAGTTAATGAGATGTTACTGATAAGATTGTAATGATTTAAACATGTGACATAGCTGTTAATAATTACATGACGTGCAGACAAAGGTGTGAAGTGTACTGCAAAGCCAGAAAAGAGCACTGCCTTGTTTATTTTACTGTACCATCCATCTTTTTTCTACTGAGAAGTAATTAGTTAAATAAACCACGGAGACGCTACGTATACATTGAAATCACTTCCTCTTCAATAACTGCATCCCATGTGCCAATTAGCTGCATGACAGTCCTTACAAAAAAAACCCAAACAAACAAAAAACCCCACCCAAAACCAAAACAACCAACGAACAAACAAAACATTTTTAGTGATTCTTTTGGTTATAAGTGACTTTGTGCATAGCAGTGTTCTCCAGACAGAATACTGTTTTCAAAGATTGAAAATTTAGCACTTTACCTCTGTAGTTAAGCTGAGTAGATTCAGGCAGCATGAAGAATCTTCACTTTCTCCCAGTCCCGTTCAGGAGTTCAGTGCTGAAAGAGGAATACATATCTTTATAAACAAACACACTCTATTGTGTAGAGGAGGTTTAAAATCCTTTGAGATAACTCATGTAACTCTTCAGCCTAATTAAGATGTCATCCTTGTCAAAAATATTATGTGTCTGCATTTTTTCAGCCTTCAGCCTATTGTATCAAAAAAATAAAGAAGGAAAAGAAAATTGAAGATGAAAATTCAACAGTTAATACTCCACTGGACCACATAGCACTCTTGGCAAAATGTCCTTGACATTGAAACAAGTTTGGAAGTTTCTTCCAGACAAATAGATCCACATTTTTCTAACGACTCAGTGACTTGTGTTGTAGTAGAGCCTTTGACTCAACTCTCATCTGTATTGTCCACTGTTTCAGAGGTGGTACATGTCAACTTAGTAATAAAAACAAAGCAAACAATAGACAGTTCACACTTTTAAAAATGTTCCTTTTTCATTGACCTCTGCAGTGAGAGTGCTTGAATTGTTCAAATCTCACAACTAACCCGCAGAGTTCTGCTGCTGAAGAGCTGCTATCAACTGAGCTCTAAATTAGCCACTTTAACACAAAAATGTTTTGGTCAATATTCCTAGTATAGATAATAGCTTGGTTCTTCCAGGTGACATATCTTCAATTCAGGCAAATAATTGTATCTTGCTTGACTTCTCTGAATTTTAAAAGGTGAATTTTCTGCTAATTGAGAATTCTTTTTTTTTGTCAAGATGCCTTAAATGTGACATATGGAAAATTATTCCTTGTAAACTGAATGTTTATGGATTCTGGTGTATTTTAATGCTATCAATTCCACGGTTACTATAGTATCATGTGGAAATGAATTCCACAGTTTATTTATTCATTGTTTGAAAATTACTTCTGTTTTGTGTTTTTTTTTCTAATGTGTTTCCTTTTACTTTCAATTTAAGTTTCCATGCTTTTGTAATTTCAAGAATAGCAAATTTGATTAAAAAAATTTTCTTTTTTAAAAAATTATTTATATTCTTTGGGCTTTTCACAGATTCTTTCTCTTTCTCTCTCTTAGGTAATTCCTCTTTTGACTAAACAAAACTTATCGTTTCTGTGGATTATTGAAAAGTTTTGTTTCACATGATTTCTCTAACATGTCCTCAAAAATCCACCTGCTCCAATATATGCCGGTTAGATCTAAGGACCTGCCATATGTTTATATAACCGAATTAAAATACACCAACAATCAGGGCTTTTCCTAATCCTTAGTATTCCTTCTTTTTCATCTTCCCCTACAACCCAGTGCTGTGTACTGAGCAGAATTTTTATTGAACTCTCACACTGAGCCTGATTTATATTTTTTCTTGTATTGTCACAATGGTGAGAGATGTTCACCTTTTCAGTCAATACGTGGAAAGCAATAATAAAATTACCTAAAAGCATGATGAATATTTGAGTGTTTTGTGTGACAGACCAGAGTTAATAAAATAAAGTTCTTTTTGCTATCAACTTTGACAAACATGTTCAGGCTGGTTGGTAGTCTTAAATAATTGCTCAGCCCTATCAGAAGTAGATGCTATATCAAAACTGAGATGAATTAGTTAAAATTCAGCATGTTAATATTTCCAAATATTGACATTTCGGAAGTGGACATAGAAAGTTAAAAATCTTATAACAGGGTTAGATCCAAAGAAACTCTGGGAAGGATTATTTCTTCATCATCTAAAAGAACAGGGAGGGAATTTTCTTCAAAACACTGTGTCATCTGTTTTTGGATAGTAACAGCAGAATCTGTTTCTGAGCTCAAGGTATTTTTGTACCTTGATGGCAAAGTTTTCAAGTAGAAAGCCAATAAACAGATTTCAAATAGATCCTTTAGCTCTACTTTCTTTACTGGACTTTTCTCTTAATATTTGCACTCTCTTCTCAGCAATATCTAGCACCAGTTTTATCTTGTTTGTATCAGAGCTAGTTAGCTTGGGATATGCTATAAACTACACCTCTTAAAGAAAAGACAATGTAAAATCTATTATAGTAAACAAGATGCCTGAGGATTAAGTTGAGGGAATGAGGAATCAGATTTAGAGGAACTTCAAGCTTGTTTTTTTGATGATGATTCTTGGTAAACTTTTTTCAGCTTGAAGACAGTTTAGTAGTTTCCCATTTAATGTTAAGTTCCAGGCCTGAATAAGAAGAAAAGTCTGAAAGCTACACATCTCCAACAGCCAAAACTGAACACCACCTCTGCCTTAAAATGATGTAAGGTCTGATCTTTTTATGAGACTGAAAAATAATTAAGTTCCTGAAATAATTGATCACAAATCCTCTATAGCTTTCTCTCATCTTAACTATTATATTAAACTAAGATTTGTTCAAAGTACAGCAAAAACGTGCTCCACATTTCTCATTCCGTGAAACCTACAAAGCTGTTTAAAACAATACCATCACTAGAGACTTTGTTAAGGGATAGACCAGAGACAGTAAGGTGAACCAAAGTTATAAAAAATATAGTTGGGACTTCAGGATTCTCTGTCCCGCTGTGCCAATAAATCACTGTAAGAATTAAAAAAGTTTTTTGGGTTACAGTCTGCCTCAACAAATTTTAGATAATAAATTTTAGGAATTAAGCTTCTAGACTGAGTGCCTTTGTTTGTCATCAGTAGAGATAGATGGGCACATCCCAAGGGCAATTCATGAAGCTTTTTTGATATATATGTATACGTATGTAGTATGAAATCCTCACTGTAGTTGCCTGATTTTCCCATCTGAGTATAGAATGAGCTTATATTGATTAGCCGCTCAAAAGTTTTGTGTCTAAGCAACACTAATTCTACCTGTAAGCATATAGTGCCTCTATATTCATCTGTCTAAAAGGAGGCAAAATGAAGCACAATCAAGCTTAGTATTTGCTGCAGAAATATTTGGAAGTGCCAATATAGAAATGCGCTATGAATTCCAAAGCCTTCAACTTTTCTTTTTGAAAGGGGAACTGAGGTGCTCGTCTATTTCAGAATCTGCCCCATGATACCACCTGCAATTTATATTTATATACTTCAGAATCTAATTACCAAAACTTCTAATAAGCAGGGCCTGGGACACCCGTAGGTGATGACAAGATAAAAGGTTACTGCTGTATCCAGCTGCTGCTTGGAAACCCTGTACCTTTTCAGTTACTTAACTTCCTCCCCTGCTGAAATGTGCTGTTTTAAGTTTTCAGTGCTTCTGTTCTCTTGAGCTGAACAAGACAGACTGTTTTCTGCAGGTAACTGTAGTGTAAAGGGGCAAGCAGTATGTTATTTGCTGTAACTGCTTGGACTTAGGTCCACATCTGTAACCAAAATCAATACTCATGTTTATCTGTTCCTCTTTCCAAAGGCCTCTTTATTTATAGGTGATAAAATTCAGGCAGTAGGTTTAAAAGGCTCTGAAACTTAGACTTAATTAAAGCATCTGTTTATCACCAAACATAACAAGCCATAAATTATATAGATGTTTCAGTTTATTTTGCACTACAAACATGTCACTTTGATCGATATGGATTTGGCTTCTCTTATGTACAGGAACAGTCTTGAAAGTGACAGCTCACGTTTTTTTCCAGTACAGCAGTAGGAAAAGTTGATGAATAATTGTCAAACATGATTGACTGGGGGGAGTTTTTCAAAGGCACAGGTGCTCGGTCCCTATTAGCTATCAGTGGAATGTAGGTGCCTGGCTCCTGTTTGTGTCTTTCAAAGTCTCCTTCCTAGATATATCAAAAGACTTAGGCAGAGTTAGTTAGCTGCATTAGAAGTGAGCTTCCATATCTTTAAAAGGGGCTGAAATTTATGGAAAATAAAAAGGGACTGAGTAGTAATTTTATCAGTTAGAAATTCTGCTAGAGATGTGGAAAATCTTGTTGCAGGGGATTCCTTTTGGAATTGCAAAAAAGGATATAATAAGTTAGAGCTGGAAAACATGATTTATGGGGAAAAGATTTAGACCCTGAATCAGTATAGAGAAAAGTTAATTAAGAGTCTATTCACTTTTGCTAACTTGGGATTAGACCTTAAGAAAATTGAATAACCTAAATAAACTATATCCTGAAAAGGAACGCAGTAAATTTCAGTTCCTTCAGAATCATCTCAGTATTTTTTATTTGGGGACAGTAGGATATTATTCTGGAATAATATAACTTCCTTCTGCTATGAGTCTTGAGTCAATAGTTTGTACTTCAAAGAATGAAGCAATTTATAGCATATGCTTGTAGAGTGACACTGCCAACCTTTATCTAACCTGTTAAAGCGCAAGTGGGATTACAGCGCGAGGCCTAGAATTGCCACTTTAATATCCTAATTACCTGCTGGTTTATCTTTTCTTTTTTTTTTCTTTTTTTTTCTTTTTTTTTTTTTTAATTCAAGAACTCTTACACAAATCGAGAAATCAAGTGGCCATAGCTGACCCAAATATCACCTGGATGGAAAAGTTACTTAGATTAAATTTCTGTTCCAAGACATCAGAAGAGTGTCTCTCTTTCCATGCATTTCCCCTTTATCCAATGGTTTGTATGGATATTGTTTCCAAATATGGTTCAGATTTTTATTTTTCAACCTATAGCTATAAATGGCTGCAAACATGAAGGCCCTTGATTTTGTATAGATGGGTTATTTTGATAGATGTCATCTAACACCTTTATGTGACTGATGGTGGGTTTCATCCCACCTTAGTATTTTTAGTACATGTAAAAAGTTTTGATCAGGCTTCCTATTTGGTAAACGCTCCCATGGAGACTGCACATCCCCTTTGGAAGTCTCAACAAACTCAGTTTTAACCCAACAGATTAGTAGTTGATGATGATCAGGAAATGTAGGAACACTTCATAAATTAGTATCTTGGTGACAGAATGCAATGAAAACAGCCTTCATTTAAATTCCAAGAAGTTTGGTGTTTTCTCTTCAACTTTGCTTACCTTTCTTCAGTGGCTGTTTCTGGACATAGGTCTGAATTGATTTTTGTTCATAAAATATATTGGGAAGTGGCTAACCTTGTGATAGTAGGTGAACCATTTATTGTTCTTTTTTAACCATATTTTTCTCTTTATTAAGAAAGTTTTAGCCAGTCAACCAAAATGGAAACAGTTCCATGTGACTTAGCTGTCCATACATTCACTGCGAATAGAAAAACAGACGGCAGTGCAGGAGTAATCCATTGGATGAGAATTATTTGAAAATTATTTGAATTTGAAATTATTTCTGAATATTAAGAAAAAAATAGGTACCTTTACAGAACTTGGGTCATGTTCTTAAACAATAAACAAATAGGGAAACATAGTTCTTAGCTGACTGATTCACTTTAATCATGAATCATATGCCGCTTTCAAGCTTTGCAAGTTAATGAACAGAGAAGGTTTAGATGAGATACCTTGAAAAGGATTCCTATACTTTAGAAATTATTTTAACAAATTCTAAATGTATACTTTTTTTCCTACTTAGAAAAGACTTTGCAAGTCTGCTTCTTACATCAGATGTCATCAAACGTAACCCCTAATGAAGAAAAGGGAAAATGTAGTATATATTTTAATGAACTATGAAAATTTTACTATCTCAATATTTTACAACAATAACATTTAAATGCTTAGGCTGCTCTCATTGATATTATACTTAAATACAGACTAGTTACACTAAAATAAGATCAAAAGAATTCTTGCTTATAGTACTGGTAACTGTAACGCTGCTTGAAAGCTTTTTAAATTCCCACTAGTTCACTTTTGGGTGGATTTGTCTTTCTCTTTATGGTGATCATGAAATATTTCTTCCCTTTCAGGTCAGCTGCGTTGTGAGAAATTTGCAGAGGCATTGAGTTGTTTTGGATCTTTCTGAGTGTGTTCAGTGTTAGATAAAAGTTGTTAGGAAGCTGGCTGGATATTTCATGTGGTATTGAGTTGAGAGAACTGTGTTCTGCGACATCGGAGTTCCAAAGATGGTAAAAGCTATTCTGAGAGCTGTTTGCACAGTGGAGAGTTTTATTGTCTTCATAATAAGACAATAGATGTGGTAAACTCTTTTTTTTTTCCTTCCTTTTTCAAAATTAAAGTAAGCATTCAAAGTAGCTAAGCGATCCACAAGTTGCTTTTCAGCAGCATAATTTTTTTACCTTTATTATTTTCATTATGACAGCATATCAAGGCTCTAAATGAGTTCAGAGTACCATCATACTAGCTGTTATACATACATAAAATCTAGACAGTTTCTATCCTGTTAGTCTTATAGTGCAAATAGGCATTATAAAGAAGCATAGTATAGAACTTTGAAAAGGTAAGTGAGAACACTAAACATGGAATCAGTCTCTTATAACTACCATACCAATGTCTTGGCTGCTAAACCAGGCTGTCTCTCTTGTCTCTCAGCCTAAACATTTACTCTAAATTGAAACCATGTTTATTTAGAACTGCTTTGTCATGCTGCCATTTCTAAATTTATTTTTCAAATAATATAAAACTTAGCCACATGGAGGAGAGGGGGAGGAGGGAGAAATGCAAAACAAAACAAGAACAACCAACAACTGCTAGGCTTTAGTGCACCTGGGCCAATCGATGATAGTGTGTGAATCAGCAGTATATCCTGATGAGCTTACTATCGTCATTTTGTCCAATTATTTAAAGTGTCTGAAGTGCAGGACATTATGTTAAAAAGACTGGCAATCATAATACTTCCTTTTTGTTGTTAAACAGTAGGCAATCACTGAATGTAAGCAATTGTCTGAGGCTTACAAAAGATGAAGGTTTGTTAGGGTAGATGTGTAAATTGTGCAGATCCTTCTTTTATGAAGCTAATCAAACTTTGTCTTTAAATTGTTTGTTTGTTATAGTTTTGCTGAAGCTGACATCCCTTAGCGAAAAGTCTCGTGTTTATGAGATAACACAGCTGCTGGGCAAATGGCGAAGTTTTTAAAATGCTTTTGAGCTGAAATGGAGAAATGCGTTTGCATATAACAATAGCCCCTCATGCTCACCTTGCTCCACTATGAACAAGTGGAGCACTATGAATTATCAAGTTAACCCTTTTAGAAGCAAAGAAGGGGGAGAAAAAAACACCACCAAACAAATAAAAAACCTATTTGCTTTCATTTCCTTCTGTTCTCACAAGAATATCGGCACATTTCGTAAGTCTGAGACATTAGATAAAGCTCTAGAAAAGGTTTATTTTAAACTAAGCAAAAACTGATGATTTTGAAATTATTGAGCTGTATGAGAACAACAGAGATTTCTTATTAACTTGCTGGGGTCTATCAGGGGAGTAGGACTCTCAGAAAGAAGGAAGTTATTATCCTTCTCTGATATGGCCAACTGTAACTGATCAATGAGCCCTTACAACAGAAGGCTCGGAGGACATGGCCAAGGACAATGTGCTTATGAAGCTTGGGGAAGAATGCACTGAGTGACTGACCATGACTGTTGTAAAGGATGCTGAACTCATGGCAAAGGGGACCAGAGGGGAGCCTTTGCTCTATATGAATGGTTATATCAGCTGTTTGGTAACCGTTCATACCTTAGTTAATCAACAAAATGCAAAAAATATGTCACATAGAGAATCCAAACTGAGCAACAAACGAAAGAGCTTTGAGGAGAGCAATGGGCTTGAGCTGGTTTAAACCCATGTATGCTCCGTAATGACTGGGGATGTCTGGTGTCATGATGATAAGGATATTAGAGTGCTCAGTAAGGAAATTCTTGTTTGTATTGTGATTCAGCTGAATACTGCAATTGCTGCACTCTGCTAAGTGCAATTTGTACTTGCCCCATGATTCAAATGCATTCCTGCATATCTCTGCTAAATCAAAATCCCATGTAACTTAAAATAACTTAAAATAAGTAAATCCTATGTTACACATTAAAGCCCCATGTGTGAAATATCTAAAGGAAACTGGTCAGAGTCCTGCACTCTGGCACCACTGACGATGCAGAACATCCTCCCTGACCTCCAGATTCTCAGAGCACATCTATTCTGTCAACTCCTGCACTCATCAGAAAACCCTGAATTCCCTCTTGGCCCTGGACCTATCTCCCTACTTATGGTTTTTAGCTGCTGAGTTATGTAAAGCAATAGTACAGTGGTTTTTATGAGAAGTGCCTTACAAAACACTCTTCTGTTGTGCTATCTTCAACGACTTCACGAAAGAAGTGGTATGTTGCATAAGCTGAGGAAGAAAAGCTCAGCCTTGCAAGCAGGTTGTCGTTACATGAAATGGCTCCAAATCTGTATGTGAAGCCTTTCTAGCTCTCTTCATTTTCTGTAGCCCTTAATGATGAGGTTTAAGTCAGCCTCTTATCCAGGGAAATAAAATCAAAGAAAGATGCTGAACAGGTTTAATATCTTTGCTTTGATGCAGAGTTTACATAGTGAAAAGGAAAAAAGAACTGTTAGAGGTAATAGGGTGAAATTAAAAGCTGACTAATCTTTCATTGAAATAATTGTTAGCACTACCATTGATTTGAAAATGAACAGCGTACAATGGTAGCCCAGACTCTGAAGGCCATTTCAGAATTTACTTCCTTTGGCATTCTAAAGAAGATAAGTATTTGAATACTCAAGAGGTTTGGGCTTTAGGTGATAAATCTGCTCTTTGCTCTGCTCACATGTGTTTCCTGGATCCTGCTTAGATACTAGCCAAAGGAGATCTTCCTTCATAGAACATGTGGTTAAAAGTGGAGCATCATGCTTCAGGAGGTTATGGGGAAAAAGTTTATAGGGGTTCTAAACATCATTGGTTGGAGTGACAGAATTCAAAGGAGAGCAACTGAATTAAAAATGAAACTTTATCTTGCTCTGAGAGTCCTTGAATCACAGATTGCTGGCATCTGGTGTAGCACTGTGGGAAGTATCGGTATATGCTTGTCCTGTATTTACAGTCTTGCAAAAACATCTCCTATTGTCCATTTTAAGAGGCAAATCTAGACTTATCTTTTCCTTGACTGGTTCACTCATTCATCTGCCCTAATGTTTTTTACAAGGCACAGAGAAAAAGTACTCTTAACTGTTGCAAAGATGTCACCTTTGACATATAGTGGTGGAGGGGGGTGAGAGGGTCATGCAAACTGCCTGAACTTACAGGATGGAACCTGCAGAGTCAGCAGGCTTTTATCCCTTCCCTCCCACTCTTCTTCCTCTACCTCTACTAACAGGCGTATAAAAAAATCTTCAAACAACACTGCATAAACTCTGATTTATCTGCCCTGTGGGCAGGGTAGATGTGTACTTAATTCCTAGAAATCCATAGACAGCCTGCTACCATTAAGAAGAGGCCATAGAGAAGTGGGAAAGTAGATGGCAAAGACTTGCCTCCAGTCACTTTTTCATCCAGTTCCCCTAAATGTTTTGACTTTGCAAAAAAATATTTGATTATAAATCTGTGCTATTTATATGCAGAACCTAAACATGCCAGTAACAAATAGCTGTCTGTGAAAACAGTAGATGACCCCTTAATACAAATACCATGTGAAGGGTACTTAGCTTTATAGATGATTTGTTAGGTGAGAGCATAAAAGCACTGCATGGAATTCCTCAGTGATTTGAATTTGCAACAATATGTGGAAAGCCATATGGATGTTATTGTAGGGGGTGGTGGAAGAGTTTGGTATCCATTTGGATTCCTAATGGCTTTTAGTATAAACTAGCCTGGGTCTACTGAAATAAGACTACGTGTACCAGTAGGTATGTTGTCCAAAATTTAATTACAGCTTTTTATTTGGCGTGTGTCTGATCTGTGTGATCACTTCTTCCACCACCAAAAATCACTACAGGGTGGCTCACTGAAAAAATAATTTTATTTTGTGACATGTTCTCCAGCTCCTGAATAACTAATCCTGGTGTAAAATTCTTAAATAATAATTTAGGGATATAGCTCGTACTGCCCTGGAACATAAACTGAATCAGAACATTCATTCTCTGCACTTGCTCATTGCCCTTAGCTGTGTTAATGGCTCTCAGACTGTCACTGAAAAGAGAAAAGCTAGAAAATTGGTGGATGTTGAGATTAAGACAATAATTATGCCAACTATACCTCAGAGAAAATCTGTTCTCTGGATTTTCCTAACCTCTGTCACCCAGGTGAATAAACAAGAGGAGCTAGAGACGTGCGCATGCCTGCAGGTCTATGATCTTATTGGCATCACCAAGACATGGTGGGACGGCTCCTATGACTGGAATGTTGGAATGGAAGGATACAGGCTCTTTAGGAAAGACAGGCAGGGGAGATGAGGAGGGGGTTTCTCCCTCTATGTCAGTGACCAGCTGGAGTGCATGGAGCTCTGCCTGGGGATGAAGGAGGAGGCAATCCGAGAGTTTATGGTAAGGATTAAAGGGAGGGGACTGGAGACATTATAGCAGGCATCTGCTACAGGCCACCCAACCAGAAAGACGGAGCGGATGAGGCCCTCTACAGACGGATAGGTGTAGCCTCACATTCACAAGCCCTGGTCCTCATGGGGGACTTCAACGACCCCGCTATCTGTTGGAGGGACGACACAGCAGGGCATAAGCAATCCAGGAGGTTCCTGGAATGCATGGATGATAACTTCCTTCTCCAAGTGGTAGAGGAGCGACAAGGAGAGATGCCATGCTGGACCTTGTTCTCACCAACAAGGAGGGGCTGGTGAAGGATGTGAAGCTCAAGGACAGCCTTGGCTGCAGTGGTCATGAAATGGTGGAGTTCAAGATCCTTAGGGCAGCGAGGAGGGCGCACAGCAAGCTCAGTACCCTGGCCTTCCAGAGAGCAGACTTTGGCCTCCTCAGGGACCTGCTTGGTAGAGTACCTTGGGATAAAGCCCTGGAGGGAAGAGGGGCCCAAGAAAGTTGGTTAATATTCAAGGATCACCTCCTCCAAGCTCAGGAGTGATGCATCACAGCAAAGAGGAAGTCAGGCAAAAACACCAGGAGGCCCACATGGATGAACAAGGAGCTCCTGGACAAACTCAGATACAAAAAGGAAGCCTACAGAGGGTGGAAGCAAGGGCAGGTACCCTGGGAGGAATACAGAGAAATTGTCTGAGCAGCCAAGGATCAGGTTAGGAAAGCTAAAGCCCTGGTAGAATTAAATCTGGCCAGGGACGTCAAGTGATAAAAGCTTGAAAGCACAACAAGAAAAGCTTCTATAGGTATGTCAGTGATAAAAGGAAAACAAGGGAAAATGTGGGCCCTCTCTGGAAGGAAACGGGAGACCTGGTTACCAAGGATACGGAGAAGGCTGAGGTACTCAACGATTTTTTTTGCCTCACTCTTCACCGGCAAGTGCTCTAGCCTCACCACCCAAGTTGCAGAAGGCAAAGGCAGGTACTGGGAGGATGAAGAACCGCCCACTGTAGGAGAAGATCAGGTTCGAGACCATCTAAGGAACCTGAAGGTGCACAAGTCAATGGGACCTGATGGGTGCATCCAGGAGTCCTGAGGGAACTGGCAGATAAATTACTAAGCCGTTATCCATAATTTTTGAGAAGTCGTGGCAGTCTGGTGAAGTTTCCACTGACTGGAAAACGGGAAACCTAACCCCCATATTTAAAAAGGGAAAAAAAGAAGACCCGGGGAACTACAGGCCAGACAGCCTCACCTCTGTGCCTGGCAAGATCATGGAGCAGATCCTCCTGGAAACTGTACTAAGGCACATGGAAAATAAGAAGGTGATTTGTGACAGCCAACATGGCTTCACTAAGGGCAAATCATGCCTGACAAGTTTGGTGGCCTTCTATGATGGGGTAATAGCACTGGTGGATGAGGGAAGAGCGACTGACATCATCTACCCTGACTTGTGCAAAGCATTTGATACTGTCCCGCATTACATCCTTGTCTCTAAATTGGAGAGACACGGACTTGATGGATGGACCAGTCAGTGGATAACGAATTGGCTGGATGGTCACACTCAAAGGGTTGCAGTCAATATCTTGATATCCAAGTGGAAACCAGTGATGAGTGGCATACCTTAGGGGTTGTTATTGGGACCGACGCTGTTTAATATCTTTATTGGCGACATGGACAGTGGGATTGAGTGCACGCTCAGCAAGTTTGCCTACAGAACCGAGCTGTGTTGTGCAGTCAACATGCCTGAGGGAAGGGATGTCATCCAGAGGGACCTGGACAGGCTTGAGAGCTGGGCCTGTGCAAACCGCATGAAGTTCAACAAGGCCAAGTGCAAGGTCCTGCATGTGGGTCGGGGCAATCCCAAACACAAATACAGGCTGGGCGGAGAATGGATTGAGAGCAGCCCTGAGGAGAAAGACTTGGGGGTGATGGTTGATGAGAAGCTCAACATGAGCCGGCAATGTGTACTTGCAGCCCAGAAGGCCAACTGTATTCAAAAGAAGCATGACCAGCAGGTTGAGGGAAGTGATTGTGCACCTTTACTCCACTCTCATGAGACCCCACCTGGAGTACCTCATCCAGCTCTGGGGCCCCCAACATCAGAAGGACATGGAGCTGTTGGAGCAAGTCCAGAGGAGGGCCACGAAAATGATCAGAGGGCTGGAGCACCTCTCCTATAAAGACAGGCTGAGAGTTGGAGTTGTTCAGCCTGGAGAAGAGGAGGCTCCGGGGAGACCTTCTAGCAGACTCCCAGTACCTGAAGGGGGTCTCCAGGAAAGCAGGAGAGGAAATTTTTACAAGGGCATGTAGTGATAGGATGAGGGGTAATGGTTTTAAACTGCAAGAGGGTAGATTTAGATTAGATATTATGAAGAAATTCTTTGCTGTGAGGGTGGTGAGACACTGGAACAGGTTGCCCAGAGAAGCTGTGGATGCCCCTTCCCTGGAAGTGTTCAAGGCCAGGTTGGATGGGGCTTTGAGCAAGCTGGTCTAGTGGAAAGTGTCCCTGCCCATGGCAGGGGGCTTGGAACTAGATGATCTTTAAGGTCCCTTCCAACCCAAACCATTAAAGAAAAAATAAAAAAGAAATAAAGAAAGAAAAAGGATAGTCCTTTTAATGCACAGTGCACTCTGGGTCTTGCATGGTCAAGGAACTCATTATTTACACAGAAACACCTAAGATTTTTTCTTGAGAGGGGAGACACCCTCCACTGCAGCTCCAGCAAAACAGGCTAATCAGGGGCAGCTTTCATGTCTGTCTGCCAAGTTAGCAGCAGAGCCAGTAAGTATACCACATACCTCAGATGCATTCAAGTGTGCACCTGGTGTTAGTTAATTGGGTGAAGAGTTTTTGCCTGTGGGTGGAAAGGATTTAGTGACAGAAGGTTTTTCTATTCTCCCACTACCACCCTGTGCAGTGAGAAGGAGAACATGATTGAATGGCCTATTTTGCAAGACTATCTGGGTCAGGACTGGGGAATGTTCAAGGTTAAAAGGGGAGTTATTTGATTTACAAAAGATAAATAAGCAAGTTCTAGGATACATGAAGGACAAACATAATTCCTCTCCCAAGTAAACCTTAAATTCTCACTGGCAGGGAAATGGAGGGTGGAGGAGGAAGGTTCATAACAGTGATCTTACTGCTGATTTCTCCAGCAAGGTGTTTGGAAGTGGGTGAAGCACAGCTGGTTTCTTTTTCCACTGTGTGTCTACACAGAGCATATATGCACGGCTACCGGAAAACAGCACACTGGTGGCTGGCAAGGATAATAAATAAATGACAGTGTAAAAACTTTCCGAGATTTAAAGCATGCTAGAAATATTTAACAAATTGCGATTCACAGCAACCATCTACTTTGATTCTGTTTTACAAGTAAAGGAAATGGAAGCACAGCGCTTTGAGGGGCAGATTCTGCATGCTGCTCTGTGCTACAGAAGAACCTGTGCAGTGCAGATGTAAAGTTCTATTCAGAGATGCATTGTGATTTACAGGCCAAAGATAGAGTCACATGGTAGGAAGCATAGCTGTGCTGCAGCTCCTGCTGTACTGAAAGGAAAGCTATGACCAAGCTAAGGTAGAAGATAATGTAGCCTGTGATGTAAGGGTTATGTTCCTGCCTCATGCCACTTTGCCAAGCATGTTTACTCATGCTCATAAAGAGTGGGGAGCAACCATTCTGAGTTCTCTTGCTGAAATCAAATTGTAAGGCAGCGAGCGATTCAGCACATTAACAAAATATGAAATCCTTCTACTCCACCAGAAAAGATGGGGAAGCTTAGTGCTAGCAATGGAAATACAATTTTACTAAATTCACATTAATTGTCCAGCTCATCAGTATACCAAGAGATGGAAGAACGTGTTGTGAGCTGAGCCCATAGAGAACTTCAGCCTTTTTTTTTTTTAAATATTTTATGAGCAGGTGGACTACAATTGCAAATATAATATCTTGCTAATAACAAGCAGCTGGGAGGGCTCTAGTGGAGGAGATTTAGAAGTAAACTGTACTGATGGATGATACTAAATTAGGAGGAGCTGTGGACTCCCATGAAGGTACAGAGGCTTACATGGAGATCTGGATAGACTAGAGAGCTGGGCAATCACCAACCACATGAAATTTAACAAGAGCAACTGCTAGATTCTGCACTTGGGATGGGGTAATCCTGCTTATAACTACAAACTGAGGAATGAGAGGCTGGAGAGCAGCCCTGCAGAAAGAGATCTGGGGGTTTGGATTGATGGCAAGTTGTATATGAGTCAACAGTGTGCCCTGGCAGCCAAAAGGGCCAACCGTGTCCTGGGGTGCATCAAGCACAGCATAGCTAGCTGGTTGAAGGAGGTGAATGTCCCACTCTGCACTGCATTAGTGCAGCCCCACCTTGTGTACCGAGTGCAGTTTTGGGTGCCTCAGTGTAAGAAGAACATCAAACTACTAGCGTGGGTCCAGAGAAGGGCAACCAAGATAGTGAAAAGCCTCAAGGGCAAGACAAAGAGCGGCTGAGGTCACTTGGTTTGTTCAGCTTGGAGAAGAGAAGGCTGATGGGTGACCTCATGGCAGTCTACAACTTCCTCAAGGGGTGCAGCGGAGGGGGAGGTGCTGATCTTCTCTCTCTGGTGATCAGTGATAACACACGAAGAAATGGAATGAAGCTGTGTCAGGGGAAGTTCAGACTGGATGTTAGGAGAAGGTTCTTCACTGAGAGGGTGGTCGATCACTGGAACAGGCTCCCCAGTGAAGTGGTCATGGCATCAAGTCTGTCAGAGTTCAAGGAGCGTCTGGACAACACTCTTAGTCACATGACTGAGTTTTAAGTAAAACTATGGGTCCCTTCCAACTTGAGATATTTCATGATTCTATGATTCCATGGAGCTGTGGAGCCAGTCTCAGTAATTTTAACTGATTGCTTCAGAGGTTCTAATTGGCCTGTGCTAGGATAAGCTGCGTGTAAAAACATTTTTTAGCCTTTTTAAGATGAAAATAAATCAGACCCTACCAAAGACAGCCCTGTTTGACAAAAATACATTTATTTATGGAAGGAGGCACACAGATCAAGCACTAGTTGAACAAAATGAGAAATTCAGTTTCCTGCAAAAGCCATATATGCTTCTCCACTGTGAAAATTTGGTGTAGCCTGTTGTTGTGGACACACCCATAGTTTTGTGCAAGTGAAGTTTCTCATATTTCTGTATCCTTTTTTGTCTCTTTCTCATTATACCTTTTTTGCTGGGGAGTGGAAAAGGTGTTAAACTCTTCAAAGAGGAAGCTGTCAAGATCCTGTCAGTATGTAAAGGTGAAAAGGTTGTAACTATGCATGCTGTGATTTTAGACTGTGGCTCAGCAAGGCAGTTAAAGAGCAGCCTAACTTTTAAGTCTCTGAGTCATCTCTTTGGAGTGACGCATTTGTAAGAACTGTCTCCTACTTAATGTGTCCTTGTCACTGTCTAAAATGAATCAACTTAAATTCTGTCCCACTCCCCTAATCGTTTGAAAGCAGTATATTAAGCAGTTCTTTAACCTAAGAGAGAACTGGAATTTCTGTTGGTTATCTGAAATATTTATTTTTCCAGTATGTGAAAAATATGGATTCTTAGAAGAAATTAGAAGAAATGAAAATGCAAGGAGTTAAGTCTCAGGATCATTAGAATAGCTACCAAAGAGTGGAACACAGTGAAGCCTACACATTTACAAGTTTGCCAGAGCATTGTAGTTCTCTGTGGTTTTCTATGGCCTTAGAATTGGTTAGTGTACGAGAACACAAAAAGACCTCACACTGGTCTGATCACTCCCACCAATTTAACATTCTTTCTGCCCAAAGTGCCAGACTGTAGGGACTCAGACTCTTAAGTTGAAAGAGGTAGCTTTTTTACTCACTTACTTAACTGCTTGGGTCTGATTCTGCTTCACATTTCTACTCCAGGTCTCTCCATTTGAAGATTATATCAGTCAAGAGAATGAGATTTAACTTGTTGTACCTTCTGAAATCGTTATGGTTGGTAATATCCCCTTTCTGAGGAGAATCTTGTGATATATACCTGTGTTAGTAGCACTCAGCCACACGAAGAAGAGTCAAGGATTAGAAATGGTTAAGGTATTGAAGCAATTGTTTGGGAGATTTTGAAATGAGATTTCAGCCAGAGGTGTTTTCAGTCCTATCTGGTTGATAGTCAAATGAACAAAGCTACACTCCTATATTGGGTGTGATGGGAGTCCAGAGGATCTCCGCAATGTGTTGCAGCGCTCGCAACTCTCAGGATCTTATTGCAGATTCATAATTTCTTTCCAGTCTTTCAGAAGTGTCATGGAGTTGCACTCGGATAGTGAGTAGTTTCAGCAGTGGCATAAGGACACTGGAAATTAATAGTAGAAGGACAAAAAAAACCCCACTTTTTGAGGCAAGGGAAGACGAGTGCCAGAATGCACTGCTGCCGTGTCCTGTACTTAGGGACGAAGTACTAGCAGTAGTTTGGGTGACTATAATAACACTTAGATATCAGGGTTTGAGGGACCACCCTGCATCTTTGACATGCAGGAATGAAGACAAAAAGAGAGTGGTGGCTGTCTCAGTGCTCACATTCCACTGGAGCTGCACCTGCTTTGCACTTACTCATACACTACAACAACAACTACAAAAATCTATCCCAGAAAAGAAAGATTCCATGAAATATTTTCTTGTAATAGAATAAATTTTGATTTCAGGCAGGAGGGTTATCTCTTTTGGATCAGGAATCCAAAAATAGTACATGAGACCCTGAGGGCAAGTTACAGTGCTCAGATACAGAATCATAATTATTACAATTTGAAAGGTGCATTACAGGAAACATCAGTCCTTGAGCCATGGACACATTTGTGAAAATGGACAATCTACAAATAGAAAGGGAGTTTATATATTGGAAATATATTTTCTAATGTTGGTGACTCACCTGCTCTATTAGGTAAAATTTTTCAGTTAAAAATCTGACCTTGGGTTTGTTTTGGCGTGGCTTTTTGCATGAAAATTATGTTTCTCGTTTCTGTGGTCTGTGTTCAACGACATGCATAGCCCCAGTGACCTCAAAGTCTTCTTGTAAACCTCGTTCAAGTGCAGCCTAGCTGAAGATTTGGCTGAAGATTCAAGATGGCATCTGGAATTTGTGAGGAGGAGCATCACATGGCAAAACGAGAAATATAAAAAATGTCACCAATTAGAATTAAACTGTGAAGTAATCTTTGGACTTTTTATCATTCATATATAGAAATTATTACAAATTAGTATGGCTAGCCACAAAGGTCCATTAGACATGGTTTGATTGTCTCTAATAAATACTTAAAAGTCAATTTTCCACTTTAGATCAAAAAGAGAAAGAGTGAGAACTTGAGAATAGGAATAATATTATCTTGCTGTGTCTCCTTTACATCTTAAGCAGGTTAAAAGCTATTTTTAACAGCAGACATACTGAGGGAAGACTTGTTATTTTTGAACTTTCAAGTCATTCTGTTTTAATCTGTGACCTGATATTTTTATGAGGCATTGTTGAGCTTGGGGGAGGAGGGTTTCCTGTCTGACTGCAGCTAGTGACTTTTCCTTCAGCTTTCGAAATGGGAAGGTTATGAGAGGTCCAGCTACAGTCATGCAAAAATTACAATAATAAAAATGTAATGGAAACCAGGAACTTGGAATTCTGCAAGAGCATGAACTTTTTACCCTTCAAAATCCAGCTTTTGCCTCCTTTGTTCAATGTGTCAGATGTCATTTTCCTATTGATCATCATCAAACAGCTTTTTGTTCCATTAACTTCTTGAAATATCTCTGAACCATTTGTCTGTTTTGTAAAATAGACATTTTCTGGGAAAAAAATAATGCAAGGACATGCAAACATCCCTGATATTTATCCCTGATATCCCTGGTATTAATCTCTGAAACGAATTCAAGTGTCAAACACCCACTGGCTTTGACCCACTAATTCCAAATTGTGAATAATTTTGTTTTGTGTTTCTTAAGTGCTAACTACTTAGCCAGCACCTCTCTCTGCTGTCTCCTGTGGATTCCTTCCTGCTGTTCAGTGGAGATCCTCAACTCCTACATTACCCAACTCACCAGCATTTGTAGCAATACCAAGTGGAAATCTAGGGACAGCAGTGTTAGCTCATGTCTCTCTCCTCCTGAGCTGCTAAAACCCCTGAGCTACCTCTGAAACTAGAATATACAGTCATCGGTTTTCTTTATTTATGTCATCCATAGCTCAGCTGCTTAAGGATACCGAATGATACCCTACAGAAAAAATCTGTCATATGGATTAACCATTATTTCCAGATGATGCATAAGGGAGGAAGGGAAGAAACAAGAACAAGCAATATGCGAGCATTTAGAGGAGCAAGAAACATTGTGGAATATTGATGAAACAGTTGAAATGTCCTCAGTGCAATAGATGAGCTAAGTTCCAGGGGTAGTGAGCATCATCAGCTTCGACTGAATTCATTGTATGATGCACAAAGTTAGCACTTTTCAACATCGTGATCTTTGACTGCAGGTGGGAAACAGTGCAGTCTAATAATTAGAACAAGGGGTTCAGGCAGGATTTCAGAGCTGTTCTTGAGTCCACATTGATTCATCAATCAATCTGGAAAAAAAAAGTCCATTGTGTCTTTCCATTTACCTATGTGAAATGAACTTAATAGGCCCTCTAGATGATGTGCTGAATGACTACACTTCCAGAAGGAAAGATGCTATAAGAGCGTAAAGTTGTTTTAGCTATGAGTTCAAGAACATCACTTTGCTTTTAACAGGCTAGGCTGTAATGCCAACAGCCATGTAATGCTCGCCTCATCTCCCTCGGTTCTTATAAAACTGTTTGCTATGGTGGGAGCTATTTCTCAGGATATTATTCTCTATATAACACTATATATTCAAGAAGCCCGGGGAGGCGGGGCTAGGAAAGAAAGAAAGAAAAAAAAAAAAGGAAAAAAGCAGAGGACATTTCTCCTGTCTCCCTCTTCCCAGAAAATAACATAGTAGCTAAGTTAAGATGTATCTTAACAAGAGTTGCGAATAATCATTAAGGAACAACAGAAAAGAAACAAAAGAACACTCAGGAAATCATGCAATACTTTTCACTGATGATCATCAAAGATATAAAAGGTACTTACTTTGTAAAGTTTTTAAAGTGCGAGGCTAGGATTTGCACTTTGGATTTGCTGAAGAATCGTGAGATCTAGCATGAATGAGTTTGTGGATTTCTTCCCCACTGTTTGACATAGCTTTTAGGTGCAAATAGGATAACACACTTGTCATTGCAGGAGAAAACAGAACATCAGCCTTTTGGCTCTGTAACTGTTACTTACAAATGTCCTCAGACAGCCAAATAGTTTTTTGTAGTTCTCAAGTCCAGATGTACAGTTGATATCTGAAGGCAAAAAGTACTATGGAATTAGTCCCTCTCATCTGGAGTGAATGGCTTGGGTTTTTTTAAGCTATATCCATCTGAAATTTCATACTTGTCATCATGTGGTTTGAATACCATGATTAAGTGATTGTTAAGAGGGGGCTACTCCAAGTTTAGTGGGGATGATGACTCAGGTTAACTTTATGAGAAAAGCTGTTTTTTTTGCTGAATGGGAATAAAATAGGTTAAAAAAATTCTCTATGAGGAATTGAGAATATTATTTTGAACAATATCTAGTATCACATTTGGAAAACCAGTCACTGTTTTTTCATACATAAAGATACATTGAGAGTGATTTTTCTCATGCAAATATAAGAGAAAAGAAGCTGAGCTAAATATCTCATTAGTTCTTTTGAATATTAAAAAATCTGAATGATATTAATGTAAGATGCTGCGCTGACAATCTAGGCACTGAATTATGATAGTGTTATTTTTACCACAGCCTGTTTTACTACAGGCCATGTTTTGCCCTTCCTGTGCAGTTTTACCTTATTTTGTTCAACATTGTTCCAAATCATTGCCTAAGAAAGTGTTTTTATGGTTGACAGTGGATTTTTATCTCCATGATTTGTTATGCATTTGACCTTTGTGGAAGATGCATTAGGGCTTAATTCTGCTGTGGGTGTTTTACCAGGAACTCAGACTGAGATGCGTACAACCAAGTTTACATAAGCTGAACGATCATTAGGAGATAATGACTTTCAGTCTGTACTATCTGAGGCTGAATTTGAAGCAGCATCCTAGGGGTCAAAGGCTTTGACTTGTATTTCCTTTTCCCCTGTCCTTAGCAACTTATCAGACTTTTATCTTGTTATCAGCAGCTGTTTAAACAAAGATATGAAGACACATGTTTCTTTCCTTTGAAAGAATCAACAAGAAGTATTGTGAGATGGTGTTTTCTAGAAGATGGGTTTGAAAAGGTAGCAAAATAAAAAAATGCAGGTTTTTTATCAGCTTGCACTTAATAGTGATGAAGATAATGATGAGTTACTGAATATAGAGTTCTTGTATTTAATGAGCATGAAGGGTGTTAAATCAACCTTGGGAACAAAGTTCTTTCCATTTATTAATGAATAGAGGCAAAAAAGAATTATCTGATACTGCTCAATTTATGCAATTTAGTTTTATCGTCAATTTCCTGTGGAGTCAGGAAAAGACTATGAATCTTTGAAGTCTTTCTGACAACACCAGTAAACAGTTATGATACGTTATTTGGAGTTTGGTGCTTTTTAGAGTTATTTTTGTGTAAGTGGAAGACAGTTGAAATTCTTTTCCTTTGCTGAAATAGAGCGGGGGGAAAAAAAGATTATTAGTGCCGAACTAAATCATAAATTGTTTCTAATTGTTAGTCCTGTTCTATTTTCTAACTTAGAGGCCAAGAGCTCAATGAACCAGCAAGCAGACAATATCTCATGAGCTTGGAAGTTACTTTCCGTGAAAGCAATAGTGATAATCTCATTGCCTGCCACATGGTTCATAGTTTCCTTGTAGTAGGAAAGGACTTTAAAAAAATATTGAAATTTTAAAGAAATATATTTTTCCAGGGAAGAAAAAAAGAAAACACTCCAGAAAGTCAGGCATGGCCCTGCTTAGCAAGAGAGCAGGTACGGATTAACTGCTCTACGTTCATGAAGAAAAAGACCTGATTTACAGAAGCTTATGCTCTAAGGTATGTGAATTAAATCGTTGCAGAGTAGAACTAAACCTAGGGTTTTCTAACAATGGATTGAACAAATTATTATGTATACTACAAATTATTAATGTGCCTTTATTTCCAAGTTATCAGAAACAGTGGTCTGAAAGTGGGATTTCCACACGTAGTTTTGTTAAACGATGTCAGTAATGGAGCACTAAGTCCTGGCGCACAGGTGGCTCCTCACCTTCTAAAACTCTCCCCAAACCATACTCTCTTCTACTTCGCTATTCTTACTATCCATCCCATTTCCTCGCATAAGCCTTACTTTCTGTGTGCCGTGGGTACACCTGTAACTGGGGTCCAGCATCAGCTCTTTAATCTCTCTCTGTCTTGTGTCCTAGGTTCCCTGAAGCAGCTTTCCTCTGAGAAATTAAAACAAACTGAGAGACTGGAAGGATGCTTCAAAGAATGTGTGCTTTGATTGAATATAGTACTTTCTAGAAACTGGTAAGAGATACGTCCAGCATTCCTATGATATACCCTTGCAATACAATGTTTCCAATCTACTTTATAAAGAGGATGCCCACATACCGTGGGTACAATGATGGGTACAAATGCTAAAGCTTTAAAATCAATACATGCTCATTATGCCATGATTGAACTATTGCTCAAGAACTTGTTAGCCAAGAGTTCTGTTCCTAATTGATCCAGGAACATTTTAACTAACATTAAGCCAGAATCATTGCAGCGAGTTAAAGAAAATATGATCAAAACTTATGGATATCTCTGTCTAAACAGAAAGGGGAATTAACTTCAATGAAAAATTTAATAGCCTTCATTGCAGACAATCATAATTTGCATTGGTTGATTTCACAGTGCATAGAAAATCTTTAATTCTAGAAATCTTTTTGTGAAAGGGGAAGTACTTCAATAGTCAGATATGAAAATACGTTCCCCAAAATCTTCTGTTAGATTCTAATTTCTGTAAAATATTAATTCTAAAATTTCTTTATAAATCTGATATAATGGATGTGATGAGTTCCTTTTAGATCCATTATTTTGTAAGAAATGCTGTGCTTACAGTCCAAGAAGGAAGCAAAAAGTAAGAGAGCAAGCCTTAATATATTTGAAATAATGTCCTAAGATTTTATATTAAATGCCGTCTTTCCATCCATTACAACTGTCAGTGCATTTACACAATTAAAAAAAATAAAAAGGCCATTTGAAAATCTGAGAAAGTCAAAAAGAGTCTGAGAAATCTTTCTTGTTGAATGAGAAGTGTTCAAAGAAAGAGGTCAACATCTCTAGTCCTGCATCTGGGCAAGAACAACCCCACGTATGAGTACAAGTTGGGGACAGACCTGTTGGAGAGCAGCGTAGGGGAAAGGGACCTGGGGGTCCTAGTGGACAGCAGGATGACCATGAGCCAGCAATGTGCCCTTGTGGCCAAGAAGGCCAATGGCATCCTGGGGTGTATTAGAAGGGGTGTGGTTAGCAGGTTCTCCTCCCCTCTACTCTGCCCTGGTGAGGCCGCATCTGGAGTATTGTGTCCAGTTGTGGGCCCCTCAGTTCAAGAAGGACAGGGAATTGCTAGAGAGAGTCCAGCGCAGAGCCACGAAGATGATTAAGGGAGTGGAACATCTCCCTTATGAGGAGAGGCTGAGGGAGCTGGGTCTCTTTAGCTTGGAGAAGAGGAGACTGAGGGGTGACCTCATTAATGTTTATAAATATGTAAAGGGCAAGTGTCATGAGGATGGAGCCAGGCTCTTCTCAGTGACATCCCTTGACAGGACAAGGGGCAATGGGTGCAAGCTGGAACACAGGAGGTTCCACATAAATATGAGGAAAAACTTCTTTAGGGTGAGGGTGACCGAACACTGGAACAGGCTGCCCAGAGAGATTGTGGAGTCTCCTTCTCTGGAGACATTCAAAACTCGCCTGGACGCATTCCTGTGTGATATGATGTAGGTAATCCTGCTCCGGCAGGGGGATTGGACTAGATGATCTTTCGAGGTCCCTTCCAATCCCTAACATTCTGTGATTCTGTGATTCTGTGATTCAACAGCTTTTTAAAACTGTGCCGTATCAATAAGTAAAAGAATAAATATTATTGGGGAAAACTGACTCCGTAATGCATTATGTCTTGCTAGAGGACTGATAAAAGAGATGCCATCTGAATGAGTTATACCCAGATTTTCACTACTTACTACGTACACTCCAAGGCCCAATTAGGATCTTTGCATGTATGTAGCTATATAGGGAACACAGTCCTGATTTGTGGCTGCATACTGGCAATTTACAAATGACACGTGTTTACCTTTGAAAGCTCAGTGCAAGTCAGGCCTGCTTTTCTCTTCCTCAAAGCACTGCCATTCCTTAAATTGCCTTTCTTTAGCTGTTTTTTCTCACTTTTTTAAAAAAAATTTCTTTTTAGCTGGTTAGCATCTGTCCTTATTTTGCAAGCAATTTTGGAGGCTTGTAATTCTCAAAGCCACTCTGTCATTAAGCCTCCAGGTATCCTAGTTACTTCAGCAGAATAAGCTCTCCTGAACGCACCATGCTAGAGAATTTTTGGTGAAGGTCGAGTCCTGTATTACAGAGAACAATTCATTTGTCCAGGTTCAAAAACTGTAAACATCCTCTTCAAACTCATATCCAGAAGACAATAGTTTTGCTTATTGATCTCTCAATTTTGGCTACATTTTAGCAGAGACTCCATTAGCAAATGTTATTTGATGTGCTTCTAAGTCCCAGAACACAGGAGAAGAGTCTTTTCAAGCTTGACATGTAAATTGCGGTGTAGAGAAATGACTACTGACTGCATTTATTACCCACGTTATTGGCCAATTTGTCAGTTGCTACTGAAACCACTTGCTTGCTCTGTCAGGCAAAAAAAGCATCCAACAACAAGAGTGAAGAGAGGAGGTAAGCTGTGAGAAATCAGTTTGTGATGTACCTCTACATCATCAGGTTGTGAGACAAGGAAGGAACAGGCAGAAACGCATGCTAAATCATTAACATATTAACAAGTTAATTATCTTTTATTCTCGCACCCACCCGTGTGTGCATGTGTGCACGTGTGTCTCTTTAGTGATGGTGCCACAGGGGCCAAATACAATTGAATGGTTAAGTATTCTTCCCTCAGTGTTTGAAAAAGTCAATGTGATTATTAGTTGCAGAAAGGTAATTTACCACTCATTATTTTCTACCAAAATGGCTACTCTGCAAGCTAAAATAAAAAGAGATCTCAAGTGTCAACCCAAGAGTTGATGAGACATTTAAAAAAAACCCTTCCAAGCAGGTCAATAGCAGCAATGTTAAACCTCAACTATGTCTCTGGCATCTCATACTAACAGAGCTTGTTTCTGTGAAGAAGGCTGTTCACTTTCTTGTTGTTTTATCTGGCACTGCTCCCTGCACAAAAATCAATCTCCAGTTCCTTTTAATGTTTAGCACTAAATCTAGAAAGCAAAACAAAGCGTATGAGTCTTGCATTTATTATAGCAGCCTCTTGTATTTGGCTTCAGGGCAGCCTTCTAATCAAGGGAATGAATAAACAGTCATTGACTCACTTTCAGGGAACATGCGAGACAGCTCAATCTTCCTGAAGGCCAGCACAGAGAAGGGGCCTCAAAATCATAAATCAAAACACTATCAGCCTGTTAATTTAGCCTGGCAATTATTAAGATGTTAAAGCACTTGTACTACTATGTTTATTGATGGAGGCTGAGGGACAAATGCAAACTTCCTTAAATCTGTGCCTTCATGGAAAATGGAAGTATCTTATAACCAATATAACATTTTCAAGGACAGAATTTTTTTTTTTTTTTTGGTGATCTTATTGGCCTCTCTCCATCTAAATATGCATATGTATTTTTCTGCACGTAAATAGTCATAATAGGTATAAAAAGTGCTTAATAACAAAAAATGGCATTTCATACCTACCATTTTCTGTGGAGCAGATACACTGGATAGTTACAGAATTATATTTCCTCTTATTCTACTTTTGTTGTATGAATCTTAACTAATGTGATCCCTTCAAAAGGCGTGGGAGCTTCCCCACAGCCTTTCCTTTGAGCTGCTCCAAGGAGATGTGAATATGATCACAGAAGTCTGAGAATCTGAATCAGCTTCTCAAATAAGTACTCTGACCACCAGTGCAGGATGTAAAAAATGAATGACATCATCTTCCATTTTTCTTTCTATCAGTATTTGCTAAATGAGAAGTGGGGCATATTCCAGGTAAACACAAAGAATCTGAGAAACCTTTAGACTCTTTTATTTTGCTTTTAAATGCTGCTTTATATTCTTCATGGTTTCAGAGAAAAGTTTAAAAAAGGATATCCTGAAGGATCTACCTGAGGAGAAAAATGTAACAATTTTTTATGTATTTACTGTTGTCACAGTTTTCAAGGCCTGCTTCCTTTGGGTTTTTTTTAGTATTCAAGTTTGGAAATGAACTAAAAATGAAAAACAGTTCTTTTAGTCCTTCTCCTCATATTTCTAAAATTTTCTAAAACATTAAATGATGAATTTTAGAAATTTCACCTAAAGTTAAAACTTAAAAAAACCCCTTGCAATATGATTTCCTCTTATTATGTGGCCTACAATAACACTGATTCATTTATGTGGATAATGATCTGTTCCCAACAAAAACATCATAGTTTCTCCACAATTGTGCCAATTTTGATTAGGACAACAACATGTCAGATAACATGCTGCTGCAAATTATTTCTAAAAACCTGTAGCTGATATTCACATTACCCTCTCCTTATTACCTGAAAAATTAGGTTTAAATCCATGCAGAAAATGGAAAGCTGAAAAGATGAATGTCACAGAGAATAGTGGAATTTCAGTAATCCCAGATGGCTCATCAGGCTAAACAGATAATGAAGCACGCTCTTGCAGCCAACAGCAACTTCTGATTTACTCACCCACAGGAGGAAGGCAATACTTCAAAATCTTTTCAGTCTGTGGATTTTTATATAGTATTATTAGCGTTTAGCTGGCTGAAGTTGATGATCTTGAAAAATTAACACAATTTGATTAAGGTAGGCATCACTGTAAAGGATGCTTAGCAGCTAAAAAAATACACATTCATGTAACCACTCAATGCCTCTGGAAATCCCAATTTCTTGTCATGCCATAGAATTGTGCATCATTGCTTTCCCAATTATTGTTCCTGATTGCCATAGATTTGTCATAGTTTTCTACGCAACTGTCATCTTTATTTCTTTCTTGCTTGCTTTCCTGCTTTATTGTTTTCTTTTGCTTGCTTTCTTTAATTTTCTTTCTTTTCCTTCCTTCTTCTCTCCCTCCTTCTGCCTCTGTGTCTTCCTCTCTCTCCTTCGCTCTCTTTCTCTTTCTCTTTCAAGTTAGAATAAAACTGAATCCCAGCTGAGATTTTTCAAACACGTCTTCCTGAAATAAAAATATTCTGAGCTTTCCAGTGTCTACCCCATTTTGTAATAAAAAGATGACTAGTGAGGCAACTAATATTTCAAATACATTGAATAATTACAGCTGTCCCAAAAAAAATTTTTTTTTAAATCCCAGAAACTATAATCAAAGTTAGTTTTGCCAATTTATCAACATTTCCTGTATTTTAAATGATATAGAAAACATGAATCAAAGCAAGATAATTAAAAAGAGAGAAAGAAAGGGGAAAAAAAAAAGAAGATGGAATACACCTGTTTAGCAGAATTTATAGTTCAACTCTTTTGGCTGTACCAATCACTTAGAACATTAATTTGTCTTTTAAAGGATTAATGTGTTTAATTAAGTTTATGAAGTAATTCCTTAAAGGCTAAGTCAGTATCTGACAGAATAATGAATTCTTTGGAAAGAAAAAAAAAAAACATAGCCTCACCCTAAACCAGCTTTCATGGCTTTTTCACACAATAAGACCTGCTGAGTTAGTTTCAGAGTAACAGATGGTTCCCTCCATTATATATGCTCTTTTTTTCAGGTTATGTATATAAAGAAAATACTCAAGCTCCAATAATGTTCTCTGCAGTTAGCGGAGTCCTCTCTAACTCCTGAAATCAGAATAACTATAGTAACTGTAAATGATAAATATGTAACATCCTCTATCGTTGGAACTTTCAGTGGCTTACTTGACTGCCCTTTTCTTTGCACAAGTATTGATGGATGACAAGTCTTTCATGTACACTGGTAATAGAACTTCCTGAAGGGTTCTCAACCTCTCAACTTGTGATGGGAATGAGGAAATACTGTCCTTGGTGCCTCCAAATGCTGAAAACAGCTTGACTCTTAAACATTTTGGCTGTGTCTATTGACCTTAATGTTATAAAACTCTAATATGTAACAATCTTGTAAATACAAGCCTTTTGAAAGAATTGACTTCAGGCCTAGAAGACCTTCTTTTGATAGTCACCATTTCTGCAATGTTTTTTAAGCTGTACCTCAGGCGAATAAATTCACTGGCAGTTGTCCCACTATTCCTAAGATGATTCTCAAAGAACCAACTTCACAAAATGTTAGAGAACGACATCTTCTGGTATCACATATTTATGGCTTTGATTTTGGCTACCAATTAGCAATGTAGACAGGGGAAAGGTAGCTTATGAGGTATGTTATCTGACAGCAGTCTCAAAATAAATCTTAATTTTCTGTGTATGAAAATATTTGAAAGAAATTGAATTATTACATGTTATTAAGTTAATATTCTTCTGAGGTGTGGTGATGACTTTAGCCACCCCCTCCCAGAGCTGGAAAATAAAACAACCTTCATAACTAAAAATAGTAAGTATTGCCTATTTCATTTATTAATTTGTACTTCAAAATTTGCATAAAAAACTGTATCCTTTTCTTCCAAGATCATTCTGTTTGCCTTATTCTGTCATTGCTTGCCCTTGATATGTTTTGTCTTTTATCAGGGAAGGGAGGTGCATATTACTAAAGACAACATCCGTTTTTTTTCTCTTGACCTGACTATAAACATATATTCAAATGACCATGCTGTCACTTCTTTTTTATTTGAAATTGTAAAAACCACGATGAGAACTGGAATTGCATCATTTTGTATTAGAAAATTAACAGACTTTTTCTGACAGAAGGCAATCCTGATTCTGATTGTTGAGGGTTTTTCTTTTGTTTATTTTGCAGGAAATATGATGTTTTCTTTCAAAGTGTCATAACACTGTTTTAAAAGTCTGCCATTCCCCAAGATGAAATGGTGGAAGATTGTTTTTTAAAAGAAACATCCAGTTGTTTTGCTGCCTTGGTAAAAAAATTAACTGATATAGTGGCAATTTACATTCACTGGAGATCACTCCTTTTATTTTGAAACTTTAGGTCCTGGAGTCAGAGTATTGATTTTGCTTATTATTTGCAAGTTATCATCTCTAACTTACCCGTATAAAGAAAAAATTGTAATGAATACAAATAGTCAGTTAGTTATACTGAGTTATGCTTAAAGAGGTATCTGCTGGAATAAATCCAGTAAAATCCTCTGCGGTTTGCTAGTATACTGGTATGATTTCACAGTAGCACGTGGGAGCTGAAGACTTCATTTTCCTTGGGGTCTGCAAAAACTCCTAAGTAGGGAAAAAGGAAGAAAAAGAAAATGGTAAATTCTAACACGTTTACTCTTTTAAATAAAGCTTTTTTCCCTCCCTTGGGTAATGTCTTTGGGAAGATAAACCTCATCCACATTTCCTTCAGTGTGTGTATGTATCTGTGTCCCTATTCATTGATCCTCTCTTTTATCTTATCTCTCGATAATTTTATCTTCTCATCATTCAGAGATATTTAGTGTTAACAAGAGCAGTTTAGAAAAAAGTCAAGACCCTCTTCTATGTGATTTTTTAACACAAGCAGTTATTTTGAATTTAGATATATTGTTCTCTGCTTTGAATATGAGTCCCCTCAAGATTAGCAGGCATACAGTCCTCTATGCAAAGATTTACTTTAAACCCAGAAAGTTTCTATCCAAAAAGTTACAATGAAGAAACTGTATTGAAGAGGAAATAACACATTCATCTTTTAGGTAAAACACTTTTTCTATACCAGTATCAGTCTCTTGAGTAGGTACATACATATTTATCAGTTTATGTTTTTCCTTCTGATCCTTAAGAGTTGCAACACAATGACAAAGTACCTTTTGAAGGCCTTTATGGTCTAGGATTGAAAAAATTTTCTCATTTCATATCAGTAGTAAACACTAATCACCATCATCATCATCACTTGGTATTTTCCACGCACCAAAATGTTCTTTAGATATCTCCAAAAGTAGCTGAGCATACAACTAAAACTCTGTAAATGTTATTTTAATAAATCTAATCCCCAAATCCCCATGCAAATTTAATACAAAAGTTTGTCTTTTGAACATTCCTAAACCACCTTTAAAATCAAAACTTTTGCAAGTCAGATTGCTACAAGACTAACGTGAAAATGCTATTTGTTCTCACAAATGCTTTTGTCTGCATAACTTCATTATGAAGAATTGTATCTGCAGTTTGAAAAGGTGGACTCAAGTCATTTAAATAAGTGTTATATTGATCTTCATACCAATGTCGGTTGTTTTGGGTTCTTTTGTTTCTCTGTCATCATTTACAAGTGAAATGTCACATTCAGAAATAAATTTCCACAGTCATGCTTAGTCTAGTCATGTGAGTGAGTAATATGTAAGTAAAATTGAAGATACAAAGGGCAAGATTATTTTTTTAACTATGATGACTTGGAAAATCATACACTGCAGAAGCTACAATGCGGGAGTGGGTATCCCCATATGTTTTGTGAAACTTAAATTAACATAAATACCAGGTGAGGGCCCGTGAAATCCTGTGATGTTGAAAAGTGATTCTGTTGCTTAAACATTGGCATGTATGTCTGTTTCATTTGGCATGGTGTGCCCAAGATGTAGTTTTGAAGGTGGCAGATACACCATTGGAATCCTTCACATTCTGAAAAGGCAGACAGAGGCTGTCACACCTAGAGACATATGAAAGAGCACTAGATTTAGGAGTTTAGGGCCCTGACTGCACTCTGTGTTGTTTGTAGACTAGGTAGATCTGGAACTGGAAATTCAGCTATTCAAAAAGATCAGCTCTATTTCATGAAAGATATTCTTTTCCACACTTTTTGTGGGTCAAGCTGTGTTCTTTATCACTGTTCTGCCCTTTTTCCTGTTAAGGCAAATTGCTGAATTTAGTGAAATTAGGTGGTAAAGCTGCAATGGTACTAACATCCTGGACTATACTTCTCATAACCAAAATATTTCAGCTTTTAAAGATTAAACTCAAAAATAGAGCATAAAGTTTCTTAATTTCTGGAATAAAATTTACAGGCCCTGGATGTTAAAGCTCAACCCTGTAATTTAAAACAAGTAAAAACTTTTGTAATGTTCCATTCCAACGAATGGAACAAAATGGACTAGGGAAATCCCCTTTGATGACCTCAATAACAGGTATGTGGACTCATTCAGAAGTGTCTGTAAATAGTAGATCAATCTATTAGATTTTGTTAGCTAGGATAGTACATTTATTCTTGCTACAACAAGTATACATCATCGTTTCTGTTTTATAGAAAGTCATATGTAAAATAGGAATATAATATATTAATGGTTTCCAAAGCAATTTACGTTTTCAGAAGCCTGTTTGGAAGTGAGCAACCATCTGGAGATCTCAGAAGCTTACAACATAGGATTCTTTTACTGTGATTTGTAGAACATGGTTCAGTCTTTTGCATAAGAAAATCTTTTAGTACATGAAATTCAGCATAAGGAATAACAGAGTGGCTCTGAATGTTTATAAACCCTGCATTTTAGGTTAAATCTTTCACCTCTTCTTCTCTGTCTGAAGTATCTCCACAACAAGGCATATATTTCATCCAGCACATGACATTAACCAGAGTTATATTATTGCTATTGGGTTAGTTCATACTCTCAGTATTTGAGAATAATAGATGTGTCAGATATTTGACACCTAAATCTACCTTAGCTACAGATATAACCAATAGAAAGAAAGCAATTACGTTTCAGAGAATGATTAAAGATATTTATGAAAGCACTTCCTATGAGTTCCCCTCTGGAAAAGACTTCTAGAGGCTTCTCCATGTCTATAAGTATTTGGAGCGATTAACCATTTCTCATACCTATCTGAGTTAGTTGATTTCAGTTACAAGGTGTGATTAGTTGCTGCTGTTTCTTTGGTAATGTTTGATTCATGTGGAGCTCAGCTGGCTGATAATTGATGATTAATAAGAAACTACTGGAAAAAATTTGTATGTGAACCTTTTCACTGGAGTTTTTTGGGAATTTTTGGAATTATTAGATACACATTAGAATATCAAATTCTAGGTTCACTTGCAAGATTAGCTCTTAAATTCACAGCCCCAATTGAGTGAGATGACATCACTAATTCTAAGCTGTCCCTTTGGTGTGTCAGTGTCACACCAGTGAAGAGTGAGTCAAACACATCCTGTTACAAAAGCTGGGAGAGACAAAGCTGGGATACAAAATCTCTGAGTTTTTTTAATTGAAGTATTAAGAAAAAAAAAGGAAAACTGAGTTTCCAATTGTAAGCTGAAGTCACCTGAACATAGAGCTGGTAGCCTGAACTCTGGCTGCTCTGGCTCTAGTGAGCCGTATTCAGATCATCAACGTTTCAGCAGTGTTGAGACCAGTATTTGAATATGTACCAGTGTCTGTTTGTGTTATGTCTATTTTACTGGTCTTTTACATGATGAGACATCTGAATGTTTGTTCTCTTGAAAGTTTGTACTTAGTTGACTTCTCTCTCTTACCTGACCTCTCCTTGTAATTAACTTCATGAGTTCCTAACAAGTTGCTGAAGATTTCTGAAGTTGTTTCCAGACTTTTTTGAAGAATATGTCTAATTCAAGGTAATCCACTTCATTCATTCTGTTGTACTAATCATAGCTGACAATTTGTGCAAGAAAAAGTGTCACTGTCACAGGGATCCTGCTAAAATTCTAGTTTTATTAATTATGTCATAACATCGGTAACATAATTCTTTTATGAGCAATTGAATATAATGTTCTCTCTTTCTAATCTAAACCACGAATTATACCTCATCCCGGAAGTGGCAGCCGTTTCAAGGCTAGGTCCCGTGATTCCTTTCTATTGCTTAGCCTGCGACAGTGGGATTGTTAATGCCTATTGGAAAAGGTACTATTTATACTAATTTGCTACTATACTTTCTTTAATATTTCTTTGAGTTTTATTCAAAAGTATGAAAAATAACCTGCAGCTGAAGATGGGATTAAATGGAGCTTCAGTTTGCCATGCTGGATGAGTTCAAACCCTCTAGTAGAACTAAGAGAATTGAGCAAAAGTACAGACATGATACACAAATAACTCATGCCTTTAGTGCGTAGTGGTGGGATGTGTTTTATTTATCCTACCCTTTATATTGTTAATATTTAAGAAATAGGAATAAAACTCCGAAACTTCTAGGGTTGCAGGCAAATGACCAGGCTGCTGGCTAGATCCTGGCTTGAGGTTAAGCAGCCAGAATCAGGGCTACAAACCAAATCTGCTGTTCTGACCATACAACACAAATCAAGCCCGCTTCCACGCTCAGGAGGATTGGAGACGTGGGTGGGGAGCTTTCCTTGCCTGCCAGGAGAACCCAGAGGGACAGATTGAGCATCCTGGCTTCACCACATCAGTGCCTGTTGTAGGCTTGGTGGCACCAGTAACTGTTCTCCGCTTCCTAGTGATGAGCCAATGTGGTATTTGCAATTCCATAGATTACTGTTCACAACTTGCATATGGATAAAGTGAATGAACAAGTGATGAGTTTTATAATACTATCTTGATTTTTACTCAACTGTTGGGGAATGATGATGTGCTTTTCTGTTCATCAGCATCCCAAAACTGCACTCAGCACTGACTTCTCACAATTGAAAAATCTGTCCTAAACTTCAAATCCATACCTGGAAATGATAACAGATATCTGAGGGGCTATCATAATTCCTTTGTTATGTTGCCTACATTCCCTTAATTGAAGAAAATTTCTGAAGGGAGTTGGAAAGAAGTGCAGAGTAAAAGTTCAGATAACACTGTGGAGTTCCAGAGATAAATATTGCAGGGAAGCAAAAGCAGAATGTATTCCTTAGTGTTAACCCTCCATTTCTGAACATCTCAGATAATAATCTGAACTAGTGCTATCTTAGTCATCTCCATTTTTGTCTTTGTGTTACGGAGTCCAGTAAAACATACATTGTAGCATTTTACTGAGATATTAGAAGAACTGCTTAAATTTCCAACCTAGTAACAGATTCTGTTAGTCTTCTTTGATGTGGGACAGGGTGTCTGGCTGTGACTTTGTCAGCTAGCGTTACCTGGCAGGGTCCACATCTGTATGTAGGCATGCTGAAAGGTTCCCTAGGGACAAGAAGGCAACATTCAGAAGAAAGCACCCTGGAAATCTTCAGCATATTTTGACTTCATAATGTGATTAAATCAAAAGAAAGAGAAAAAAAAAGGGGCGGGGAGCAGAGCAGCTGTTAAAAACCATCCTGATTTACCTGTCAGAAATAGTAACAATATTCAGTGTGGGCTAGCAATCAAAAAGCAGCAAAGCTCTATAAAATGTGGAAGAAGGTTCAGTGAAATGCAGACCTAATGCCTGTGGAATGACATGCTTGAGTTAGGAAAAAAGCTGTCATCTGAGATATCTGCTGTAAACAGATCCACTTACTTAAGTGTATTTGAGTCTGCAGCCCTGCCAAGGGCAACTATGATAGTAGTTCCGATGTCATATAACTCAGTGGCAATATTTAGAAGACATATAAAATGGTGCTTGAATCTTGAAGATCACCTGCATAATGGGAACTATCTGACAATTTCCCAAGAGAGTGTCTGGACCATGGAAACCAAACTCCCCACTCATCATTTTAGGACTTCATTTCCTGTCAGGGTTGGTAAAAACTCACAGCAAAAGTCAGTGGATGCTCACACTGACTTTCCCCACCCTTTCTTCAGTCTATCAGAGACTATCAGTTCCCATCTCTAAGTTCACTAATTGTAGGAAACAAACATCAGAAAGACATTAACTTTTAAGACACTGGGGTTTATTTCACTAAAAGACACAATCAGTTCAAAGCTGGACATTCTCTTTCTCACTGTCTGTTTTTTTTTTTTTTTTAAATCTCCCAGTCCTCTCACCCCGTAAAAGATTTGTTAATGGAGACCCTTGTTCTGACTAAACATTAAAGAAAGAAAAGTCTCCTTCACTTACATGTGCAAATCTTTATCTCCATCTGTTTCTTATTCCATGTTTCAGGCCCATCTGTCTTCTTTATGATCTAGATGCTCTTTCTCATAACACTATGGATGTGGTAACTATGTTCATTTTTTTAATCATCTGGGAAATGTTTTTGCTTGAGTTTCTTATTTTTTATATTTTTGTCTGTTTCTCAAAGGCTTATCGTAAAAACTTTTAAAGGTCATTTAGCTCCCAGATAGTCTGTTGTCTTAATTCCTCCAGAGAAGCTTCATTAGGAAAAAAAAAGAAATCTGCTCCACAGTCCCTTGTGGTAACATCGGAACAGGAATGGAAGATAGGTCACTCACTGTCCAATATTATTTTTTCTCTGGATACATAATAGAGACTTAATATCAAGTGGAAGGTTTCCAAGTTTTGCAATACTGTCTGTTGTCCTGCCCCCCACCTCTACCCCTTACCAAGACCCCTCTTTGGCAGAAGCTCTGGAGATAATTTTACAGCATTTAAACAAACAAACAAACAAACAAACAGAAAGAATACTCCTTTTATAGTGTTACAAAATAGGAGGGGAAGCAAAACTTTAGAGAATAAAATAAATTTTTCTATCACATTCGGAATTTATAGATTCATATAGTAATAGAACTACATTGCATTAATCCTTACTTTATTTGTGGAGTGGGAGGGATTTTCCTTTAAAATGAAGGGGAAGAAGCTAAGGCAAGATGTAAAGACAGTGAGGAATGGACTGCATCCTGGTCCACTGAGTTCATTGACTTTACCTCAGGAAAACATACTTTATGTGGTGCAATATGACAGTTGTTTAACAGGGGCCTGGAAAAAACAGTATTATATTTCGAGATTATTTCCTCTAGCTCATCATAGTGCTCCTTAACACCACTTGGTTCCCTAGTGCAAATGTATGTAATACTTTTGGGGTCACTTGAGTCATTAAATGTTCTGCTTCCAGGAGTCTGAACACAGATACTGATGCTATGTAGTGAGGCTGATATGGAGAAAAGCTAAAACTGATCTGAAGTGATGCTATAGCAGAAAGGAACAGAAGTTTAGTTAGAAGCTATTTTTTATCTTACTACTGACATGCTAAAATGTTAATGAGGATGAAAGAAAAGCTCAGCAGAAGCTTGCGTATACTGATCATATCCATGCAGAATGGATACTTCTGTTATTATGAATGCATGGAAAACATAGTTAAGATAGCATCTGACTTGCTAATATCAAAAAGAGTAAATAGATTTTCCCTTGCCTGGCAAATACATGTTTTTAGTGTGGTAGTGCAGTGTTAGCTTTTGATGATGTTATGGTGTTTTTAAATGAACAAAGTTTTCTCATGGAGAATTCCATGCTACAGTCATAGCAATGTCACAACTAAGCTATAGTTAGTCACGACTAAGCTACTAGGCTATGGTGCTGATATGTTTATGTTCATTACTTTGGTCTCTATTTTCAGTGGATTGTTCACATATATGATCCAGTAGCCATCTCTTAGATGAAGGGAACCCTGAGTATACATAAGCCTATCCTGTTGTTGCACTTAGAAATCCTTTGGGCAGTGTGTTATCAGCTCTTTCTTATCTCTGCAGGAATCAACATATAGTTCTGTGATTTAGGCTACTGAAAACCTCTAGTATTAAGAGTACAGAATTTTAGTTGGCTTTACCTGCTGCTTGGAATGATGATTGGTTGCTGCTTGGAATGATGATTTTATACTGAGATATTTATTTATTTATTTATTTTTATTATCTCTAGATTGATCTGTGAACTCATAAAATGTTATTTAGAAGATATCCAATAGGTTTAGCTCATGTAAGTACTAAAGTACATATCTACTGTAATATACATATATAATATTAGAAGCCAAGATATTGTGTCTACACACACATTACCACAGTTAGTGATTCTTGACTCTGCAAGTAATGTGTTACACCATTGCACCATGATTTAAATTCCCATGCACAGGAGGAGCTTTGAGAAGGAAGGTAATAGAGCATAGAATATATGACACTAGACGCTCAGACATGATATTTCAAACATCGTTGTATTTTAAGCCCTTTACACCTCATTTTTTAAAAATGTGACAAAGACTTAACCCCAGCCATTTTCTTTGTATGAGAATTCAATTCTGTTGATTTTGGGTTGTTAGGATGTCTATTTATTTCAAGGGTAATTATAATCTACTAACTCCACTGACATTTTGGGATTTTGTTTTGCAGCTGCATGGATTCCGCTAATTTTCTGAAGAGTGATATCATTGTTGCTTCATAGTTTACTTAAATTAATAAGGATCTTTTATTGCCTTGATGGAAACAGGATCAGACCAAAAAAATCAACCATTTTTATATATTTTATGGGCCACACTGATACCACTGACACCTTTCTACATTCTGTGTCTCAAGTTCTTGCTTACTATCAGGGTCTAAGATGTTGATGTAACTATATTTGTCTCTTATTAAATCCCCTGCTTTACTTTTACTGCTCTGGAGACAGAAATTTACTGCTTCTACAGCACAATTATCTGCTGATTCAGCAAAGAAGTCTAGAGCTAAATGAGTTCTGGGACATAATCTGTCCTATGCAACTCCAGTTCGAGTTAAGTGTTGTAGTGGAAAATAGTGAGCTGAATGTTTACAGAACTGTAAACTCGTGGTTTAATTTCTTATATGAAAATAGGACATTATTCTAGTCTGTAACCAGTGCTAACTATAAAGTAAATATACCATTACTCTCCCCACATTTCACACTGTTCTTTGTTTATTTTTTCTCTCCAATTGCTTTTGTATTTGGAGAATACAAACTCTTTATGTTGATTATCTGCAATCTTGCTTCTATATTCGAGTCCAGAAGGCTTTTGTGAAATATGTCTCATTCAAATACATGTGCACAGCTAACCTGCAGAAGCAAAGACAAACTACTCGTTCTGCAACATTTAAGTTCTCAAACAAACCAGTTCTGTCTCTACCATGCTCCTATGTCTTACTGTTTAGTGTTTCTGAAGTAACAGTTAAATTCATTGTTTTGAAGAAGCGGTGTTGGCACAGCTTGTTTTCCTTCAAGAGCAGCTCAAATTTGGAGAAACCTCCTTGTATAAACAACATTCCAGATCTACTTTGTTCTAATGATACCTCAGTATTTGCTAAGAATACAGACAAATGTTCATTGGCCTAATTTGCTAAACCTGACTCTACTGCGGTAAACCATGTTCAATTTCATAACGGAGACAAGGTGAGCTATGTTATTTTACCATGTGTGAACAGCCATATAAAACCAGAGTTCAGCTGTCACTGTTTTCCGTAAAAAAAATTTCCTTCCTGGCAAGAAGCTGAAATCATCTGGATTCAATTCACAATCTAAGACCTATTTTTTTGAGCATTTTCTAATTTAAAAAGAAAAAAAAAGTAAGCTTTCTCCTTCACTTTTTCACCAACTTTGCAAACGCTGTCTTTGGAAGACAATTTCAGGTGCTGCAGAAGTGTCTAGAGAGCATGCTTCCTTTAGAGAAAGTATAGGTGTTTCACCACAAATTTAGAATTCCTCTTCTTTTTGTCCCTTTGTGCTTTGTGCAGAAAATAGTAAGAAAAGATGTTAGGGTCACGTTGGAGATGCATCTTGATAAATGTTCAAAGTTGAAGTCAACACAGGTTGCAATAGGTTATGGAAAGATTAGTGGAAATAGGCATCTGATTTTACCTCTGCCAATAGCATTTTGAGCATGCAGCTGAGAATCCTTAAGATATTATCTGTCTAAAAATGCAAGGGTATTAATTTTAAAAATAACATTGTAAAAGGCAAAATGGGCAGACTTAAAAACTAGCAATCAGAAGCTCACTTCACTTATCATGAAGCAAACATTATTCATTATGCTTTTAAGCCTTTCTTTTTTGCTCCAAATAGCTTAGGCTTATGGAATTCAGCTTTTATTAAAATCCAGCAGAGTTTTATCACTGATTTCAAAGCAGACAAGATTTCATCCCGGGATTTCAGTGGGATTAATTTCAGCATAAGGGACTATTCAGCTTGAATACCAGCAAACAAATTTGGTCATGGAATAAAATAAACTGTTGGGTTTTAGTTTCCTTTGGCCATCTATAATGCTTTCTTGTGCTGTAAAGGTACGATTAAAGGTTGTCCAAGACCACATAACACTTTAAAAAGCAGCCAGATAAAGGATTCCTTCAACAGGTACAGTGTAAGTTCCAAGGGGCAACATATATCTCAATTCAAAAGTGAAGAAATTAAAACCCGCATTACTTTTGTACAGTGAGTAGTTCAAGCTTTTCATTTTCTTGGCAAACTGCCTCTCCTTCTCTTTAACAGCATTAAATTCATGTGTTTATTTAAAATTTCCAGGTCTTCCACAATTTAAAAAGAACTCTCTCATTTATTTACCTAAACTAAGGCAATAAAATTGATATACTCTGTATGGTTCTTTATTCTAACCTTCTTTTTCTCTTATTTAAGGCTACTGTGGCTTGGCTTTCAGTTTTTGCATCATTATAAACTTGCACTCATCCTTTTCATCACCTCCTACAATTGCTTCTCTCCTTTTCCAAATTGAATATGGTGATTGTGAAAGGCACTAAACTGCTAATTGAGATTGTCACAGAGTAGAACAGGTAAAGCAAAATCCAAGTAAAGGAAAGTTTTCCACCAATATTTGGAAACATTGACAATGTGCTTCAGACACGATCTAGGTGGTACAGAACAAGTTCAAGTTCTGTTATCATTATTGTCATTGGCCTTTCCTTGATAGTGTTATCAGCTATACCAAAAATGAAGTGTAATACTATTTCTGATACTGATTTTGAAAATCGAAGGTTTATATTGGATTCAGAACATCAGTGAAACCCATAAAACCTTAGATGATAAGACCTACATGATAACATCCAGCCCCTTATTAATTCTTCTAAGAGGTCACACATTCAGCTGTGTATAGAACCCAGTAAAATTCCACCTTTTTTCTGTCTTCTCTTTTTCTTTTTCTTTCATCGCTTTCTTCATGTCTTAGATACACAAGGAAAATTATGCTACTTTTACAACTCGAAGAGGATCCATCTCATTGTCTTTCAGTTGCCTTCTATTCTATTTTAAATCCCAAGAACCTCAGTAGCAGGTTCTCATCTAGATACCATTCATATGACATATCTTAAAACAGTTTAACTTTACAAATACCAACATTAGCATGCTCACATCAGCCAGCTCAGGTAGAATTTCTTAACTCTTTCCTTCTTCATGTTCGTACTTAAAATGAAGGCATAACATGAGACATCCATTAGGATATTTCAAAGCATCCACTCAAAACAAGCTTATGGTTAGCATTCAAGGACTGCTTCTTCCGAGCTCAAGATCAGAGCATCCCAACAAGTAGGAAGTCAAGGAAGGGTTCCAGGAGACCTGCATGGTTAAACAGGGAACTGCTGGGCAAACTCAAGTGGAAGAAGAGGGTGTACAGATCATGGAAGGAGGGGCTGGCCACTTGGGAGGAATAGAAGTCTGTTGTCAGAGGATGTAGGGAGGCAACTAGGAAAGCTAAGGCCTCCTTGGAATTAAACCTTGCGAGAGAGGTCAAGGACAACAGAAAGGGCTTCTTCAAATACATTGCAGGTAAAGCCAACACTAGAGGCAATGTAGGCCCACTGATGAATGAGGTGGGGGCCCTGGAGACAGAGGATAAAAAGAAGGCGGAGTTACTGAATGCCTTCTTTGCCTCTGTCTATACTGTTGGATGCTGTCCTGAGGAGCCCTGGACCCCTGAGGCCTCAGAAGAAGTCAGGATAGAGGAGGAGTCTGTCTTGGTTGATGAAGGCTGGGTCAGGGACCAATTAAGCAATCTGGACATCCATAAATCCATGGGCCCTGATGGGATGCACCCGCGGGTGCTGAGGGAGCTGGCGGAAGTCATTGCTAGGCCACTCTCCATCATCTTTGCTAAGTCGTGGGCAACGGGAGAGGTGCCTGAGGACTGGAGGAAAGCGAATGTCACTCCAGTCTTCAAAAAGGGCAAGAAGGAGGACCCGGGTAACTATAGACCGGTCAGCCTCACCTCCATCCCCGGAAAGGTGATGGAACAACTTCTTCTTGGTGCTGTCTCTAGGCACATCAAGGATAGGGGGATCATTAGGGGCACTCAGCATGGCTTCACCAAGGGGAAGTCATGCTCAACCAACTTGATAGCCTTTTATGAGGATGTTACCCAGTGGATAGATGATGGTAAAGCTGTGGATGTGGTCTATCTCGATTTCAGTAAAGCGTTTGACACGGTCTCCCACAGCATCCTCGCAGCTAAACTGGGGAAGTGTGGTCTGGATGATCAGGTAGTGAGGTGGATTGTGAATTGGCTGAAGGAAAGAAGCCAGAGAGTGGTGGTCAATGGGACAGAGTCCAGTTGGAGGCCTGTGTCTAGCGGAGTCCTGCAAGGGTCGGTACTGGGACCAGTACTATTCAATATATTCATTAATGACTTGGATGAGGGATTAGAGTGCGCTGTCAGCAAGTTCGCTGATGACACAAAACTGGGAGGAGTGGCTGACACACCGGAAGGCTGCGCAGCCATTCAGAGGGACCTGGACAGGCTGGAGAGTTGGGCGGGGAGAAATTTAATGAAATATAACAAGGGCAAGTGTAGAGTCCTGCATCTGGGCAAGAACAACCCCATGTACCAGTACAAGTTGGGGGCAGACCTGTTGGAGAGCAGCATAGGGGAAAGGGACCTGGGGGTCCTAGTGGACAGCAGGATGACCATGAGCCAGCAGTGTGCCCTTGTGGCCAAGAAGGCCAATGGCATCCTGGGGTGTATTAGAAGGGGTGTGGTCAGCAGGTCAAGAGAGGTTCTCCTCCCCCTCTACTCTGCCCTGGTGAGGCCGCATCTGGGATATTGTGTCCAGTTCTGGGCCCCTCAGTTCAAGAAGGACAGGGAACTGCTAGAGAGAGTCCAGCGCAGAGCCACGAAGATGATTAAGGGAGTGGAACATCTCCCTTATGAGGAGAGGCTGAGGGAGCTGGGTCTCTTTAGCTTGGAGAAGAGGAGACTGAGGGGTGACCTCATTAATGTTTATAAATATGTAAAGGGCAAGTGTCATGAGGATGGAGCCAGGCTCTTCTCAGTGACATCCCTTGACAGGACAAGGGGCAATGGGTGCAAGCTGTAACACAGGAGGTTCCACTTAAATTTGAGGAAAAACTTCTTTATGGTGAGGGTGACCGAACACTGGCACAGGCTGCCCAGAGAGGTTGTGGAGTCTCCTTCTCTGGAGACATTCAAAACCCGATTGGACGCGTGCCTGTGTGATATGGTCTAGGCAATCCTGCCCCGGCAGGGGGATTGGACTAGATGATCTTTCGAGGTCCCTTCCAATCCCTAACATTCTGTGATTCTGTGTGATTCTGTGATTATGTATTCTGTCACCAAGACAAATATTAAAGATTGATCACTGAAATCTCCATAAGTATATAAATATCTAATGGGCAAAGACATTCAAGTCAGATTTGGATACAATTTTTAATCACATTTGTTGATGCAATATCAGAAGTGAAAACAATACACTGGCCTTCTCCTTAGGAAAATAAAACAGGATGTCAGGATGATTTTGGGATGTTTAAAGATCTACCTCTACAAAAGTATTTAGGGACCATTTTCATCTCCCAATTGATTGTTTCAGAACAATTTGATCCTTACCTTTCAAAGAGTTTAAAATTCCTAACAAGTCCAAGGTCAGGGCAAATTTTCTTAAGGATAAGCAGGTGTGTTCATATTGGTTGCAAAATCTAGCCAAATTATATTGATTGATGAACAGCAAAAAATACTGTCCCTTAGGACACCAGGATGAAGCTACACATTTTACAAGAGCTAAATTCAGAAGTTGAAAGCAACAGGAAAAATAAAACAAATCATTTGGAGAAATGTTTTAAATATAGAATGGAAAGGATAAGTGGAGCACAAACATGTTTCACTTAGGTGCTGAAGAAGCCACAGTATTGTTATTGACAAAACACACATAAAGGCACACACACAAACTGCCTTGTTGCACTTGTAGGGGTGGGGAATTTGTTTATTTTATTTTTTGAAATAGAGAAAGGAAAAAAAGAAGTGATAATAAAATCTCAGCTAGGTTAGAGCAGAGCACTATATGTAGTCATAACACAGATACAGACAGACACAAACACTAACAGAGTAAGGGAAGGCAGGGAAACCTGGCAACAGTTAATAAAGAAATGCATAGATTGGATGCATAGACTGTAGATAAGGTAAGTAGTAAAACACCAGGAAAGGTATGAATATCCAGTGTGGGGTAGAGTAAGACTGTAGAGCCAGGCTCTTCTCACTGTCATCGTGTGACATGACAAAAGACGTGGGAGCACAGATGGAAATGCAGGAAATTCCAGTACTTTTTTTTTTTTTTTTTTTAACTATGAGAGTACTAAAACACTGGAATCAGTTGGCTGGAGAGTTTTTAGAGTGTCTGTCTGTGAGATATTTAAAACTTGACTTGACACAGCCATGAGCAACCTGCTGTAGCTGACCCTGCTTTGAGTGGGGAAGTTGAGTTAGGTGGTCTCAAGAGGCCCTTACCAACCTCAGCCTTTCTGTGATTCTATATGTGATCAGCAGAGTTAACATAAGTTAAAAATTATTTTAAAAATCACATAGAATCCAAAAGATTCCTATGATTGGTTTGGTCACATACCAGTTGGAAATAATAAAATTGTTATCAGTCCTAAGAAGTAAATATTTATTGAGTTATTCTGTATTTGAGAGGATGTACTCATATCCCTATGATAAGTATTCATTTTTTTATAGCCTTAGAATAAAAAATGGTGCAAGTGTATATTGGTTTATGTACTGATCTTGAATCAGCAGGTCTTTATGACTTCTATCCAAGAAGAACTTGTCTGTAATGATGATTTTCAGTTAATTTTGGAAGATCTGGAAAGATCCAGTCAAACAGGAAAAGCATAATGTTGTACCTGTACTTAAAATGTCCAAATGAGACAATCAGGTAATCATAGGGTCATCTACTTAACATGGATTTCAAATTAGTGTTTCAGTGGTGTGAATGATACCATTTCAGAAAATCTAAAAGGACTTACATTTCACAGCTGTCCAACAGCAGAATGAATGTTCCCAGTATAGTATTATGGTCAAAATGCTCATGTGTTCCTCAGACATAAATAATGGATTTTCAAGTAGAAGTGGGATGATTATGTTTATTCTTGTATCATTTGACTGTAGAGATGTTACTATAACATGGGTCTTGTTTTGGTGCTCATGACTGCAAAGAATATTGACAAATCAGAGAGGATTCAAAGAAGAGTGTGTTTAATTATAGAATATTAAGAAAATGATGATCATGCAATGTAAGAAATTTCATTGGTGACTTAGGATTTAAATGTGTTTTGATGAAAAAAAGTGTTTTGATTTAATTATAGATTTCATATTTAGATATTTAATTGTATATATTGCCTAGGAATCCAGTCTTCAGCATATGAAAGTTGAGACTGAGTGGTTAGCTGCTTGTCTTTTTCCTCAACACTGAAGAAAATGAAGCATTGGAATGGCTTTCCAGGAATTAAAAACAAAAAAAAATTATTTTATTTTTTTCCTTCTAAAAGATACTTTTAAATTAGCTCTTTGCTTTGTGCTATGTGGGACACTAGGTTATTTGATCAAAATAATCCAGCATTGTGCAGTGTAACGATATCTGCGTTAGTTGTCTTTGAACTACATCAGCTAGGTTGGGTCTGGAAAGCAACGTAGTTGCAGCACCATGGAAGTTCATTAGGGCTGACTTAACCTTCTTTTGGTAGTATATTGACTATGGCTCTATAAATTAAACATATGCTTGTGAAACACAAATAATTAAAGAGAAGGAAAAAATTGAATCTTGTTCACGTAAAAGTGAAAGCATTCAAGTTTATGGAACATTTTCAGAGGGAATTCATAGATGGCATGGTGAAAGTGAAGGGTAAAATGGATTCATCTCATGTCACACATTGCCATCAATGAGCTTACAAAAATTCTTCATAACACATTGATCAACTCAATACAAGATTTTTATCAGCACTTTATATAGAATCTAAGAGCCACATTTTGCTAATATACTTGACTAGCTAAGAAATAAAAAATGTACATAATGTGATAAAAACAAGGAAAACAAGTAGCACTTAAAACAAATCCTAAACCATATATATATTTATATAAACATCTAAAACATTGTATATGTATTTATGTTGGTATTTATGCATACACATTTGTGTATAGTAGTGGCAAGCTACTGCTGACTGTTTCACTGTTCACTGTTTCAGTGATTTTTACTCTCAGCTAAGTCTCTTCTAAGTAACTGCACTTTCTGAAACTAACTGCATGTTTTGCAGACAGTGTCTGCTTCCAGAACTGATAACGCTCAAAGTTTGTAGTTATCACTGAGGCACTGGTAGGGATGTTGTGCAGAAAGGCTCTTGCTGTACTTGTTCTTAGAGAAACCAAGGTCATTGCTAAATTCCTCACTGCTTCCGAGTGAAGAGACGAAGGGGGGTCACACCTGCAGGGAGGAGCGGACAGGACAGGTGACCCAAAATTGATCAACGAAGGTATTCCATCCCATACACGTCATTCTCAGTATAAAGTGGGGGGATCACGAGGGTCTCGCTCTCTTTCTGCTATGGCCGGTGTCCAAGGAGGACTCCGTCTGTTTTCCTGCTGCCCCCGATCCTGATCCGTGCATCCCTGAATCCAGCTCTCGACTGTCGCTACGCCCAGCCTGGGCCTTCCCGGAGCCTGCCCTGCAGTGCTGGTGGTGACGTGGCTGACATCGGGGGAGCTCAATCTTGTTTTTGTATATATATTTGTATATATTTGTATATATTTGATTATTCCAATATTATTATTATACTCTGTTTCATTATTATAGTTTATTAAAACTGTTTTAACTTTCCAACCCGTAAGTCTCTCTCCCTTTTCCCTTTCCCTTCACTGCGGGGGGGAGGGTTAACAGAGAGCATCTGCCACCGGTTTAATAGCTGGCCCAGCTTTAAACCGTGACAACTGTGATCATTAGGTTACATTATTTATCACTCACAAGTATCCAGGCAATATCTAGATTATTCAAATAATTGAATTCCAAAGTATAAATGAATTATAACACAAAAAAGTTCTTCGAGTGTTCATTCTGAATGAACGATGACTTACATATATGTGTATTAATTGCTGCTATCCTACCTAAAAGCAAGATCCTCATGTGATAGTTTTCTCTGCTTGGTCAAATATGATCTAATAAAATTTAGAGAATATACTGAATTGTGCAGTGCAGTACCAGTATACAGTCTACAGATAGAAGAAGAAAAACTGAGTCCGGATGGGATCTCGGCTATCTACTTTATACTCATAAGCCAACATAGCTAGCATTCTTCTGTGTGTATTGCAAGATAAGCAATCACTAGCATGCAGGGGTATGCCTATGAATGCAGTCTAACACTAACAGGTTACAAAGTTGGGACTTCTAATGAAGACTCAAGATGACAAATTTTTAAGTCCATGGAATAGAAATTATTAATTCACATTAACTTGCAAACACTTACAGATAATAAAGAATTTCTAAGCCAGTTTGAATCAGCTGGTTCATCAGTTATGCTCCTACAAAATAAAAAAGTGTTTAACTTAGTAAAGAAATAGCAATAAATATGTAAATCTGTTAAAAAGTACCAAATCCTTGATTTTAGTCTTTTGTGAAAAAGTTACTGATTAATTTTAATGATGATATTTCCACATTTTAAAAGGTTCCTAGTGCCAATAAAATGTTATGTTTTAAAGTTCCAGAAAGTTTTGCTTGCGCTTATTTTCTGTGGTTCACTACTGGAATCTATTGAATCTAAGTAGATGTGCAGTCAAAAGAGCTGAATATGCACTGATGAACAGACGGTGATACTTCCTTGAGGAACAGAACAGGTGCTGTAACATACACCAAATACAAAGTACTATACTTCTTTTTAAATAATTTGGTAGAACACCACAATGATATAGAAATAAATCCCCTTTTCACACATCTTCACATATCTTTAAACAGAAAAACACTAAAAAAGGAACCTAAGGACAATTTGTTTTTTTGGAAAGTGGAGTAAATGAACACTAATATGTCTTACAGCCATACAGATAAAATTGGTGATTTTAAACTTTTACACTTTCCATCAGAGCTAGCTGGTTTCTTTTCATTTGAAAATAAAATGAAAACCAAAAGCTCAGCGTTCCTCATGCGTTCACATGGGAGTGCTTACCAAGTGCTCTCAAATCTTTTTCCACTAAAAATATTCAACAAATCCTCATGATTTAGGTTGCTATACTTTGTTTCTCTGATTCTGCAGAGATTAATGAACTCTATCTGACCTGCTGATGTTAAATATTTTGTAAGTAATAATTTATTCAACTTATTTTGTCTCATTTTTTGTTGATTTGATTTTTGTTTGGCTGTGTTTTGATTTAATGATTTGTTACCAATAATAAAAATGTTTCCTGGATTGGATGAATGAATTGTTCTTTGCAAGTTGCTAAATGATGAAATATTAATTACAGGCATTTAATATTAAAAATACTGTAATAGCAGAGTAAGATATATGGTATTATCTCTTGGTGTTTATGAAATGAGTAGGACTACTGGAACTAAGTTGTTGGTAAATAATTGTGCTGATGATGATCCAAATTAATCCAAATTTGTTTTCTTTCATTACTCTGCAGCATTAATTCCAAAGATATGTTTCCCAAAATATTCCAGGCAATTTCTGGAATATTCATAGATAAAGGAAATCAGACCAAGTATTCAAGAACTTAAAGGATTATTTCTGAGGGATATTTTTCAAATAGTTGTTCTTCTAAAAGGAAGAACAGGCACTTGACAAGGTCTTTTTGTCTAACTTCCTAAATCCTAAAAAAAACCCTAACCTGCCCAAATGGCAACTGATCCAGTACCTTGCTTTGGATTTGCAAACATTTATTCAAGGGACTTCTAATGTTAATGTACCACAAGCAGCTGAGCGTCAAAGAAAGTGACTACTATGCTTATATATGTGTGGTAGGTTTTCAGAGATGCCTTTATTCTTAGGACTGTTCTTTCTTTCGTAAAAGGCCCTTAATGTCTTTGTGCTTTAATATGATGATGTTTCCCTTTTTCACCACGGAAGGTGAAGTTGTCAAGTTAACTCAGTCTAAAGAGATCTGTGTCTTTATCTGTTTAATATAACATGAGAATGACAAGGTAAATAAATGCCAGAAGATTTGTAGAACCTTAAAAGGATTATTAATAGCAGCCTATTTATGAAAGGTAGTTTTTCTTGCTATTATAAATGTTCATACATCTAGTGGAATGACTAGGTGTACACCAGGAAACAAATAGGACATGGGGATATCATAATTTTGTTTTTAGTAACTAATCTCAACACATTTGTAATGTGATCAGTGGATGCCTGGAGTGCATGGACAATTTCTAAGAGGGATCTTAGAAACCCGCTAAAAACAGTTAAATTCAGCTATTTCCTATATTAGTCTACATAACTGAAGTTGCCAAAGGAGTCTGTCCTTACCTCCACTGAAAAATTACATTGGGCTTTACAATCAGTTCAAAATGCTGAGTTAGATTAATTAGTTAAATATTTTAAAAGAATTTTCATGTTCAAATATTAGTTGTTATAATGCATTTGACATCTAGAGAGGAACAGAGAACACCACATTCACTAGAAAGTATGTGGGAGTGTTTGGCAGCTAAAAATAGGACCTAAAACTTGATGATGAGCAAGAAGCTATTTAAAAATATAAGAATACAGTGAAGAGAAAGGTACACCTCACATGTTGTTTCTGTGAGAAGCTTAAGTTTTCAGGGACATCCTATTTGAGATCCAGAATTCTCTCCTAAACGTAAAGATCTATCTCCATTTCAAAAGAGTGGCGCAAAGTTCATTCCTGTTTCTTAAAATGCGATTCCAGAAAGAGAATGAATTGGCAGCAGTACGTATTTCTAATAGTGACTGCAGAATGTACAGCAATAACAATAACAGAGAAATCTGGGAATAGGCACGAAAATGCAGGACTTACCATGGTAAATGATTACTAGTTTGCGGAGTGTCTCCCATTACCCTTTTTTATCTCTCTTGAAGTTGGAATTGCATCAGTTCAGGCTGAGGAGAGCACAGACTTTCAAACTTTGGACAATTTCTTCAAGCACTTCAACTTAGTTCATTAAAATGTGTGCACAAGCACCAGCAGTCAGTTCAGTCATAAGGGGAAATATCAGATAGCATTGTTACTTTGTGGAGAGCCTGACGCTAAGACTGTATCTTAAGAACCACCATATTACAGAATCTCAGGTAAAGCTGTACTTGATTTCTCTACCCTGATCAGGCTGAGCCATTATTTAGGTGCAATTTGCTCAGCCTGTCAAATCAGAGGCACTTCCATGTGTGCTGAAATACACAGCAACGAGCACCTTGGGAACTTAAAATACAAAGCCTGTGGCATTCAACTGCTTTCCAAGAGTAAATGTATACCAAACAGGGCTTTTTGTCAAGATCATCTTTTTCCAGGTGGGCATTTAAAATTCACAGTTCTACTTAAGTTCTTTGGATGTCACTCTTAGTAATAGAGCAGGGCTACAAATGATGAGCTTTCTGTTATGAGTTCCCAGCATGCTTATGTACTGTAAGCCAAAGAACCAAACTTTTCTTCATGAAACATCCTATCTTTAGCCTCTTGTGATTTATGGGTAGAATTTCTGAAGAAGACCAATGCATTTTTTTTTTTCCCAGTTGCAATGCATGTAGTGTGTTTTGTGTAATTGGAGAATAAAGAGAGAAGTGCTGGGATTAACATAGCAATTTCCTGCACTGAAATGAAACCTTGCTAATCAATTTTAAGTAACCAGCTAATGCATTTATGTAATAAACTAATCAATCTCAAATGCACAGTTTACCATTTGGATTGAATTTAATACCCCAGCATGCAATTAGGTGACATTATTGACAATGGTTTGAACATGTAATTGGTGATTTGATATTACAATTGGTGTTCTGTGCCTGAAAACAATTTTCTAATAAATTCAATACCATTAATTTTTTCCTTCATATTATTCTGCAGGACATATAGAATATAAAATACTAACTGGCTTAGAAAAGATGAATTCCTGAGGTTTTAACCACCAAATTCCTGACTTAGTTTCTGTTTCCAAAGATTTTGTAAAAAAAAAAACCAAAACACTTAAATAAATACTATCAACATCTCTTCTACTATAAATAAAAGACTAGAAATATTTTGCAGTACATCCAACTGAAATAAAATTATTTGGGCTGAGTCCATGTACTTTTTACAGACATTTTGTGTTATGTTTAATGGCTACAGAATTACGTACTTTAAGTTTTCACAACAAGCATGATACAAGCATGATTGCAACAGAAATAAATGCGTGTCACTTAATAAAGAAACTGTTAATATTTAGAGAACACTGTCAGGAGTTTGGGCTACCAAGCCTTTGACTAGCAGATTCATTCATTTATTCAGGTACTGAGATTTTCTGGGTGAAATTTCACACGTTCAGAAACCTCTTGGATGGAAGAGATCTCCTTCACCCAGTGAGGGCCAATATATCAGCTGCACAATCTATCTGTTAGGCACTAAGATCCATCTACATCATGGCAGAACTGGATGTTGTTATCAGTAACCTATCTCTGCTATTTGGGCATCTGTTCTAGCCATTAATAATCCCAATTATGGCAGATACAAAACTTTCCTTGACAGCTTATTCTATTGTTTAACTATTCTTTCAGCAGTAAATCTTTTGTCCTAATATTTAGCCTACGTTTTTCTCCCTGAAGCTTGAGGCAATTACTTCTTGTTCTGTCTTCCCTGACGATGAAGCATAATTAATCTCTTTCTTCTCTATAGCATCCTTTTATGTTCCTGCAGTCTTTACCAAAGTACTGTTACATAATTCATTCATATTATTTATTTATTTCTCTAGATTCAGTACACAGATAATAAATAAAAAATAAATGACTGAAAAAATAGGAGATTCGGAAAGAATACATGTGTGTGTGTGCACATCCATATGCTATTTTAAATGGCACAAAACCAATCAACATTAACGAAAACACAACTTTCTGTAAAATTCACAGGGCTGTTCAGTCAATGACACAATGTAGCCTGCTTGCAGGCTAATTATTTACCTTTCTAAGTACAATCCTTTAACACATCAAGTTGCAATAATATTATCAAGAGTAAATAATGTCCATAAATGCAGCTTCTAGTAGTTCAAAGAAGAGGGACAAAGTACACAGTTCTCTTTCAAAATTTTGAATGTTGAAATTTCTAGAATTACAATTAGCTAGCAGAAAGCTCTTTATTCACATGCAATGGTTGTAAACTGTACCTGATTTCCAGTCACAGAATCACAGAATCACACAGAATCACAGAATGTTAGGGATTGGAAGGGACCTCGAAAGATCATCTAGTCCAATCCCCCTGCCGGGGCAGGATTGCCTAGACCATATCACACAGGCACGCGTCCAGGCGGGTTTTGAATGTCTCCAGAGAAGGAGACTCCACAACCTCTCTGGGCAGCCTGTGCCAGTGTTCGGTCACCCTCACCGTAAAGAAGTTTTTCCTCAAATTTAAGTGGAACCTCCTGTGTTCCAGCTTGCACCCATTGCCCCTCGTCCTGTCAAGGGATGTCACTGAGAAGAGCCTGGCTCCATCCTCATGACACTTGCCCTTTACATATTTATAAACATTAATGAGGTCACCCCTCAGTCTCCTGTTCTCCAAGCTAAAGAGACCCAGCTCCCTCAGCCTCTCCTCATAAGGGAGATGTTCCACTCCCTTAATCATCTTCGTGGCTCTGCGCTGGACTCTCTCTAGCAGTTCCCTGTCCTTCTTGAACTGAGGCGCCCACAACTGGACACAATATTCCAGATGCGGCCTCACCAGGGCAGAGTAGAGGGGGAGGAGAACCTCTCTTGACCTGCTGACCACACCCCTTCTAATACACCCCAGGTTGCCATTGGCCTTCTTGGCCACAAGGGCACACTGCTGGCTCATGGTCATCCTGCTGTCCACTAGGACCCCCAGGTCCCTTTCCCCTACGCTGCTCTCCAACAGGTCTGTCCCCAACTTGTACTGGTACATGGGGTTGTTCTTGCCCAGATGCAGGACTCTACACTTGCCCTTGTTATATTTCATTAAATTTCTCCCCGCCCAACTCTCCAGCCTGTCCAGGTCCCTCTGAATGGCTGCGCAGCCTTCCGTTGTGTCAGCCACTCCTCCCAGTTTTGTGTCATCAGCGAACTTGCTGACAGCGCACTCTAATCCCTCATCCAAGTCATTAATGAATATATTGAATAGAACTGGTCCCAGTACTGACCCTTGAGGGACTCCGCTAGACACAGGCCTCCAACTGGACTCAGTCCCATTGACCACCACTCTCTGGCTTCTTTCCTTCAGCCAGTTCACAGTCCAGTACATTGATATTATTGTTATAATCTCTATGCTGTACAGCTAAATAAAACCAGCCTAATTTAAGATGATTTATAAACATAGAGAAAAATATTTTTACTACAGTCTTTAAACATTCATCACTTCCAAATAAATTTTCTTTGAACATCTTGAATATTGAATACTCTGTACTAAAACTGCAGTAAAATTGTAAGTTCTTGCAGAATATTACATGAGGATGTAGCAAACTAAACCCAAGTATCTTACATGAACATAAACACCATCATGTTTTGGGATATAATAATTTTTTAGACATTAAGTGTCAACCTTACTCCTATATAATTCGATTTCTGAGTATTAAATATCAAATTTTAATTTTTTTCATGAATATAAAACATTAAATTAATCCTTGTGTCTCCTGCAAGGCAGCCTCTCTCACTGAAATGCACTTGGTTTCAGTGGTAACAAAGATATCTTTCATATGAAATTTCTAGTACCCAAGCAGGGAACTCACTCAGCCCAGTTAGGGTGGTAGAGTTTGCTTACTCTTTATCACTTTAAGTGGGAAGTTCCCATCACCATTGCAATCTGATACATCATTGTTATGAGAAATAAGAGTATTATCAAGCTTGTGGATCCCTACACATTGACAGAGTTATTTTGTTGTTCTGATATGACACACAGTTAAACAGTGCAGGATCTGGTAAGCAGCTTTGTCAGTGAAATTATGTGTTGTCTCTTGCACATAGATGTTTTGAAAGCTTTTTAAGTCACTGCTGATGATCCAAGCATTTCTGGTTTCCATAGATAGAGTTGCATGATGTTTCATGTCCGGCAAAGCACTGTTTGAGTGTTAAAGAGTTTTTGTTGTGCAGGTAGTATGCTGCCAAAATTCAGGTGTGAACTGACTTTTTGACTTTTTTCGCATATTACACATATTTGTCACATATTACAACAACTTGGGGTGTGCCTGGGAAAGAATCTGACCTTTTGTACTAGGATATGATCTAATAAATGTTGTCAGGGTTGTTTGGTAGCTGTTTAGCTGCAACAAAAAGATGCAGTGGCAGTATGAACATATACCCAGTGCCTAGGAAGAATAAAAAGTTTTCACACATGAAGTTTCATCTGTGGCACATGAACACTATATTTTTCCTGGTCCCAAGACAGATTTTCTTGATTCATTCAAGGTATGATCTAGTCAAGGCGATTAGGAGGGACAATGGGATGCATAGGATTCTGTTTATTGGATAATGAAGGGAAAAAAAAGAAACCAGAGACAATCCTGTGCTCGAGGATTGACAGGTAGTAGAGGTTATTTGAAAAAGAAAATTAGTTGCATTTTTTATCACAATGCCTTGCTAAAGACATGCGTATATTCACTTGAGGCTTTCAAAATGCCTGTTGGAGCTAGCGAAAGCACCAGAGAATCACCAAGGTTAAAGGGAGCATCTAACTGAGTCACCCAAGTTAGGATCCTGCTCTTAATTTGTTTCCAGTAGATTAAATTACAAAAATAGTGTTACATCATCTAAATCTAAAAAGCTAAAATACTATTTAGGCTCAATGTGAAAAAAAATATAACTTCATTAAATGGTAGAATTATGTAAAAATGTGAAGTACACAAGAAATTTTTTTAAATGTAGGATGTTTATGCATGGAAAACTTGAATTTCTGCAAACTAGAGAAGCATCTGTAAGATATTTTAACAAATGTAGAAAGGGAAAAAAATCATTTTGAAAGACCCGCAATTAAAATGTCATTATTTACTTGATCTAATACATATTTTTGTAGTTCAGTATGCCATCTTACATGCTGAGGATCAATGGCATGTGTATAATGAGTCCGTATCACCCATACTATGGTGAGGTTACACAAGTTTTGAGGTAATAGACATTGAATTACTTTCAGACATTTTTAAGACCTATCTGTCCCATGATGGTAGGATTCTCTCTATTAATGCCTGGCTATGAGACTGGTGCTACAGGCAGGGCTTTGGGTTCTTTGATAATGGCTGGTTTTATAAGACACCAGGCGTGACGGTAATACATGGGAAAGGTTTATGTCGTAAGGGCAAAAGGGTTCTGGGACAGGAACTAGCAGGGCTCATTCGGAGAGCTTTAAACTAGATTCGAAGGGGGATGGGGTAGTAGCTGGGCTTGCACCACTGGGGCAACGCTCTAGTGTTGAGGTAGACCAGGAGGCCTCCCATCCCCCTGGGGTGAAATCGGTGTACTCAGCTCGCTCCCTGAAATGCCTGTACACCAATGCACGCAGCATGGGGAATAAACAGGAGGAGTTAGAAATCCGTGTTCGGTCGGGGGGCTATGATCTAGTGGCAATTACAGAGACTTGGTGGGACGCCTCGCATGACTGGAATGTGGTCATGGATGGCTATGTCCTGTTCAGGAAAGACAGGCCTCTAAGGAGAGGTGGTGGAGTTGCTCTTTATGTGAGTGAGCAGCTAGAATGTATTGAGTTCTGTCCAGGAGCGAGTTGAGAGTTTGTGGGTGCGAATTAAGGGGCAGGCTGGCAGGGGTGATACTGTTGTGGGTGTCTATTACAGGCCACTGGATCAGGATGAGGAGGGTGATGAGGCCTTCTACAGGCAGCTGAGAGCAGTCTCACAATTACAGGGCCTGGTTGTTGTGGGGGATTTCAACTACCCTGATATTTGCTGGGAGGCCTACTCAGCCAGCCATCCTCAGTCCAGGAGGTTCCTCCAGGGCATTGATGATAACTTTCTGATGCAAATGGTGGATGAGCCAACTAGGAGAGGACCGCTGCTGGATCTTATCCTCACTAACAAGGAGGGTCTGGTTGAAGCGCTGAAGGTTGAGGGCAGCCTTGGTTGTAGTGACCATGAGATGGTAGAGTTCAGGATCTCATGTGGCAGGAACAGAATAGCTAGCAGAATTGCAACCCTGGACTTCAGGAGGGCCAACTTTGGCCTTTTCAAGCAATTGCTAGGGGAAATCCCATGGGACAGGGTACTAGAAGGTAAGGGGGCCCAAGATAGTTGGTTAGCATTCAAGGACTGCTTCTTCCGAGCTCAAGATCAGAGCATCCCAACAAGTAGGAAGTCAAGGAAGGGTTCCAGGAGACCTGCATGGTTAAACAGGGAACTGCTGGGCAAACTCAAGTGGAAGAAGAGGGTGTACAGATCATGGAAGGAGGGGCTGGCCACTTGGGAGGAATAGAAGTCTGTTGTCAGAGGATGTAGGGAGGCAACTAGGAAAGCTAAGGCCTCCTTGGAATTAAACCTTGCGAGAGAGGTCAAGGACAACAGAAAGGGCTTCTTCAAATACATTGCAGGTAAAGCCAACACTAGAGGCAATGTAGGCCCACTGATGAATGAGGTGGGGGCCCTGGAGACAGAGGATAAAAAGAAGGCGGAGTTACTGAATGCCTTCTTTGCCTCTGTCTATACTGTTGGAGGCTGTCCTGAGGAGCCCCGGACCCCTGAGGCCCCAGAAGAAGTCAGGATAGAGGAGGAGTCTGTCTTGGTTGATGAAGGCTGGGTCAGGGACCAATTAAGCAATCTGGACATCCATAAATCCATGGGCCCTGATGGGATGCACTCACGGGTGCTGAGGGAGCTGGCGGAAGTCATTGCTAGGCCACTCTCCATCATCTTTGCTAAGTCGTGGGCAACGGGAGAGGTGCCTGAGGACTGGAGGAAAGCGAATGTCACTCCAGTCTTCAAAAAGGGCAAGAAGGAGGACCCGGGTAACTATAGACCGGTCAGCCTCACCTCCATCCCCGGAAAGGTGATGGAACAACTTCTTCTTGGTGCTGTCTCTAGGCACATCAAGGATAGGGGGATCATTAGGGGCACTCAGCATGGCTTCACCAAGGGGAAGTCATGCTTAACCAACTTGATAGCCTTTTATGAGGATGTAACCCAGTGGATAGATGATGGTAAAGCTGTGGATGTGGTCTATCTCGATTTCAGTAAAGCGTTTGACACGGTCTCCCACAGCATCCTCGCAGCTAAACTGAGGAAGTGTGGTCTGAATGATCGGGTAGTGAGGTGGATTGTGAACTGGCTGAAGGAAAGAAGCCAGAGAGTGGTGGTCAATGGGACAGAGTCCAGTTGGAGGCCTGTGTCTAGCGGAGTCCCTCAAGGGTCAGTACTGGGACCAGTTCTATTCAATATATTCATTAATGACTTGGATGAGGGAATAGAGTGCACTGTCAGCAATTTTGCTGATGACACCAAACTGGGAGGCGTGGCTGATGTGCCGGAAGGCTGTGCAGCCATTCAGAGAGACCTGGACAGGCTGGAGAGTTTGGCGGGGAGAAATTTAATGAAATATAACAAGGGCAAGTGTAGAGTCCTGCATCTGGGCAAGAACAACCCCATGTACCAGTACAAGTTGGGGGCAGACCTGTTGGAGAGCAGCGTAGGGGAAAGGGACCTGGGGGTCCTAGTGGACAGCAGGATGACCATGAGCCAGCAGTGTGCCCTTGTGGCCAAGAAGGCCAATGGCATCCTGGGGTGTATTAGAAGGGGTGTGGTTAGCAGGTTCTCCTCCCCTCTACTCTGCCCTGGTGAGGCCGCATCTGGAATATTGTGTCCAGTTGTGGGCCCCTCAGTTCAAGAAGGACAGGGAACTGCTAGAGAGAGTCCAGCGCAGAGCCACGAAGATGATTAAGGGAGTGGAACATCTCCCTTATGAGGAGAGGCTGAGGGAGCTGGGTCTCTTTAGCTTGGAGAAGAGGAGTCTGAGGGGTGACCTCATTAATGTTTATAAATATGTAAAGGGCAAGTGTCATGAGGATGGAGCCAGGCTCTTCTCAGTGACATCCCTTGACAGGACAAGGGGCAATGGGTGCAAGCTGGAACACAGGAGGTTCCACATAAATATGAGGAAAAACTTCTTTAGGGTGAGGGTGACCGAACACTGGAACAGGCTGCCCAGAGAGGTTGTGGAGTCTCCTTCTCTGGAGACATTCAAAACCTGCCTGGACGCGTTCCTGTGTTATATGGTCTAGGCAATCCTGCTCCGGCAGGGGGATTGGACTAGATGATCTTTCGAGGTCCCTTCCAATCCCTAACATTCTGTGATTCTGTAACATTCTGTGATTCTGTAATTTTGAACATATTAGTCAAGATCTTTATTTGTAAATCAGTCTTACCACTCTGAGACAAATCCAGTTATATTTGACCTAATAAAAACGGAACCACTGGATTTGCAGGAGTGAGTGCTTTCACAAGGAGCGGGAAGAGTTTGGGAGTGGTGGGGAAGTGAATCATCACCATGGACTGCTTGTGAGTATCTTCTCTGTAGATACTCCCAAGAAAGCTGGGAATAGCTTCATGGCTTCATTCTGGGCAGAATGATTAGTGATTAATCATTCTTCAATACAGGGAGAACTATTCAAACTCATCATTCCTATAAATAAGCAAGCTAGCCTTACATCAGTGGTTTGAGAAACACATATGGGATCATCACAGGAGTGAAGGGTACATAATCTACCTTAATTTCATTTCCTGCCCTAGAAAGAAATGAGAAAGTTGTTTTTTTTTTTTTATTTTCTTTTGAGAGGCTTTTTTTGAGTTAAACTGTGTTTGAAAGCCAGCATACATGTCTTCTAAATGAGATAGGAATGGAGTTACCCATGCTTGTTCATCCACTTTCTTGACTCTTCTTAGGGTCAGACATACCCTGGCTAGGGCATAAATCAGATCAAAAGAAAACCCTTTGTGCTGAGGTGACGGAAGACAAACATAAAAAGATTTAAGAACAAAGAACATTAAAACAACTGAAAAGCACTCTCAGCTGAATCCTCTCTCCAGATGGAACTGATTCTGTCAATCACATGTGCTGTCTTTGTGCCCATACAGCTGGGCTTGTTCCTTGGGGACTGCTCATTCTCCCCAACTTCCTCGTGCTACATTCAGTTTCTGAGCCAGAGGTTCCTGCTATGCACATAAGGACTTGTATATCATTTAGAGAAACAGATGCAGTTCTCTGATGGCAGGCAGGGAAGAATTTCTGTCTCCTTAGGTGGTGAACTTAGCTGTGATGGCATCTGGCCTACTGGCCTCCTTGGCCTTTCACCAGAGTGCTGTCAGATGTTCCAGCCATCATATCCCCAGGCACTTTAGCCATTTGATTGGATCAGAATTCAGACAGAGGTTTGCAGTCTCAGGATTTCTTGACACACATCTCTGTGCAGACCCTCTGCATAGCACCCACCACGGAGATTAGTCTGTTGTTTTCCAGGCTAATTCTGACTTCTCAGATTCCTTTTGGAACTTCAATATGCCATTGCTTAAATGGCAATAGAAGCTTTTCATTAATTCCTTGCCTTTGAGCTCACACAATTCATGTTATTTCACTCCTCAGGTTTCCCTTTTTCTTGGGGACCCCTTTAGGGTTTGTCTTTCACCTTTATTGAAAAAGGAATAACTTCTTTTTGTCCGTTTGCTTGTTTATAATATACAATGCGAAAATTATGCAAGGCTTTTACAGGGCAGTCTGCAAACACATATATGAGCACATATACCTATACTCACTCCTCTAGGGTCCTAGAGCAGCCTGATTTGTAGTAAATGTCAGGCAAATCACATATTGTATATGTGTGTAATAGTATCCATGTCTTGCTTCTCTGTTCACAGAATGCTTATGTGAGGTGTGCTTTACAACACTAAGTTTTTGAACAACCCCAGGCTGATCCATTTAGAGGTTCTCTACCAAAATTCTCCTTTTCTGTGGATAGAATTATCTCCCAAATTACAGCAGATTGTGATTCAAGGAAAAAAAAAAACAAACAGATTCTTCCCATAAGGGCTTTTCAATGGATAAAACCAGCACTGCTTTAAAGGTTGGTAGCTTGAGATCCTGCAAAGAAATAGTTGCTATAACATGGGAATATTCTGTGTTTCCAGCATAATACACTAGAGTTGACCTTTTAATCATGTTAAGTTCTGTGGTTCATAGTTGAAACTAAGCAGTTTAGAAAATGAAATTCAATCATTTGGGAAATTTTAACATTTTGTATATATGGAATTAAGAGCTAAGATCTTCTCCTCTCCTCTCCTCTCCTCTCCTCTCCTCTCCTCTCCTCTCCTCTCCTCTCCTCTCCTCTCCTCTCCTCTCCTCTCCTCTCCTCCCTTCCCCTCCCTTCCCCTCCCCTCCCCTCCCCTCCCCTCCCCTCCCCCCCCTCCCCTCCACTCTCCTCTCCTCTCCTCTCCTCTCCTCTCCTCTCCTCTCCTCTTCTCTCCTCTCCTCTCCTCTCCTCTCCCCTCTCCTTCCTTTATGTGACTGACACATGTGACTTTAAAAAATAATAATGAATAGATATGAATTAACTGAAAGGATCATTTATATAATGATATAAAGGATAGGAGCATTTATATAATTTTTTGAACAAACAACTGGTGGAACAAGGTCTGTAACCCTTTTTGTCTGAACTTCAACTGACCATTCTTCCACCCACTTCCCTGACTGTTGGTTAGATGTAAAGCTGAAAGGTCAAATTCTGCAGCTGGGATTTGAACATTTTCATAAGGGAAGTAGCAGAGCCCAACTGAATCCAGTTCGGTAGACTTTGTAATATTTTTTCACTGATTTTCATGAATGACAAATATATGCATATCAATGTGTATATATGAATGTCACATCAGAAATTAAATATGGTTCATCTGATCTGACCTTCTGTAAAACAAAGGCTACTCAGTTTTTCCTGTATTGAGTCCAAAGAATCCTTTCTTGTGCAATTTACACTGCAAATCACACCCCCACAGAAAATGGAAATAGAAGCATAGTTCCTCTGAAATATTTTCATGTTGCTTTTGTCTCTGTACAGAACAGCAGGGACATAAAATAAACCCTTATTCTTCCACTAGGCTAGCCACATCACTGATTTGTTCAAGGGTTGAAGAAAGATCTCTTTTTTTTAATCTCAGTCATTTTTTCTTCTTATTTGATGTTCTATCCAGTGTAACTGTGATAAAGTGAACTACTTTACTCCACAGGGGGTTTGGATTGATGGCAAGTTGAATATGAGTCAACAGTGTGCCCTGGCAGCCAAAAGGGCTAACTGTGTCCTGGGGTGCATCAAGCACAGCATAACTAGCTGGTCAAGGGAGGTGACTGTCCCACTCTGCACCGCACTAGTGTGGCCCCACCTTGAGTACTGTGCGCAGTTTTGGGTGTCTCAATGTAAGGACATCAAAGTATTAGAGTGTGTCAAGACTTATGAGGAGTGGCTGAGGTCACTTGATTTGTTCAGCTTGGAGAAGAGAAGGCTGATGGGTGACCTCATTTCAGTCTACAACTTCCTCAAGGAGGGCAGCGTCTCGATGACTCTCTTAGTCATATGACTTAGTTTTAGGTAGTCCTATGAGCAGGGAGTTGGACTCAATGATGATCCTTATGGGTCCCTTCCAACTTGAGATATTCTCTGATTCTATGATTCTTCATTTTTTGTCTTGGTCTTGGATCCTGTAGTCTGTGCACTGCATACTGTCCTCACTATGTAGTAATCCTTTCAGTGGCTAAAGTCTAATCTAGTCACTCTGGTAATGTGTGTAGCCAGCATTTGATTTGTGAAACCTAAACCAGAAGCTATATCACTGACCTGCAATCAGGATAGCTTGCATAGTTATGACTTAGGCTGTCAGGACTATCCTGGACCAAACTGTCCCTATACGAGATCTAGTGATGAGCAATCGTGGTGGAGTTCAGAGAAGCTTCCTGAAGTTTGGCTGTTCATTATGTTTTATCTGGAAATCTTACATTAAGAATAGTCTGAAAATTACATCAGAGCAGTTTTCTAGTGTTTCCTTGTTCTGATGATCTGAGGATATCTAGATATACAAAGGAAAACTTTCACTTCCAGATTTACCAGCTGTTGCAGACTACATCAAATACTATGTTGCTCAACAAGGAAACTCAGGCAGTCAAGGATAGAACAGCAGTAAAACTCAGATGTCTGAAAGGTAATAATTGTTTATCTGCTTTTAGTGCTATAATTCTGCCATATAAAGTAGATGTCCAGAGTAGATCATTGGATATCAGTCCCACAAAGGAAGATAACCCCATCAATACACTGCTTGACTAACCTCTAGTTCCATTGTGTATCAGTACATTTGATACTAAAAGAACAGTATGTCCGTTGATACTGGTCCAAATACTTAAAAGTTACTCATGGTCCAAAAACTTAAAAACCAAAGACCCTAAAGTTACAGAGGACTGAACTTCAATACTGTACTGTATTATGTACAGTTAGAATGAGTGTAAGGCTGAGTCTAGTATGAATCAGCATCTTGATTAGCATCATGATTCTCTGGGTTAAAAGCAGTTGTATCCCCTTTTCCACACTTGGAAAACCCTGGGCTCTGGACTCCTCTTGTGCACACGCCTCATTGCCCATTCAATTACTAAATTTCAATTTTTTTTTTTGCCCCTATTTTTATTCACCTTGGACAACTTGTTCAGTTTTTTCTACCTCTAGGAAGTTTCTGTTTCCAAACTCCTACAGTAGCACACAAGAGCACAAACAGTTACAGTAACATATAGGAGCTATTCTAGCACATAGGAGTCTATAAATTTACTGCTTAAATTTATAGACTTCCCCCAGTCCTAAATCTCCATTGCCTTATTCAGGAATTAAAATTTCATACACTTTTGTTGAACATCACCATATATAGATATCTCACGTGTATTTTTCATGTGTTAGCCATACACACATGTATATACTAGGTTTGATTTATTGCAGCTTTCTTATTTACAAACCCTCCTGCCTCATCACTTTTAGTACTTACAAAACTTTGATATTTTCCTTTCAATGCTACCTAACAAAAATTTAATGTTCACAGTGTTTTGAAAAATAAGGCTGAATATTGGACAGGTGACTGATAAAATGCATAAGGAATTTTTTTCTTTCTGTTTTTTATGAAAGCATTTTGTATTGTAGACATGATCTAAACCTTTTTTCTTCAAAAGCACATGTAAATGTTTAAGTCCTTTTGTAACTGATTAAAAGAGCTTGTTTAGCTGTTTCTCTTACTCATTTTGTTACTTATCTGAATAAAATCTTGAAAACTGTGTAATAGTTCTCAAATTGAAAATATATGTTTAAAGCTTTCCTTCCTCTTCCATAAGACAAGCATTTGAATTTTTTTTTTCCATTTCATTTCAAGTTAAAAGGAGGGAAAAGCAAAGCTATATCTGATAGAAAGGATGCTACTGTGAGTACAAGACTCTTTAAAGACTTGCAAACAAGTCAAATTCAATAGTGGATCTAAAAAAGGAATTGTGTCAGCTTGCTTTGGAAGACGAAAATGCTTTGGTTATGAATTTTGTTTTAAAAATAGATTCTCTGTTCTCCACTTATGTGATAAGGTCCATTCTGTTGCTTTGTGTGTCTAAATATGCTTGACTTTCTAATGAAGTGTAAGGGAAATTCATACTCATCTAATGGATTCTGCATGCTCATTGTCTGATTCTTCTTGGTCAGCAAAATAATAATACTTGGTATTTATAGTATCATCTAATCATTAGATCCAAAACTACTTTCCAAATATTTCTAAACAACACTTTTGCAACTTAGGTGAGCAATGCATGTTTACTTGTAGTCACAAATGGCAGATAACCAAAGCATGTAGAGCTCGGTTATTTTAAAAATTCATCTCACTCATAAACATGTTTTCAAAAGAACTCTACATGGTACACAGTCTCACACAGCCTGTTCCTTATAGTAGCTGCTGAGGACTGTGTACTTTTGAAACTATAGCTACTATTATATATATAAAAATAGAAATTGCGATCTTCTGAAGCCAGCTGTGCCTCTTGAACACACTAGAATATGTCTCAGAACTCCCTTTAAAATCTATTAGAGTGCAATGTAAAATCACAGACCTAATTCCAATCCACAAGTATATTTTCTTTGGAAATCGCTTCAGAAATGAGGCAAATGATACCTACCTCTGCTCTATAGGCAGGCCCAATCAGTACAAATGAGGTATTGAGATGAAAACAGAAGCTTGTCCTTACGTTTTGTGGGTAAAACACATATAATCGTGTATTTTTGTTAAAGTGCATTGTTAACATGGCTTCATCACCAAAAAACATTTCTGTGACCAAACGCAATGTGTCAATTTAGCTAGCAATTGCAACATGGCAAGAAAAGAATCCAACAGAACAGCTAAATACCTTCTCTCCTTATGAAAATACAATCCTTCTTGGTGAAAATTGAGTGTACTAGATAATAGCAAACTACTTCGTTTCTAATGCAGTTACAGACTTTTTTGTTTGTTTTTTGTGACACATTCCTGGACAGACTACAAAATCACAGAGACAGGTCAGAGTGTATTAGTCTGGGAGATGACAAGACGTTTGAGCCTCCAGAGTCATATGTGCATGTATGTGTATATATATTCTCTGCCAGCCTTCAGACACAGAAGTCTTGTTGGAGTCTACTTTGAAGCATTTGCTTTGAGTAATTTAACCCAATATAAGGAAAAATGTAAAATAATAGAAAAATCGTATAGAATAACATATGGCCAAAAGAATCAGTTAAGTTTGAAAACACTTATTAAAGCAATTCTTATCGAGAAAAAATACAAAAGTAAATGAGATTTAGTTTTGAAACTCTATTACCTTAGTCATACCTACATATCCAATAATTTGAATGTTTGTACAGTTTTCAAAATATTTATCATTATTATAGTACTCTAAGTTTATGTTTTATCAAAAGTTATTTTGTTTTATTTTATTTTATTTTATTTTATTTTATTTTATTGGGATTTTTTGTATTGTTTTGCTTTGCTTTGCTTTGCTTCAAGATGTTCTGCTTTTTTTTTTGCTGGAAAGTGCTATTCTACTTTGGCCAAAGGAGACTCTTTGAAACAGCACTACACTGAAAGCAAAAAAGCGTTAAGCCTGCTAACATAAGATTGTAATGTTACCAACCCTTTCTCAAAGGACATATATGTCTGTCTCAGTTATTTTTCCTTTTCTCCTTTTCTCGTCCCTCAGGCCTGTCCTTCTAATTGTCTATTTACTGTGTTTTATAGTACAGAATATTACTGAATATTCTGCAAAGTACTTGTTATATTTGAGCATTAGAAGTGTTGATGAAAAAAAAGACACTGAATTTAAAAAGCTTGAAGAATCTTTCAAAGAAAAGGAGCATAACAATGAAAATGGAAGGTGGAAATTTTTAATTTGTATAATAAAGATTTTAGGAAAAATAAGATATTTTTTCCCTGAAAGCAGAAGTCACTCAAGACAATATGCTTCAGGTGACAATGAGTGTTGATTTAAAGAGAGCTGTAGTGCTTTTGCATCAGATAGAAACATCTAATAGTGTACAATCTCTTAGTGTTTCAATAAATATTTTCTTACTTCTAGGACATTGTTTTCAGATTTCAATGGGTAAAATACTGAAGTCCTTACTGACTGTCTCAGACAATAGCACTACAATTTTAAATTGGGGGTTTAAAGATGGGGTCTACACAGTCTCTGAAAGGATTGCTACTTAAAACCTATCCTATGATAGGGATTCTTCTTGGAGCTGGCTCTAAAATTGAGCCTTTTTTCTCCTCTCTTGGGAGGAATACAGTCAAATAACTTCTGATTTCTGACAGGTTTGTAACTGCTCTTCATATTCCTTCCACTATTTTATGTTTTCTTGGTATAAATAGCAGATTTTTATTTTCTGAGGCATATTTTCCTGTCCTAATAGGGTGTAGTACTACCAAAGGCAACAAATGGAAAAGTAGTACTAATACTAATAATAAGTGACAGTTTTCATTACCAACTGTGAAAATAAATCAGAATTTTCAAGTGCAGAATTGCAGTGGTAATCTCCAAAGGGATGCTGGTATATGGCATAATCCATTGCTTAGTACAATGTTTTGTACTGTTCTCCATTCCTTTCCAGAGGCCAAACTGTTCTAACTGTGTGTGTAAAGAATTCTTTTATTTTTTCACTGCTTAGTGGGACAAAAGAAGTGAAAGATTTTCAATCCTCTTTCAGTTCGGAAAATAAGTGCAAACACAAAAATAAGAGCTCTGTTCTACTGCTGCTGTAAACAAAGCAGTAATTGGGGAAAAAGAAACCCTCTAAGGAAATACAGACGGAACTGATTCATTGTCTGCATCAGGCTGCAGTTCAAGAGAGTGACAGAGTTTGGAAGACATGTGGCATAACATACCTTTTCTATGGTGTACTCACCACAGCTGGCAGTGGGAATGTCCTCATCTGCTTACAATTCACTTTCACTATTAGGATTGCTGTAAATTGGCTATAAGAATGTGGTAAGCTATCTCTCCTTGGCGTATTTGCTATGCCATGTGTATATGTAAGTTTACTGCTTTTCCATCCACTGAGGCAATAAAAAAATTTTTCTATTAGTTTAGACAATATTTTCCTCTTTGTCGTACACTTATGAAACTGTTATGTATATAAAAACTCACCTTTTATTTTATTCAGAGTAAGAGAGAAATGCCCTCACTTGTCTTGTCTTTTGATGTCTGTGAATCAGATAATCAAGGAATGCATTAATCCTTAAAAGCAAGAATTATGTTCCCAAGAAAGATACACAGGCATGTCTTAGAAAAGAAAAAGAAATTGTCCTCTCAGTGGAAATAATCACAACTATTTTTACTTCAAATCAAGAAAATAACAGAATATTTAGTTTATTTCTATGATTTCAATAATTTTAACAGTACAGAAAAATTCTAGAGTTGCCTAATGCTAAATCAATTTCCAAAATGCAGCATCTCCTCCAAAAAAAATTCCTCCATTTTTCAAAACTCACCCATCAAAGTAGTGAACTGAAGACTAAATAATTTGACTTAAAATTTAAAATGTGTTTATTTTAAAAACTTCAAAATCACAGTTGTGATTAGTATGTATGCGAACATTTTTTTTATATGCAAAGTTATTACTGTAATGCAAGAGGTCTGAGAAGGCTGCAGTGATAGCATTATTACATGTAAGTTATCCATGCCTACTTATGAGAAAGACGTTTCCTAAAGAGACACTGGAATCAAGCCTAGGACAATTATATGTACTTCCAGTTTCAAATACATCTCAGTGGAACATAGCCAGTTTACTACTAGAGCAACCAACACTGCAAATTTCCCTCAGGTCCTCACGAATTTGAAGCTGGACAGGGCGAAGTGTTTAAAGGCTAGTAAGACACCTGAATGCCATTGCTCACTCAAACAAGCACAAGAAAATCAACAGCAATCTATTAATATGCTTATAACACCAAGGAGATTTATAAAGTTAGAAAAACGTTATACTAAAAAAGTGCTTTCTCCATGGCTTATTTGCTATGAAAAGGCAACTAATTAAAGAAATACCGAACTTAGACATGAAAGTGATGAATTTGCTCTCTTATCTAAATGCATACCTGGAATTTTTTAGAGCCGTTCTTGTACTAGGTGCTTCTCTTCTTTTTTTTTTGGGGGGGGGGGGTGTGAAAGGCATAAGGTTTACAATAGGATAGAACACCCTATCTCTTTAACATGGGAAATAAATAATTTTAAGAAAAACAAGTGGTAAAATGCTTCAGAGACATTTTTGACCAGAAAACTGTGTGGAAGATCGAAAATAAAACAATGTGTGTAGTCACATTGAAAGAGATTGAGGGTTTTTCAAGTCTTGTGGTTTGACGATTGAAGCAAGAAAGTATATTTTAATAAAGAAATGCTGTGCATTGCCCATTAGAATAAGTAATAGCTTCATGGTAATGACACACATCTGTGATACGGAGAAGGGCAAAAACGCAAATCTCAGTATCATGTATATCAAGTAATCCAAGCAAGAATATTAATGAATTTGGTTTGAGTTTCTCACATTTGATAGATGTAGTATCCAGGTCTGAGACGTATATTCTCATATATTCTTAAAAATGTAAGGAACTCCCAAAATTGGTAAAGAAATTAGCAATTTCAAACAACAAAAAAACAGAAAACAATCTGTGTTGATGTAATACAAAACAATCACTTCAATGAAAAATGAAGACTAGCACAGAAAATTTACAGAACAGGTAAGAATATTGTGGGAAAAAGTCCTTGTTCAATACAACTAGCTATCTAGAATGAGCTTGTTTATCTTCAAGTCTCAAGTGTTCTGAGAAATTATAAGTTGATAGAACAAACCAACCAACAGGAAGAATAAGTCAAGTCATTATTTGGGTGATACTGAATACCACTTCACTCTTCTTTGGACTAAATATGTGTTCTTATACAGAAATTAGTTTAATAATCCTCCTTCCTTCATGCAAAAACTGGAGCATATCAGTAGATATTAAGTTGTTCAGGAGCTTAAGTATGGTTACAGACATATTTTACAGATAGTCATTCATAGGATCACAGAATCATAGAATCGTTTTGGTTGGAAAGGACCTTTAAGATCATCAAGTCCAACTGTTAACCTAACACTGCCAAGTCTGCCACTAACCCATGTCCCTAAGCACCACATCAACACGTCTTTTAAATACCTCCAGGGATGGTGACTCAACCACTTCCCTGAGCAGCCTGTTCCAAGGCTTGACAACCCTTTCAGTGAAGTAATTTTTCCTAATATCCAATCTAAAATTCCCCTGGCACAACTTGAGGCCATTTCCTCTCATTCTATCATTTGTTACTTGGGAGAAGAGACCAACACCTACCTCGCTGCAACCTTCTTCCAGGTAGTGGTAGAGACAAATAGTAGAAATACCAAATTGCTATTTTAGATTGTCTGACCTTCACACATCAATGTATAAGGTAGATTGTTAAGGGTTTTTTTTCCCATTTGGTGCATTATGATTATTCCTGAAAAAATTATTATTACTACTATCTATTTCTATATAAATATACAGATTTGAAATTTTTTGAGGAAGACTTTCTTGATATTTTGTCACTTAGAGCTGTAATTTTTAGGCAAATCCAAGGAGCATCATCACAGAATCACAGAATCACAGAATGTTAGGGATTGGAAGGGACCTCGAAAGATCATCTAGTCCAATCCCCCTGCCGGGGCAGGATTGCCTAGACCATATCACACAGGAACGCGTCCAGGCGGGTTTTGAATGTCTCCAGAGAAGGAGACTCCACAACCTCTCTGGGCAGCCTGTTCCAGTGTTCAGTCACCCTTACAGTAAAGAAGTTTTTCCTCAAATTTAAGTGGAACCTCCTGTGTTCCAGCTTGCACCCATTGCCCCTTGTCCTGTCGAGGGATGTCACTGAGAAGAGCCTGGCTCCATCCTCTTGACACTTGCCCTTTACATATTTATAAACATTAATGAGGTCACCCCTCAGTCTCCTCTTCTCTAAGCTAAAGAGACCCAGCTCCCTCAGCCTCTCCTCATAAGGGAGATGTTCCACTCCCTTAATCATCTTCGTGGCTCTGCGCTGGACTCTCTCTAGCAGTTCCCTGTCCTTCTTGAACTGAGGGGCCCAGAACTGGACACAATATTCCAGATGCGGCCTCACCAGGGCAGAGTAGAGGGGGAGGAGAACCTCTCTCGATCTGCTGACCACACCCCTTCTAATACACCCCAGGATGCCATTGGCCTTCTTGGCCACAAGGGCACACTGCTGGCTCATGGTCATCCTGTTGTCCACTAGGACCCCCAGGTCCCTTTCTCCTACGCTGGTCTCCAACAGCTCTGTCCCCAACTTGTACTGGTACATGGGGTTGTTCTTGCCCAGATGCAGGACTCTACACTTGCCCTTGTTATATTTCATTAAGTTTCTCCCCGCCCAACTCTCCAGCCTGTCCAGGTCTCTCTGAATGGCTGCGCAGCCTTCCGGCATCTCAGCCACTCCTCCCAGTTTTGTGTCATCAGCGAACTTGCTGACAGCACACTCTAATCCCTCATCCAAGTCATTAATGAATATATTGATTAGAACTGGTCCCAGAACCGACCCTTGCGGAACTCCGCTAGACACAGACCTCCAACTGGACTCTGTCCCGCTGACCACTACTCTCTGGCTTCTTTACTTCAGCCAGTTTACAATCCACCTCACTACCCGATCATCCAGACCACACTTCCCCAGTTTAGCTGCGAGGATGCTGTGGGAGACCGTGTCAAACGCTTTACTGAAATCGAGATAGACATTCTCAATAAATCATTCTAGATTTATAATGATAACTGCTGATAATATAATGATAACTGCTGTGCTCAGGTAGTCTATGGAAGAATGATGAAATGTATATAATTATATGTTTTATCACAGCATGAATAAATGGTATTCTGGCAATTTCCATTTTTTTTAATGGAAGATTAGGGAAATTACTCATCTTCCATTACTGAGTAGAAATATTTTTTGAACTCTACATATTATCTCTTTTCCAGATCTCTTAAAAAACTTTCTGTTCCATGACAGCCAGAAAATCTCAGTTTATCTGTTGTACTGAAACTTCTACTATTCTAGCACTAACTCTAGTAGGTACCACACCTACTTTGAGCTGAATTAAATTTTGGTGTAACTACCATTCTATAAACTATTTATAATTTAGCTGGATTTTTTTTCCCAGTAATTAATTTTTTTTTTCATGCAATAGAAGATCTTGATACAATTCATTTTGTTTATGGATCTCCAGTGGCATAACAGATTTGGAAGTATCTCTTCCAATATGGAGGAATTCAGCGTCAAGGGTCATCAAAATAGCCAGCTCTACTTTTTCTATTGTATCTTGATCTCCTCACCTAAGTGTAAGATGCCATACATATGCAGAGCTCATAGTAGCTATTATAATTCATCAGGAGGCACGTGATACTGTCTTAAACTGTTGTTCTCCTGACACTTACTGATCCTGTGACTGGATAGGTACGGGGGAAATGGGGAAGTAAAAGCATGACAGCACATCCAGTTTTGCATATTACAGTTTCTTTGAGTCCCAGATTCTTACTCGCAGTTAAGGTATTCTTTAACTTCACTGAACTGTAAACTAGATTGTTCATTTTTTGATTCGAAGGTCTGTCTTTCTCACTTCCTTCCACAAAAATATAAATTCATGCTAAACTTACAAGCCTTTCTTGTCAGTATTAGAAAAAGATGAGGCTAACTTAGAAGTAATTCTAATGAGTCAGTGGCATTGTATCAAAGTAAAACCAGAGCGAGTTCAGAATCAGGCTGTTTGAAACAAGTAAATACAGTATGTCAGTGTGTAGCCCAGAGCTAAAGCACTTTTCTGCCTCCTGAGTATCTCTGGCAGCTATCTATGTTTGCTGCTCTCCAATCAGCATCAAGAAATGTAACCACTTAAACTTGATCCTACTGTCCAGATCAGTTATATGGATAAAAGGCAGTAGAAATCTGTCTTAATCCATGTGGGACACACTTAATGCTTCCCCCAGAGTGGACATGGTTTCTCTTACTAGCATTATCTGCTTTCTGTTTCTTATACTAGCTCTTTTTCTGTTTCTATGTCTTGTAAAGAATAGTTGCATGCTTCCGTCTTAAGCAGGTATGAATTATGTAGAATTAAGCACAGGCTGTTGAAAATCCAAACAGTGATAGCATATGTACTGTCATTTTCAACACTGCTGGTCTTGCCTTGCATGGAGAGGATATGAAATAGGCAGCAGTTTTCATTTGCACTTACAACGCTGTATGTTTCTTAGCGCTCTGGAAAAATACAGATGTCAGGTTAGCTGCAAAGTACAAAACCTATTTGTCAGAGATGAGATCTGTATGGAAATAGTGAAAGTCCTGTTTGCATATAACCCTGCAGATGCATATGATCAAAGGGTGGGTTCTGTCACTACAGTTCAAATCCAGAGTGCAGCATTTTTTCATGAGCCATCATGCTGAATGAAATCTAAGTGAGAAACTTGCATGTGGGATTCAGGGTGGGAAAATCTGGCCTTCTGAAAGGTAGTTCAGAGTCTGGGTACACCCCAGTCATTCCATACGTTACCAGGGAGACAGTTTTGAGTAGGTACAGGTCTCATGTTTCCTACAAAAGATAAACATAGGGCCATCTGTCCGCCTCAGTTGTTTGGAAAGGTGCAGGTCCACTGCAGTGCTGTTATCTCATTGGTGACTGCTGTCTTTAGCTTGTCAGTAAGAACAACAGAAAAAGCACAAAAAGAGTACCTGACACATGCTTACTTTCCCCTGCATGATGATTGTTTAGCTCATCTTTTATATTTATTGTTACTACCTATCAGAAGATGAAATAGCTAGCACTATTCTTTTCCTATACAGCCTCTTAAGGATTTCATGGTCATGTAAATTTAGATCACATTCCCTAGGCATTTTGTGAAGAACAAGTGAAGATGGATATTGTATAAAGCTAAGTTTTGGCACAAGATATTATTTTCCTTCCTTTATTTTTTTTTGAGATACTATAATAAACTCAAACCTTAAAGAAACATGAAAAATAGTCACTAACTCTATAATAAAAATAAATGTATTTGCTATCTTTAGCTAATTAAGAATTGTTGCAGAATTACTAGGATCAGCAGGTCTGGTTTAGAGTGAGAAACCGAGGCAAAATTATTAAAATCACTTGCCCTCAGCTGCATAGCAGCCAGGCAGGAGTTGTAGGAGAAAAGGTAAGTCTTTTTGAATCACTTTCTCAGTCTACTAAGAAAGATTCTTTTTTCCCTTCTACCTTCGAAAAACTGTTAAACTGTTTGAAACCCCCAAAATGGACAAAATTTGTCTGCTTTATATTTTGGTCACCAGTTCAGCCTTGCAGTTTTAATTTTTTCCCAGCAATTTGGCCATCGTTTCATCAGTAGTGCTGACCAGAGAGCACAGGACACTCAGAAGCAAACCGCATGGCTTGTATCAAAGTATTCATTTTGCCCCATATCTTGAAAATCCACTTCTTAAAAAAGCAAAATCATTACAGAGACAGAAGTGCTCTGAGGACAGAACTGGGAGCCTGTGGGGGTTGTTTTCAATAGAAGCATAAAAGAGTTTTAAATCAATTTCAAAGTTCAATACCCTCCAAGGGAGGGTAGTGAGGGAAGTATATGCAGTGACTATGCTTTGCCTGAGAATATTTTGCTAGTTCACTCCTTCAGCTGAGAGACTTTACCCTTGTATTTTCTGTATGGGTAAGTAACATACAACTTGTACAATATACAAGTACCTGAGAGTGTCATAACAAATGAGGATTAATTCTGTATTCTGACAACCCTTACACAGGTGCATCCACAGCTCTAACTTCTTGAATTTTCACCAGATAAACTTAGGCCATATGATCAATGAATAATACTTCTTTAAATGAAATAAATAGCCAACAAGGACACGAAACATGTTGAACTACAGAGATAAAGGTTTTGTATTCAGTTCATTCAACTCTGACCAAGTAGTTCTGTGGTTCAGAGGAGATCTTTCTTGAGCTTTTGTCCCAGCTTTTTCAAAGCCAGCAAAATAGGTACGGTGGATGGTAGGGCTAGTAGAGAATTAGTTTGAGTTTAAAATGAATGAATTCACTTTTGTCCAAAATTTTATGAGACAGGAAAGAGGAGAAATGGAGTTTCTTACCAAGATGTTTTGAAGACATTCTGCTATTTGAAATGTCAGAAGCAATCCCAAGAAAGAGACCATGACGCAGAGGGAATTTAAAGTGGTCCAGGCAACATAAAAAGTGCAATTCATCACAAATACATCACTATCATATGTAAGACAGAGGCTATATATGTTCCCTTTTCAGTATATTAAAATGAATGAGAAATATTCTTTGCTTAATATACATGATTTTGTGTACTAATAAAAATGTTATTAGGAATTCTATCAATAGATTAACTTGTATTTGCAAAGCCTGTCTTACTAAATGTAAAGCATTAAGTACCTTTAGTTAGGTGGTGGTGATAAGCTAACAGCCTAAAAAAGATATTTAATGAAATTTTGTTTTGTAGGAAATCTGTCAGATAGCCTGTATGTAACTATTATTTCTGTTTTATTAAATAATCTGCCAATACTTATTTAACATGCAATAACTGTCTTATTAAACAGAAATTAAATGGCTATCAGAGATACTTAGTCTGAAGTGTTACTGCTTCACCTAGCTAATATCAAACTCTAATGCTTTTCAATGGCTATGTGAAAAATCTAGTTACTGTACCTTAAAAAATTTCTGGTCAATTTAATTTTATAGAAGTATTGAATTGCCTTCTCTTTACATCTCTTCACTTTCCACTTTGGTTCTTTGCGTCTTAGCCAGCGGTCAAGGTACTGTGGGCTATGAACTCTCAGCCAAGTTAAGTGAAGTTCTTCATAAAAAACTTTGGATCTCTGCTATATATTAATACATACCACCAGGAATACCTATGGGGTATAAATATGTCATCTTGTGAGCTTGTCTACAAAGAGATGGTGAAGCTGAGCTGCTCTGGCAGCCATATCACAAAAAAATGGCTCATTGATAGCTTGAGGAATAAATTGTGTCTTGAAGGCAAGTATCCTTTCTCATGGTATGAATCAGTTATTGCATGTATCCCTTTGCTATTAAGCGTCATTTGTCATGCATTCACACTACTTTGTTCCCTTTAAAGATGTGCTTAGTATTGCAGGGGAAAAGAAGTGGATTTAAGTTCACATCATGAATTTAAATCCTCTTCTGCCTAAGTTTAGTTATACTTTGACTAATTCTGGAACAAGTCAGTACAACTCAGACAGAAAGTTTGATTCACAGTTTCAGTACACATATTTCCATGAAATTAAGAAGCATTTGGGATTCTATTTTGGATATCTCTTTACCATTTTTTATATAAAATCTCTTAAAAGAAAGAACACATGTCTCTATGTAACTTCAATGGAAGTTAAATACAATCCTTACAGCCAGTACAATTAGACATCTGAGCAATGCTTAAGCACTGTTTAGGTTAATTATTTATTCTTAAATGCTATTTATATTCATATTACTGTTTGCTCTTATGAAATTGATCATGCTGTATATATATAAAAATTGTTACTTATTTATAAAATTCTTTATGGCAGTATTGAAAGTTTACAAGATTTGATTCTTTTACAGTTGATCTAAATTCTGATGAGAATATTGCTGGCTTGGACAGAATAAAAAATGTTTAGCTCGAACAGAAACTTGTTTGTATAAAAACAGGCTAAAAAGTAAGGGAGCTGTAATATATTTGGCCTCAAATAAAAGAAATTTCCAGACATCTATTCTTGGTGTTTTTTGCCTGGAAAACTGTGATTAATGTTAAATGTGAGTTAGTATGAGATTCCTAAATTAGCGTTCAGCAGGAAACAGTAGTAGAATATGGGAGGACTCTTCTGGAAAGAATTAACTTGCCACTCTTCAGCAGCCCAAGGAGAATATTATTTCTTGTTTCTGGAGGATTCTGTGAACTGCTTTTCATTGAAGCAAAAACAGAGAAGGAGATTGTGGTTTTATTGCAGACTCACTTAGAACTGTGGTCAAAAATTAAATCTAGTGGCCAACACGATTTTTTTATACCCAAAGGACACACAGGATCCACTACTTTTTCACATTTTTGAGACACACAGATGTGTACACACACACATGTACACAAACACATGCAACAAATATATATTTCGCATCTGGCTGTGCACTGAGGAATGAAATAAAGAATACATGCTCATGAGTACTACACCTAGGGCTTTCTTCAAAATGAAATGTTTTCAGAAAGCTGACATTGTTGGGATGGTGGGTGAGGGTTGAACAAACAGTATTAAGAGAGAAGTGCTTGCTGACAGGTTGACAAAAGTACGTGTAGCCTTTCCTTTTACAGGGGAGAGGTTAGGCACTACACCACCACAGAAGACAAGACCTTGGGGTATTACATAGCTATCCATTCGCAGCTTTCTCAGTGATGAATGAGGTCTTAGCAGATGCCTTGCAGAGAACTGAAGAGAGAGAGAAGCAGAAAGGAGGAGATTTCTCATATGTCTGCCCTTTTACCCCCTCAGATTGGTGAGGCAGGTGATTAAAAGATAAAGGCTTGGACCATCTAATGAAACCCATCTGCTCCTACTCTCTGCTGTCAAGTGAGAGAAGTTCTCAGAAGCTCAAGGAACATGAAGAGTTGGTTTAATCAGAACTTATACTCAAGCAGAAATATTCTTGTAAAAGCACTTAAGGGCTCCAAGGACCATGCTCCTATTCATTGTGGAGTTCCAGATTTATGGATGTAACTTACTGATGCTCAGACTTCAAAATATCTTCAGTTACATTAAGCAAAATTAGGGATTCAATAAAACCTGATGTATTGGAGCATGAGGAAAAAAAGCCTAAAACTGTCACCAGATACTTACCTTAAGGGGAACTAATTCAGGAGTTCTTTATGAGGCTTCTTGCAGGTTCTTTTAAAGCATCTAATACTGGCTGGAACTATATGGGACACGTCCATTTCTGTCTGGTGATGACAAGCCTCATTTAGAAGATTATTAGCAATGAAATTAGTTCAAGCATCTTTAACTTGAAAGGTTTTTCCCAATCTTTCATAATAAACAGGAGAAAAACCTAACAGGATATTTTGGCATCATCAGCCTTTGTGATAACCAGGATTAAACCTTTACAAAACTAGCTGTTCCTTTTTGAGGGGAAAAAAAAAAGTAATTAAAAAAAATCCACAGCTTGGAGAAACTGAGAAGTTTAGTCTGTGTACAGATCTGCTCCACAATAATGTAAAATTCCAATTTCACCAGAGTGTGAATGGGAAATGATGAGCAACTTTTCAGGTGAAATGGCTGCTTTAGTCTGTTCATGTTCATGTGTGAATGCAAGTCAGGTGAGACATGACCATTTCCAACAACAGCAGTGGAAGGCTGCCTGGCATTGCAGCAGAGGTTTGGCTCTCTTGCACCTATTTTTATTGTACTGGTTTTTCAAAGCATTACTGATATGTCAGCCACAGTCAGTAAATGAAATTCAGTAGTATTTTGAGATGCACAAAATTTTCATCATTGAATCTATTTATGGAGACAGCATATAGTCATTCTCCCTAATCTCCCTCTGATTTCCTATGCCAGGCTCACTCAAGGCCACAGGATTTAGTTACTCACTTGACTGAAAAGCGTGTCAATGCAAATTCAGGCTGACAAAACAGCATGCAAATCTCCAGGGCTTCAGCAAGTTATAATTCAGCCACAGTATTAACAAAACAAGATAGCAATTATGCAAGGAGTCAGCTGAAAGGTTATTTTTAATTTTAAATTTCTGCCTCCGTGCAGCTGGGTTTTGGAAGTAAAAGGCAATGTGGGGCATGCTTCCCCATTAGTCAGACCTTTGGAAACCAAGCAACATACAGTACTGTGCATTACTCTGTGTACATTTCACACTAAATTTTTCAGCGTTAGCCCTGAAAAGAAAAGGTGTGGTGGAATATTCATTTTAATATTAGTATATCATGTATTTTTGGCTCTGACATGTATTTGTAGTGCTGACTGTATAAAGGCAGAATAGTGTGCAAACTTTGGGATGTTAAAAGATCTCTGCTGATTGCCATCTGTCCTTACCTCCAGGATGTCTTGTCCCGAACTCAGGCCTCCGCTGGGAAGTCAGATTAGCTGAATTCTCAACTTTCTCATTCTCCACCATTTAACTGCTCATATAATAGCCTTGTAGAGGCCCTCTAACAGACCTATTTACATTGAAGACTTGACTTTATGTACTCCCATTTCCCCCAGGTAAACTTATTATTCCTCCTTATTAGGAGCTGCTCAGCAACCTCCCACTACTAAGAGCTGGTACTGTTCCTGTGAAGTCAGTAGTCTCTATATGAGGCTCTATTAGAGTCCATAAAGATGCTGGTACTGAGGAGGCTGCTGTCAGGTCCCTGACAGGCCTTTCTGCCCCTGCCTGACCACTCCTGGGGCTTCCCCACCCTTCCCAGAGCCCAGGACTCAGTGTCAGCTCCCCGGGCCATCAGCCCCTGCCCCAGCAACATCATAGCAGGGCTGGTCTCCAGCTCCCCACAGCCCTGCCCTGCCCAGCCGGGAGTCCTGCCAAGCGAGGCCCACCTGCCTGTCATGGCCCCAGCCCATCCCTGTCCCCAAGGAGGTGTCTGATGTCCAGGACTGGGGCTGCCCCCAGTGCCCCCAGATGCCCTGCCCCTGGCTGGGGCAGTGGGATGGGCCTCGGCTGCCAGGCCCTGCCCTGCTGTCTTGTGGAGGATCCCTATGGAGGCCCACAGGGAGCTGCTGACATTTGCAGTGCCCTGGCAGTGGCCTGAACGCATGGTCAGCATCTCAGTGAGCGAATTGAGAAGAAGCAGGGAGTAAACTCAAACATGGGAAGTCAGCCGATAGTACCAATGAGTCGTTAGGCTATTCCCTGTCAAAGTTTTGGTCCAAGGCAGCTAGCCGTGTCCTAAATGTAATCTGGGTGTTAGCCATTCCCGGCGGATGGTTTGCATGTTTCCACCTGCTTCTGAAGCGGGAGAGTGCATAATAAAATGGATATTAGCTCAGCATGGTCACTTTGGATCTCAGGTCAGAGAAAAGTCTGAGTTGCACTTAAGTTACTACTGTAAATGCAGCCAAGATAAACTGTCCATTCATATTTTGGGCTTCATTCCGTTTCCTGGACATCCAATTGCCTAGCTTCAGTGAAGAGCCCGAGCCCTGGCTGCCACCAGGGAAAACCTTGGGTCATGAATAGTTTTCCCTCATATCAGTCCGCGCACATGAATATCTTACAGATCCTGAGGCATCTGAGATGCCACTTATATGATAACAAACGGGCAATTGAATTAAGACTTTTGTATTACAAAAGCAACCTGTTCAACACCCCCACAACACACAGGTTTCTGCAACAGAGCAGCTTTTGAAAAATTTGACAGTTAATTTTAGTTTGGGAAAGTGCATCACACAGCTATAATTGTTCATCTTCTGAACAACAATATTGTTTTAGTATATAAAGTTCTAAAATCTTGGAACACAGTTGTGTAAATCAACATCTCTGCGTAACACAATCACAGCTATAATCACCGGAAATGTTTCAAATAAAAACCGCCTAGTTTAAAATTAAGGGACTTTGATGGTGCATGTTGTAACTACTGTTTTCAGTTCTCGTCTTAGTCTGATTCATCCCAGCATGTTTATATTATATGACAGGACACATAAAAAAGTCATTTTTACACACACATGTGGAATCCAGTTCAAAGCCTTGTGAAATCAGTTGGATACTTTTCTTAATTTCCCATAAGAATTAGGGAGGTAATGTGGCAGTGAGTGTCTGAAATATTCAGATGGGAAGTATCACTATGCAGAAATAGTTTTGTTTTAACTGGACAGCTTTGACTGTCTATATTTTGTGTGAATTTCCATGTTCATGACTGCACATTTTAATTACTCTAAAAATGCCTGGAGCCAGAGGCAGACACTTCAAATTACATCAAAATAAATGAATGAATATCAGTAGTAATGTTCATTGCTTCTGCTGGATACACAAACTGGCAAAATACATTTATTAGCATAATCTGCCTGTTTGAACAACATACCTTTAAACCCTTAAATAGAATGAAAATTAGCTTTCAAATTACAAATCCTGGATTCAAAGTGATTTCATGAGTTTGCCACAGCAAACAAGTATGAAGATGAGGAGGAAAATAAGAGATGAGATATAAAGGACCATTAGCAGACCTGGAGGGTCTGGTTAGTGTCACCAGCTCTTCACCTGCATTAGGCTGGACACTATCGTACTGTTCACAACTGCGTTTCTTTGAGCTGTTTAGATAGTCTAATAACAGGTACTTTTAATATTTCCTTCAGCTTCTTACAGATGGATTGACAGAATCTGAAACCAAACTGAAACTGCACTATTCCTGCAACTTAGCGCTGGTCTTTTCTCCAGCTACCTCAGCAGTTTGTGCTTGCCATCTGGGTATCATGCAAGTTTCTGAGTATTCAGAGGCAGCAGAAAAGAAAAAAGAAAAAAGAAAAAGAAGAAGAAGAAGAAGAAGAAGAAGAAGAAGAAGAAGAAGAAGAAGAAGAAGAAGAAGAAAAAAAAAAGCTTTTGAGAACATACTGCCACTGATCACAGATCAAAGTATTTTGTAGTAAAGGCGTTGCTTATTTCGACTATTCCTTCTCCTCCTTCACCCAGTCCAGTACTTTTCATGATCCTGTTACTGAAAGAGGTTAATGACATTACATTTGTGACAAGCATATTATTTTACTGAAACATTCATATCCTATTTTTTCTTTTGAAGGGCAAAATACTGAAGTGATTTCCCTCCTGTTTGTTTGTTTTGTTTCCAAAGGGCAAATCCATGTGTCGCTTTCCTATGTGTCTGTCCAGCTTGCCACAGCTTTCATTTCTCTTCAGAAAATTCCAGCTGGCAATTTCAGACAGAAATTCTGCAACCTAAAGACAATTGCCATTAGGCCACAAGTGGCAGTATTGGGAGATTTCTTCTCCTTTCCTTTTTTTCATTCAGTCTTTTTCTTTCTGATCAGTATTTCTACAAAAATATTTTGCATTTTTTCCTCTTTCAAAAACAAACAAACAAATCCATAACCTAAACCAAAATGTTGGGCAGAGAATTATCAGGTTACTCTTCATGTGCCAACTCAGACTGTTCAGATGTGAGAGCAGAGCTGAAAAAGGGCAGGGGATTGAAAGGGAAAAATGAGAATGTTTGCATTTAAGTTAGACCACGCACCTAAATGGTTCTCACACCTAACAATTGCAGAGCCAATGTTCATACAATGTAAAAGCGTTCCTGCAGTGTCAGACCTTGGCAGGACTATGAGGAAGTAGTATAATCTTGTCTTCCATTTATGCTGGCTAGCTGACATTTCTGTCTCTGTCTGGCATTCAGTAGTCATTAAAAGAGCCTGGCATTTCGCAAAATTTGGTAAACAAATGAGGGCTTTGGGGATTTTTCCTCTTTTATTTTTTTTCTGGGCATATAAACCTGCTATCAAAAATGACTGAGAAATTACATTTGCATGCACACACATACACAAGATTTTTTTTTGTCCCATAACTACTATAGCTATTTTAAATTGACAGTGTGCACATGTACATATGCATGCCTTCAGGCACAGTTTTGATGTCATGCATGTGTGTATTATACTTAGGGCAAGATTATGAGCTTTTACTTACGGGCCTGAGCAGGATAAAGGGAGTTGGACTTGCCCTTTACTTCTGTATAGGAACTACCAATTTAGTAGGTGTCATGGTTTCGACTGGAATAACGTTAATTTTCTTCCTAGTAGCTGGTATAGTGCTGTGTTTTGGATTTAGGATGAGAATAATGTTTATAACACACTGATGTTTTAGTTGTTGCTAAGCCGTGTTTATACTAAGTCAAGGACTTTTCAGCTTCTCATGTTGTCCTGCCAGTGGAGGCTGGGAGTGCACAAGAAGCTGGGAGGAGACACAGCAAGGACAGCTGACCCAAACGAGCCAAAGGGGTATTCCATACCACATGACATCATGCCCAGTATACAAACTGGGGGAATTGACTAGGGGACACCGTGGCTTTGGGGTTGGCTGGACATCGGTCAGTGGGTGGTGAGCAATTGTATTGTGCATCACTTGTTTTGTATATTCTGTTATTATTATTATTGTTATTGTTATTATTATTTTCCCTTCCTTTTCTGTCTTGTTAAACTGTCTTTATCTCAACTCATGAGTTTTACTTTTTTTTTCAATTGTCTCCCCCATCCTGCTGGGAGGGAGGGAGGGATTGAGCAAACAGCTGTGTGGTACTTAATTGCTGGTTGGGGTTAAACCACAACGGTAGGACACAAAAACAGAGACAAAGCCCTTCTGTTAGGCTACCCATGAGAGTAATGAGGATGTAGATGAGGGATGCCCAATGGTCAAAGCATTGAAAGTAACCTGGGTTCAAGTAGCTTAAGATCAGATTCCTAAAAGAACATAGAAAATACCACCTAGACAGAATTTGAGTGCCTATGCTTTAGCAGCATAGGAGCAGGATTTAGCAGGATTCTGAACTCCCTCTCACATATGCACACACTAACTCTAAACCTATGTATGTCTAGTTTTTGCCAGAAATTATCCAGATGTCTAAAGCACTGTTTCTGTTTTTATGAACAAGTACCTGCTTTGGAACAGGACTAAGCTACTTCCCAAACTCAGACCTCATCATGGTCAAATTAGGTGTTTTGCCACTTGAGAATATCAATTTCTACAGAATAATTGCGTCTATCGCTGCTGTAAAAAAGATAAGACACCCCCTTTCCTTCTCTTATTGCTTTGGTATATTAGTGCAGTGGTTAGAGCTACCATATAAAAATTCACAGGACCACAAAATGACTGAGGTGGGAAGGGATCTCTGGAGATCGTCTAGTCAACTGCACCCCTACTCAAAGTAGGGTCAGCTACAGAAGGTTGTTCAGGACTGTGTCCAGTTGAATTTTGAATATCTCCAAGGACTAAGATTCTATAAGCTCTCTGGGTGACCAGTTCCAATGTTTGACCTCCCTTGCAGCAAAAAAATTTCAAAAAGCTGAAACACCCTTTTTCAAAAGCTGAACAGTCCCAGCTCTTTCAGCCTTGCCTCATTAGAGAGCTGTTTCAGTTCCTCAGACATCTTCATGGTCCGTGGCTGGAGTCTCCAATATTCTAGATGTAGACTTCTGCATGGTTTAAAAAATATAGAGATTTAGAGAATGAAGTAATTCCTCTTTTGTCATGTATTTATTTTATTTTAAATAATTTGAGCCTTGTACAGCTTGTTGTTTATTTCTGTGTGAGTTGCAGGTGTTCATGGTATTTTAGGATTTGGCCTGTCTGCAATTTTTTTCAGCCAGAAAATGAATACAATAGTTCTGTGTGGTTGAATCTTCTCTTTTTCCCATGCATAGTTGAACAATGCAACCCAACAGTATACAGCTGTTTGATAAGAGGTGCATCCTTTCCAGGTTTGTAATGGAAGAGCTGTTTCTCAACAGAAGCCTAGATTTAATTGTACTAACAAGGATGTTTACATTGAACATTATACACATGCACTTCCAAAACAGGAAAAAATACCACAGTTTCTTCACTTCCAGCAAATGGGCAACATTTTGCCTACTTTACATATTGTTTGGAAAACTGCCCCTTTGAGTTTGACTATGTCTAGAATCATCTTAGACTGGCATCATTAACACATATAAAATTATACAATTAAGGGCTTAGTTAATTATTAAGAATTGCATTGCTCAGTTGAGTGTTTTAGGCAAAATCTGTACTTAAGAATGGATTTTCACTTTTGAGGGTTGAAGGTGAAAAAACAATCAGCTTTTTGCTTCTGGCTGCTAATTACTTTTCACCCTGACAAAATAGTATCATCTGGGTGCCTGATTGCTCACCTGGACAAAAGTATCTGTTTCAAAAGATGACTAACAATGTATCCCATCCCCAGCCTTCTCTCTTATCAAACAATAAAATGAAATCACTTACCAAGAAAAAATCAATTTCTTGAAATGACTTTTAAATTAAATTAAGTTGGTGAGAAATTTGATATCGAGAGTACTAAAGTCATCACTGAACAAAATCGATACACAATCCCCTAATTCAAACTTCTCCACCTATTTACCTCAGCCCTAATCTGGAAGACACATTCTTAGGTCAAGATATGTCACACTCATTTCTTGGCTTCTCAGGCAAGACTTGTCAAAATGGTGCCAGATTATATCAAAGTGTATATTCATATACTTGGGAACTGGAAAATGCAGTGAGCTTGGCAACTCATTTTATATAAATCATTAAACAGCTGTCAGAAAGTAACAGCCTGGGGTCCCTACTATCCTGGACTGAAAGTGGAACAGTGACCTGTGATAGGTAATAAAAAGCTCCATATTCCGTTATTACCAGGGTGAGTTACTTTTATCTTTATTCCTACTGGCACTAAATTTCTAAAATTTAAAGCATGGATCCTGAGAGTCTGGTTTACTGCTGGATTAACACTTTCTAGGGTTAGAGGAAAGATAAAAGATAGCCTTTATTGTGAAAACAAGCTGAAGAAATAGATTTATATAAACACTCTGAATATATTTGTGCTGTCTTTCTGTGTTTCAACTCTAGGATCTGGCAGAGGGTGTTTTAATTGACACGAATGGTTTTTTTACCAGGCTGCTTCTGGTGGGGAAGTCATATACCTCCAAAAGGTATAGAAAGTGTTCAAGGTAGGTAGAATAAGACATATAAGAGAAGGGCTCTATAAATATTAGGAAAAAGATTGATATTATACTAAGAAATCATATCTATTGAGCAAGCACGCTTTATACAAATAAAGCAAATCTACCCTTTGTTTGCTTAGTCCAGACACATTATGCATGTGATGTACAATTGCTCTCCCACATCCGGATTCAGACTTCAAATCACCAGGTATGGTGTTGTCTTTATACTGGGGCTTTGTTGCCTGGGGAACCAGTTTTGTGAAAGAAGCCATATATGTTTTTTGTTCTTGAAAATGATAAAATTGAAGGAAAAAAAAAGCAAAAAAAGCAAAAAAAAAAAGGCAAGGGAGGAACGATGGCATAACTCAAACCAAACGAACGTAGGAGGATGACCCTAAGGAATGAGAAGACAAGCCCATACGTAGAGCCCTGAGCCCCTATGGCCCCATATTTTTCTTCCTCTTTCCACTGTCTTCTTCCCTTTACAGGGACTCCAGATATCTCCCATTTGCCTTCCCACTGTCAGGGCTTCCATTTGTTCTCAGTGTTTTTCTCCATAACTGTTACCTATCTTTTTTCTCCCTGCTGCCAAATCTTTTATACCACCAGGCAAATAAAAATGCTGCAGACTAAGCATAAGGCCTTGTTCATTCAATTAAAAAACATATAAACTAATTGAAATGATTCTCTAGCAGGCTGATGAGAAAGAAACTGTTGAATCTTCCCACAACAACAGAAACATGGAAGAATGAATTAATAGAGCTTTTTATTTTTAATATTCATGTCCTTTTTAAACTTTCTTGTGCAGAAAAAAGAAACATTAAAATATCCAACAGCATAGTTGATGTTTACTTGACAAGAAAAGATAAAATGTACAGGGTAGTTCGGTGCTCCTAGTACTTCTACTGAATTTGTAATATAAACCAACATCTAAGACACCTTGTATGTTGTCTAATGGTTAAATTAAATACAAACATTAATCTGGGGCAAAAATTCTCTTCTAGGAGCAAAATAATGGATAACATCTCTGAAACTTCTCTTCATCTCATGTTCCCTGAACTCCCACAGACTCAGACAATGTTAAACTGTCTTGAGGACCTCAGCAGTAAATTTGAATCTTACAATATTGATTTCACAGATACATTTTCTGCAAATAAATCTAGCTGGCCTGATTTGTGATTATATCACTTCTTTAATATTTGTCTTTTAAATGATTCCTCAACATGCAGATTGTGGGACAGAAGTAAGAAAAAACTACTCAAGTAATTATAGATATATTTAAATATTAACAAGTTATTAAATAATGCTAGTTTGCATTTTCTTTTTTCTCAATTGGTAAACCAGACATTAAACTGTGTGAAGTATGTGGGCTGATGTTTCCAAGGCAACAGCATTTGAATAAACAAATTGAAGAATTTGGACACACCACCCAGCAGAAATGAGGACACCATGAAATCAAATCTTCTTTGCTTTTATTGGCTGAAGGAGAATGAATCATGGGAGCATTCAGTGATGGGTTTATGGAAGTCTCTGCAATGGCAAGTGTTTTTTTGACTGAAATTAGATACAAAAATATTATTATTACTATTGTTATTATTATTACTACTAATAATAATTGTACCGGCACTTTGATCTGCTGTCTTTACACCTGAGTGATATGGAGACACATTGGCCCCAGTCAGCTAGTAACCTGTCAGAAGTGGAAACTAAGCTATGTGAATACGAGGTAAGAAAAACAGTAAGAAAGATAAAATCTGTGGTTTGTTGGCTCTGAATTACTCTGTCACATAACAGTCACTTATATTACTCATGGTAAAATACGGATCAGCCTGAATAAGGGTGGCAGAATCTGGGGTCATTATAAGGTGAGCACCTACACCTTCTCAGGGTCCCTGATGCCTGAAAAGGAAGTAAATTGAAAACACCGAGAAGCTCGAATAGGAGGTGCATCAGTGGGTCATGGTACATATCTCATTAATGTTCTTTCTCACCCACTTGGATGACTGGGAGGAGATAGTACCTTCTTCAATACTGCCGGCTCACAGCAGTTCCAAAGGAGACAGCCCAATGGAGCAAGTCTGTGAGGCACCTTGTGTTGTCATGTAAAAGCTTTAAAAACTAACAGTGAAATCCAAATCTCTTTCCTTAAATGTTACTGTCTTGATTTTGGATTCCAGTATTTTTCTAATAGGTAACTCCATTAATTGTAGATTTCATAAATCAAATGCAGCTCCTCTCCAGGCTTCTCAGCTCTGGTTCAGGAAAGCACGTCTACATATTTTTGCAGCTCCTGTCTTAGTTGGGCTGGTGAGTCTCACTGAGGCTTTTGAGCTACAGCTACTATCAGCGCTGTTGTGAATCCTTCACAATGAGCATTACTCTAAGCTAAGTCCATATTTATAAAGCTAAAGAAAACCACACTAACTTTTGGTGTGTCCACACTGATTTAGTTGGTCAAAATATCAATAAAATTCAAAAATGTCTAAGAGTGAGTGGATATAGTTAACATGTCGGTTTTCCTCATATGAACAGCCAGTCCAAAACTGCCTACAAAAGCAAAAGGTTGGTATCAGTGACTGAAGATCTTGTCTGGGCCATCATTCATAGTCATCAACATAGAACTATCCCATACAGCCTGTTAAACTTACTCTGTTCAGCATTCTCAAACCCAGCCACCAAACCAGAGGGTTTAAATATCTCTTCTTTAGCTAGGACTGTATTGGCTTTTAATCCGCTATACATGCCACTGTGGTACTGTCATGAAAGCAATAGAAACCTTTTCTGAACCGTTCAATCTTCACATAAGACTTCAAGTTCAGTTTGGTTCATGGTGCGAAACCATTTCCTCAGGTCAGAAAATGCCTGTGGTCCTATAAAAGATAAAATTCACAGTACACTAAAAGAAATGTTTTCTGTCTTGAAAGAGAAGGAACAAACTTCAAATTTGCAACCTATGGTAACTCAAAAAATGGAACTGCATTGACTCAGTTTGGGGGGGGCTTATAAACACCTGTAATGTTTATATAGACTGTCTCAAGAGCAACTGCTATGTATACTTTGATATGGGGACAGTATGATGATGAATTCTCTTTCTACTTACAAATAATAATAATAACAGCAACAACAAAAAAATAGCTGGACCGATTTTTTCCAGCTTCCTTAGACAAGTGCTTTCTTCAGCTTCCTGCTTATATAAGAAGGAACATATGATTTTTGCTAAGGTGTGACAGAACACAGAAATTAATTCAGTTCCTGCTTGCACTTGTAGCCTATTAAGTTCTTTGGAACTTAGACTGTATTTTACATGTCAATCAAGTAAAATAATTCCCAAGTTTAAAAATACATTTTTTCTCCCCTTCCTACCTTCGCCTATGCAATATTGAGAAGTCGGCTGCCTTTTTATCTTTCCACAGAATGAACAAGAACTCTTTATGACTTTCAACTGTTTTTTTTTAACCTGCTACTTAATATTGCTTTTAAAAGTGAGTTTTGAAACAGTGAATGGTTTGAACTTGTTCCATAAAATTATATACCTTAAGGGCGGGAAAAAAATTGTACTGATGAATGTAAAAGGCAGGAATTTGGAAGAATATTTTCTGACATCTTCAGAGGAAAGTTTTCCACATTGCATAGTTTGGGAATTGAGGGCACTGTTAAACAAAGACTGTAAATATAGGTTTCAAAGAATGCTTTCTGAAAAAAAAAAAAGAAAAAAATGAAAAAGAATTGTTTGTTGAAAAGATATGTAACCCTTGTTTTAATTCTGGATATTCTTAAAACTCCTGGGTTTATGATAATCTAGTTAGGTCTGCCATGCTAGGTATAGCATCAGCTTGTCATGGGTATTTCTCTGACTCACGCTTACTGCATTGAAGATCACTATGAGAGTTCAATGCTTTAAGAAACTTCCACTTTTCTTAAGATGACAATCTTTTACTTTGTCCACTTTTAATCTCAACTGTTTTCATTATTTTCCCATGATTATTTTTTTAGCTGGAGAGTTCTTCTTGAACTCTAAAATTCTATTCAATTCTACATGCAGATAGAAGTCTAGAGTTTTGATATCTGGAGGAGTCAACAGGAGGATTGAATAAACAGTAGGTTTTTAGATACATTAGGAACTGTAGAACTTTTTGGGCAGAAGGGATCTGAGCAGAAAGAAACCAGCTGCACCTTACTTATAATGGTAAAAAGCTAAACCAAAACTAAAAAGCCCCTAAAGGATTATTTAAATCAGAAGTTAAAACAAAGCCAGCTGTTGCACAAGAGCAGCTACTTCGGGCTGATACCGTCTGCAAAGGTGATATGAAAGCTAATGTTAAATGTGCCCCTCAAAACAGAGGAAGGAAGTTAACAATGTAAGCATAATACCTTATACATAAAATACTCAACATTAATCAGTGAAATGGGGGTGAAAATTATTAGTGCTTCCTTACCTATGTTGGAAGCCTGGAAAATAAGATAACGGATTATCACAATTCTTGGAATCAAAACAACAACCCTGAAATACCAGGTATCCCAGAAACTTAGTGTATGGAGGATAAGCCGTGGGATGCTCTGTTGCCAGGCTTCCAGCTTCATAGGAATGCTAGACTAGGACATGATGGAGGAGGAATGGCACTGTGTGAAGGATAATATGAAGCTTAAACAACATTATAGCGTAACAATAAAAAAAGGAAAACCATTATTCCTTTTGGGTGGAAATCTCATGTTATTAATAAAAACATAGATCTAGCATGAAACTATGTCCTTATCATAATAATGGTAGTGATCAGGAAATGTTGACTGAGACTAAATTCCAAATCTGGGAGAAGTACTATGTGTGAGAGGTTCTGATTGCCTGTCTAGAAATCTGATAAGTGTTTAAATAGGTTGTAAACTTAAACTTTTGGATATGATGAATGGTTTATTTCTAGAACAAAAATGTTTTAGAGCCCACAGGAAACAGTTCTGTTAAGAATCTGGTCTTGAGCAGTGCAGGAGGACCCATTTCAAGAGGTATTATTGGGACATATGATCTGTAGTAGTGACCATGCCAAAAGAAGGTTTAAAAGCAGGAAACAGGTCAAATAAATCCAGAATGTCAGTTTTCAATTTCTAGAAATGAAGACAAATTTACAAAACAAATGGGAAAAGAAACCCTGAAAAAAAAACCCAAAACAACCAACCCAGGAAGCAAAAAAGTATCTTGGACTCTACCTTAGAAAGATTAGGGTGTAAGTCCAAGTAAAATGAGTGTCACATTAAAAATAAAGCAAAATGGCTAAAAGACCGCAAAATCCCACATTAGCTCAGTAGCTCAGAATAAAGCTAAAGAGATTATCATAGAGAAAAGGTCAGCATCTAAGAAATTAAAAACATGCCAAATATGGAGAACAGCAGAGCTAATAAAATATGGAGATCATGCGTAAGCAGGAAATTAAGAAAACACAAAAACAATTTGAAAAACACCTGGCAAAGTGTGCTCAGACTGATAATAAAACTTTCTCTAAGCACATCAAAAGCAGGTCTGGTAGGGAATTGATGAGAACATATGGTGACAAAGTTATGAAAGAATACTCAGGTATGATAAGGCTATAGCAGATAAGCACAGTGAATTCTTTGACTTGGTCTTTGCTGCTGAAGACATTGGACAGATTCCCCCATCTGAAGCACTTTTGTAGCATACAGGTCAAAGGAATTCAATCACTTCTAAACAATATACAGGATATGTTAGACAAAATAGATAAATTAGATGTTCATAAGTCAGCAGGACCAGATGATATTTCACCAAGGTGTGTAACCTATCATTATGAGGCCACTGCACATACAGAACAGGAAGATTGTCAAGGTGATTCCTATCTGTGGAAAAAGATCTAGCTAGGATCATGGGAATCACAAGAGCAATGAGTCTGACTTCCATCCCTGGCAATATGATTGAGTCTATAATACAAAAATAAGATCTTTGAACACATCGATAAATGCAGTCTGCTGGGAAAGAGTCAGTGTATCTTCTGTAAAGGGAAATCCTGCCTCACTGACCTGCTGCAGTTCTGTAAGAATAACAATAATCATGGGTAAGAATAAGACAAAGTTGGCCCAATGTATTTGGATTTTCAAAAAGCCTTTGACCTCACCAAAGGCTGTTAAAGAAATTAAATTATTATAGGGTTGGTGAAGTTTCCTTTAGGCACTGAAAGTCGGTTAAAGGATAGAAAGGGTAAGATATGATTTAACAGTTACTTTTCAGGATGGGGAAGGGTATGCAATGGGGTCCCATGGGGTAGGTACTGGGACGAGTTTTATTCATCATCTTAGAGACCTGGAGAAGAAATGGACAATGAATCTGCAAATCTGTGGCTGATACTAAACTCTTTTGGGGAGAAGAATACTGAGTGGGGATATTACCTAAGTTCACAAAATCCTGAAAGTGAATATGAAGCTATTATTTACCAAACTGCAATATTAGAACCAAGATTTCTTCCAACTAGGAGGAGGTAATTTTCAAGCAGATGAAAGACAGTCCTTAAAACAGCAGGTAGTAAACTTCCAGCACTTGCTGCCCTCAGAAGCTGTAGACAGAGGCAGTGTCAGTAAGTTCAAAAGGAAGTAGATGATAACTTATTGAAAGATCTAAGCATCAGTGTACCATTTAACAACCGCTGTGGATGTTGACAAAAGTTGGACTGCAGAAAGCAGCCAGATTCATGTTCTCTTACTAAACATCTGCTGCTGCCAGTGCTGGTGACAGAGCACTGGGCTGGGTGAGCTGCTGGTCTGACCCAGTAGGAAGGACACCATATATTCTTATGTTTTTAATTCATATATGCAGTCACTTTCCTGATCACCTCCAAATTCCTCTGTGAAGTCCTGCAATACCTGCCTAGGTTTCTGCCATAAGGGCTCTGCAAAAACGTTGACAGACAATTGTGCAGATGGCCCACAAGGACAGTCATAGCTCCAATATCTTCTCATTCTTTTTTTTTTTTTCATTTAATCAAGATATTCTAGTTGTTAATCCTGCTGTAAGTGATCATATGTCTGCAGTTTTGCCCCTCACTCTCTGCGTGCCTCGTAATTTCAGTTTACTTGAGTGACATTTTAGTAGTTTCTTAGTCTATGTCTTTCAATAGAATATAAGATTTCCTTTTATCATTTCTACTTCTGACTATTTACGTGTTTTCTTCTGATTTTGAAGCTCTCCAGCATTCTTCTCAAGGTTATAATAAGCACAGAGGAAAGTCTGTTGAAGGTCATCAAAAAACCTATGTAAGCTAACCTGGCCTCATGACTTCCGGCCTCATGACATGATTTTGCAGTGATTAATAGATTAATACAGTTCTTTGCAGTGTCAAGATCCATCTACAATGAAATAATTGTAACTTGCTTAGGACAATATCTGTCTTCAGCACATAACTTTTTCTGAGTCTGATTTGAAATGTTAGTTCAATTTACAAAATTGAATACAATGAAGTGTTATTTTTTTTTTCTATTGCCCATAGAGGTATAGGTAACCAAGCACAACTGAATACAAAATAGGACAGGCTTTGTAAATAATTTCCTTTCACTATAATTAACCAGGCTAAATTAATACCAAAGTGCCTTGTCTGAAAAGACACAAAGACAAAAGGTTATGAATTTATAAAAGTGAATCTGAACCTTGCTTAAAGACACAAAACCAAATCCAACATGGTACATCTCTTTCACAGGAGACCTTTGAAATTATTCATAACAAGTTTATTGATTACTTATTTTGAGAATATATAAAGTACAGAAAATGTTGGCCTTTTAATACACTGAGAAAAATCTCAAACTGATCATTTTTGCGATCTTTGGGAAATGCTGGCTTCTATCCTTTATCTCTTCTTTTCTGTGCTCATTGCACTTTTCACTTCCATCAACAAACAAAATTTCTCAGAAAGCCTAGATGCAAAGCGGTATGGAAATACTATAAAAAGAGAAGTCCTATCTGGAACTCAAGTGTAGTTTTTCAGCACCAAGAAACTCAAACTAGTGTGGCTGAACAGATCCCCACCACTACTCCCAAAAAAATAGCCATAGGCAGCAATCTTGCATCAACAAAAAGAAACTGAATGACTGAATACATTTTCCCATGTCCTACTTTTATAGTTCCAGCCTTCTAAAATAGCTTTCAGATTCAAATGCTGTTCCAAATCAAACCTCTAAAGATTTTGAGGCTTCTTGTCTACTGACAGGATTTCCATTTTTCTGTTTGGGATTTCTCTGAAAATACTATATGGCTATGTTTTGCCTTGTGTTTGCAAGTTAGATTGACACTTCCAGGAAACATAGGTTTAATGCACATTTACTGAGGAAATGATACACCCTTGTCCAGGCTTTCAGAAGCCTGGTAACCCACACAGAAAAGTAACCTTAATTAGGATGACAGTAGTCCAGGAATCACAGAAAATTCCAAAAACCTTCAATTTCATCTGAACCAAATTTATAGCAGAAAGTAGATTTGATGAGGCCTGGGTATACAGTTGCTGCAATCATTAAACACTGAATTCTGCCATGATTTTGTTACAAGCCTTCATTTGGAGTGCCAAATTCTTGACATAAACAAGAAATTATCTTGTATTCATAGCCACAGTAGGCCTGTTGGGTTCCCTGTTGTCCTTGTGTGTGAATCATCCTAATATGTAATGAAGAATAACTCTTCATCTTCATTTTGCCTTCTTTTTTTTGCATGGGCATACAGGTGGAAAATAAACCCAATACAAAATGACCTAGTCCCCTGTTGTTGTTCACAATACCAACATCCTTATGCTGAGATACTGAGTCGCTAATGTTGTACCATGCTGCATATTGATGCTTAATCAAAAATTGTGATCAATCTGATCACTTCCTGACCAATGTCTAGGGTGAAGAAACATAAAATACAAACTCAAAGCCTAATGTACCAAAAAATGTGTAATTTAAGGCTGCTAATTTTATCAAGGAAAGGAAATATGGTCTGCTTGTCATTTATTTTATCAATTTATATTTTGAAAAACAGTCTTTAGTAGCCATTGAAATAGATAAACATATGGGGCGTGTCAGTAGATTGCAAAAGTTCAGGTTTGTCATTCTAGTGTAATTATGCTAAGATCATATTCTGTTCAGCTTGCAACCAAGATACAGCTTTAACTTACAGAGGCTAGACTGTCTCCTTTTTTAATAATAAAAGCAGCTGTCAAATTAACAAAGATGTCAGAGCAGATAAAATCCCTGCAGCCATGCTGAGCTCTGACAAAGCTTTCTTTTACAGGTATGCTGTTGCCTCCTTCACTGTCATACTAGGTTAGACTTCAAAAATGTCAATAATTTCTGTTTGAATGATGTGGTCTTTGATCTTTTCAATAACAAAATAATCCTCAATTCTTTTAGAAATACCATCAAATTTGTGTGATACAGCAAATTCTCTACATTTTGTTAAATTCAAGGTTTATTTTAGCAGCTGATTTGAAATATGGCCAGCTCCAGCACTCCACTGGAACTCTTATATAGGGGCTATACAAGCTTCCTGCATTTGCCGGAACCAACTTTCAATTCCTTCAGCTAATCTGTGTATGCTTGCTTGGTTCTCTTTCGTCCAAAGGAGAATGATGTAACAATGGTGACAATGATTTCCTAGCCCACAATAAAGAGGTTAGAATACTAAAAAGAAAAGTCTCAAGTATACGTTGAGAAGACAGGGTTTAAATATGACTGTTGGCAAAACATGCCTGAGTCATTTGCTCAGAAACAGTGCAGGTAATTTACAATGCCAGGTGAAGCCCACTCTCATGCCCAAACTTTACCACAGCCCTTCACAGGCATTTACTAAGGTTCTCCTATGAAAAAGAGAAGTAGACAAACCTAAAAAGACATCAGTTTCTTAATATTCATTGAGGCAGTTTGAAGACAACAAGGACAGATTTAAAGAAACTACTGTATTTTTAGAGAAAATAGGATTAACGAGAGACCTTTTATGTCATAACCTATTACTCTTTCTGTAACAGTAGACTACTGCTTGGAGTACTCCCACGGCTTTATCTGCTCTAAACAAAAGATGCTCCCATCATTTCTTTTCAGGAGAACACATTGTTTACAAAGAAAACAAATTCTTTCTCAGAAAGATGTCTTTGGGTTTGGTTTTGGTTTGTGTTTTTAAAGCTAGTATTCATTGCAAATGCCAATTTTTCAAAATTTCAACTTACTAGTCCTGGCTGTCTAACATTCAGAGAAAGATACATTGACATGAAAACACATAGTATATGCAAGCAAAACCCTATGTCAAAAAATTATTGGAACTTCTGCAAATGTAGATAGTTTTATGTGATGCCAATTTCTAAAACACAGCAAAGCATCTTTTGAATTATAGGAACTAAAATGCAAAACCCACTTCATCCATTGACCTATAACTCAACCTCAAGGAAACAGAGTTATATTAACTAAGGAATCCTCTGTCAAACACATAAATGTCTTTATTTCCATGGATGCTAACAGAACTTGGAGGAAAATAAGTGTTCTCTCCCTCACCTTGCCCCAGTTCCTTCACTTTTAAATCAAATCGCATAACAATTTATATTTCCTTTGGGTACATATGACTATGAAGACAAGAATAACTAAGTTAGAGCATTTATATATAATTTGCAGGTAACTACTAATGCCTTACAAATCACAGGTATTTACTGACTTGTATTTCAGAGTGTGATATTCCTATGGCAACATGAAAGGTGGTTGTTAAAAGATGTGAATCTGCTCTCATTTTTTTTTATAAAGGAGATGTAGTTAGAATGTTGATGTAAACTGCCTCTAATTTGCTTGGATCTGCTATCCAAGCTGACAAGAAGATACATGTTTATAGAACGACAAAATAAAAATGCACTCAGAATAGTGTTAGCGATGACAACTGTGGAACAGAACCTCTGAAAAGGAAAAGTTCCTGTCTGAGGAGTGAGCATACGTGTACGTACATCTGTTTTCAAGACAGATTTCATTAAAAATAAATATATTTTGTTAGACAGATGCTCTGATTGGGCTGTATGTTGACTGTCAAAAGCGTAAATTTTCCAAGGGTTCAGATATTCATCATAAAGAGCAAGTAGCTGGAAACATGGATAGTAGACTAGCATGCACGTTGTTCATTCCTTTTGAAGACTTAACAGGATATGTTAAAACTTCAATAGGTTATTCTGTAACTTAGAAAGTCACTGTAGATTTGTCTGTCTTCTTTTCAGAAGAAATTAATAACAGTCTGTTAATTGTGCCTTTCTGGATGGAGCTATACTGCATTTTCTATGTCGTGGTTTGTCATAGAAACGTTTGTCTTTATAATTGACTTTATAATTAGTGCTTGAGGGCAAGAAGGACTCTAATCATTGAATAGCTTTTAAAATTACTTACCACTGAATTGTAAGCTGAGTGCATGGTCAGTGTTATGGGACTGCACAAGAAAATGTCCCCACTTAAAGCTGACAGGCTAATTGTACAGTCTAACACAGAGGATATTGCTCTGGTGAGGCATTTTGAATCATCTGACAACAACATCCATTTGTTTTCTGTCATGAGTAGAAACACAAAGCGGGAACACAGATGTATACACCACAGCAGAAGGAAGGAAAATACAGACCATGTTGAGGAGTTTCTCTCATGTGTGTACTTGAGAGAGAGAGTTAATGCACCCATAGACACACAGAACACTCTAAATTAAATGACTCCTGCACAAAAGCTCTCCCTGAGATAACATCACTGTCTTTTGGGCTCTTGACAGCTTTAAAGGCCATTACTAACACCTCCTCTGCAATCTACTCCTGTGCATCACATAAGTGTCAGGGCATCAGAACAAGCAAAACTCCCATTAAAGTAAATGAAAGTTGTGTCTGCATAAGGGGCAAATGAAAACTCAACAAGGATCTTTTGATTTGGCCTCAAGCTCAGCAGCAGCCTCAGAGAGAAAGCATATGCCCAATAAATAGCGCTCTACGTCAGGTACTTTTCTGGTCCATTAGGTGAAAGTTCTTGAGAAGAGGGAAGTTAATAGTACTTTGTTCTCTTAGGTATTCATAAAGACAGGTAACAAACTTATTATGATTATACTTTGGGGACTTATAAAGATACACATAAGCATGCATCAGTCTATAGTTATGAAGAAATGCTATTTCAATTCTGATTTCCATTTGGAAATTTGGACAATTACATAATTTCTCCTTATTTAATAGAGATAAAGATAATTCTTTCTTTTCAGGCATGTGCAATGCCAAGTAGATTACTTGATTATGATGCACTGTTAGGCTTAGTTTGGAGGTAATAAGAAACATAAAAATTAAATAGTATATCAATATATTGTTTCCTCAGTTACACATGTCACAGAAGAACCTAAAACCTAACACATCAACTCAGGCAAAGCTAAGGCTGCTTGACTGAGGATAAAGTTTTCCTGAACAACAGAAAAGTCTCCTGTGAAGTGAATGAATGAATTATTTTCCTATTAATAATAATATTGCTATCTAAATTAATAGGAACTTGTGAATCATAGCCTTTCTTTTGGCATGCTTTGATTATCCTCCTTTCATCATCCGATAAATAACTTAGAACTTCCTCCTTCTCCAGCCTAAAATAAACAAGCAAACACAAATGAATGGTTTGCCTCATTTGTTTCTAAATTGCATGGAATGTTTTTACAGAGTTCCTTTTCAGAAATATTACTAACACCTCCCTGATACATACTTGTTTTGCAAACATCATTATTCATGTTCTTTAATACATTTATGGAGTGTTTCTCTATATTACACTAAGGCAGGCTGTATAAGAAACTGAGTAGAACGAAATTTTTTCCCTGTTGTATTGCTACTGATACTGTGCCCTCTTGCATTTGTCGTAAAACTCCATTATGCTTGAATGATACATTTCTGAACCAGGAATTTCTTCACAGATGTAGAGTCCAATAGATTGAAGAGCTATTTTGCAGAACAGAAGCCAAAGTACTGATTTTTTTTGTGTGTGTTGCATTTTACACACTTCTCAGTCTTTACATGGGTAAATAAATAGGAGATTATGTCAAAATAAACTCACAAAAGAATTTCAAAAGAATAAGCAGTCAGTGAAACTTTGAATACTTTAATTGATTCTTCAGGACCAGAAGATGCTAACAGTATGTTAAAAGTTCTTGAGAATGGCCTAGAGAACATACTTAGCTATACCTTTCTTGTCCATATTCAGGGGCTAAAATATAGACTTTTCAAATGGGTATCCAGACAGAGGTTGGGAAGCTTTGCCTTAAATCTACATACAGTACTGCTGTATGTTGAGCTAAGCTGTGTCTTTTTCTCAGGTTCTCTTGCATAGGATTCTTTCTTGTTATAGTTAATATGGAAGTTAAAATATAAACACAATTTAATCCATGTAACTCGTATGTCTACAATTTTCCAAAGACAAAAAATAATAGAAAAATAAACAAAACAAAGCAAAATAGGGGTTTTTTGGGTGCAAACTGCCCCCACCAACATTTGGAGTAATTTAATTTTAGTTCTGTTTTTTGAGGGGTTGTTTTTTTAGGGGGGGGGGTGTTTGTTCTTGGATTTTTTTTGAGGAGAAAGAAAGGAGAAGGAAAAATTTCAACAGAAACTAAGGGCTTTTCAAAACTTGAGGAAAAAGAAAACTGCATTTTAAATACCGTGCCAAATTATAGCCTAGAGCAAATTACCACGCTGCAGTCTTAGATGGAATGGAAACACACAGACACACCTTTCACCGTATCACTGCTGTAGTTAGACAGGTCGATAGTGGATTGAATTAATGGAGGGTGACACTTCCCAAAGTTTTCTGCTGAGAAAATGTCATAGCAGCAAATATGGACACCTCAACAAAATTCCACAAAAACCTGCATTAGGAATGAACAGAGAGCTTTAGTCAGTTTTGCAAATTCAGCATCAGATGAATCTCTGCTGTCACAGTGCAAATTTCCAGCTCACCTACTACTGGAAAACAGGCATTTCATGGATGTTGTCAACTACGACCACACATGGAAGGGGATGTTTATAATTTTTTATCAGAATTTCAAATCTTCTCTGAGAGTATGTGTTTTCTTCTTTGCTTTTTCTATTCAGGCTTAGTTTGAAATATGGCCAGAATAAATCCTCATAAGCAACATACTAGTTGTTTGAATTTTAAATCAGATATTGCTCAGTGATCACCTAGAAATTATTTGGGACTGGTTTTAGACTATCCTAAAATGTTGCTATGAGAACAAATTACATTTTAACAAAAACTTCAGTATTATTTTTGCCCAGAGAGGTTGTGGAGTCTCCTTCTCTGGAGACATTCAAAACCCGCCTGGACGCGTTCCTGTGTGATATGATCTAGGTAATCCTGCTCTGGCAGGGGGATTGGACTAGATGATCTTTCGAGGTCCCTTCCAATCCCTAACATTCTGTGAATTTAGAATTTAAAACTTTGGATCAATTTTTACACTAAAGCAAATGTTTAGCTTACTATTTATGTCCCTTTCATGCACTAATATAATTGTTTCCGCTGTGAAGTTTCATTATGCATATTAGCCATTGGACTGCAATGGGACATTAAGGAAATAAATAACCCCATGTTTTCACTTTTTCATGTGCATTGCACATTCAACATATGACAACACCTTGGACCTGCTATCCAGTGACCTTGAGGAATACATGTTAAGTGCAGACAATGCTTTTTCTCTCTCCATTTCTCAGTATATGTTTCAGAAAACAAGTTGAAGAACAGGAAAGGATTGGGTCTACAGGAAGTTTAGAATATAAAGAATGACAGCAATAAGCACATAAATAAAATAGTGTATAAGAGCTTTCCAGATTAAAACTCTGCTGATATCTTCCTTTAGATGCAATGAATACCTCCTTTAACCCAGAGCTATGTCTAAATGATATAACTAAATTCTAAGGATCCAAACACATATGACTCAAAGTACTGCTGTGCACTTTTAATACTGAGACTAAACTCACTGAAATCAGTGATTGATCGTTTTGGTAATTTGTGTCTTCTTATCATCACTGAGGAATCACAGAATCACAGAATCACAGAATGTTAGGGATTGGAAGGGACCTCGAAAGATCATCTAGTCCAATCCCTCTGCCGGAGCAGGATTGCCTAGACCATATAACACAGGAACGCGTCCAGGCGGGTTTTGAATGTCTCCAGAGAAGGAGACTCCACAACCTCTCTGGGCAGCCTGTTCCAGTGTTCGGTCACCCTCACCCTAAAGAAGTTTTTCCTCATATTTATGTGGAACCTCCTGTGTTCCAGCTTGCACCCATTGCCCCTTGTCCTGTCAAGGGATGTCACTGAGAAGAGCCTGGCTCCATCCTCATGACACTTGCCCTTTACATATTTATAAACATTAATGAGGTCACCCCTCAGTCTCCTCTTCTCCAAGCTAAAGAGACCCAGCTCCCTCAGCCTCTCCTCATAAGGGAGATGTTCCACTCCCTTAATCATCTTCGTGGCTCTGCGCTGGACTCTCTCTAGCAGTTCCCTGTCCTTCTTGAACTGAGGGGCCCAGAACTGGACACAATACTCCAGATGCGGCCTCACCAGGGCAGAGTAGAGAGGGAGGAGAACCTCTCTTGACCTGCTGACCACACCCCTTCTAATACACCCCAGGTTGCCATTGGCCTTCTTGGCCACAAGGGCACACTGATGGCTCATGGTCATCCTGCTGTCCACTAGGACCCCCAGGTCCCTTTCCCCTACGCTGCTCTCCAACAGCTCTGCCCCCAACTTGTACTGGTACATGGGGTTGTTCTTGCCCAGATGCAGGACTCTACACTTGCCCTTGTTATATTTCATTAAATTTCTCCCCGCCCAACTCTCCAGCCTGTCCAGGTCCCTCTGAATGGCTGCGCAGCCTTCCAGTGTGTCAGCCACTCCTCCCAGTTTTGTGTCATCAGCGAACTTGCTGACAGCGCACTCTAATCCCTCATCCAAGTCATTAATGAATATATTGAATAGAACTGGTCCCAGTACTGACCCTTGCGGGACTCCGCTAGACACAGGCCTCCAACTGGACTCTGTCCCATTGACCACCACTCTCTGGCTTCTTTCCTTCAGCCAGTTCACAATCCACCTCACTACCCGATCATCCAGACCACACTTCCCCAGTTTAGCTGCGAGGATGCTGTGGGAGACCGTGTCAAACGCTTTACTGAAATCGAGATAGACCACATCCACAGCTTTACCATCATCTATCCACCGGGTTACATCCTCATAAAAGGCTATCAAGTTGGTTGAGCATGACTTCCCCTTGGTGAAGCCATGCTGAGTGCCCCTAATGATCCCCCTATCCTTGATGTGCCTAGAGACAGCATCAAGAAGAAGTTGTTCCATCACCTTTCCGGGGATGGAGGTGAGGCTGACCGGTCTATAGTTACCCGGGTCCTCCTTCTTGCCCTTTTTGAAGACTGGAGTGACATTCGCTTTCCTCCAGTCCTCAGGCACCTCCCCCGTTGCCCACGACTTAGCAAAGATGATGGAGAGTGGCCTAGCAATGACTTCCGCCAGCTCCCTCAGCACCCGCGGGTGCATCCCATCAGGGCCCATGGATTTATGGATGTCCAGATTGCTTAATTGGTCCCTGACCCAGCCCTCATCAACCAAGACAGACTCCTCCTCTATCCTGACTTCTTCTGGGGCCTCAGGGGTCCGGGGCTCCTCAGGACAGCCTCCAACAGTATAGACAGAGGCAAAGAAGGCATTCAGTAACTCCGCCTTCTTTTTATCCTCTGTCTCCACGGCCCCCACCTCATTCATCAGTGGGCCTACATTGCCTCTAGTGTTGGCTTTACCTGCAATGTATTTGAAGAAGCCCTTTCTGTTGTCCTTGACCTCTCTCGCAAGGTTTAATTCCAAGGAGGCCTTAGCTTTCCTAGTTGCCTCCCTACATCCTCTGACAACAGACTTCTATTCCTCCCAAGTGGCCAGCCCCTCCTTCCATGATCTGTACACCCTCTTCTTCCACTTGAGTTTGCCCAGCAGTTCCCTGTTTAACCATGCAGGTCTCCTGGAACCCTTCCTTGACTTCCTACTTGTTGGGATGCTCTGATCTTGAGCTCGGAAGAAGCAGTCCTTGAATGCTAACCAACTATCTTGGGCCCCCTTACCTTCTAGTACCCTGTCCCATGGGATTTCCCCTAGCAATTGCTTGAAAAGGCCAAAGTTGGCCCTCCTGAAGTCCAGGGTTGCAATTCTGCTAGCTATTCTGTTCCTGCCACATGAGATCCTGAACTCTACCATCTCATGGTCACTACAACCAAGGCTGCCCTCAACCTTCAGCGCTTCAACCAGACCCTCCTTGTTAGTGAGGATAAGATCCAGCAGCGGTCCTCTCCTAGTTGGCTCATCCACCATTTGCATCAGAAAGTTATCATCAATGCACTGGAGGAACCTCCTGGACTGAGGATGGCTGGCTGAGTAGGCCTCCCAGCAAATATCAGGGTAGTTGAAATCCCCCATGACAACCAGGCCCTGTAATTGTGAGACTGCTCTCAGCTGCCTGTAGAAGGCCTCATCACCCTCCTCATCCTGATCCGGTGGCCTGTAATAGACACCCACAACAGTATCACCCCTGCCAGCCTGCCCCTTAATTCGCACCCACAAACTCTCAACTCGCTCCTGATCCGCCCCTGGACAGAACTCAATACATTCTAGCTGCTCACTCACATAAAGAGCAACTCCACCACCTCTCCTTAGTGGCCTGTCTTTCCTGAACAAGACATAGCCATCCATGACCACATTCCAGTCATGCGAGGCGTCCCACCAAGTCTCTGTGATTGCCACTAGATCATAGCCCCCCGACCAAACACGGATTTCCAACTCCTCCTGTTTATTCCCCATGCTGCATGCATTGGTGTACAGGCATTTCAGGGAGCGAGCTGAGTACACCGATTTCACCCCAGGGGGATGGGAGGCCTCCTGGTCTACCTCAACACTAGAGCGTTGCCCCAGTGGTGCAAGCCCAGCTACTACCCCATCCCCCTTCGAATCTAGTTTAAAGCTCTCCGAATGAGCCCTGCTAATTCCTGTCCCAGAACCCTTTTGCCCCTACGACATAAGCCTTTCCCATGTATTACAGTCACGCCTGTTGTCTTATAAAACCAGCCATTATCAAAGAACCCAAAGCCCTGCCTGTAGCACCAGTCTCGTAGCCAGGCATTAATAGAGAGAATCCTACTATTCCATCCCACGTCATGACCTGAAAATGGAAGGAGGGAGGAGAAAACAACTTGTGCCCCAGACTCTTTCACCAACCGTCCTAGGGCCTTGTAGTCTGTCTTCATCCCCCTCAGACTACGGGATGCAGCTTCTTCCCCACCTGTCTGGAAGATCAGCAGGGGGTAGTAGTCTGTGGCCTTCACCAGGTTGGGGAGTTGCCTGGTGATATCCCTGATTCGGGCTCCAGGCAGGCTGCAGACCTCCCTGTGATGGGGGTCAGCTCTGCATATTGGGCCCTCAGATCCCTTTAGGAAGGAGTCTCCAACCACTAAAACTCTTCTCTTCTTCCTTGTGGAGGAGGTAGCTATACGCCTGTCAGGTTTTTCTGACTGTGGTGGGACCTCTGATATAGGTTGCCTCTCCACCACATCCCCATTGGACCAGCTGTATTCCACTAGGGCTTCATATCTATTTCTCAGAGGCACCTGTGGAGGCAAGGTAGGCAAGGAGGGCACTCGCCTTTTGCCATGGCCATAGACTTGCCTCCACTCACTCCTCTCCTCTAGGTTATTGTTTTCCACCTGAGAGGAGCAGAGTACAGGTGTCCCTGGATCCTGGGAGCTCTCCGGTAGGTGCTCCCATTTTTGTTGCAGGGAAGGCAGAGCCTGGCTCCACCAGTCTATCCATTTCAGCCTCCCGAATGCTCCTAAGTCTTTCTACTTCGGCTTGAAGCCTTTCAACCTGGCTTTGCAGCTGTGCCGCTCGGCCGAGCAGATCATCTACTTGCTCACAGCGCACACAGCCCCCTGACACCACAGAGACGCTGTAGCATTCCCTGCAGCCTGCAACCTGCACCATCGCCTCCTTCCGTGGGAGCTCTGTCTGGGTTCCCACATCCATTTTGGTCTTCTTCCACCGGGTAGATACCATTGTTCTTTCACTGAGCTGGGAAATACCTGTTGGTGTCCCCCCTGGTTCACAGCTCCTTGGCACCTTCCTCGCCTTGTGCACTGGGAGGGAGTCAGCGCCCTCCCCAACGAGCTGCAAACGGCTGCAGCCTCTCCTGCCCTGGGACACACCCAGTCACAGCTAAGTCTCCCTCTCCCCTCTGGGCAGCGACTAGTCTCTGACCTCCAGGAGACTTTTTATCACCCGATCACAGGGGGTGGTGCGTTTAAATCGCTTAAATCGCCCGCGGTGCCTCCAGCTATGCCCCCTCCTCTCCTGATTCGTTGCCAGGAACCTCTGGGTCCGGGTCCGGGGTGGGGGGGAAGCAGCTTGGGGCTGATGCTCGCGGGGGGCTCAGAGTACGAAAACCGCCCGGTTAAGCCCGATGTCGCCCTCGCCCCCGCACTAACCTCAAGTCGCTGCCGCCGCTTTCGCTGCTGCCGCCGCTGTCCAATGAATGAAATGATGAAGCTGACTGTATCATTCTCGGCAGTCACCACTGGTTTATACATGTGCAGATTTGAGAATTATTTTTCTGTCAGTGATGATGACAAAACATTTATCCACTAGCTCAGACTTATGCATGTTCACAAAAGCTAGTCCTGTTTTCTGTCTCATTAAGCCAGTTAGATAAGCTTAAAATGTACAATACATTCAGGGAGGGGGAAGTAATAAGGCAGTCTAAAAGGAACTTTGATCATGTGCATTTTTTCCCCACCATCCAGAGTAAGACATTTTTCAGAAATGAATGACAATGATCTTATTGTCATGGGAAAAATCCCTACATTCTCCTGCAATACTAGAGGATACACTGCATGGCAAATGAAGAACTTTTTCCTGTGTGTGTAATTTTAAAATTGCTAACAAAATTCCAATTGCCAGCCTTAATTTCCAGAGAATTTTTTACTGATCAGGAATCTTTATTTTCTTTCCTTTTCACACATGCAGTCAGGAACCGGAATGCTCTACTGCAGTCCCCTAATTATATCTCCTTCCACCTTTTATCCTAGTTATTTGCTTAGACTGAGGTCATCTGGGTGATTCATTTAGAACAACTTTCTCAATTTAAACTTGAATATTCCTTTAGCCCTTACTACAGTCTTAAGACTAATGACTAAGCAGTTATTATTTCCAGATTTTGTTTCTTTCTACCTACAACCAGGTACTGCTCAGCTGTGTTTGAAGTCAAGCAACGTATTCACACACACAAAAGAGAAACATAAAAAAAAATACAAGTTGAGAAATGTTCCATACAGCTGAACTGTAGACTCATAAATTCCTCACTCTAATGTTTACATACCTCTGAATGGCTTCAATTGCTACCAGCCAGGGGCCTGGGTGTTCTGCTTGCCACACAGAAATCTGAAACCTGTAACAATTTCATAAACAATGGTCCCTAACCAAGAACATATGCTCACCAGGTCACTGTGTAAGGCATTAAATATCCAGGGAATATAAAGGAGGGGAAAAGGGGGAGAAGGAGGAGAAAAACACTGAACGTTTTGTTAAATGAAGTAGGATTGTCAGTTAAAGATCATTATTATTGTTCTACTTCAGGAGATTTTGCACCCTCAGTGTTTTACCTAAAATAAACTTTCATTTTTGTGTCTGTCTGTAGCTATCCGCTATGAAATATTTATGCTAAACAAACGTGCACTATAAAATATTCACATTTGCCTTTACTGCTGTTTACCCAGTTTACTCACTTTTTGCCCAACGAATTTTGAAACTTACAAGGCAATTTGTCACAGCAGTAGGACATAGAATCTCCCCCTCCTTGCTACATGTAAATTAGAGTCCAAAAACAACATTTAAACTCATTTTGCAGTCTTATTAACCAGTGAAAGCTTCCTTCCCCACAGCTTCAACCATCTCCAGCTATTAGGATTCCACAATTTCCTTCGAGAAACCATTCCACAATCTAATAGATTCTACCATAAGGAAATTCTTCTGATATAATTGAGCCCACATTTGCTTAATATGTATTCTTTATCTTGGAAAATTCATAGATTTGATTGTTGATTGGGGGAGGGAAGGGTTAATCCTGTCACTGTACAGAGTTTCAGACTGTAAACAAAGTTCAGCTCAAAAAGTGGAGAACTGATCACAAAGCATGGCATCTTTTGTTGGTGAAATATGATGCAATGTCTTGGACTTTGATGGTTTCCTTTGTTATTATCTGAAAACTCTCTTGGCTTCTCTCCTCAGGAAGGGAACCCTCCACAGGATCTCTATAGCTTTGGAGGGATGATTACATCTGAGAAATGCTGAGGTGATTTGACTCATTTTATCCTTCCATCACTGCTGCACAAGCAACATTATGTGCATTTGAATGTTTTCATGACTTAACCTATTAACTGAATTTGACTGTAGTTCAGTGTATTTAAATGGAGAACAGATAGTTCAGCAGTAAAATATCAAACTAGCTAATACTGCATTGTAAATAGACATTTAAGATCAGAACCCAAAATGCCCCCAATTTTACCCCATCCTGTGCTTCAGATGTGCTTTTCAAATTGATGACCCACAAATGCCTAAACAACTTATATTCAGTGTCTGATGTATAACTGTAAAAATCGTTCTTACCTAAAAGATACACATATCTACCCACAAGCACATTTGCAAAAGTAATTTCTAAGAGCAGACATATTGAAATCAGTTTCAGGTGTTCAGCTGGGCAAAAGTAAAATTCAGAAGGAAAACAAAAGCAAAAAAAATTAATAGCTGTGTTTTTTTCCTATTGCTTTAGTTGGATATGATCAGTCTTGCTTATATCACAAGTTCTTCCATCAGTTTTATCACTTGGACTCTCCCCCTGTCTTCATTAGCAAAACTGTACTCTTCTGTTGACCAATGTTGCCTGCTCTGCCTCACTATGATTTTACTGCAAGTTTCAGATATACTTTGCTGGACTTCTAACACTTGGTGGCTCTTAATGAATTGGTCTTGACAAATACTTTGTGGAAGCTATTTCAAGAAGAGTTAAGCAAGAAAGAAATTAATGTGGATTTGAGAAAGAGTAGGAAGACAGAGAGCTAACAGAAAATAAAGAAATTCTAGTCTTATCTTCTCCACAGTAGCTTCTTCAAAGAAACATCTGAAAAGAAAATTTGCTAAAAATACTACTGACAGTCAGCATGCAAAGAAACCTGCTGGCTCATGCTAAGCTGCAGCAGAATGCTGCATATAGTGTTCTGAACTCCAAGAACAATGAAAACTTGTCACTTTCAATTCCTCTGTGGGTTCTTAGTTTGAATAGTCCCATACACTGGCACTGTCATATTTCTCTTCCAAAAAATGTCACAGGGACTCTTGGAAGCACCATATTCAGGCTCACTGCACTAAACAATGACAATACTTACATTGGAAACTCTTGAAGATACATTGATCTCTCCATACCTATTGTGATCTGTATGCCATTAATGTTACACTATTTTTATAGAGAATATGGTACGAAATGGAAATGAAGAAGCATAGATTTGATGATTTAAAATAAATAAATAAATGTAGGGAACAGCTGAATTAGCTAAAACAAAACACAGGTTGAATCAGGAATAAAATTCTCTATGGGACAACCGAGGTCAGCCCGTTCTGTTTCCCATGGCTGTAATAATGAGTTAATCCAGAACAGTCTATATGGCATGTATTTCATATGCCACTCTGCATTGCATGCAAAAAAATAGATTATCCAGAACCCTTTTATGAACTTCAGGTAGATAATAAAAGATAAAAACCCATGTCTATATTGTCACAAAATTATGGACAAGGAACAATCTTTCACCACTTGTTGACTGACATTATCAATGCCATTCTTAAATTCCAAAATAGGCAATTTTATTTGGGGAAATTCCTGGATGATTTTTGGTCTTATATGTGAAAACTAAAGAAGAAACAGCAATGTAAGCCATTCAGTTTAGAGGAAATGCCTTCCTAAAACCAAGTTTGACGATTGGAATAGTTATAAATATATAAGCAAGATTCACTGAACTGAGCTACAATTTAGTCCATAGGCACAGTCCAGCCTACATCCTCCTTTTTTCTTGTCTCTATACTGCATATATATGCTTTCTCTATCTACTTTGTGAAACAGCAGATAATCTTAAATTACATGACTGAATCCTTCTGTGTATATCACACACACATTGTTTGATCTCAGACAGGTCTTTTAATGTCTCTACAACTCAGAATTCTTACACATAGATGAAGAATAATTCTATTTATTCTCATTGTGAGGAAAATACTCACTGGACAGAGATCTTATAAGATCCTATAATACTTAATTCATCTGAAGTGTCCATGTGCTACTGTGGTATTGAGTAATTTAACAGAAGTTGTTTGCATGTGTAAGTCTAAACATGATGTTTTTAGATATATATAGAGCTTGTTAAACGTAATTACTCAAGTACATGTGGAAAGTAAATGAGAAACTAAGCCTATAGTGTAATTTCAGATTACTTTGTCGTATTTTAATATATCTAGCCTCAACTTACATGCTGCTGAACACACTTAAGCAATTGGAAATTCAGCAATGCTCAGAAATAGCATAATTTTGCTCTCTGATCAAGCCTCAAAGGAGCAAGTATAAATTGACTGATGCTACTTTAAAGGCCCACTGAACAGCCAACAGCTAATATTATGTGATATTCCTTGGTAATATGGAAAGAAGAGAGGAAGGTTCACGTTATCGTCTGAAAAGAGTACCTATAGACCACTGATTATTTTTTGTTCTTTTTAAAAATTATTATCTCAATCTGTGAAGCAATAGGAAAGGAATACAGTGATTTTAGGAACAGTGTAGGGTGAGGGAAGAGAAAGAGATATGTTCCTACTCTTTCTGCTATTGTGAGCAATTTACTTTGTTTATCCAAAGCAGCCTGTTGCAATTTGCTTGAAATACTGCTAACAATTGAAATAACTCAAATGTTCCCACTTCAAACTGCCAAATATGATCACTGTTGTCTCACAGTTGTCACAGATGAACTCATCAAGCTTTTGTCTTTCTTGCTATAGGGCCAGGGGTTGGTCTCCCATGGGAAGAAGAGCTCATTTCTATGCCCTAAGTGCACAGCTTTGCTGAGATTTGTAGTTTTGTGTTCTGGATAACCCCAAGAGTTTGCGTCAAAGACAGTCTGCGTGCCTGCTGTTAACAATCACACATTTGGTCATATAGCCTGTGTGACTTTAAGAAAAGAATGTCCTAATTAATTAAACTTTGAAATTACATTCTTGTCTACACCAATCTGAGTTTTCTTTCTCTAACTTGCTTTCCTTTTTTTCTTAACAGTTTCAAATTAGACTTTTATTTGTCTAAATAAGTAGTAATATTATCATTATATCTAATCAGTCTAGTCCCAGAGTAACTAATAGAACAATAACATTGGGAGAATTGATTCTCCTGTAGCTTATCCTTCATATGCATATGTTCACCATAAAGACTTTTATTAGAAATTGCAATTCCAGATGAGACCATTGTTATTATTTTATGGATGAGTGTCAAATCTAAGTTTCAACTCATGCTTTAGTGTATAACTGTAATTGAAAATGTTGTATGTTTTTCTATGCAATGTAACTCCATGATCTATCTGCAGAACTCTTACTGTGGTTTATGGACTATTGATGTGCCAAAGACCACACTCTGAAAATTACCTTCTTGTTGGAGCCATTTGCAACACTTGTACTTGTACTTCATAAAATCAAAAGCCTTGCCATCACATCTAACTATCTAAAATCCCAGTGCAGGCAAAGCAGTTTATAGTCTTCACTACAAACATGCAAGCAGGTCAAGGAAAACTGAAAACTTCCCTGTAGTCTTTGAGCATATGAATCATGTAAGAATTACATCTTGCCTAGTCTTCAGTAAAATTTGACATTGTGAATAACTCATGTTGAGAATATACTTTTTCTTCTCCCACAGAGGCAACACAGCTGGATAGATTTAGATAAGATAAACTTCCCGAATTAAGCTAAAATCCATGCATGTCCCTTTTCATAGTTCAGGTCATAGTGCAAATTATAAACTGCAGTAATTTGATGGCCCTGTTCATATCTTTTGGGTAGTTGTTAGTGCTGTAAAGCTAGCAGGCAATTTGCTGTGATTATTGTTTTCTGATCAAAAGAGTGCAATGAGTGGAGTAATGGAATATTTGAGGTCAGGATTAAGGAGTGTCAACAAAGATTCGTAGGAGCTAAAAAGCTGGAATAGCAGATCTTGCCACATCAGTTAATGACTGAATTGCAATATCAAGTTTATGTGTAAGCCCTAGCAGTGAAAGAGCAAAGGTGCCCAGGCCTTGTGACAGTTTTACAGTTACATTTCAGGAGTTCTTTTCAGGATTAGAGAGGATGAGACTTGGTCAGTGTTTGAGCAAAAATATGTTGCCATCTCTAACAGTTGTAGCAATCTTCAATCAGTTTTATAAAGATAAGATTCATATTCAAGTTGAAATTATAAAAATAAATATAATAGAACTTGTAACTGAAGCTGTCAAACCTGCTTTGCTAAGATCTTTTATTATGAAAGATCAGTAAGGATGGAAGAGAGAAGTGAGGAGCTTTGACTGAACAGAATGAATCTCGATCTGAGAAGAAAATGTCACTCCCTACAAGAAAAATATATATACACACATATATGTCTATGCAAAATATATCTGTACAAACTTCATTTTGTTCTCTTATAAGAAAAAGTCCTTAATTTTTCCACATCCATTTTGAAAACATAAGCCTTCTTTATTTCTGATCTGCTTATTTCCCACCAATACTAACCAATGTTTTTCCTCCTTTTCTTGCAGGTGCTTGTAGGAACTCTGCTTCTATATGGCATCAGGAAAAAGGTAACTGTAATCACAGTGGCATGATCTTTCATCAGAAATTATTGAAAATTCATAAAGGACTTTAATTTGTAGGATTTTTTTAGTATTATTTTGTTGTCAGACATTTCGAGGTCCATTGTTGAGAGGAAGCAAGATCAGAAAAATAAAGAAAAAACCCAACCCTAATTTTTAAATGAAAAGTATAGAAAAGCACTGATATAAATTTCCTAAGGATGCTGTGAAATATCTTCAGATATTTAAAACTATCAGGGATGGTTTATGTATATTACATTTGTTCTTTGGGTATAACAGATCAAATTTCTTCTTGAGGAACCTTCTAACTTTATAAACTATGATTTGTCATCCTCTTACAGCCACTATCAAATTTCAAAATTTTATTTTGTTAAATTTCATATTTCAAAAAAAAAAAGCTCTGCAAGACGTTTTTTCCTGACATTTGTAATCAATTTTTCGGTTTTGCTCATGTCTTTTTTAGTTTCCTCTTTTTTCATGACTGAGTCCACAGGCAAAAAACAAACAAAAAAAGTTGACATGTAATTACTTGAGATACTCACCTCTGATTTTAAACATGAATGTTTTAGAAGTTCAGATAGATAGACTTCATCATAGTCATCAAAAAATGTGTGCTTAATACTCCATCCAAAATGTGTTAAACTAGAGAAAACATCAGCTGGCTTTTATGGACAACAATTTGATTGCACCCTTTGTAGTGCTTTTTTCTACTGCTCTATTCAAAATGAACCAGTACAATTTTTAACTTTGCTTATCAAGACACTAGTTTCAATTAAGATAATATACACTAGGACAAACTTGCTTGTGATTTATGACAGAACATGGTGAAACTGGCTCATGTTTTCCCAGTGGTTTCAAGTAGGTTGCCTTTTTATGTATGGTGGTTCATGGATTTGCTGAAGATCGTATGCCGAATTCTTCCAAGTAAACTTTCAGATTCACTGGAACTGTTTCCAGATTAATTTTTTCTTTTGTCATTTAGGTAACTTTTTATTGTAAAAAATGTAAGACTTTGAGCTGAATAGGCATTTGTTTTATTTTAAAAGAGATTTTTCAAAGGTGTTTTTTTTTAATTCTAAGGAATGAAATTTCAGTTCTCATGAATATGAAAATAGATGTGCAGTAAAACATTGTGCATGAACACAATTAAATATTTTTTTTATTTCCCAAAATGTTGCATGCCTTTACTTTCTTGTTATTGTATTTTTCTATTTTTTTTCTTAATGCTTGGTAATGTCTTTTTTTTTAATTTTCAGGCTTTGTCTTCTCAATTTATTGTCTCTGTGGCAAAGTAAGTCTGACATACATTAGTGTATTGATACAGTCTGAGGCATTTTTTCAGCTAGTCATTGAATTAACAGAATTTGATGGTAGCCTATTTACATGGAAAACAAAAACAAAATACTCAGCAATCAGAAAAAATCCCACAATGGTACAGAATAGAAAATCTGCTAACAAACATTTGAAGTTTCAAACCTAAAGAAGGACCATTGGCACACAGAGAGTTGCCTGTGTGGCTTGCTAAATTGTTTTAAGGTGTCAGGATGTAAGTTTTTGAATGCAGACTAAAGGGTTCTCTATTAAAAGACAAAGCAGCAAGAAACAATTCAATACCATGCTCCAGAGGTGCTCCAAGTGACTGAGAGGGTGAGAGCCTGGTAGTCTATAGATCAGAGAGTTGTGCAAATATATTTTGCCTTGTTATAATGGCATGTATAAATTGGACCTCTATTTAGCAAGGAGATAAGTAAGAGGAACTTTTCAGTTCTCTTTAGATCTTGTCTTTAGGTTCTGTTTTCTAATACTTCCATGATTTTGCTTTTCAGTAAAAGCACTAGCTCACATCTTTATGAGGATAAAATCAGTCTAAAAAAAAAGGAAAGTTTTAAAATGTATCCCTATTTACTTTTCTGCTGAAATCCAAGAATGCATCTGATTGCAACAAAGGTGATTTAATGAAGAACTGAGAATTAAGGTGACACTTTGGGTGGTTATTCTTACTATGTCAAGTGTAACATTACTAAAAAAAAAGTTTGGAATTTGTTTAGATGCTCTGTCTGGAAGATGCACTTCTGTATTTTTCTGCCTTAAGCATAAAAGCTGTAACAGCCCGTCTGTAGTTATACAGAATCTTATCTTGCTATTTAAAAGTAACTAGTGTCTTGTTCCATGTGATGGAGAAATAAGTGGGTTGGCTAGACGTCAGCAAGGAGGTGGGGAAAAAAGCTTCTTTGTATTATGTTCAAAAGATACTAACACTTAAAGTTCATAGCTGACATGTCTGGTCCTTTTCCCAGTGTCCCAGTGATAGTTACAATGAAACAGAGATGCTGTGATAAGGAGATGCGGAGAATATTAGGCTTTAGGAAGAAGTTTAGATTGAAACTGAAGTCAGAGGTAAAGCAAACACTAAAAGATATTTCACAAAAAAAACCCCTTATTAGTAGTATTAAATATATTCAGAAAAATTGTTTACATTTCAAAGATTTCAAAGCATTATATTTTAATAAACTGGACTATCAATGTAACTATACTTCTTGCTACTGTGAAAGTATAGAGCTGTAAACTGGGTTGTATCACACTGACTTTATGTTTGGCTGAACAGAGGCATATACACATTCAGTGACTTTTCCCTCCTACAGTTCAGTGGCACTGAGAAACTTAAACCAGGAGCCCTGATGTCCAGAGTACTTCTCTCTTCTTCTCACAGTAATTCCTTTTGACCTGTCCAGAATTAATTACCATCTGTCTCACACTATCTTCCTAGCTGAAGGTGAACTAACAGTAATAACATGGAGGCTACAATAATGCCTACCAGCAGATTTCATTGGGCTGTTGCCAAACTGACAGGGTCCCATCTGCTTTTTCAGGACATGTTGCATCAAACTCAGGTGCTCTCTTAATGACCTGACATAACTATTTAAAGAGATGTTTATGATTATAATATATTGCTGTCTTAATTACAGCAGCAGAGATTAGTTCTCTTTATAGTCTTATGCTGTTTGTTTTTCTTGCTGCAGTCTTCTTACCTACTCCTTCTGCATATAAATTATATCATATTAGATGCCCTTAGATCAATCCAAATTCAGATATGGTGTTTAAGGGAGCCTAACATTTAATTTCTTGTATGAATGCACACCAGAATGGAGGTATTTCCTTCCTTCCCTAATAAATGGTAAGTGTGAGAATCTTTACTGCCCTGAACTCAGTTTGAATGCTATTAAACACATGGACTGTAGGGGAAATATGCATTTGAAACTGTGAACGAAGCTGTTTTCTTTGCCTTCCAGGTCCACCTGAGTTAGTGAACTATCTTTAAATTGAAACTGTTAAAGAACAACTGAGGATGTTTAGTATTCCCAGGTCACTGGTGAAGGGAGAAAATGTAAAATCCAGAACTGCAGAGAACCACAGTTTTAACATTTGAGTGAAACATCAAGACAACTCCTATAATCCATAAGAGGATTTTGCACTTTTATAATGTAATTCAAATGGGTGGTATTCCCTAATCTGTCAAAATGTCTCCATATTTTCTATGGTTATAAAGGGAGGTTAGGGTGACTGGGTATCCACAACATAGATGTCTACGTGAGCTACAGGTAGAGCTCAATAACACCTCTCCCTTTCATGAAAACGGTGGTTCAAATTTACTGAAGATTCATCATTCCACTGACCAGTCAGTTGCGATGAGCTGAAAAGAAGTACTTACATGTCATTTAGCATATGCAAAGTTGAAGAAGGTGTGTTGGAGGAATTTCACTCCCTTTGGAAGCCAGGTAAATCTTCCTGTTTCTAATGTTTTTTTTAGCTTCAGCATCAGCATATTCTATGGTCTCACACATAGTAAGATATTCAAGAGAGCTAATCACCATCTTAGAAAATATATGTCGGAAGAACTTCTTGACCACTCTCCTTCACTTCCTACTTTGCCATTTTTGCCGAATTGCAGTGCTGGTACACAAAATGACTAATCTTTTTTTTTTTTTTCTCTGAAACCTTTTCCATAATGACCTCATTACATGAGATTCTAAGACATTTATGCCATTGGAGTCAGAAATTGCCCCGGAATTGCTACCCATTAGACTTTTTTTTAATGATAGACCCGTTGATGACTAAACTCCCAGTTCCTTTCACATTGTGAATCTGTGAGCAAGGTTTCTGATACAACTGGAGCATAGCCAAAGGCTATTCCTTAGAGCCTGTGGGACCCCACACTTGAGATTTCCAACATCTTCATGAATTGCCAGACACTCTTACACAGGCCATCCACGGGATACCTGCAAGATAAACATGTTGATGTCATATGGGAAAGAAAGAAAAAAATCCTTAGATTATGGTTACTCTGGAATTGCTTTTCAATGTAGTATAAACTTTGATTTTAAGTCTAAGCAAATGAAATTGAGCAAAATTTGGAGCAGTTGTAGTGTTGAGAAAGAAAATTAAGATTTTTGTCTATGTCCTAATAGCATAGTAGGCTAATGCAGGCACTACTGCATTAGAAAACAGGATTTTTAGCCAGTCAAGAAAAAAATAGTGTCATATGTATCATGCAATGTTTTCTTTTATGTATCATAAAAAATCCAAAAAGAAAATCCAAAACAAAAATAAGTTTGGAGAGTTTGTAATCTTTATTAGGATTACACAACTGTGCTTGATATCTCTTTTAGTTCCTGGAAGGCTGAGAAATCTTACATGGTACATCAATTCACTGAGTAAGAATGGCTTCAAATGAAAATTCTCCATGTGTAATCAAACTTAAATTTAGATTCAACTGTCTTTACATTGGTTTCCATCTGGGTCTGTCAGTGTCACTTCTGTGATACACTCAGACCTTTAGCTTTCATGTATAGAATATGCATAACTTGTGCCAGATCATTCACAAAGCAGTCTATTTCAGATTTATAGTGTCAAAGTGGCATGTCTCAGTTATACTGATGCTGTTCAGTTTACATCTCCCAACCAAACTTCTTTGAAGTGACTATCAACATTCACATTTCTACATAGATGTGTGCATGCATTTGAGATTATGTGTCACCAAACTCAGCTGACCTGTTAGCTGCAGCTAGAAGACTGCCAGTGTTGGTAGTATTGAAGCTAATGATGGAAACTATCTATCATAGGTCACCTTTTCCCTCTCCATATTTTAAAATGATGCTAAATGGATTTTTCTTTCAGCAGGCTTTATTATCGTTCTGTATCTACTTGGTGTACATGGATGAGCCTAATAGGAGAATTTGTCTCACCAGACAGCCATCATTTGCTTTCAAGGAAGTGCCTCTAACTACAGTTGCTTTAGGAGACAGAGGGAGGAAGGAAGGAAGGAATCAAAACTGTAAAACTATTAGGGTTCAAAGGGTCAATAGTCTTTCATTTTGTGTGCTTGAGATTAACTTGTCTGTCTGACATTTTAATTGAGACAAAGTCTAAAACCCTCTAACCCTCTTTTATATTGTCTCTGTGACATCTTTTCTTAGGTGTCAATTAAAATGTTCTCATCGTAGACAGAGAGAAAGAAACGAAAGTGATGAAACAAGTGGGAGTGTAACATTCCTATAATCATATAATCAGAGAGACAAATTAGCCACAAGAGGAGTCAAAGTGAGAAATGACATCTGTACAACAAAGAAATATAAAGGCACCGGTATTTCATTAGAGTTTGTTAGCTGCAAGGAAATGGAGCATGAGAGAAAAGCATGGCTTTGTTGAGAAGAGGAAGTCAGCCATTTATATTCCAAGCCTTATAGTCCCAAAATGTTTGCAATCTCAGATTCACCTTTCCCACCCAATTCAACCTTGTTAAAAATAATGTTACTTCACTGCTGTTTTGCATATGCATGTTTTCTCAGCCTCTCTCCCTGTCACTGTCTGTCAAAGAAAGAAGAAACCATTTCAGTTATTTGCCAATATGAAAACTATATCCCTGATAATGAGATTCCTTCCTCTCTATCCTCTTCCCTTTAACCTAGATGAGTTTCTGAGACTTCCCCCCCCATCTCCCATAGCAACAGTATATATAATTTTTTTTATTCCTGATATGATGGAACAGTATGTTACTGGTCTTTAGTAGGGATCAAACTTGATGTGAGTCAAGTGAACTTGAGGGATCACCGACTGAATACAGGACTGCCAGCCAAATGGTCAGCTCAAATTCCCTCAAGCCATTTTTACTATAAATTGTAACTTTGATATTACAATTACTTTGGTACTACAACCCTCAGTTTCATCTGGAACACCCTTTAGTACTGGACCTGATGACTCCGCAAATGGCATAGAGATAATCTCACACACATTCAGGCTGGATCCCGGGAGGTGTAATCCAGGCTAAATTTAACATTACGCTCAAAATTCTGGACACAGCCACCATCAAACTACATCTGATTCATTTGTCTAAGAGAAAGGTAAGCCAGCCAGGGAGGGCTTCACAGGAGAGGCTTAGCCATATTTGCCTACAATGTGAAAAAAAAAAAGTAGCTGGTAAAGGAGTATCTGAATTTCTGCCACTCATGGGCAAAACATCTGAACAGAAGGTCAGTGTGTATGGCCAATTCATCTTACATTTCTATGACAACATAACTGGTACATTTTGATTACTGGATATTTTATAAACCGTTGTCTAAATGTTGACACTCTTCCTGTAGTTTATCTCTTCGTAGTGATTTGTCGTATGTCAAAATGTGAATTTTTTTCAGTTCTCGTTTACTTTATCCCTTACAGTTTGGTGTTTTATGTATTTTGTATTCTAAACCACTCCTAGACTCACAGGACAGCTTGTAACTCTACCATTTCAAAATACCAAAATCCAAATATCACATCATATAGAGCTCTCTCACTGCCTTCAAAAATTAACCTACAGTGCTGGGACATTTTTTTATACTTCTATAGAAGTGTATTTCAGATAAAAGTCTTCTTAACCAGTGTTTCAAAATCTATTGTCACCCAAAATAATCCATTACCATTATGCTTGGTTTGAATAAGCAGCCTATAGCAACTATATACACTTACTTGACTTAGATGTTTGCATGAAGCATGTGTATTAATTAATATATTAAATGGTTATGGAAAGTAAGGTTCAATGTAGGAAATATTTCATGCTGAAACATACTAATAAATTACCAAGAGGGAAAGGGTAAGATTAAGTATGAGTTATTTACTAGCGAGTCAAGTGGAGCAGATGAGACCTTGTTAAAAGGTGTTCTTCATGCAATGCCATGGCATAGCTACAAGCTGGAGACATTGTGGCAGCTTGAGATGTGTCCTTCCTTTTTTATAAATCAACAGGTAAAAGATCTTTATGCCTATTATATTTATGTCAAATAGAAAGCTGTTACCACATGGATCAAGATTTTAAGTAACTAGAGGCAATAAAAAGACCTCTTTAGTATTCAGTAAGGGATTGGACTACATCCTTAAACCCCAACAGTCTCAATGTGTGTGTCACACTGATTTGTTTATCAGTGGTAAGGAAGATTGACCACACATGAAGAAATCTGATATACCAAACAAGATTAAGTACTATGAAAGAATGACTTTTACAGCAGCGCTTGATTAATCCCTTCCAGAGTGGAAAGGTCTTTTCTTTTTTCAGATAAACCCTCTCCTTGATGATGGGTCAGCTACAGCAGACTTGTCTCAGCTATATGATGTTTTACCTGTAATAAATAATAAAACATGCTTATTCAGTACGATGTTGCATTCTGTCGACAGTTATGTCACATTTGACATAAACCTATTCAACCTTTTGATTTGGCAATGAAAGTAAATATGTGAGAGTTATGTGAGATTCTCTTAAGAGAAAGGACATGGTTTCTTGTAACTACCTGCGACGTGGACAGTTCAATAAATGTCTTAAACATCCCAGTGACCTGAAGTTATTCTGGGATGTATTAGTATCTCCAGTTCCAAAGATTTTCTGTTGTCTCCACAGATATCAGAAGCTTCAGGGGCTAGACAAGGGTCCTTTTCAAATTTTGTATCATCTTTAGCCTTTCATGCACCAGCTGTGAAAATCAATTAGCCTTGGTGAAACTAAGCTGCTGTATGTTTTCTATAATGAAAATACCAACTGCGCTTTAGTAATTTTCTCTGTCTGCAAAAAGAAGGATGGTGCTTCTGAATTTCTTTCTTACACTTTTTGCTACATAGAATTGCATTTTTACTTCTGCTTTTGAAAGTTACCAGATGTGCCAGACAGATTAACACAGGATGCTGTTTAGAAAGGCAGGAAAGCTATACTGTAACACAGTCCTGACATTTGTGATTCCCTAAGGCTAGTATGAAGCCAGCTCTCAAACTAAAAAGCATCTGATTGGGTTCCAAAGTGAACTTACACTAATTCCTCGATAATATTGTGATGCCCAGCAATTCCTTGGGAATTTACAAGCTGTCCTCTTACAAATGTCTTCTGCTTCTTTCTTTGCTTAGGAGAATGGCACAGCATCTTTGGACTTGAGAAACTTGAAGACAGTGTTTGAAGGAGAGGATAAGAAAAATCTCAGTCTGTGCACTGATAGTGAAGTGGGAGCTGGCCTCTTCTCCCGGGCAACTAGCGATAGGACAAGAGGACATAGCCTCAAGCTTCGCCAGGGGAGGTTCAGGTTGGACATTAGGAAGAATTTCTTTTCAGAAAGGGTTATTAGATATTGGAATGGGCTGCCCAGGGAGGTGGTGGAGTCCCCATCTCTGGATGTGTTTAAGAAAAGACTGGACATGGCACTTAGTGCCATGGTCTAGTTGACATGGTGGTGTCAGGGCAACGGTTGGACTCGATGATCCCAGAGGTCTCATCCAACCTGGTTGATTCTGTGATTCTGTGATTCTGTGATTGCAACTTTATAGCCAAATAGAGAGGTGCCTCCGCCTAGCATCTGATATAACTGAATTCAGCATAAATAAGAACAGGAATGAAAAAAATGCACTTTAAAAGCTCCAATGTTTATTATCTCTCAGTCATTGCAGGTGTGACTTTGTGAATTTACCTTCTCTCCCTTTTCCCTTTCCCTTTCCCTTTCCCTTTCCCTTTCCCTTTCCCTTTCCCTTTCCCTCTCAAGAGTCTTAAGTTTCTTTGGTTCCTTCTATTCTACTTTTAGCAGGCCTACACAAATCTAGGAACAAATCAGGAATGGATCTGATTTAGATATATATCGTTGGAATAATTCATTGTTTAAGAGTCGCTCTTCAGAGAGTTTGTTCTCCCCATTAAGAACGCACTGACTTGCTGAGAAGCGTCTAAGTTTCCTTCACTGTGTCAGAGGGAAGAGTGCTTTTGTTTAGCAGACAAATTACATGTAGAGTAAAATCCCCAAATATGCCTATTAACTTATAGTATTATATCCTAGCAACTTTCTGAGCTCTTATTCACACTGAAGTGTGAATAAGAACTGAAATACCAGTCAGTTGCTTCTCACAAAACACCAGAGGGAAGAGGACCTCCCTGTAATTTAATTTTCTGAATGATAATAGCATTAATTAATTCCTCAATTCAAACACATCCTTAGTTCTCTTAATTTCTGAAGAAATCCTGTTACCATTGGGCTTGACTTCAAGAAAAAAAAAAAAGAAAGAGTAAGAATTCTAAACATTGTGCAGCAATCCAACTAGACACCTCCAAATACAACGGTCCATCCTCTCCTTAAAATCAGAACTAGAGAATCACAGCCCTTATTCGATCAAGGAAGGAGTATGGGGAAAATGTTGAAAGTAAGTATATAAAACCTGCAATCTCAGCAGAGGCCGTGTAAATATAAGTTGAGTCATCATTCTATGGCAGTCTTCTGCTGTGAAACAGTTATATGTTCAGCAGATAGAAGCATCCAAGTTACACCTCGATTCTATGTCTGGAAATGGAAGGAAAGGCAGCACAGGATAAGGAGGTCTGGCACCAGTTCTGGATTTGGATAAATAATAAATGCAATGGGATTTTTGTCCTCATGGTTACAGGATTATGTATCAGTAGAAAATCCAGTGAACTGAACTGAAAGAGCAATACAAGTCAGAACAACCAATTCTGTGGTAATTTCACTTTTTTTATTAAAACAAGAAATTAGAATGGTGTGAAAAAGTGATGATTTGGTTATTCTTGTATAAATTCCTACTTTTTTCTGTACTTCCTAGGTATGTTTTGCTTCTATAAAACCTTCATAAAATAGATCAAACCTGAATATATTATCTCTGAAGTTTATTCAAAAAAATTGAGTTGTTTACAGTACTTACTGCAAAAAAAAATTGTGAAGACTTGTAAATTACATCATAGATCACCTAAAAATGAGTGAATTAGACTTCTAATGTTTTGTTTGGTATTTGGCAGTACAGGGAAATGTACTGGAAATACAAAAAGTCAGGGTTAGTTAGACATTTAAAATAAATTGTATTAATACTGTTCATGTGTGTACAAGAGAGACTACAGAGAAAGAACAGGTGTTTCAAATATGTAAATCTTCTCTGTCATGTTACATTTGTTGAAGGTTGCTTTCACTTATGTTTTGCTTGTTTCCTGGATATGAGAGACAGACAGTTTACATGAACAGTGATTTTACATTATGTGATCTTCAGTTATTTTTCTCCATTTGCAGAGGCAAATTGTAGGGTATATCAGAATAGGAATTCACCTCCACAGTTCTGCATCACTAAGGTGAACAAAAATCTAAAGATATATGAGGCATTGCAGCAGTAATTAGCCTGGAATACTTTTGCTGCTCTTAATGTACTGATAAAGTTTCAAACATCTCTTTCCTAATTTATGTAGAAATATGTTTTATATACTGCAATTATCTGATCATTCAATAAACAAGGCTTTTCTGTCCAACATAGGAAAAAGTCGGAAAATTCTATCAATAGAGATGGAAAAAAAATAAACTTGTGAAATGTACTTCTTTTGGAACTTTTTTAAAAATGAAAAATTTGTCCAAGAACTAGGGATTTTCGTCAATTTTGGGCTAGAGGAAGTTAATGGAGTCTGATGTTTTTTATCCCAACCAAAGTGCAATGTATCTGTTCCTTCTTCATTGCACTATTAATTTACGGAATCAGCTTCAAAAGAGTTCTGAATCCATCCATATATTATAATATGTGTTATTACTTAAAAACATACATCAATTATTCAAAATACCAATAAACAGAGAAGACTTACTGTCTTAAGGCAAAGTTACCCAAAATCAACAGCTCTGTGAGCTTGTCCCAATGTCGTCTGATCAAGCAGCATGTGAGCTGACTATAACAATGAAACTGCAGTTCCATTAACTGCCTTCATCCCAGTACAGTTGATATATTAGTCTAACGTAAATCTGTCCTTCTTGGATCAGGTGACATAAGGAATCTTGACACAGCATTTCATTGCACAACAGCAGAAAGCTAATAGGAGCCTAAGAAAGGCATGTGTCCAAGTACCACTGGCTTTAAATAAGCAGCCAGCTCCTCTCAGTTGTTAAAAATCCCGGTCATCACCATAGACTATGAAATTTTCTGCCTGCTGAAAAAAGAGTATCAAAAGGTGAGCACTGTGGGAGTCACGAAGAGATATTTCAGCAACAGAATAATTCCATGAATCAACAAGAGCAAAACCAAATTTGTGGGCCAAACTCTCTACTAGCATAATGTTCTCAAGAGACCATCTGGCCCAACGTTATTATGAATGATTACTTATTTATCCAGCCTTGCAGTCATCAAGCACCACTACTGAGGTAGGTTGTTAGAAGTTAAGGACTACATGCTGCTTTATATGCCGATTTTTTGCCAACATAATGCTCTATGTGTTAATAATTTAAAGATTCTAAAAACATTCTTATCAAGTATTATTTTATGCACTTAATATCAAAGAGGATTTGCATAAATTAATGATAAGTATTTTTTCTTGTTCCATTGCACATTTTACCACCTTCACATAGTTTCTAATAATCACACTGTTCTCATCAGCCTTATTTTCCAGGTCACACAGGAGATTTTTTCTTTTGAATGGTAAAGCTTTGATTCACATTTGCAACCCAGGTTGGAAGGTTTTTGTCCATATTAATCCCAGAAACAAAAGCTCTACCAACTCCACTGAGGTCAAGTGATGTTCCAATAACTCAGGCTTTTGCATCACACTGTTCAAACTGCCCAGAGAGAGAAAGACAAGATGGACAAGGTGGAAACTTGCCAATGTGGAACTGAATAGAAAGCAATAGGATTTTTAGAATAATCCCCATATTTTACTGAATAACAATTTTATGATAATAAAATTACAGCAGCCTGTTTTATTAAATTGTTTTCCTCTCATGATCGTTTAATTCCTATATGAGTTTGTTAGCCTTTATGAAGAGGAAGAAAAATAGCTTTCAAAGGTAAAGAGATCTTCAAATCAATTAGGAACGTGTGGTCCACTTACTACAAATTTTGCTGCTTATCTATAAAATTAAATCTACAGAAAGGTCTCATGTCTTAATTAAAATCACACATTTCCAATAAAACATTCTGAAGCCAGCAACTGAAGGAAAGTAATTAACAGAAATCAGTAATTCTGAAGCTTAATGTCATGGTTCTAAAGACTTTTTTTTTTTCTCAAAATATTCCATCTAAATATCTTTTTCTCATTCTTATTAATAATTACTCTGAAACTAAATGCATATTAATTCTGAAACACCTACTTTTGAGAAATGTCTTCAGAAGGTATAGTTCTATTTTTTTCCTTTTCTTTTTACTTTAAAAACAAAAAGGTTTTTCAGGGTTTTGTTTCTTTTTTTTTTTAGTTTGTTTGTCCATTGCCCAGTAAACATGAGTTCATAAACAGCCAAGTTCCCCATTAGATCAATTCCTTTTAGAAAATTTGGCAATTTTGGATAAGCAATGAGGAAAATGTATTCAAAGGTACATCTGCAAATCCATTGATAAAATAGAGAGCTATTTGGAGAGTGGGGAAAAAAAAATCCTTCAGAGTACGTACTGACCTGTTTAGATTGTTACAAGATGGTGTTAAAAGATTATTGTTTTATACTGCTTCTATACTCTTTTTCTGAGAATCACTGTATGTCAGGTAATAGAATTTCAGTATCTGTGATCTCCTACGCTTACAGAGAAGTCTTCTATGCTTTGAGTATGTTAAGTTGATTCTTTCCCCTGAGAACAATAATTTTAGTCATTTATAGTCATGCACAACCAGAGGGCACTGACTGAGATCCTCTTTGTATATGCTACATATGTTTTTAATACTGCCTGTTTCACGAACTCTGGATTTTGGGACTTCGTTTCCTTTTCTCATCACCTTTCTTGGCTCAAGGGGGAAATTCAAGGCACCAGAGAACATCAAATTCATCACTTCTTGAAAATGCAGTGAGACCTCAAGACAGACTGATTGCTTTAGAAATTAATTTAAATAAAAGTAATTAGTTAATGTTCTTTAAAAATAATAATTTACCTCTGCAGAGAAATCCTTCTGGTGATTCAAAACTTACTGGAATGATCCCTGAGGGTGATCCAATAGCACAAGAATAAATACACCATTAACAAATTACACATAATGACTCTAAGACATGTCAGTTATGATGCCGTTCAGGTGATTTACTAGATTTACTAGAAAGAGTCTACTTCTAATCTGTATTTATTAGAGAAAACATTGTATGTATGTAGTACATAATATGCAGTTTTAAATCTTGTACCATGATACAATAATTCCAACACTATCTCTCTTTCTAAAAAGAGGAAAACATTGAACCTTGAAAACAGTCTGTATTACATAAAATTTATATCAAAGATTTCCTGAATTTTCCCAGACTTCATGAACTTAAAGCCTGATTTGAAGATTTTACTTCTGGAATTACGTTAATTGAATCCTCATTTTGATTTCACTTCTAGTGTTGTCTAACAGAAGAAGCGCAAATGAAGACATACTTTTATACTAACAATTAGGAAGGAAGAGAAAGGAGAATGAAGAAAGATTGCCTGATTGTGCCCTGGAGCTGAATAAAAGTGTATTTTTTTTGTGTGTTCTTCTTGCATCCAAAACATTAGGAGATTTTTATTACTCAAAAACTCATAGGTACAAGAGACATGGAGTTTCTCTGAAAAGGGAAAATCTATAGTGCCATAAGCAAGCACTTTCTCTTGCTCTCCATTCATTGATATTACATAAACCACCTTAGATGGTATAGTTCTATAGCAAAATAGCATTGGTACATAAAAAGTCAGAGAAAAAAACAAACAAAACTGAAAATGCCTACCCAACTACCCAACACAGTAAACTAGAGAAGGAATAAATGATATATTTTATTCACTTAGAAAACATGGTTCTTTTGAAAGCCACAAATAAGCCTATGATATCACATCACACAGTTGACAGTTTTCAGCACTATCTTTTACTATTGTGGGCATTGGTACAGACTAGTCTTAGGCCTGTGTGAGGATTTGCTGCATAAGGAGCAACTCTAATGTTGGCTGGGTAGTCAGAGAACTCTCTGTTCCTGCAGTTCTGAAAAGTATCCTCTAATCAGAGCTTGGAGCAGCTTGCTACAAACTCTTGCTCTCTATCTACAATCACTTTATTTCTTTTTTAATCCACTGGACTTTTTTTTGTCTATTTCATACCTACAACCCTGCTCTTCACCTTCCCTCCTCTTTCCATGAATTTTAGATGTCATTAACAAGTACATCTTAAAAAAAAAACAAATTGGAGATTACTTCATTCTTTCTGCAATTGTTTTATCTTGGTGCTATTAAGAAGGTCCCACATGCTTGTGTACCTCTTCGTAATTTGTGATGAATACTGTATGAAAGGAATTTAACTTCTATTGCCTAGTATAATGTAGTTCCATTCTGCATTGCCCTTTAAGTGCTTTCCTAATAAGTACTATTAATAATAAGACCTGTAATAGGCCATGTTCTTTTCTTAGTTGCACAGCTGTGAATTACTGCTCTTTCTATAACAAATAATTCATTTTTTTTTGGTATTAATCTGATCAGAAAAAAGTTTGCTTGCTTGTTTGTTTTCTTTTGATTACTGGATGTCTCAAATGTTTGATGGGCTAAACAAATGTCCAATAAATTAGTATGGACTTCATTTTTTTGGCCTAAATCCAATAATTCATTTGAACCTGACAGACATGACAATGGAGAAGACATCAACATGAGCAGAGTTGAATCACGTTGTTCTGGGCACTCTGAACCACAAGTCCTTGTGTGCAAACACTCTGACGATCCCCGCTGAGCAGAAAGTATCAGGAGATAGAATTGGTGAAGAATGACTAACTAAAGGCTGATCTTTGGCTTTGATAACTCCAGTGTACCTGGAAGAAATTAGAAATGTGTGACATGGGATATTAGAGTTCCCTGCTTAAATGAATCCTTGTTACTACTTCTTGCTTTTCTCCAAACTCCAAAAGAAAAGGGAAAACAAGAAGGAATTATACATTGCTGAGTACCCATCACCAAGATAACAGTGCAATGAAAAACTATGAGATTACCCTACAGTCTCACATGTGACATCTACAAGAAAGGGCTGCTACAGCTAAAGAAAATAACCTGCCATTTGGTGCTCTTGGTCTAGATGGAGATTTGGAAAAAGAAAAAACACACAGCCAAAAAAACACCAAAACCATACTGCTTTGTCATACATACTACATATTACATTGTCATATATATATATATATAAAGGCTATGCCTGTAGTTCTTCAATAAGCCTTCATATTATTTTTTTAAGAAGACATGCATGAAAGTGATATCTCAGAGGCTTGGGTTTTTTTATGATTTTTCTTCACAATTTATTTATTGAAGTTGAACTTTAAATGAAAGAAAATTCTATTTTCGTTTGTGCAGTGTAGTAATACAGTGCAACACTGGAAGCAAGAAAATGTTCCCTTTTTGTCTTTCATGTTCATTTGCACAACAAATATATTGTCAAATTTGTGCTCAGTCCAGGAGCTAAAAGTTAATGTCAGGTCTTCAGTTTATATAAAAAATATTACTTGGATGATTCAGTGCTAATTTGCACCAGCAGAGAAGATGTGGACTGAAATACGTACAATGACATATCTCATCTGAAGGGAGAATGCAGGCATCACAAAGGGTTTCTGTGATTCTGTGATTCTGTTTGCCAATTGTGAGCCACAGGGAGTGTAGGAGGCTAATGCAATATAATTTTACTTTTGTGGATCTGGCCCCAAATCTTATCAATACAAAGTCGTGATATCTTTGGTATCAATTAAGAATAAATTTGAAATTTTATTTTGTTTTGCGTAATTTTCAACCTCACCCTATTCCTGTGCATCACAAAACTGCAGATCTATTTGTAACATGTTTTAGTCGTAGCTGTACTAATTCAGGAGCATTTCACATCCAAATTAATGTATACAAATAACAGGGTAAAAGAGTGTGATTGTCTGACTCTGATATTATCAGGCTGCCTATTTTTTAAAACAAAATTTCCTTTTTCTCAGTAAATAACAGGCACTATCTTGTTTTGATATCTCATCCTGCAAATGTGAATTCATGTTTACATTTAACCATAACTGGAGTACTTTTGCGGCAGTGAAATTAGGGATTTTTTGTGAAATTAAAGAAGTGTGTAAATGTTTGTGACATCAAGAGAATTCAGAGAGAAACAGTACCATATGTCAGAAGGTTTGTAAGTCAGCAGATTGTGAATCTCCTGCTCTGACTGCTGTGGTATCTTTAGTGTTTTCTACTTCAAATTAACGAAGCTCTCTCCAAATTAAGTAAACTCTCAGGTAAAACTTTCAAGTCTAGATCTTTCCAGAAGCAGGTTATCTGTATTACTCTGTGCAACTAAAGTAATTTAAACTAAAAAAATCAAATATCTCCTAATAGGAGGAAGATGATCTTGCATTTAAGAGTACTGAACTAGAATTTGATGTATTTGGATTCAGTTTCTAACTTTTCTTCTGACTGTGTTTCTATGACACAGAGCAGTCTCCATGGACTAGAAAAGCTCTCATCAAATACAATGGAAGAATGCTGTAATTTAAGCTTTGGGGTCTGCAGTTTCATTCTGTTACACTGAGATTGTGATCCTTCCCACTTGTGAAAAAAACATACTGAGGTGAAATATAGAATCCTTTGGAGCCATGGAAGTTTGGTAATAAAAGTAGCTCTACGTAACTGCACAGACAGATGTAACTACCTAATTTGCTGTCTTGCACATTGAAACAGATGTAAACAGAAGCACATCTTCAGTGCTTTACACAGTGTCAGAGTGAATGTCAATGTGCATTATGACTATTAATCTAATAAACGAAGACACATAGAGTTTGTCCAAACTCTTTACTATTGCAGATGCATGATGAAATGGAAGATTTAGAAGATTTTATTTTACTTAAATCATTAAACCAAAGTAATTTGTTTTTTCTGCCCTATTATTTTACTCCAGCACTTTTCTATTAGCATTTAATCTCTGCGTGTTTTGCGACTTTTTTGGTACTAAAGCAGTACTATATTAATGTCTCTACATTAATTTAGTTCTCTCATGGGTCTGACACACCAAACAGATATTGCAGGTACTGGCCAAATTTCAGGAGAATACATTGATCTCTAGAGTAAACCTTCTCCACTTGAGAGCATTCTTACTTAATAGTAAGTTTAGCATCATTAATTCTGTGATCTTCTGTTATGGCAACCTACAATAGAATAAAAAATTACTTTTTTTTCCTTTTCCTTTTTTCCTTTTTTTTTTTGTTTTTCTGCTTTTTATTTTTTTTAATTTTATTTTTATTTATTTATCTTTGTTTAACATCTGTTTCATTCCACGTGGTAACATCTCTCTGAAACAACACAAGTGCTAGAATCATAGAATCATAGAATAGTTTGGGTTGGAAGGGGTCTTTAAAGGTCATCTAGCACAAAATCCCCTGCAATGAGCAGAGACATCTTCAACTAGATCAGGTTACTCAGAGCTCGGTCCAACCTGATCTTCAACATTTCCAGGGATGAGGCATCTAACACCTCTCTGGGCAACCTGTTCCAGTGTTTCATCACCCTTATCACAAAAAATTTCTTACTTGTATCTAGTCTGAATCTACTTTCTTTTAGTTTAAAATCATTACCCCTTGTCCTATTGCTACAAGCACTACTAAGCAGTTTGCCCCCATCTTTCTTATAAGCCTCCTTTAAGTATTGAAAGGCTGCAATAAGATGTCCCTGGAGCCTTCTCTTCTCCAGGCTAAACAACTCCAACTCTCTCAGCCTTTCCTCATAGGAGAGGTGTTCCATCCCTCTGATCATTTTTGTGGCCCTCCTCTGGACCCGCTCCAAATGGTCCATCTCTTTCCTGTGCTGGGGACTCCAGAGCTGGAGGAAGTACTCCAGGTGGGGTCTCACCAGAGCAGAGCGGAGGGGCAGAATCACCTCCCTCAACATGCTGGCCATGCTTCTTTTGTTGCAGTCCAGGATACAGTTGGCTTTCTGCGCTGCAAGCACACATTGCTGGCTCCTGTTGAGCTTCTCATCAACCATCACCCCCAAGTCCTCTTCAGGACTGCTCTCAATCCCTTCATCCCCCAGCCTGTATTGATACTAGAGATTGCCCTGACCCAGGTGCAGGACTTTGCACTTGGCCTTGTTGAACTTCATGACATTCACATGAGGCCACTTCTCAAGCTTGTCCCGGCCCCTCTGGATGGTATCCCTACCCTTAAGCATGTCAACAGCACCACACAGCTTGGTGTCATCTGCAAATTTGCTGACGGTGCACTTGATCCCACTGTCTCTGTCATTGATGAAGATATTAAACAGTACTGGTCCCAATATGGAACCCTGAGGGATGCCACTTGTCAGTGACTTCCATCTGGACAGTGAGCTGTTGACCACTACCCTCTGGATATCACCATCCAACCAATTCCTCACCCACCAAACAGTCCACCCATCAAATCCATCTCTCTCTAATTTAGAGAGAAGGATGTTGTGGGGGACCATGTCAAAGGCTTTACAGAAGTCCACATAGATGACATCCGTAGCTCTTATCCACTGATGTAGTCACTCCATCATAGAAGGCCACTGGGCTGATCAGGCAGGATTTGCCCTTGGTGAAGCCATGCTGTCTGTCTTGAATCACCTCTCTGTCCTCCATATGCCTTAGCATAGCTTCTAGGAGGATGTGTTCCATGATCTTCCCAGGCACAGAGGAAAGGCTGACAGGTTGGTGGTTCCCAGGTTCCTCCTTTCTACCCTTTTGAAAAACGGGTTTAAAAATGTTTCCCTTTTTCCAGTCACCGGGGACTCCATCTGACTGCCATGACTTTTCAAATATCATGGAGAGTGGCTTGACAGCTACATCAGCCAATTCCTTCAGGATCCTGGGATGCATCTTGTCAGGTCCCATATGCTTATGTATGTTCAGGTTCCTCAGGTGGTCATGAACCTGATACTCTTACAGTGGGAAGGAGTTTGCTACCCCAGTCCCCTTCTCTCAGTCTTTCCACTCAAGAGATGTGGGAAGAGGGGTTGCCAGTGAAGACTGAGGCAAAAAACCTGTTGAGTACCTCAACCTTCTCCTCGTCCATTGCTACCAGTTTGCCAGTTGTGTTCATCATGAGGGATACGCTTTCTTTGACTTTCCTTTTCTGGCTGACATACCAGTAGAACCTCTTCTTACTATTTTTTGTGTCCCTTGCCAAGTTCAGCTCCAGCTGTGCCTTGGCCTTGCTGGCCCCATCCCTACAGAACTGGGCACCATCCCTATATTCTTCCCAGGATACCTGTCCCTGCTTCCACTGCCTGTACCTTTCCTTCTTGCCCTTTACTTTGACCATCAGGTCTTAGTCATGCCAGTCTCTTGCCTTCCTTTCCTGATTTCTTACATGTGTGGATCAAGAGCTCTTGCGCTCTACGGAAAGCATCCTTAAAGTTCTTCCAGGTCTGTTCTGCTCCCTTTGTCCCTGAGTGCGGTTTCCCAGGGGCTCCTATTGACTGACTCCTTGAACAGCTGGAAGTTTGTTTTCCTAAAATTCAGGGTCCTGACTTTAGTCTTTGCCTTTCCCATATCCCTCAGGACTGCGAACTCCACCAGTGCATGATCACTACAGCCCAGGCTACCTTCAATCTTGATGTCACCTCTTAGCTCACTTGCATTGGTAACCATCAGGTCCAGTATCGCATCCCCTCTGGTAGGGCTGCCTATTACCTGGCTTAAGAAGTTATCCTCAAAGCACTCCAGGAGTCTCCTGGATTGCCTACAGCTTGCTGTGCTACTTTTCCAGCAGATGTTGGGGTGATTGAAGTCCCCCAGCAAGATGAGAACCTGTGAGCAAGATGCCTCCTGTGCCTGGAGTAAGAAGGTTATGTTAATAGGCTCCCCTTGCTTGGGCAAGGCTCCCCTCAATCAGTGCTAGAATGGCACCAGAATTTTTTTTCGTATTTTTTAAGAAGTGTCAGACTTCAAATGGATTTGCTAGAATTACTTTAGTATCTTACATTTAAAAACATGGCTTAAAAAGTCCTTTCACATTTCTGCTCCAAAAAATTGTTTCTTGACTCACATTTTTAGAATTTGATAAAGTGAAAAAAAATTTTTAAAATGGTATTTCTCTATATTATTTGAATTTATAACTAAATATAATGAGGCATAAATGCTAAATTGTGTCATTTCACTGTAATAACTAAACATTTGTGTTATTAATGTTTCTTTGAAAATATATCAATGTTTCATTTGCTAGTGAATGCTGAAATACTGTGCGTTGGTTTTGTGCAACAACTTTTTGATATGACTGCAGGGCGCAAGAAATTAATTTTATTTCCTTGCAGGACAGCCTTGAAAAATAAGCAGTGCAACACTTCAGCTGTGTACCGTATCAAGTACATGGGTACCGTATAGACTACATGTCCGTTCTAGCCAGCTGCAAAGGCAATCATCAACCTAGAAAACAAAAGCCCATATTTCAGTGTTTTGGACTACCAGATCAGAACCTTTGTTTTACTTTGGAAGTGTTAGATTTGCTTAGTCTTCTCAAAGATTCTGCCACAGCTTTTTTCTGCTGAGATTTAATAAAGGTCAGACATGCTCTAAGTTTGTTCAATTAAACAATCACTACTAGTATCACCATGAGTAACTGCCAGTCTAAGCAGTGGTAAGACAAATCATGACAGACAAACAATGTGTTGAATATATTCTACAGTTTCCATGTCAAGCACATTACTGTTAAGTAATTTCACTATACAGCATTTTGTGATTTATGAATTAGTATATTACACCCATAGCATTGTACTAAACCTCTTGACTAAACTTTCCCATAAACCTCTGTTTTTCTTGGTGTAGTCACAGCAGACTTCTAATGAACTTTTTACTGGTACCTCAATTAACTGACATGCTTGTATATAGTCAGAACCCAAGCAAGAAAGCCAAGTCTTATTAGTATGGAAAATATAGATATTTCCCAGCCAGCTCGGTCAGGAATCCCAAGGCCCAGAGTCAGTCTTAGAAAACAGCTTTATTTCAAGAGTTCTTTGTCGGGGAAATAGAAACAAGTTGAAGAAAATATATGCATATACAAATTAGATGCTAAAATTGTTCCAACAAGGGGATTTGCCACACCCAGCTCTGTTGTTTTAAGAGAAAAAGTAATCCAGTTTTGATTAAGAAACTTGAATTTATATACTGTATTTCTTCATAAACAGTTATTTCTGCTAAAAAGTTGAATTGTTATTCTAATGCTAGAAAAAGTCGAATTGAATTGTCTGAATTATCTTGATTCTTAAAAAAAAATTACAGTTGATTAAGGAGGCAGTGACTATTCTGCCAGTTGGATAATTGTCCAGTAATTATCTAATATTTAGATGTTTAGGAAAATTGTCATGAAATAGAATACTTTGCCAAACAGAATGTATCATTTAATAAGACTTTTGCAGTATTTTCATGTGAGGTTGTTATCTACCAGAAAGATGTAATCACTGTCAGTGTCTTCACATATGAAATACGTCACAGTGCAAAACATTACAAAGTGACTTACGATACAAAGTTCTGTGTTCTTTACCTTTTTCATCTAAAAAAAGTGATTGTCAATCCAACAATGAAATTGTTATGAAATGTTTAACAGCAAAACTTTGGGAAAGTTCATAAAAAAGCTAACTTTTAATTGGTTATATGAAGGAACAGACTTTTCTCAAGGACTAGTGATTCCATTGCTTCTTATTTTGAGGTTTCTTGGACCATAGATTATGGCTGCTGAAAATAGTCTTTATTGGAAATAGATTCCTGAAGTTAAGATATTAGTATTTTATGCAGCTTTCCCAGTAAACTTTGCCGAAGAGTGGACATGGGAAATAAAATATGTATTTTCATGCCAGTAATGAAGAAGTCTAAAGGAAGGAAGCATTCTGATCTGTTTTGGATGCACATCAACTTCTTCAGTGTCTTCAAAGTTGGAAAACACATCCCTGATAAGTATAATTTTTCATGGGATTTCTACTTTTATTTGCAAATGGAGCTGCTATCTTAAAAAAACTGAAACAGATTCTTTCAAAATAACCAACAGCTTCCAAGATAAGTTTAGTTCACATTTGGTTCCAGTTTAAAACAAGAGGTTAAGCAAAAGGACTGCATGTTTCTAATTGTATCAGTATTAGATCACACATATCTACTTCATTCATGGAGACTCAGAACCCAATGCAGATAAAAAATGTCAAATTGTTATCAACCGCTAATGAAATTTTGCTCATGTGATTTGATATACTGCTGAGAGGAGGCAATGCAGCATCTGCTTCATCAGCAATTTAAGACCCTACAGGCTAATATTTATGTTTCCACACAGTAAGCAGCAGGGTTCTATGTCTTTGTGTACAAAGGAGATAATAAATAGCAAGTATTCTAACATTAGAGCTTTGTTTCCTTTTTAAACTGTCTTTTTACTGTTCTTTTTCTTGATAACTTTACAGCAATAAGAACTGAAATCTCACAAAGACCTGCACATTACCACTGCCTTATTAGTACTGTTATTTCTGAAAGCTCAAAGTTCAAAGAGCCATGGACACCCACCTTGACAAAAGACAGAAGAATGTTCTTGTATGTCTGGTTTAAATTTCTTATCCTTCATTAAGGAAATGCATAGCTTCATCAATAGTGTAATAGTGTTCTTGAACAAACAGACCTCATCTTCAAGAAACTACTGAAGTTTCAATGAAATAAGGCTGGCACATAAAGTCTCAGTATATGAATGTGTCAATAAAGATACCTCTCCATGACCTACAGGGCTCACTAGGCGTTTTGGCTTTTGTTTTCCTCTCCATATTTTCTGGGGTGTGATTTTACATGGGGTCTGCTAGCGGTTTGGAAAAAAAAATCAAAGAAAGAAAATCTTTGCACATTTCAAAATAGGTGGCAGATTGAATTAAATGATGAAAATATATTAATTGTGGCAATCTTATTTTATTGCTGTTAATTGAATTGTGCAAGAACCCTAATCAGTATTCTGTTAGAAAGTCATTTAGCACAATAAAAAATGCAAAAGGACATTAAAAGAAAGTTAGAGATAAAAAAGATTTACTGGATTATCCAGGCTACTTCTAGGTCAAAGCAGGTCACTTAGCAACAGAACATATCTTATGCTATCTCTCATGCTGCAAATACTCTGAAAAGGCTACTTCTCCTTGAAATCTCCTCTTTAGAACTTTTGCTGCTGTGATGCTTTAAACAAAATTGATGAGCTGCTGCATGGAGGGCACTATATTTCATGCTAACCAAAGCTATTCTGCTTTCTAATATTCCCCTGTTTGTTCCTTCCGATCTCCCTTGTTTTGGAGGAGGCTATTCTTCTGCCTTTATGCAGAATTTGACATGATGGAAACCTCTGCTACACCAGAACACTACCTGCTAGATAGTAACATAACAAATAAAGAAATAAATAACACTGTAGATGTAAGAGAGATTTGAGTACACGTACACACCAGTACTTTTCTGCTAGTTTCATAACTCAGTGGTGCTGGAGTACAAATTCTAATAAGATAAGTAGTCTCACTGGAATTACCAGTGTGAAGATGAATCCCATTACAGCCTGGGGCTGGCAAAGCCTGTGTTCCTATGACTGTCATCATCTACTTTCAGTGATTAGGGAAGAAATTTGAGAAAACAATGCAGGCTAATGAGTTTGTATTTTCTGGGAATGGGAGACTAATTACAAGAGATTAAATGTTTTGTATAAAATGAAGAGAGACTTGTACATTCCTTCAATAGTTGGATTTACCTAAGGAATTTTAAGATCTCTGTAGGTCTTGTCTTTATTATAAAGGAAATATATAAATTTGACTCCACAGCTGTAAATAGATATAATTCCTTAATTTACACAAGTTTAGTAGACACCTAGAGAAAAAGTCAAACATTTCAAATACTCCTCCTTTAAATGAATACAGAATTTGAACAGTATATTTGCGTTTTGTGGGGGTTTTTTTGAGTGGTTTCAAAGACACTGTACTATAAATTGATAGGTAACATCCTATTCAAATGAAATAGATGAACCAGTATTTCTAATATACTGTATTTTTCATTTACAAGCAACTGATATATCCTAAAAACTGCTGGGATTTTATGGTATCTCTTCACTGTAAGACGAAGCAAACAGAATCATACTTTTACAAGATATTCACCCTAAGCACCATATACCCTGTAAAGAACATTAAAGACTGCTGCAGGTCAAGAGGTAGACAAGGTCTCATAGGTCAAAACCCCATAGGGAAAATAAGATTATTTATTTTGCAGGCCCACTAATAGGTATGAAAATGCACATACATATTTCAAATCTGAAATCAGTCTTTCATCCTCTGGAGGCTTTTTGTTGCACCCAAATTAAAAGTTTGATTATATTAAAAATTAAGGATGCATACCTAAATCACTTTCAATGCTCTTAATATCAAACTTTGATAGTTTTATTGAAAAGGATCTGAATATAAAATTCACCCAGTCCAATATGCCTCGGTATTGTGTATGTTCCACTTAAAAATTTAGACTATATAGTACAATGAGAAATGCAAATAGATTTATTTATTTATCTTAAAGTAAATTAATCATAAATGAAGAATATTAGTTCCTTAGAAGGTGGAATATTAATGAACTTGCCAAACCACTCTCTATTATCTACTGGCAGTCCTGGTTAACTAGAGAAGTTCCAGCTGACTGGAAATTAGCAAATGTAACGCCCATCTACAAGAAGGGTCGGAAGGATGATCCAGGGAACTACAGGCCTGTCAGCCTGACCTCGATGCCAGGGACGGTGATGGAACAGATCATCCTGAGTGCCATTACATGGCACATGCAGGACAATCGGGGCATCGGGGCCAGCCAACATGGATTCATGAAAGGCAGGTCCTGCTTGACCAACCTGATCTCCTTCTATGACCAAGTGACCCGCTTAGTAGATGAGGGCAGGACTGTGGATGTAGTCTATCTAGACTTCAGTAAGGCATTCGACACTGTCTCCCACAGCATCCTCCTAGACAAACTGGCTGCCCGGGGCTTGGATGTGTGGACTCTTCGATGGGTTAAAAACTGGCTGGATGGCTGAGCCCAGAGAGTGGTGGTGAATGGGGCAAAGTCCAACTGGCGGCCGGTCACTAGCGGTGTTCCCCAGGGCTCAGTTCTGGGGCTGGTGCTGTTCAATAACTTTATAGATGATCTAGATGTAGGGATTGAGTGCACCCTCAGCAAATTTGCAGATGACACCAAGCTGGGTGGGAGTGTCGATCTGCTGGAGGGTAGGAAGGCCCTACAGAGGGATCTGGACAGGTTAGATAGATGGGCCGAGACCAACGGCATGAGGTTCAACAAGAACAAGTGCTGGGTCTTACACTTGGGCCACAACAACCCCATGCAGCGCTACAAGCTGGGGGAAGAGTGGTTAGAGAGCAGCCAGGCAGAAAGATACCTGGGGGTGCTGATTGACAGCCGGCTAAACATGAGCCAGCAGTGTGCCCAGGTGGCCAAGAAGGCCGATGGCATCCTGGCCTCTATTAAGAATAGTGTAGCCAGCTGGTCTAGGGAAGTGATCGTCCCTCTGTACTCGGCACTGGTGAGGCCGCACCTTGAATACTGTGTCCAGTTCTGGGCCCCGCACTTCAAGAAAGACGTTGAGGTGTTGGAGCGAGTCCAGAGGAGGGTGACCAAGCTGGTGAAGGGTCTGGAGGGTCTGACCTACGAGGAACGGCTGAGGGAGCTGGGGTTGTTTAGCCTGGAGAAAAGGAGGCTCCGAGGTGACCTTATTGCAGTCTACAACTACCTGAAGGGAGGTTGTAATGGAGTGGGAGTCGGCCTCTTCTCCCAGGCAACTAGCGATAGGACAACAGGACATAGCCTCAAGCTTCGCCAGGGGAGGTTCAGGTTGGACATTAGGAAGCATTTCTTCTCAGAAAGGGTCATTAGACATTGGAACGGGCTGCCCAGGGAGGTGGTGGAGTCCCCATCTCTGGATGTGTTTAAGAAAAGACTGGACATGGCACTTAGTGCCATGGTTTCATTGACATGGTGGTGTCAGGGCAATGGTTGGACTCGATGATCCCAGAGGTCTCTTCCAACCTGATTGATTCTGTGATTCTGTGAATTATTACTCCATTTGTTTACAATTTTCTGAACAGAGAAATTGGCAAATTTTTGGACTTCCATCCTTCAGGCTTCACAGTTTCCAAAAAACATGAGACAAGTTTGAAAACTGGAGAATCTAGCTTTTACTATGTTTAACTCTTCTGGTTATACAAAATATAAGAATAGTAGAACTGAAGCCTGTAAAAGAATTCCCAGATCTGAATTTATTATCCTTATATCACAGGTAACCATATTATTTTACATATCAAAGACATTTTTTTACCAGTTCCTAATGACTTTATTCTCTTTCTACAGTAAACTGTGCTATCACCTTTGTCCTTTGCAGACATGAAGGATATAGAATTCAGCAGGTTCAGTTCACATGCTTGACATTTCTTTTCAGTTTTATACCTCTGAAACTAACATTGACTAAGTTTGGTTAGCCCTCAAGAAGTTAAAGTTAAAATCACATAAAAAATCACAAGGTTTCAAGGTTTCAACCTAACACAGAAAGCCAAATTTCCTCCATTCCAGATGTTTGGCCATAGAGCTACCCTGGCCTGCAACATGAAAAGCAACAGAGTAGAGGTTCCAAAACGTACCACCATTCATGGCAAGAGCAGAAGAAACTCCAGATCCTTGGCCAATCTAAGTGCATGCACATATGATTCGCAGCCCTCTACTGCTTTGTGCACGTACATAAAAGGTTGATTATAATGGGAATAAAAGTATACATGTATAGCAAAGTAACATTTAGATTTATTGCATGTTGCTTTGGAAATGTACATGGAAAAAGACACGCAACTCTAGAGTGGCAATAAAGATCTTAGATGAACTAAAGGACAATTAGGAGATCTGGTGTCTATCCTCTGACTAACGTGGCACAAGGCAGATATTTTCATAATTTTTGTGTGTTAAGAAAGTGGTAAATTTAAGTGCAATGAACCCGAGCTGTAGTTTCTATGAACAGTAAAAAATTATTCATTCTACAAATTAGACGGGATGAAAGCATTTAAGACTTCTTTTAATAATTCAGCTCCATTAGTTACAGTATATGGAGTTATTCCAAATCCATACACAATTAATATTAATAAGTCATAAATTAATGCTTCTGGTAACCCAGAAATAAACAGAGGTTTATTTCATTAACTCACTTGCCTTCCTCACTTCTGACACCAAGTTTAGTCCAGTTCAGCAGAAAAGAGAGAGAAAGATATTAAGGAACCTCCCTTTGTCTTTGAAGGACAGTCCTTGGGAAAATAAATATTACATGTTCTCACTCTGTGTTGATTTGTAGAAGGTACAGAACCCATCAAAAGCTCCAGAGGAAAAAAGCATTAAGTTTAATAATTCATACTTTAAGTCCTAGATATCTCCAGAAGAAAGATAAGTGAGAAAACATCTAAGAGAAGAAAGTTAAAAAACTAGGTCTCTGCAGTAAATGCATTATGTTGAAAGGGCAAAACCGAGAAACTGTTGTAGGAAAACATAGGTCAATATCTTCTGTAATTTTGAGATGCGTGGCATGCAAGCTGGATATATTAACCAAGTCTATTTAGGCTTAGTGCTCTAAGTGAATTCAACCAGACACAAGCCAGACTGCTACCCCTCACTATCAGTCTCCACTGAGATGACAGCAATAGGTCCCAGAGCTGCATGCGCCCTTGGGGGAAGCAACCCTACCATGAGGTGGCAGGTACAACCATTTCAGATCACAGAGGGAGATATTTGATTGTTTCAGGAGTGTGTGCTCTTCAAATAGAAATTTCTTGTCTTCCCCAGGGAGAATGCAGTGGGTTATTACAGCATTTGTAACTGCCACTGCCTTGTCAACAGCATAACCATATGTAAAAGAAAAAATATCTACAGGAATCTCCCAGTAGACAAAGAAAACGTATAGTGTCAGATGTCTTGCTGCTGAAGAACGGTTATTTCCCTCTTTAAAGTGTTGAATTCTATAATGCATTGGAAAGATACAAAATTCTGTGAGTATGGTATTACAGAGCTTGTGGCATTTTGGCTGACGTGATCTTGGAAAGTCATACCTCTTAAAACTATTATTACAGCCTGTCTGGAAATTCAGAATGATGACACTCTATCACACTGGGTTCATGTTTTTAGATTAAGTGTCAAAGGGTAAAAAAAAACAACAAAAAAAAAAAGGCAAAAAAAATCACCCCAAAAAACCCTGTATAGAAAAAAGAAACAAAATCCAAAACACTGGATAGCAATTTTGCCTGAAGGGATAAGTTCCACAGAAAATTCAATGACAGCTCAGAATGCACAGCACCCTAATATCACTGTAGTAGAAGTGAAAGAAGAGATAATATAACTGGCTTTATCCATGGCAAAGTATGTATGAATTCTTTAGTTATGGTGTGCTGTGTTATGTTTGAAACCATAAAATTCACAGTACCTTTACGTGGCACCTTTTCTGCAGATACTGTCTCAACACAAAAACATTCTAAACCCTTGGACATTTGTAGCATGTAAATAAGATATTTTAAGTACTAAATTGGTATTATATCATGTTTATTGCATGTTTTCTAGGAAGCGCATCTGTTTATGATATTTATAATATTTTTCGTTCTTCAGAAAGTCCTTATGAAAATTTTGAAAATTAAAAAAAAAAAAAAAAAGGAAAATACAGAGATTTTCATTGTCTTTTGGTTATTAAGACAAACTATCTGCTGTCACTGAACCGCAGCTCAAGTCCTGCCAAAATGTCAGTCACCAGGTGTGCCTGAAAAACTGCATGATAGACTGCAGCTTTTCAAGAGCTAACCCATTCATGCTCATTAGATTCATAACATCCTGCACTGCAGCAGCTGTAGGGTTTTATTTTTCACTGTCTTTTTTAAAAGATTTTGTTGTTTGCACATTCAAACTTTTTCTGAACTCTATAAACCTTTGAAAATAGCTCCACTTAGGAAAACAGAGAAAGGGCATGTCTGTAGCAAAAAAAGAAGATTGTTTTTCTAACTCTGACTAATCCAAGTAATTAAACTCAGTCTGATGTAGCAGTCAGACAAGTTATCTTGGTTTTTGACTGGGCTAAACCCTTGAAACTCTCCAACACCTGCAATGACTGTACAACAAAATGAACGGTACTCAATGTGATGGATGTCTGTGAAGCAGCTTGCTTGCTCCACCAGTTTAGGTTTAAAGAGAGCCCATAGCTCAGCTGTAGCAATTAAAATTGTTGGTTTTACTGCTGTGTTAACTTAAAATTATCTCAGGCAAGCACATCTATGTCAAAAACATGTTTTTTCAGGGTGAAGAAATTTTGTCCACTTCATCTCTACACTGAACACATTTTGGAGTACGACCACAGATCAAGGACGTCCAGCTATAGAAATGGAAATCAACATTATACACCAGTCCTTTACTGTAGTAATGCCACATATGGCTACTGAGACTTCTCTTATGATGACTGGAAGTCTGTGCCAGACCCAAGGACTTCATCAGCCTACAGATATCAAGGGTAAGGGAACCTTACAAGCTTTAAACATGTTATGCGTTGTCACCAGAAAGTGTTCTTCAGTTACATAGCCTGTTCTGGAAATAGAGCTTCTGAATTCTAGGAAGTTTGAACAAGATCAGAAATGAAACTAAAGAAAGGGCATCAATCTGCTCTGGACCAAAGATCACAGAATCACAGAATCGCAGAATGTTAGGGATTGGAAGGGACCTCGAAAGATCATCTAGTCCAATCCCCCTGCTGGAGCAGGATTGCCTAGACCATATCACACAGGAATGCGTCCAGGCGGGTTTTGAATGTCTCCAGAGAAGGAGACTCCACAACCTCTCTGGGCAGCCTGTTCCAGTGTTCGGTCACCCTCACCGTAAAGAAGTTTTTCCTCATATTTATGTGGAACCTCCTGTGTTCCAAATAAGAACACAAGATAATCCAAGTTATTTTTGGTTAATCAGGTTGCATCATATCAAGCATAACAGTATTGCATTATGTAATTATATCATGTATCCCATCAGTGGATTCTCAATACAGTGAAGCTCTGTTGTTTACTAGCTGTCATTCAAACCTTTTGCATGAGCCTGTAAAATGTTTCGGATTATATACTTAGAGGAATCAAATCAAAGGATAACTAAGAAGTCTTATATGATTTTAATTTGCTTTAAAGTATATTAGTAAGCAATAAGTACCAATCTTCTTAAAATAGAAAGTTAAAATGTAGCATGAGAAGAAGTAAAAATCTTATTCTATTTAAAAACATATTTTACCATTTTAAAATAGATTTTTTAAAAGTTATCTTAATTTCCTGAGGTAATACCAGCAAAAGAAGGGAAAGAAATGCAATACTCAAGAGAAAAATTTTGAGAAGTTTCTGTGTAAACAAGCTGTAAAATGTATCCTGCATGGCAGATCTTGAGATACCTTCAAAGGACTATGGTCTTTTTAACACAAATCCAAGTGCAAGAAGTTGAAGACAGGTCACCTGGTCAGTGAAAACCAGTTTTAGCTGTATCACAATGGACTGCACAGACAGCTGAAATGGTATCTGCATCACACTCTTATCCAAGAAATATATTTTTTGTACTCTTTTGTTGGCAGATAGTAAGCACTAAAAAGAGTAAAACAATAAATTTATTTCTGAAATCATAAAATCTAGAGAAAACTTTAACACCTGTAAGACTCAATGATATGTAATGTGGCACGCTAGTAAAAGGCATGTTTCTCTAGCTAGCTTGTAATTAAACCCAGTATTTTTCATCCAATGTATATTGAGTGTCCTCTGAAAGTAAATAAATAGTGTTGCTACCTAGGAAAGTAATTATACTGTAAAGAATCACAGAACTTTTGACCCTAAATGCTGTTAAAATAATAAAATAAAGGTATGGGTGTGATCCTCTCTTTTCTCAGTATACTTATTTGACTTATCTAAATAAAGATTACAAGATATAAACTTCAAGTTCTCATCACTTGAGAACTAGTGCTAACATAACCAAGAATGTCTATCATTCCAATGGTATAAAATCAGATTCTTTATATTACAGTACTTGAGACATAATGGTTTTTTTGCTACTACTGCTTAGTAATGACAGCTTGAACATTTCAAGTCACTCAGGCAAAACCCACAAAGATCTAAACTCTTCAAAGTGCAGTTGAAAAGTATTAAACATCAATTTCATTTCCTTTGGAAGCTAGCTAATTGTTGCATCTGAATCTCAAGAATTTAGACTGATATCTATAGCAATCCCCAACTGCACATTTCCTAGAGTTATGGAGATACTTTCAACTTCAGCAATGGTGGATTTTGGTGAAATTAGAACTGTGAAAATGTGTGGACTGATCTTTTTATACTGTAAACCATGCTATTATCTATACTTTAGTTTTAGTTTTATCATGTTGAGGCTGCTTACTCTCTTGTAATTCAAAACAGCAACAGATTTTTTTTTATTTTGAGAGAGACTCATATGGTGATTGTAATTCTCACACAACTTATGGTGCACTAATGTTTTGCTAGTAAGACTCCACGATGCTGAAAGTGTTGTCCAGAATGGTCACAGAGAAGGGCCATCTGGCAATGATGTTATTTTCCCTGGATGTTTTTCTTTGCAGAAAATCTATGGCAGTAGTAGACAGGACAAATGGCTAAAAAGTCTATATGTTCTCTGTACTTCTCCTGAATTGGCATGTCAACTTTCAGTCTACTTTCAGTCTAGAAGAATGCTGAAAAATGGAACAAAAATAAATTCATTTCTGCTATATTACGCATCTGAATATGTGTAGCAGAATTTGCCAAGGAAATAGATATGGAAACTGATACATAATAAAAAACAGGAGATTGACAACTTCTGACGTACTAGAGGTTATATGTGCTCCTCAGCAAAAAAGAACACTTTATTACCAAAGTATTTCCAATATCTTTTTGTAGCTTTACACCTTTCTGACTCCAGCAATTTCATTTCTCCTTTGTGAGCTCAGTCCATGAAGCTTCCTCTTTTCTGTCCCTTGCATCAATACAGTGCTCAGTAAAACAAGCTGTATATATCTGTGGTCCTGGAGCTGTTTGCTTGATGTCATCTCACAGATTTCTTTGTTAGATGGAGCTGTTTTGCACATTTTTGTTTTGTAGTTTGCCTTCTAGATACTCAGCAACCAAATACACTGTCTGGGCTTCCAGAGCGTACTTTACATTTGCATTTCATTGAATCATAGATAACCCAATAAAAAAAAAGTAAAGAATCTACTCTCAGAGTGTGTTCTATTTAATTAGCCAACATCAGTCTGAGGTAGAATAAGAACTATCCCAATCTTCATCCCTGATTTGTACAAAAAACTTTAAAGATAGATAGAGAGTTTTGAAAAAGAAGTTTTTGAAATGTGTTTCTGTAATAAGATTTGCAAACATTTAGCTTGGAAACATTTATTCCAGTGATTAAAGAACAATTAGATGCATGAAGAACAATAACTTATCTTAATCATCCATTTAAAAAATTATTAAAATCAGACATTTTAATGATTTCAGAAATTTATTTCAGCTATTTTTAGAATAAGAAATATACCAAAGTCAACATTCACAACAATATTTATAAAGTTCCAGAAGGCTATCCAGTTCTGTAACAGGAGAATGAAATCTTTCTATAATAAAAGGAATTAAGTAGATGATTTTTTTCCCTGGGTTAACAAAAAGCATGAACCTGAGTCTAAAAAAAAATGTAGCACTTTTGCATTTAATAGCTACCTGAGGAGAAGAAATTTGTCTTTATCACTAAACTGATGTTATACTTTTTTGAAGGAAATTAGATTTTATAAAAATAACTTTTTTATTTTCAGAAAAAAAAAGAAAATAATATCTATGTGCATATGTATGCATGTATAAATGCACATATATAAAAGCTAGACATATCCATGCATTTGGTGAAAGTGATAAAAAAGGAATTATTTGTTTGTTTTTCTTAACGCAGAATTCTTTTTATCCCATTAAAGGTCTCTGGTTTCTAGTCTATGCACCAGACATCGCAAAATTAGTCCTTGTTGTACATGTATTAGTACTTTGTCCAGTCTAAACATCTTGAGCAATGGAATGTCCATTGGGAGACTTATTTTCCACAGTCTAATACATCTCACTGTCAGAAAATTGTTTCTGATATTCAGCCTAATTTTTTCCTCCCTTAATTTCCTCCCATTGCTCCTAATTATGTCTCCTTATGCCACCCTAAATCATTTCTCCCCCTGCTTAGTGTTTATGGCCTTCAAATACTTGCAGAATGTTATCATATCCTTACGAGTTGTTGTTTAGCTAAAATCTGTGTAGAAATTTACGTAAATTGGCACTACTATATTGACTTATGCTATTTATACCACCTAAGGATATAAGGCACAGCATTTGATTCTCATGGGAGAAGAGCTTATGCCAGTTTGTGTCATGACTCACACCTGCCCAGAGAAGGGAGAAGAAAAATATGCATCAGACATTACCTGTTTCACCAAGCCCCCACAGCCTGCTACTGCTGCCTTAGTATGTAAAATTGTGATTGGATTCAAATATATATGTGCGTGTCTAGTATACCTCAAACATCAGACACAAATACTGTGAAAAAACTCTGATGTCAACACTACTAACATATTCGAACCAAGGATGACCCTAGCAGGCCAGACTTTAGGCCAGCAAGACTCCTTTACACATTAAACCAGTGACGAATACACTTTACTTCTGGATTGGTAAACTTCTGAGGAATATCATGAACCCAGTCAGGGATACATCGCAATACTTTTGTCCAAGCTAGAAAACTCTCCTGTAGAAAGCAATAAGTCCTTCTCAAACTTGTGCATGCCCTTGAAGGACAGTAGGTAACTTTCTGAATAGTGTTTATGCTCCTACCGTCACCTATTCTGATCAGAAAAAAAAAGGAATTTGATGACAATTCTGAAAACATCACTAATTGCTAAGGTAAATCATAGCTCTTGGTGATTCAGTGATTGCTTTTTCAGCAAGCACCAGTTCTGCACAGCTAAAAAACTTCCAGTGGTCTGTGAATCATAGAATTATCTAGATACATGTGTACTTCAGGCAGTGGTACAAGAAAGATCAGGTTATCACAAGAAAGAAGGATTTGTGTGGTTTTCATATCATTCAGATTATGAGCAGAATTGATAGCCTGAAAAACAGCTTTCCAGATCTAAGAAATTTATTACTTTAATTCATTCTGTAAACTCTTCTCAGTTTAGCACAGAGGAATTTAGCACAGATGTTATCTTCTTAGCACAACTGCAGCTTCATCTAAAGAAGCACAACCTTGAAGTGTAATAGTAGATAGATAACAAAGATCCCTTGCTTGCCTCTTCAAAACAGCATGGGTCTATACCAAACGCACATGACAAGACAGGCTGGTTTCAAATAAAGAGCATCTCAAAGTGTGTCTCTCTGACAAGCACACCTCCCACACATGACTTCTCAGTGTCAAAACTCCCACAGCAGGAGCATTAGGAAACTGTAGAATGTGACCTAGGCACACTTTACAGGAGATGAAGTCTGGATGGTAGGAGGCTAAGGCGCTCTTTTATCAGCACAGTAATCATCAAATTCTTCAACAAAGATATTGTATTTGGGTGTATGTAAATCTCATACTGTTTTAACACCCTTGTAGTGCTGATGTTAACTTATTTATTATAAAAATGAAGTTAATCCTGAACCATTAGAATATTATTTCTGAGCACTATCCTCAACAGTTATAAGAAAGTTACAACAGGACAGAATAAAACCCCGCTTAGTAGCTTAAGAAAATGCTCATAATGCAATCGACAAGGATCTGAAACCTCCTCACAAGGGTGCAACTGCTGCTGAGCAGGGACTTGCTGAAATACATAGGATAGCCTGTGCCCCTTGCTGCGGTCTACACGGCACTCATCCAGATCTGTGGAAGAGCACATTGGGAAGATGATCATGACTGAAAACCACAGGAACATATAACAGCACCTATTTTTCAGATAGGTCTGTTTCCATGTCAGCGTACACTCAGGAAAAGAAAAGGGGCAAGAAATGCTATGTTACAGTGAAGAAATCATCACTGCCAACACTAATGGATGAAAAATGATGATACTGTCACTGCAGAAAGATCCCCTGACAGACATAACTTTTCCTCCATTAGAGAAGCCTTCAGTAGGCCAAGAAAATTAACAACAAAAAAATGTAATTTTGACCAGAGTAAATAAGTAAATACATAAATCTCTTGTACTACAAGAATACCAACGAAGATACGACTTCAGCTTAGAGACCACTCCACATGAGATTCACCAAAGATTAGTTTTTTCTTGAGCATTAATTACCCTGAGAAGTAAAATACCTCATAAAACACCTTTAGTCAGTTATTTGAAGGAATCCTACTCTGTGTTTGCGTGTGTGTGCACACGCAAACGTGTGTGCGTGTGTATGGAGAGTGTAATTTGTCCCTTTTGAATGCTTTCTGTCCTTTCTAGGCTGAAGAACTTAATAAAGAAAAATTAATAACTGTAAGGGCCGAAGTGGTCTAAGACATGCTTACAAATTCATCATGTCTTCTCAGTACTATCAAGCTGGTCCTTACTAACAAACAGCCTTGATGTTGTGAATAAATATCACAGCACCCTGGCCTATATTATTATTGAGTTCTACTAATTACCATTATAAGCATATCTAAGTCAGAAAATTTTAACAAAATCTTTGGTGTGTATATATATACACACATACATACATATTTTTATATAAATATTTAATATACACATACTGTACTAGATATATGTAAATATAACATTATGTTCTATTGATATATCATAATATACAATTTATGGATAATTTACAATATAATACCTTCCATTATATTGTAAATGAAATTATCCATAAATGTGACATAATATACATTACAATGTGTTATATTGCATCATATCATATTTGTGTTATACTACATTACTTTAGTATTATATTTACACAAATAATATAATATATATCATAACATATAATATATCTTATATATTTATATATGATATGTGTAATATACAAATGTTTTATATAGAGATACACTATCTATATTTTACACATCTTTCCTCCTGTAAATTAGTAACATAGTGTTTTATCTACTCATCAAACTGTACTTTCTTGAATTCTTGTTGAGACTTCTTTCATTTTTTTTGTGATGTTGCATTCCAAGAGGTGCTGTTGTGTTAGTTTATTCTCTTTTAAACAGTAGAACATATATGTCTATATTATTGTTAACCACTCAATTTCTTTTCTAGGTACTCAAAAATGGGATATAATAACCTTCATATTTTGGACTTAATGAGAGTATCCCATGTTATTATTGCTATGAATTTAAGGGGTGTTCCAAAGCCCACTACAATCAAAAGAATCCCTTGCTATGCACTTTAGTAAATTCTAGCTAAAATCATAGAAGTTCAGTCTAAAGAGTTGGGCAGCTCTGGTTCAGTCATAGCTTGGTCCTACAGTTCTGTTTAGTCATCATCCACAGTAAGGAAACACTTGGAGTTAAATACTTCCCTGGTGAATCTGTCTAGATTCCTTCCTATGGAAATCAAGGGTACTGGGAGAAAAAATGGGTCTAAAGGGCACAGTTCTTTCTTTCTGAAGTGGAACAAATGTGATGCTTAAAACTTGCAATGAAATAGAATAGGCAAGTGTAAATACCTTGAAGTTTACATCATTGTGCTTTTATATATAAAGAACAGTTTTAAATTCTTTTCTTGAATACATTAATGTAACTGTGGCAAGTTTAATAACATCTTTAGCCCTCAAATAATTTGGCACTGAAGTAAATGAGGATCTTTCTCTTGGTCACAGTAGATTTAGAATTAGGATCTATGTTTGAGACAGACAGATCTGTGAGTACCTGTTTTTGATGTCAGTGAATGATCTGACAGTACCCCTGATGCATTTCACAGCAAAGAAACAAATGAGGAAAATTACAGCTTTTGGCAGTCTCTGTTTCATTCTTGCTTGACTTGCAGGTGTTCCCTTGCTTTCAAATACTTGTGGTCTGGGCATATTTTCAGGGTAGATGAAATTAAGGCTTTCCTGCTATTGAAAGAAAAAATAAAGTAAAGTAATTAACATTCCTTCTTTACAATGCTATGGATAGCAAAAAGTATATGTTATTGTTAGGATTTTCCCCCTTTTTTAATGATGTCAATTTTTACATCTGAATTGTTTTAAAATTAAATGCAGAATGATTTTGTTGTCTCCTGATGAACAATATTCTTTTTTTTTCCCTTCACATTTTTAAAGATTTCAAACAAGGTTTGTTTCCCTTTGATGCAGTTTTTCTTACATTCTTGTCCTTTAAGATCTCAACAGCATTCTTTTTAAAAAGTAAAAGCCAGATTGGCTATGTTTCTTTAGGATAAATAGGGGAAAATTCCATTTGCTTCTGTACATTCCTCACATGTTTGATTGTGTATGGTACTGGAAAGCACATATACTCGACATTGCCTCTGGAGCACTGATATATTTTCTTCACTGTGCTGTCAAAAATTTATACCAATACCTCTGACGGTAATCTGAAAAGGTCAGGCTGTTAAATATATAGAAATAATATAGCTCTTCTTTAGCTCTATCTGAGAAGAGATGGTAAATCATACTTTCAAAAACAGAGTGTTTGGGTTTTTTTTTGGAGAGAGACTTTCCTGAAAGTTTCTTCAAGGCTGCTTGGAAGAAAGTGAAACATAAGCTATTAATGTGGTATTCTTATGACATGAGAAGATACTTCCTGTGTTGTTAAATGTCATTATGGCAGTTACAATAATCCAAGACTAGATTTGGTAAAACTAATACAAGCAAATAACCTATTTATATATTTCCCCTCTTATTTTCTGCCTACACATTGTCTCTGAACAAGTTGCTTCCCAAAAACTTATCATAAATCATTCCATAAATGTTTCATCTGAATTTGAGATTCAAAGTTGGAAGTCTATAAAGGCATATACATGTCACAAAGTATGTTTATGGAATATGATTGCATAAGTTGTAAATGAAGATTTGAAATTAATTTCCTATACATATTCTATTCTACAATATTTATTTCTATATTTTTTTCTAATTTACTGTTTCTATATGTATATGTATTTTCTTATATTTTTAATGCTCTTTTATTTTAGGAGCTAAACTTCCTAGTCTTTCTTTCTTTTTAAGATTTGATACAATTTTAATGGCCAGTTTGGGATACGAAAGAAGGAAGATTTGTGGTTTACATATCAATCTTATGGAAGTTACTGTTCACTCAAGTTAATACATATACATCAAAAGTATTAATACAGCAGGAGTGATCCAAAGTGACAATTTTTTTAAAAAGTTTACTATTTATAATTAACTGTTTTTATTCTACTTACCCTGTATGCCTACAGAAAGTCTTAAGGAATGTATGCTCTTGAACTTTGGGGTCCTTAAAGTAGTACTATGTAGGAAGTTGCTACAACTCTTTATACATATATAGCAATTTCTGACTCAAGGTATGTAAACGCTTTACACACACCTGTTGTCCCTATGTCACAGACAATAAATAATACTACTTTCCACTTAGGTAGCAGTTTTACATTCACTCCTTACTGACCAGATAAGCAAATCGAGGTAAAGGAGAGCAAATGACAATGCCACACTCAAGTGCTGACTCAACAGCAGGTCAATTTTTGAGCTCCGGTCTGCTGACATAGAAAAATGCACCAGTGTTGACTCCCATGCACCACATTGCTTTTAATATTAAGATAAAATGAACACAGTTACATGATATCAGAGAAAGATTGGGAGTGGGAAGCTGGCTTAAAACTGTACTCATACAGGATGTGTGATAGGCATTAGCTATTGTCTGATAAGACAGTGACAAGGATGGACTGCAACGACAGCAAGGGAGGGCATCAGCAGTGTGTTATAACAGCCTTTGTACTGAAGATTATTTTATTCTGTTTTTCTATGACTCCGCTCAATTGTATTTTCTGTCTCTTCACTTCATTCATCTTCCTGAAATGATAAGGAGTAGAGGATTGATTGTATTCTCCCGTGCAGTTGTGATCAGTCTGAAGCACAAATCCTCAAGTGTCAAGATTCAGTACAAGAACAAGGATAGAAAAGGCAGCAACCAGGAAAGAGGAAGAAGTGTTTATAGGGCAACATACATTACAAAATCTTTGCAATAAACCAGGCTTCAAGGGATTTTATTCTTTAGGAATTAGTGTATATATATATATATATATATATTTTTTTTTTTTAACAGTGTAAGGAAAGGATGGTTCTGTATGTAGATCAACTAGGTCCAACAAATCCAAGTCCTTTTTTAATTAATGCAAGTGTATCAGATAGGACAATAGAATTTGGGAATGACACTTATTATTTTAGGCATCTAGAAGTAAATTGTAAGGGACACTGGCCCCCTACAGTTGTGTCACACAACTTTCAGGCAGTTGACATTGGGAGAGGAACTGTAAGGCGTAGAATTAGGAATGTGAACTTCTTGTCTGTGAGAAAAGGTAACAAATCCAAATTCAGGAAAAATAATATCCTAGACTTAAGTGCTGTAGAAACAGTCTAGAAACAGGTACTTCTGCTATTTCTCCTGTCTCTGAGTTCCAAGACACATTAGAGCTGTCTTGAAAGGAAAACATTTAGGGCGAACAGGAATGGATGATATATCTGTCCAAAGCCTTCTCCCATGTTTCCTATTTGCTGGTTTGCATTTGTCACCTTTTAGCACCCTGACTTCTACATTTTCCACCATTTTGCCTATCCATTCAATATATAGTGAGCCCAGCCAGTGGATTGTATTCATAGCTAGCTATAAAAAAATTGGACACTGATATGTCATGACTAGGTTACCTAAATCCTTTGTAGTCATACCCTTCCCATGCCTTTGCTTCTTGCTTCGAAAATGTATACAATAGCACTTTCCTACCTAGTGAGTGTAATGGGAGGGAAAAGACATTAAATGCAAGGGACACAGCTAAACCATGGTAAAAAAGAACTCTGAAATACCTAAGACAGGTATAGTAAACATCACACCAGAATTCAAGCTGCTAAAAGACCATCTTTTCAGTGATCCTCCATAACTTTCAATGTTTTGCCATAGAAAAGTCATAATGCAAAATGAAAGCGCACTTTGGTTCTTTAATATTACTAGCATAAATATAGAGTTTCCTCAGTATGTTTCATCTTCCTTTTCCTTCCGGGTGTCAATATTAGCACTACAGAGTGTTGGTGAAATAATTTAGCATGCTAGGATAGTGAAAGAAGTGTTTTGGAAAAGGCTCAGGTATTTCCTTGTAAATAAGGGGGTAATGTTCAAAGGAAATGACTGAAGTGATGATGTTACATGGTTAAACTCTCACTTAGATGGTAGCATTAAATGTCCCTTCTCAGACGTGCTGCTTCAGCATTTCAAATTGGAGACAGAATTTCAGAACTCCTTTGCAAGTTACTGTAAAATACTTTGGTTCATAGAGTGATCCATCCAAAATATTACATTAAAAAGAGATATGAGATCTTTGAATACAATAGCAACTTTTAAAAGTTTTAATCTTGTTTTTTAATTCACTAATTCATCTTTCGCTAAATTTTAGAAGATATGTTGTGTTAATGTAATTGATTTTCTTAACATTGGAAGAGGAGAAATTGTTTTCCCAGGATTGTTTTCTGTGTTTTCTTTGAAAGGTTAATAATAATAAAAAGATGTGGACTTACAGAACGGACAAATAATGCTATTCTGAATATCTGAAGATTTCTATATATACTCAACACATGTGGTTGTTAAAGATCCTGTAGCAATTTTCTTCAGAATCAGAACCCATTTACCTGACCCAGTTTCAATTTCATTAATTACTACATCAAACTTCTTTTGTTCAGAGTCCCCAAAGTCACGTGAAGGGGCTGGCTTTCCACAAACTATGTCCTAGGAGGCATTTTTAGTATGTCTGAGGGAGACACAGGAGGCATGGAAAAGGTTATAACTCTCTACTTTGGATATTCTCTGTCTGCAAGATTTAAGGGGAGCAGAAATCAAGGTGCCCTCAAACTATGGTTTTATTATGGTTGCCCCTATCTAAAATGCAGGAATGGAGGAACTGTGAAGGGAGCCTAAAATTATTGCAAGTTTTGTTAAAAACAGATAAGTAGTAGTATTAAATAAGTAGTACAACTAAGATGGTGGAACTGCAGTGATAATAAAGAAGGTGAACCAAATCAGTAATAATTTAGCTACATAATATTGTATGACAGTGTGTGGGAAACCTGCATAAAGAATTGAGACCTTTTGAACTGGCCTGTCCTGTCCAAATACACATTCATTATCTTCATTGCTCTACCTTATGTTTTAGATGCTGAACAACGATTCCATCTCTAAGGTCCTCCTATAAGTTTATTCTTTGGAAGTGGGATAAGAAGAAAGCAGGAGGAAAGGAGAGGCTTATGTGTCATTTTGTCATAAACTCAGAAATGCTGACACTGCTTGTTAAAACCAATGCCAGCACATTCTCCTGAGAACTGAATAGAACAGTGATAAGCATCACTACTGAAAACTTTATTCTTGGAATGTGTTGAAAACAACTGTCTTAAAAAGTCACTAATCAACACCCCCCCTGCCCCCAAAAGAAAAAACCCTTCCCCTTCCCCGCACCCCCCCCCCCCGCCCCAATTCTCCCAGTATGGATTTTGCTCATTTAAAGGCAGGGTATTTAACAGTATAATAAACACACATGGATTGGAGAACATTTCAGATCCAGCTGCTGAATCACTTTGAATCAAAAGAAACATCTGGATCTGAAAGAAATCACAGAAATACAGTCTGGAATCTAACAGGATCATGACAGAATGATTGTATATCACATACCCTGTAGAAAGGAGTGGGAGAAAAGAAAGTACGTGAAGGAGGTACCCAAAGAGGAAGTCCTTCCTAGGCCATACAGTGTAGGAATCTGAGCCAAAAGTATTTGTCTGACTGTTAAGGGATTACACACACACACATATATATTTTTGCAATTTTAAATTGATTTAAAATAAATAAATAAATTAAAATGTTTCTGATATAAAATCACTCTATCATGATCCCATTAGACTATATTTCTGGGATTTGTTTTCCTTTCATGGTAGCCTGCTCAACTTTATTGTCACCTTTCCTCTCAGTTATCTCTCCTGTTCCTCTCTTTCAGCTTTACTCTCTTTAAGTAAGTGCAACCATCTGTTTATACAGGAAGATTTCAAGAGACATACAGTGTGTCTACATTAATGTCCTCAGGAGTGCACTTTCAAAGTTAATCTCAGTTCTCTTCACTTTCTTATCTGGTTCACATAGTGGAATGATCCCAGACTCAAAGAACTGAATTCCTAGAAGATGTGACCTAGGGGTGCATGTATTTCATTCCTGCTACAGATGGACATTCAGTTCATGTGACCAAACAAAAACAAATCTGAAGTAACCTCCTATAAACCGAAAGAAAAAGTTTTTAGAGATGTGGGATTCTCAACACTGGTTCCACACACTGTCCTCTTATTATGTGTTTTGCTAATGTGGAGATATGCTTAATTTTCTTCAGTCACAGACTGAGAGAGATTTATTTGTATTTTTCCTTTATATCGTACATTAGATTAAGAAATTTCAGAGACAGGCTCCACTATTTAGATTCTTAACTAGATTCTTCAGTCCAGAAATTACTTCATGTAGCTTTTGGGAAAACCTTTTAAAATGGATTGCCAGTGCTCTTAGCTTCAGGGTTTGATGCAGTTCTCTGAGTATTACTGATTCTGCAACAAGTATAAGTCAGAGAAATATACTATGAGAAATACGATGAAAGAAATATGTGCAGAAATTTGGTTCCTCCAATATCTGGTCAACTGTGGGGTTTCTTGTGTTTTCTGAATAAATTATAGATATTCTTTTCTACTGTTGTTGCTAGTTCTTATATGTGACCTGTTGAGCCTTCAGGTTCTTCAGGGAACAGTGTAAGAATGAAAATGACTGAGAAACCTCTTTCACTTCTGCTCTCAGAATGTGCAGATTTTTCAACTATATGGCAAAGTTTTCTCAAAATAAGATACCTTAGCAATGAAAGTTTCTGCTCTTTTTCTGTCCATAGCTTATAAATCTGTGAACACCAAGAAGTCTTAGCTGCAGAGCTGTTCATAGACAATTTTGAAAAGCCCGGTTTTACAAATCATCATTATTCCATAAAAACGTCAACCTCTTCTCCAGCTCCAATCCCATATGCTCTTGATCACAATCTTCTGCCTTTCATCAAATGAGGCCCTAAATGCACTCCATTTGGTCCTCTACCCCAGAGCGGTTCACCCAAGTTCAGTGATAAGTTATAAAAGGCCAAAGAAGGAAATCTGTGTTGTATCTGTATCTTTCCCAAACTGAAAAAGGTATGATGAATTAAAAACTGTTGATTAATTTGTAATCCCTTTATTTTAGAAATAGAAAAGAAATGGAGGCCCTTGATGTTGTGTTTAGGTTTTCTTCTAACTACTAACTTTCAAGAAAACTACAGTTTCATTTTCATTTTACTCTGTGTCAAGGTTTAAAGCTGGGCCGGCTATTAAACCTGAGGCAGACGCTCTCTGTTAACCCTCCCCCCCACACCCGAAGGGAAAGGGAAAGGGAAAAGGGAGAGAGACTTATGGGTTGGAAAGTTAAAACAGTTTTAATAAACTATAATAATGAAAAAAAAAGTATAATAATAATATTGGAATAATCAAATATATACAAATATATACAAAACCAAGATCGAGCTCCCCCGATGTCGGCCATGTCACCACCGGCACTGCAGGGCAGGCTCCGGGAAGGCCCAGGCTGGGCCCAGCAACGGTCGAGAGCTGGATTCAGGGATGCACGGCTCGGGATCGGGGTAGCAGGAAAAAGGACAGAGTCCTCTTTGGACACTGGCCAAAAGCTCAAGCCGCAGAAGCAGCCCGAAGCAGCAGCAGCACCTAAAACCAGCAGGCGGAAGAGGCAGAAGAAGGCAAGGGGCGAAGGGGCGAGACCCTCGTGATCCCCCCACTTTATACTGAGAATGATGTGTATGGGATGGAATACCTTCGTTGGTCAGTTTTGGGTCACATGCCCTGTCTGCTCCTCCCTGCAGGTGCAACCCCCCTTCGGCTCTTCACTCGTAAGCAGTGAGGAATTTAGCAGTGACCTTGGTTTCTCTAACACTAAGTACAGCAAGAGCCTTTCTGCATAACATCCCTTCTGGTGCCTCAGCGATAACTACAAACTTCAAGTGTTATCAGTCCTAGAAGCAGACACTGTCTGCAAAACATGCAGTTAGTTTCAGAAAGTGCAGTTACTTAGAAGAGACGTAGCTGAAAGTAAAAATCACTGAAAGGAAAATTGGCCTGGTTTAGGCCAAACCAGGACACTCTGAACAAATTTTTTCTTACTAGACCCTAGGATAGTACTAGGGAAATCTACATGTGAAAAGGGATCATCAAAATGTCAAAACATCAGAGATCTGGTTACCGGGTTATTAAAAGCAGCTCAAACTTGATGTGGGCAAGGAACTAAATTAAATACTATTATTGGTGAGAACAGAAATAAGATTTGTACAACTACATCTATCCTGAAATCTCAAAGAATCTCAGTTGTGAGTCTTATCAACCTTAATCTTTTCAACCTATAGGACCATAGAGTTGTTTGGCTTGGAAGGGACCTTTTAAAGATCATCTAGCCCAATCCCCCCATCATTTCGCTAGATCAGTGATACAAAAATTCAGATGTTTCCTCTCAAGGGTTTCATTGTGCAAAGTGATTTTCATTTTGTGATTCTTCCCAGAGGAGCTTCAACCACCCTTAATCTAGTGTCAAAAACACTGAAGGACAGCCACAACTGGTGTAGCAGGAATCCAAATAATATATGAGTATATGTGATCCTTGGTGTGTGATTTTCCCATAAACCTGTCCAAGCACAACAATTGTTTTGAAAATGCTACCAGTATGATCTGGAAGAATCAAATTAATTTTACATTCGTTAAAGGTCAATGGTCCTAGTTATAAAGACAGAATCACAGAATCACAGAATATTAGGGATTGGAAGGGACCTCGAAAGATCATCTAGTCCAATACTCCTGCCGGAGCAGGATTGCCTAGACCATATCACACAGGAACGCGTTCAGGCGGGTTTTGAATGTCTCCAGAGAAGGAGACTCCACAACCTCTCTGGGCAGCCTGTTCCAGTGTTCGGTCACCCTCACCCTAAAGAAGTTTTTCCTCATATTTATGTGGAACCTCCTGTGCTCCAGCTTGCACCCATTGCCCCTTGTCCTGTCAAGGGATGTCACTGAGAAGAGCCTGGCTCCATCCTCATGACACTTGCCCTTTACATATTTATAAACATTAATGAGGTCACCCCTCAGTCTCCTCTTCTCTAAGCTAAAGAGACCCAGCTCCCTCAGCCTCTCCTCATAAGGGAGATGTTCTACTCCCTTAATCATCTTCGTGGCTCTGCGCTGGACTCTCTCTAGCAGTTCCCTGTCCTTCTTGAACTGAGGGGCCCAGAACTGGACACAATATTCCAGATGCGGCCTCACCAGGGCAGAGTAGAGGGGGAGGAGAACCTCTCTCGACCTGCTAACCACACCCCTTCTAATATACCCCAGGATGCCATTGGCCTTCTTGGCCACAAGGGCACACTGCTGGCTCATGGTCATCCTGCTGTCCACTAGGACCCCCAGGTCCTTTTCCCCTACACTGCTCTCCAACAGGTCTGCCCCCAACTTGTACTGGTACATGGGGTTGTTCTTGCCCAGATGCAGGACTCTACACTTGCCCTTATTATATTTCATTAAATTTCTCCCCGTCCAACTCTCCAGCCTGTCTAGGTCCCTCTGAATGGCTGCACAGCCTTCCGTTGTGTCAGCCACTCCTCCCAGTTTTGTGTCATCAGCGAACTTGCTGACAGTGCACTCTATTCCCTCATCCAAGTCATTAATGAATATATTGAATAGAACTGGTCCCAGTACCGACCCTTGAGGGACTCCGCTAGACACAGGCCTCCAACTGGACTCTGTCCCATTGACCACCACTCTCTGGCTTCTCTCCTTCAGCCAGTTCACAATCTACCTCACTACCCCATCATCCAGAATTTCTGTGGAAAAGGAAAGAATAAAGAAAAAGGAGTGTTTATCCATATTACACACCATTATGGTCCAAGTTGCTATGGGCCTTTAATGAAGTATGCCATGATTCATCTCCAAATCCTCGTGGTTCCAACATGTCATCCATTTGGCTTAACCTCATTTCAGCAGGCTCATTACACTGCTTTTGGACTCAAAACACTTTGCCACACTGATGATACCAGAATGGAGCAAGGTACTTTCTGAAACATACTGAAATCACAAAATGACCTTCAAATAATCCAAAATCTAGCTTCTAGTGAAACACTTCTTCCTTTAATAGTTCTAATTTTAGCTATGTAAAATTATATTTGCTATTATTACATAGAAAGTTGAAAAGATAGTTACAATTAATGGAGTTTATGAAAACACCGTGTTGAGACACTGTGCTCTTAACTCTACCATCTTTAACAACTTACTTTCTTCACCAGTTTTGCTTGTTTATGGCCCTTGTTAGCTATGCCATGCTGTAAGTAAGTTTTATAAAATTCTGAACAAGAACTTGGCTTTTTGAGTTGTACTTCTTATATTTTGCTATTCTTTCATAGATATAAAAATCATATTGATCCAGCTTCTCCAATGGTGTAAATCATCGTAGCAACACTGATTTGTACCAGCTGAGACTATTGCACAGTAATTCCACTCTCTGTTATATGCTGTCTGTATATCTTCTGCACTGGTGAGTTAGTTTAACCAACATCTAAGGGGACTTTCCATTTTTTTCAATTAGGAGAGAGGTCATTAAGGGCAGAGTTTTGAGAAAATACAGAAAGCAGTGTAGGAAAAGGTCCTAAGCTCATAAATGTTCTTAATTATATATTGTGTCCTTAGCGTAAAGTATTACCTTTAGGTCATTCTGTCTCTTTTATCAGAATAAATCACCATCATCATCTATTCACTTGTGCATTCAATTCATGACATAATAGTGTCAGAGGTGGCACAGAATGTATACATGTATGCTCAAATTCCAACACAGTGACCCAAATTGTGTCTACAGCTGCTGAGCAGACTGCCATAGACATTTAACAGAAAGGGCTTATTTTAGAGGAGTATTTGTTCCTGTTGAAGGAAGGTAAATGGAACAATGGCTTAGTGAAGCAGACTGAGGAACTAGATTCAAAACCCATTTGTCTTGTAATTGAAAGTAAGTTTGAATCCGTCATCCTAATCCCTGGTTCATATTAGAATAAATACCACAGCATATGTCCTGAATGGCAATTTTTGTTTCAAATAGAGGGAATACTGGAAAAAACAGTGTGCTATATTTCAGAACTGAAGTGCATCAACAGAATTGCACCAGTATGCTTTCATGGTGGAAAACAGCAAGTACAAAAATTTCATAGATTAAGCTTACATGGTATTTTCATGAATTGGAAGAAAAAAAGTCATTCTCCAGACACAAACATATAAGCACAAAGTTTCTGTGTATACACACCATTTCTGAGAAAAATAATTCAGTTCTGTCCTTGGCAGTCCCATGATTATAGACTGTAATAGTAGTCAAAAGTTTAAAGTTGAACTACTAGATTTTCTGAAGAATTTTCTGAAGAATTCCTATATAACCACAGCTGTGTCATATTTGCAAAACAGAAGGATTCTGCACTTGCACAGTACAGCTTTACAAGCCTCCTGGGGACTGCAAGGACTTAAGCAGAACAGCTCTGGTATATCTAATTTCACTGTGCATGTAACACAAAGACACTCTCCAAGTGCAGAATATCTTTCAGGTGTTGGACTTGCTGTGTACTTGCAGATCACCTGCGTGATATATGTACATCCAGAACCATACATTGTGATCCTGAACTCACCAGTCATCTCCAGATATAACCTGAAAGAAAGCAAAGTGTTCTTGAGAAAATTTATCTGCTATCTCATGGATGACAATGTGACATTCAGCTTAATTCTCCATGTACACTTTATATGGGTATGTAAGGATGCAATGGCTTCAAACCTGGAACTTAGGAAATATAGATCATGAGACACATTCCCATAAAAAGACATCCTTTAGAAAAAGCTGGTAATATAGTATGTATATTTACTGTAATGAACTTTTTTTAAAAAAAAATAATTTACGCTTTTTTTTCAGAACTGCTCCCTTTAGCAGAAAATCAGGAAGCAAACAAAAAGAGTCCAACATCGCAAATTAATATAAGTGCATTTGATATTTTTTATGCAGCTCAGTCCGTCTTTAGTTTTGCTCCTGAAAAGCTATAGGGAAAGTAGTTTTCTCCTTAACCCATTACAACTGGTAAAGTAGCAGATATCTCACAATTAAGCGAATTTTCAGAAATGCATATGGACAGATAATGTAGATAAGTAGCCAGTGTTTAGGTTGTGAATATAGTCTAAGCTTTTTTGAAGTTAACACATTCCTAATTAAATTATGATAAAAAGATAAAATGCAACAAGCTATTTGAGCTGGCACCTGACCTCTGTTTCTCAATAAGTGCCCAGGTTGATAATTAATTCTGTTTACGTTCATAGACATGTAAACAAAAAGCTATTAATTTGAGAAAGAGTAATTCCTTTTAATTAGAAATAATTGACACAGAATTGCCTAATCAAAATTAAGTTAATAATTTCTTTCTTTTTTTTTTTTACTTCATGTTAAATAAGGCTTACTGCAAGACAGAAATTTATGTTGGGCTGCTTTCTTTAGTCAATGGTTCAAACCCTAACAATGTCAGCAGGAGCTTTTGCATGTACTTCATTGCATTAGGCCATGGTCTCCCTAGAACCAATGAGCCATGGCAACACTTGATTCCAGGACTTTCAGGTTGCTTTTTGAAGTAGTACTGTAGATAAATTTAGACTGTTCTATCAATGTCTTGAATCTGAACTGTAATCTCAATTCAACTGAGTGAGCTTATAAAATACTTTATTGTGATAGATGATTTTTATTGCTAACTATGTCTGCTTGGTAATAGAAACATAAAGAATTTTAAGGCGGTTTAGCTCTTCTTTGACATTCTATTGTTTGTTTTGCAGGATTTGTTCTTTGATAAGTGGTGAGTCAATCTTGGGCACTGCGGAGAGGAAGACTTGTTTTATTACATGTTGTAGGTAAAAAAGCACAGCACCATGACACATTATCCCTTGCATCTCAAAATATCTTACTGATGCATGTTGGCACACACAGAAGCTTATGATGGTTAAGTATTTCAGAGTTCCCAAAGTAGTAACTTCATATGGATTCTTATACTTCTGCTAATACAGCTGAATCTGAATCCTTCAGATTCTACCTTAATCAAAACTCAACTTTAGTAGGGTGTTCCACGATGCACTGTTCTAAAATACAGGACATGACCCTTCCAATGTCTCTGTTCCCTAAATATTGACAACATTCCTGTGTTTAGAAAACTAGCATCAGGTGCTAAAATTGCCTCTGAGCAAATAAAATAATAATTCTCCTAAAGAAAAGACGTAATGTGAGCTGAGCTCAGGTACTAATGTACTAATGACTGTAAAATATTCTTTGTGGAAAGAAGAAAAATCACATATGGCCTGTCAACCAGGATGCCAATTTACGTTCTAATGAGATTCAAAGTAACAAAAACATAAACCTATGTCCCATCAAATGATGTTTTTAATGGCCAGGAAGTATGTGAGTAAGATAAGACTTTAACTAGAATTGATTAATCATATAATAAAGCTATTTAAAACCTTTGGTACTTCCAGCAAAGCTACAAATATGCAACCCTAGAAACATTATCTGATATTATTTTCATTTTTGACAGAAGTCTTCCCTAGAGCTAGTACATTAGAAAGCAACGGATAAAAATTTTATTCCAGAGGCTTGCTACGCTGTGGAGAGGTTATGTTGTCCTAGAGTTCTTGTGAGTGACAATATCACGTATCATTTAACTTTTGTTTTGATGTCCTGTCTTTAGTGGACTCAACAACTCACATCATGAAATTTGATTGACAGGCACAAAAGGGAACCTTCAAGTCCAAGGTTTTCTGATTCATATGTTCCCCATGAGGTGGTCCCCTTGTAGTAAATTCACTGATTCAAGTACTATTACATTCTAAAATAAATATTCAAAAGTTGTTCAGACTTTTCAGAGCCAGTCCATTGCAATAGCCAAGCCCTTTTCCACTAATCACACCAACTGTGCACTGAGAATCACTGCAGTGAGGCAGGAGATTCCGCTGACTGTGAAATATGACTCTGAATCAAAACAAAGCATCCATAATTTTTCTTCTGAAGGAGAGTAAACTACAAGACTACTTTTTCAATTAAGTAGATTTAAATCATAGGTCAGTACTGACCTTACTTTATCTATGTTTTTGACACTGTGTATGGAGGAAGAATTATTTTGTTTCTCTTTTACTTAAGAATATTATAATGATTTTACCCCATTTCCTTCACTAGAAATAACTACCGTCATCATCATCGTCTACCTGGTCCTTGTACTGAGAATGTACCTGTGAGCCACAGAAAGAGACAGACCTATCTTTAGGTAAAAAGCAGAAATTCATACCACTTTGTCGGCCATTCAAGTAATCACAGTAGAGGGCATGGGTGTCTCATAGTAATGTTTATCAAAAGTGTGTGGGTGTAACCCACCACCAGCAACAGCAAAACTTTGATCTCTGAGGAGACTTTCAGGATCACATAATCTCCTATTGCTTTCAGGAGACATTGTGTCTCACAACTTCTTTCAACCTAGGGATTGTTGCCGCTTGTCTGCGGCAAGCTCCGTTCGGTTGCTGGCTGGCCTGAGGCTATTCGCACCCCAGGGCCATTGAGCACTGACACCAATGTGAGGATGCAACAAATGGCGTTTATTTAACTGCGCAACAGCCTTATATAGTCGTCTTGTCCTGTACGAACTCGCACGATACTTGCACATCCTGCTCCTTTCGCCACACCTACCTTCCGTTACAGCCTGAGATTTTCCGGTCGCCGTACCCTAATCTACCTACATTTCCCCCTCCCCATGCTTCAAGTCATGCGAAGTAAAGAGTATCGCTGATTCTGGAGCCTTGCGTCAAAGTGTAAGCGTAGCTGGCGGATACAACATCCCGAGCCCAGGTTCTCCAGTAAGATTCCCCTGCAACTCCTGAGATGCAAAGCAAAAGCAAGCTAATCATGAGCGCATTGTTCAAAGCTTTTGTTTCACTCAGCAACGGTCGCCATTCCTCATCTTTCTTGGCGCCCCGCCGCTTTACCAGACTCTCTGTACTGTCATGACTCCTCACGTCTGAAGGTCGAGGCTGGTGCTGTTTCGGCTTCCCCCACAGGTATTCCTGCAAAACATAAAGCTCGGACAGCGTGCATATTACTTCGGGTTAGGATTTTGTTTTAAATCAGGGCGCAAACAGCGTGTAGGGACCCACTGTATAACATCATCCCATTTGATGGCGGCATACCCCCTCCCGTGATGTAGCAGCTCCCAGCCTGTTTCCCACTCCGCTGTCCCAGGGAACCGAACCTTGACTGGGGGGCCTACTTCTGGCACCCCTGGACCCCAGTATCGCTCAATTGGGGCACGCTCTTGGTCTCCCCGGGCAAAATGATTTAAAGAATAAAGAGGGCGATGTAAAATGTGAGATTGGTAGTTGACAGGAATTACATCTGGGAATCCTTCCCCCTCCCCAAGAATCTTAATTCTGTGTTTTTGTTTCTTACTCAAACCTGGTTCCCTGTGTCTCGCAGAGCCCAGTCAGAGAATCCCAGCCTTGGTTACCCATAAATCCTGCTCTCTGTTGTTGAGCCACAAAGGTTGCATTGACCATTCGTTGCACAGTTTTCTGCAAACATGCAAACAAACAGGGTAACACAAGTAGGATAATGCCTATTATAAACATTCCCATAAGCAGACTCTATCTACAAAACATGCAGTTTACTTCAGAACATACTGTTATTCTCTATTATTCTAGCTGAAAGGAAAATTACTGACAGGAAAGCTGATTCTGTTTAAAGGTAACACAGATCAGGCCTTTTAGAGCCTACTCTGAGGCCTACTCTTGCTAAACCGTTGCTAAACCATCCGGTATCAATTTCCCTCTTTGGAAGTAGTTAGATTTATTATCTCACTACTTCCATATATTATTCTCAATGATTGTCTTAACACAACCCACGCAGATCCCTATGATAACTATAATCACAACTACATAAACTATTCCCTCTAATAATGTGGCTAACCATCCTTTTAGAGACAATCCACCTAATTCTTGCAGGATTTTGTTGAGCCAATTATTTCCTGCTGCATCCCTGATTGCCCTGCTGTCTTCTGCTACTCTCTGTCGGATCTCCGGATCTAAATCCCACCTCCATATATGGTTTAATACACTTGATCGGAAACCATCATACGCCTGTGCCTGTAGAGACAGAAGCATAACCTTGATCCATTAGTAATAGTTCCCCTGGTCCTAACCACTCGTTAGTACCTGGTTCCCTATACCACACTTTGCCTTTGTTTTGCACATAGCTTGCTCCCTGTCGAACTGCCTCCCAATGTATTACAATTGGGGGTCGCTCCTTATCTCCTGCTAAAGTTAAATGGTTAAGTACATAAACAGCTTCTGCAAGTCTCTCGGAAGGTTCAGTCACCTCGCCCCCTTTTTGTTTTTGCAGAAGCTGTTTCAATGTACTATGAGCACGTTCCGCAACCGCCTGACCCGTAGGCGAATGAGGAATCCCGGTGACATGTGTAATACCCCATAGTTGACAAAATTGACGAAAAATTTATGAACAGTATGCTGGTCCATTATCAGTCTTAAGTTGTTGTGGAACCCCAAGACTTGTAAAGCAAGCAAGTAAATGTCATTTGACATGACGACCTGTTTCCCCAGTTTGTGCTGTTGCCCATATTACATGTGAAAACGTATCAACAGATACATGAACATATTTGAGCCTTCCAAATTCTGCAATGTGAGTAACGTCCATTTGCCACAGTTGCAACGCACTCAGTCCTCGAGGATTTACCCCTATTCCAATTCCCATGCCAATTTTCTGACAACTAGGACAAACACTAACTAATTCACGTGCTTGTGCCATGGTGAGGTGAAATTGTTTTGCTAACATTTTCGCTGATTGATGAAAGAATTGATGGGATAGGTGTACTTGTTCAAATAAATTTGGTGATATTTGCGTATAGGACACAAGTGTGTCTGCTTTATTATTCCCAATGCTCAAACCTTGATCAAACTGATGACTACGAATGTGGGTGACAAAATAAGGTATCTCTCTGAGGTTTATTGCTTGATGCAACTGTAGCAAAATGGTGTAAAGTCGCATATTTCTTATTGGTCGTATAAAAGCTTTTTCAATTCGATTTACAATGCCTGCTGCATAAAGAGAGTCTGTTACAATATTGACAGGTAAATCCTTCCATTTCACAAAAACCTGATATATCGCAAAAAATTCAAGTGTCTGCAATGAGTCCTCAGTTTGTCCTGAGAATTTACAATGTTTCCATTGTCCATCCTCTTGCCAGGTAATAACTGCTGAATGTGATCGCTTTCCTGCATCAGTAAAAACAGTTAGTCCAGTCACAGGTATCTCTGATCTGATAGGTTTTTCTTCCCAATCCTGTTTGCAAATAAACTGTAGCTTTTTATCTTTTGGCAAATGTGTTACCAATTGTCCAGTAAAGTCCTGTAAGGCCATTTGAAAAAGAGTTGACTGATTTGTTAACCACTGTAGATATTCCTTTCTGATAGGTAAATAGATAGCATCTGAGTCTAGTCCGGTAATGTCTGTAATCCTTTTATGCACTTTGACAAGCAATTGTGCTATTGCTTCCACTCTGGTACAAAGTGTTGTTTTAGGATGAAAAACCAAAGAGTCCACTCGAGCATTGTCTTCTGCAATAAACCCAGGCAAATTAGTATGATTTCTTACATGTAAAACATAAAACAATGCAGTTCGGATTTGAATTTCTTGCCACAGAGCTCGCAGCAATTCAAAAACACACTGATTACATATATGCTCTATAACAGATCTATCCAATTGCTTTATAATGCCAGCTACATATGCTGAATCAGTAATCAAATTAAAGGGAATGGGAAAATTCTGAAATATTTTTAATACAGCTCATAATTCTACCACCTGAGGTGAATCCTTTTGTTGTACTACCATAGATTCCCACTTGCCATCAGAATACCAGACAAGGCCCGCCTTGCCTGTGTTCCCAGATCCATCCGTAAAAATGGTAATTCCATCCACAGGAGTGTCTGTGCACCACACTCCTGTGGCAATTGGAAGTTCCGCACTCAATTTTACAACAGGATGGGAGGGCAAGTGGTAAACAACCTGTCCCGAGAAATTCTCCATGGCTGTTTGCAAAGCAAAGCTATTAGCCGTACACCACTCAAAGTATTGAGCTGCAATAGGAAAGGTTAGTGATGCAGGGATCTCTGGCCACAAGCTCCCGACATCGCATCCATCCTTTGATGATAATCTGTGCCAATAGCTCTGCAATCATGGGGACAGTTTTCTTTGTTCTTGAAGGTAGAAACAACCAATTCCAATACATGTAACAAATCTGATCATTCTGAATTCTATTGACCAATTATTGCATACGGAATTTGCCTATCAAACAAAGTGATAATTTGTATTTCCTGATTCAAATCAATATGATGTACAAATTTGGAATGTAGCCTGCTTTCTATTTCTGTAATCAGTTGCTGTATCTCTGAAGTAGTGTGTCGTGGTGCCGTTAAAGTTGTGTCCCCTGTTAATAATTGGAATAGAGACTGCAATTGTGACGACGTAAGCCCCAAGTACGGCCGCAGCCGTAACTTGAGCCTTATGTTCCACAGTACCCACTTTTGCACATGCCTTTATCATAGCATTCAAATCTGTTTTTCCAGGTAAAGCTTCAATGATCTTTTGACAATCAGCATTAGCATTATCCCTGTTTGCCACAGGTCCAAGGCTTGGCAGCCGCACAGGTTAACCCCGTGTGGAAACACCAGTCCTGCGCTCCCTGCGGTTTGGGCTGCGAGTTAACTGCATAGGCCTGGAACTGGTTGTGAAGATTCATTTGTGTCAGCATACAGTTCCCCCCCCCGTGTTTTTTCTCCAGTTTCCCTGTATTCTGCAGCTGGTTGTTATCAGCTGACCTTGAGCATTATACTGAGACCTGCACAGCTTCACAAAATGCCCTAGCTTCCCACAGCAATGACACATCAAAACAGAGTTATCTCTCCCACTCAGCTTCAACTTCTTAAGGCAGTTTTTCTTAAAGTGACCTTCCTGTTCGCATGTATAACAACGATGAACTACCCCAACTGCCGCCGCAAAAGTTTTTGCTAAATGCTCCATCTGAAATGTGGTGGTTCCTACTTTCTCACAAGCATCCATTAGCTCAGTTAAGGTGGGGTTACGATTTGCCATCCCCGCAACAACCCCTCTGCAGTCCTCACCTGTGTTGTCCCTCGCCAACTATAGTGGCAATGCTTCTCCCACAACCCTCCAATCCAACAGTTGCCAAATATTTCCTCCCTCAGGACCCGCACCCACAATCACCGGAGATGCCCGTGGAATCACAACTCCTTCTAATAACGCATCTCGAATGACCCCTTTCCATTTCACTCCTCCCTCACCTCCCCCCCCTTCCCCTGTATACGCAGGCGGACGCTGACCCTCTCCCTCACCTCCCACATTACCAGATGGATGCAAACCTCCCCCCCCGCCCTGATCTAAAGGTGGAGTAGGGAGTTGTAAAGGAGGTTGAGGTGGCCCTAATACTTGTCCCGAACACAGAGGGGGGTTTTTGGGGGAGACATAGTCACGTGTCCCGAGGCGTTGGCTGAACGATGCTGCTGCAATTCCGTCTTTAATTCTTCCAGTCGTCTACCAAGCTCTGTCATGTCAAGTTCGTGTCCATTTCGTGATGGTAACAGTCCTTTAAGTCCTTGTGACTCTGGTACTGCTGACTCTGTAAATGGCGAATCCGGTAAAGGTGGGTACAAAGCATGTTTACCCTCCTTCTTGTCCTCCTGCTCAGCCTCATCCGTAGAGACATCAACGAGAGGGAGGAGGTTTCGGAGGGGGTTTCTGCCAAGTCTCCTGTTCAGCGTCTGAATCAATTAGTTCAAATCGAGCTCGTGTTTTAGGGTGCACTACCGGTTCTGATGGATCTGTATCTATTTTACTCGCTCCCCGCTCCTCAGCTTTTTTCGGAGCCGTCTGTACCCACGGTGATAAAGGAGCTGCCACCGGTACAGCCACTGGGGCCGTGGGAGGTTTTGATCCCGCAAACCGTGAGGGGGTAGTAGACGTCTGCGGTCCTAAAGCTATAAAAGCTGTATGTGTGACTTCTCTCTCTGTTTTTATTCCTTTTAACGCTTCGCTAACCAGCCTCTGCGTAGTAGACAATTTAAAGGCTTCCTTATCACCACTTGACACCACATTCCAGAGAGAGTCACCAATCTTCTCCCATAAAGGCACTTCAAAGACATCATTAAAGGTAGTAAAATGTCCTTTATCTTTTGCCCAGAACAGTAACTGCTTTAACGCAGCTTCATCGTATTTAATTCCTCTCTCAGAGAGTATATGTTGGAGGAGTTTCACCACTGCCACTTCTGTCTTGGTCAGGGTAGACCCCATGTAAACATGTCCGAGCCACATCCCATGTCGCCCAGTCCTCCCGCGCAGTCCGTAGCAGCCACAAGATAACTCCCCATGTTTTTAATTCTTTGGCAGAACCCGCTGCCATAGCTCGCTCCGCGAGCTGCATCGAGCACCGCTCCCAGGTATTCGGCTGTAAACAATCAGCCGGTCCTGCCACCGCCCCCCCCTTTAACGAGACGGTCCACACACTGGGCTACGTCTTTCGATTTCACAGAAATCTTAAATTCCCCGCCCAGTAACGAGATCACCTTTATCAAGGTTTCCATGGTTTGCGAACCCACGCCGACCGCCTGCGGTCCACCAGCCCAGCAATCATGTCGGGGTCACCATTTGTTGCCGCTTGTCTGCGGCAAGCTCCGTTCGGTTGCTGGCTGGCCTGAGGCTATTCGCACCCCAGGGCCATTGAGCACTGACACCAATGTGAGGATGCAACAAATGGCGTTTATTTAACTGCGCAACAGCCTTATATAGTCGTCTTGTCCCGTACGAACTCGCACGATACTTGCACATCCTGCTCCTTTCGCCACGCCTACCTTCCGTTACAGCCTGAGATTTTCCGGTCGCCGTACCCTAATCTACCTACGGGGATTTGTTCACCTTTTTAAAAATATAGCTGCATTTTAGGTATGCCGAAATACTCAGATATCCCACTGTGTCATGACAAGTACGTTTAGTTGGCAGTTTAAAAAAAATGAAGACAGACAAGTAAGTCCTAAACTCTGATGTGGAATCCTAATTCCTTTACAATGAAGAAGATTTTGCTTTCTTCTGTTTTATTTTGCAATAACTACAATGAGTCAAGAATTTATTCTTGACTATGCTACCAATGTACTGTAAAGTCTTGGGTGAGTAACTTAATTCCACAGAGCTGTAGTATGTCCATTATCAAGTAAAATAATATTGTAATGGAAAACATTTTCTTGACTTAATAAAAATAGTGTTTTTAATGTCCTGTGAGATCTCTGGAGAAAATATCTATAACTACAATTATATGCTTTTATTATCACTATAACACCTTATGTGTGTTCCATTCAGCAGTAAAAATTATGTAACTTTTATTTTTCAAATCAACAATCCATACGTAACATAATGACAGACACTGTCAGAGAAATCTAAAGTAGATAAACAGACACAAAAAAGAGACAGTTTAGAGGTGCAACTACAGCAGTGCAGTACAATGCTGTTGCTGAGAGGGATTCCATTTCTGAGCATAAGAACATAAATGGAGGGGAAGAGAAAAAAAAGATGGGCTCAGAAGTAATGTGTTGATTCACACCACGTTTGGTATTACATTTTTAAGTACCCAAAAGTGGCTGAACCAAAGACAAAACACAAGCTAACATTAGAATCGAGTCTGGTCATGTTAAAGCACATAGTGATAAAATCTGTCTTCATGTTGCAAGTCAAAATCATTCCTAGTGTAAAACCTATTGTCTTCAACAGAACTTATACCAGATGTGAGTTTGGCCCTGGATGTTAAAAATCACTGCAGTACAAGATGAAAAAGTCTTTCTAAAGGATAGCAATTTTATGCAGAAAGATGAGTAACAGACATCTGGTTTAGCAAGAGTGAGCAGCAGCAGTGGCAGCATGAGCAGCAAATTTTGTTATTATTAGCAATGCAAATGCAGGTATAAGATTGGTTTTGTATTTGAATGATTCATTAGGGTTGGCTCCAAGGCTAAAAATTTCTTTCTGAAAGTTCTGTAAAATTTCAGTCAAAACACTTTTCCTTTTCTCCATAGAATGAAATAGAGGGGAAAAGAACAGAGAAAAACACTCAAAGGAGATTTCCTAAGAGTATTAAGATTTTTTTATGTTTAAAACTTAATTGAAGCCTTATTTACAATCTAGAAATTTAGTGCAGACCCAAGTTTATAGAAAATTCTGAAATAGGTTTCTCCCATACAGTTCTCTGACTTCCATGCACATGCGAAACTTTTAGGGATTTGCATGCTTGGAAGAATCACCAGCTTTTCATCTTTGTTATTAACACTCCAGCAACCGTCTCGTTAGAAACCCTTATTCTGTGATTACAATGCGTAGACTTACTCCAAATAGGTCTTTCTGCTTATATAATGATCTTTCAACACTGAACCCTACTAAGACGGTCAATTACTAGCCATTCTTCCCTGTCAGAGCAATGAAGCATTTATGTACTTGAGATATTCCTGTCCAGAAGTTTAGCTTTAAATCTAAGACTTCCCCTCACCTTCTGAAATTCCTTGCTTTATCAAGTGATTTTGTTATATAAAGCCATTACTGAAGGAAAGTTTCTTTCATTATTCATCACTTGCTAGCACCAAAAATGTTGAAAGTATAATAGAAAACAGTCTCTGTTTCAGCATTCAGTGAGGTAGATAAACCATTATCTCTGTACATTAGGAGAAACACAGCCTGAATATATCCCATTTTAAGCATCCATGAATGCTTGCATGGTGTCATGGAAATTTGGGGCCAGATATGGACAGAGGGCCAGATATGGATAGATAGCCTGATAAATTGTGTCTCTGAAAACACGGTATGGCTGGCAGTCAAAATGGCTAGGAAGTTGGGAAAATTTTGGTACCACATTTCCAAAACACCAGTCCCTATAACTCAGCCAGCACAAAATGAGTAGTCATATGCCAGCCTGAATCAGTGTGGCGGGTTGACCCTGGATGGATGCCAGGTGCCCACCAAAGCCGCTCTGTCACTCTCCTCCTCAACAGGGGAGGGAAAATATAATGAAAGGCGCGTAGGTTGAGATAAGGACAGGGAGAGATCACTCACCAATTATCATCACAGGCAAAACAGACTCTACTTGGGGAGAATTAACTGAATTTATTACCATTCAAATCAGAGTAGGGTAATGAGAAATAAAACCGAACCTTAAAACACTTTCCCCCCACCTCTCCCTTCTCTCTGGGCTCAACTTCACTCCAAATTTTCTCTACCTCCTCCCCCCAAGCGGCACAGAGGGACAGGGAATGGGGGTTGTGTTCAGTTCATCACATGTTGTTTCTGCTAGTCCTTCCTCCTCAGGGGGAGGACTCTTCACACACTTCCTCTGTTCCAGCTTGGGGTTCCTCCCACAGGAGACAGTCCTCCATGAACTTATCCAATGAGGGTCCTTCCCACAGGCTGCAGTTCTTCATGAACTGCTCCAGAATGGGTCCCTTCCACAGAGTGCAGACCCTCAGGAACAGACTGCTCCTGCATGTGTCTCCCACAGGGTCACAAGTCCTGCCAGCAAACCTTCTCCATCATGGGTTACTCTCTCCATGGGGCCACAGGTCCTGCCAAGAACCTGCTCCAGCACGGGCTTCCCATGGAATCACAGCCTTCTTCAGGCACATCCACCTGCTCCATTGTGGGGTCCTACCTGGGCTGCAGGTGGATATCTGCTCCACCATAAACCTCCATGAGCTGCAGGGGGACAGCCTGGCTCACCATGGTCTTCACCACAGGCTGCAGGGGAATATCTGCTCCAGCACCTGGAGCACCTTCTCCCCCTCCTTCTTCACTGACCTTGGTGTCTGCAGGGTTGTTTTTCTCACATATTCTCGCTCTGCTCTTCTGAGTGCTGCTGATGTTGTGCAGGACTTTTTTCGCTTCTTAAACAGGTTATCACAGAGGTGCTACCACCATCTCTGATGGGCTCGGCCTTGGCCAGCGGCAGGTCCATCTTGGAGCTGGCTGGCATTGGCTCTGTTGGAGATGGGGGAAGCTTCTAGCAGCTTCTTACAGAAGCCACCCCTGTAGCCCCCCTGCTACCAAAACTTTGCCATGCAAACCCAAGACAATCAGTAAAGTTTACTTACTTCACTTCCACTGAACAAACTAGAAAATACAAAGACCCAATCTGCTCCACAACAAAACAACTTTTAAAAGTGTTTTTTTTCCTTTTCATTTTTCCTAAACGGCTCTTTCAAAGGTATCAAGAAGGACCAAAGCCTATGCGCACTGATTTCAACAGTTAAAGGTCAAAACCAGAGTTAATTACCACAAACTGTGACTAAAGATGAAAGAAAAAAGGCAATTATTGGTCCTCATTTTAAGTTTCTGTTCCCTCTTGATTTTTTTTGTATTAAAAATAAATGCCATGATGTCATTTAAGGTCTAAATAATCAGTTTATATTTGAGTCACTTTCATAGTTTTAAGATTTTCACTGTACTGAAGAATGAAGAATTGAATTGGGGAGAAGAGGAGAAAAAGGAAGAAAGAAGAGTCTCTGATCCTGAAAAAAAAAAACCCTGAAATTTTTAAATAATCTCGCATACTCACAGACTGGTTAGGGTTGGAAGGGACTTTGGAGATCATCTAGTCCAACCCCCTGCCAAAGCAGGGTCACCCACAGCACGTTGCACAGGATTGCATCCAGGTGGGTTTTGAATATCTCCAGAGAAGGAGACTCCACAACCTCCCTGGGCAGCCTGTTCCAGTGCTCTGTCACCCTCACCGTAAAGAAGTTTTTCCTCATATTGAGACTGAACTTCCCATGTATCAGCCCCACAGTCCCATCCCACATCCCATCTCTATAACAAGGTTGCAGACAGCACATGGCTTTGCAGAAGTGAAGCGCTGCCTTCACAATTAAATGACCAGCGCCATCCTTAAATCTACTATTATTTTTAATTTGCATGCAAGAGTAAGCATATTTTATGTAGGCTTTGACCTTAATACAGAAATAAAACAGTACCTGAGCTATTCATGTATTGACAGTTACATCTGTTCCCCATCTAAACAGAAATATTCTTGAATTAATTCAGCTTCCTGCATCTCAGTTGCTTTTGCTTTCTACTCCACCTCCAGGTACCAATACTTATTACAAGACTTTTCATAAGTCAGCTCCATTCATGCATAACCTAGTATTACAACAAACAAGAAATATTTGCTTTCTAGTCACTGTATATTTACCATGTGTGGGCTATGCAATACACTTCCACTGTGACATACTTTACCAAATTGCTGAATTTCACTCGTCTTCAGAAAATGCTTGGATAGCTCACATCTCTGTGATCCTCTCACTGTTATAATGGATTAATAAGTGGCATCCTTTGGAAAATATCTAGACATAATTTACATAGCTGTGTTCTTGTAGGGTTTTTACAGAAAACAGAGATATGCTTCAAGGTGTTATTGTAGTGATCTGGGTAATATGTAATATGGGTGTAGTAACTTGGATCCTCACTTTGCCTACCTCACATGTCTACCTCAATAAATAGCTGCATAAATGGGAATAGAAGATTAACAGTCTCTGCCCCAAAGAGGCTAGGAAAACCAAAATAAAACAGGGGCATTGCAGCTCAGGAATGAGGTAAATTGGCATCTAGAAAATGAATTAATATTGCTATGTAGTTTGGCATATATTCAAAAAATGAATTTGGCCACCTTTTTTATAGTGCATCATGTAGTACAATAAATTGAGAATGAAGATAAGCAGAGAATCCACCTGGGATTTGTAGCTCTTTGGTTGCTTATTCAGCATATCAACTGCTATTGCCATATTTTTTTGTTTGTCATTTTTATTTTATTTTTTAATAAAAGAAATCAAAGTGCTCTTTTGATTTATCTTCCTTCCAACAGGAGCTTTAGTTTCATTTCTAATCTCCTGACACTCATTTTTCTTAAGTTGCAGTTTTCTATTTGTACTCTATAGGCGGTACACAAGAAGTACCTGTACCTCCTCCCTCCTTCCATTTTCAGGTGATGACGTGGGATGGAACAGTAGGATTCTCTCTATTAATGCCTGGCTACGAGACTGGTGCTACAGGCAGGGCTTTGGGTTCTTTGATAATGGCTGGTTTTATAAGACACCAGGTGTGACTGTAATACATGGGAAAGGTTTATGTCGTAGGGGCAAAAGGGTTCTGGGACAGGAATTAGCAGGGCTCATTCGGAGAGCTTTAAACTAGATTCGAAGGGGGATGGGGTGGTAGCTGGGCTTGCACCACTGGGGCAATGCTCTAGTGTTGAGGTAGACCAGGAGGCCCCCCATCCCCCTGGGGTGAAATCAGGGGGTGAATCTGGGATGAAATCGGTGTGCCCAGCTCGCTCCCTGAAATGCCTGTACACTAATGCACACAGCATGGGGAATAAGCAGGAGGAGTTAGAAATCCGTGTTCGGTCGGGGGGCTATGATCTAGTGGCAATTACAGAGACTTGGTGGGACGCCTCGCATGACTGGAATGTGGTCATGGATGGCTATGTCCTGTTCAGGAAAGACAGGCCGCTAAGGAGAGGTGGTGGAGTTGCTCTTTATGTGAGTGAGCAGCTAGAATGTATTGAGTTCTGTCCAGAGGCAGATCAGGAGCGAGTTGAGAGTTTGTGGGTGCGAATTAAGGGGCAGGCTGGCAGGGGTGATACTGTTGTGGGTGTCTATTACAGGCCACCGGATCAGGATGAGGAGGGTGATGAGGCCTTCTACAGGCAGCTGAGAGCAGTCTCTCAATTACAGGGCCTGGTTGTTGTGGGGGATTTCAACTACCCTGATATTTGCTGGGAGGCCTACTCAGCCAGCCATCCCCAGTCCAGGAGGTTCCTCCAGTGCATTGATGATAACTTTCTGATGCAAATGGTGGATGAGCCAACTAGGAGAGGAGCGCTGCTGGATCTGATCCTCACTAACAAGGAGGGTCTGGTTGAAGAGGTGAAGGTTGAGGGCAGCCTTGGTTGTAGCGACCATGAGATGGTAGAGTTCAGGATCTCATGTGGCAGGAACAGAATAGCTAGCAGAATCACAACCCTGAACTTCAGGAGGGCCAACTTTGGCCTTTTCAGGCAATTGCTAGGGGAAATCCCATGGGACAGGGTACTAGAAGGTAAGGGGGCCCAAGATAGTTGGTTAGCGTTCAAGGACTGCTTCTTCCGAGCTCAAGATCAGAGCATCCCAACAGGTAGGAAGTCAAGGAAGGGTACCAGGAGACCTGCATGGTTGAACAGGGAACTGCTGGGCAAACTCAAGTGGAAGAAGAAGGTGTACAGATCGTGGAAGGAGGGGCTGGCCACTTGGGAGGAATATAAGTCTGTTGTCAGAGGATGTAGGGAGGCAACTAGGAAAGCTAAGGCCTCCTTGGAATTCAACCTTGCAAGAGAGGTCAAGGACAACAGAAAGGGCTTCTTCAAATACATTGCAGGTAAAGCCAACACTAGAGGCAATGTAGGCCCACTGATGAATGAGGTGGGGGTCCTGGAGACAGAGGATAAAAAGAAGGCGGAGTTACTGAATGCCTTCTTTGCCTCTGTCTATACTGTTGGAAGCTGTCCTGAGGAGCCCTGGACCCCTGCGGCCTCAGAAGAAGTCAGGATAGAGGAGGAATCTGTCTTGGTAGATGAGGGCTGGGTCAGGGACCAATTAAGCAACCTGGATGTCCATAAATCCATGGGCCCTGATGGGATGCATCCGCGGGTGCTGAGGGAGCTGGCGGAAGTCATTGCTAGGCCACTCTCCATCATCTTTGCTAAGTCATGGGCAACAGGAGAGGTGCCTGAGGACTGGAGGAAAGCGAATGTCACTCCAGTCTTCAAAAAGGGCAGGAAGGAGGACCCGGGTAACTATAGACCGGTCAGCCTCACCTCCATCCCCGGAAAGGTGATGGAGCAACTTGTTCTTGGTGCTGTCTCTAGGCACATCAAGGATAGGGGGATCATTAGGGGCAGTCAACATGGCTTCACCAACGGGAAGTCTTGCTCAACCAACTTGATAGCCTTTTATGAGGATGTTACCCGGTGGATAGATGATGGTAAAGCTGTGGATGTGGTCTATCTCGATTTCAGTAAAGCGTTTGACACGGTCTCCCACAGCATCCTCGCAGCTAAACTGAGGAAGTGTGGTCTGGATGATCGGGTAGTGAGGTGGATTGTGAACTGGCTGAAGGAAAGAAGCCAGAGAGTAGTGGTCAGCGGGACAGAGTCCAGTTGGAGGTCTGTGTCTAGCGGAGTTCCGCAAGGGTCGGTTCTGGGACCAGTTCTATTCAATATATTCATTAATGACTTGGATGAGGGAATAGAGTGCACTGTCAGCAAGTTCGCTGATGACACAAAACTGGGAGGAGTGGCTGAGATGCCGGAAGGCTGTGCAGCCATTCAGAGAGACCTGGACAGGCTGGAGAGTTGGGCGGGGAGAAATTTAATGAAATATAACAAGGGCAAGTGTAGAGTCCTGCATCTGGGCAAGAACAACCCCATGTACCAGTACAAGTTGGGGGCAGAGCTGTTGGAGAGCAGCGTAGGGGAAAGGGACCTGGGGGTCCTAGTGGACAACAGGATGACCATGAGCCAGCAGTGTGCCCTTGTGGCCAAGAAGGCCAATGGCATCCTGGGGTGTATTAGAAGGGGTGTGGTCAGCAGGTCGAGAGAGGTTCTCCTCCCCCTCTACTCTGCCCTGGTGAGGCCGCATCTGGAATATTGTGTCCAGTTGTGGGCCCCTCAGTTCAAGAAGGACAGGGAACTGCTAGAGAGAGTCCAGCGCAGAGCCACGAAGATGATTAAGGGGGTGGAACATCTCCCTTATGAGGAGAGGCTGAGGGAGCTGGGTCTCTTTAGCTTAGAGAAGAGGAGACTGAGGGGTGACCTCATTAATGTTTATAAATATGTAAAGGGCAAGTGTCATGAGGATGGAGCCAGGCTCTTCTCAGTGACATCCCTTGACAGGACAAGGGGCAATGGGTGCAAGCTGGAGCACAGGAGGTTCCGCAAAAATATGAGGAAAAACTTCTTTACTGTAAGGGTGACCGAACACTGGAACAGGCTGCCCAGAGAGGTTGTGGAGTCTCCTTCTCTGGAGACATTCAAAACCCGCCTGGACGCGTTCCTGTGTGATATGGTCTAGGCAATCCTGCCCCGGCAGGGACATTGGACTAGATGATCTTTCGAGGTCCCTTCCAATCCCTAACATTCTGTGATTCTGTGATTCTGTGAATGGGCTCTGGGAATTTTGCCATAACCAAATAAGAGACAGAACTGCTGTCCCATCCGTCCAGTCACCATATTCAATTTCTTCTTTAAAATTAGTAACTAATACCTTGTACTGCATTAAAAAAACCCCAGTTCTAGTAGGTGGAATAGCTTGCTTTAAAATGTCTGAGGATAAAAATTAAAAATAAGGGAATAAAAACGTTATGGTTTCTTTAAGTGTGAGCTTCCAAGCAGCTTCTTGTATGGTGTTCCACAATATTGCTATTGGACATGCACTAATTAGACTAATTGCCATGTCATCTGCCTGTCTCTTTTCAGAAGTGAGAAACCTTCCAGTCCAAATTTTTACAAAAAACTCAAGTTAAAAACAGGAGACTCAAAATTATTGATTAACTAAACCACTGACTGTGGAATTCTGATCATACGATTCAGTCTAACAGGGAACAATTGATGAGAAAAAGGACTTCTGGCAGGAATAAAGATATGTCAGCATGACTGCACTGCAGTTAAAAGAAACACGCGAGCAAGGGTTAAATTGCCAGCATCAACATGGCTCTTGTGGCAGGAAGTTAAACACAGCCTGAAAAATTTGTCTTTATCAAACCCTGTGCTTCAACAGATTTCCACTCTTCATTCAATACCAGAGTTAGGTTAAAGCTCACTTTGATATACCTACAGCGCTGCAGCCGTCCCTTTGTCTGCAGCTGAGGCATGCCCTGTAAGACGGAGAATCCCAGAGCACATGATGTTATGAGACAACAAATGACTCGAGGAACCTCTCTGTTGTATCCGTGCTTACATAACTAGTCTCATGCCAGCAAAAGGGAATGTTAGTACAAATGTTTTGTCAGAAAGAAATTACTTTTGTCATGTGGTTTATATTTCAGAGGGGGAGCCAATAAAGGAAGGAATATTGAATTCAGTATGCATGAACTTTACCTTTAACAGTAGTACATCCTATATTCCAAAAAAAAAGGAAAACACCATTTTCAACTTATCTCACTAGGATGGTATCAGTCTTCTTTTCAGTGACAATGATTTTTTTTTCAAAAAAATCCCCCCACTTTTGTTAACTCTCCAAGAGTTTCAGGGTAAACACTTCTATTTTGAAGGACATCTCCTCACTGTAGCTCTGGGAAGTTACCTCAAGTTATGACACAATTTTAACAGTACCACCTCTGAGTTATCAGTGAAAGACAGGAAATATGAAATGAGAAGAAAATTTTGTTCAACCCCTTTGGAGTTCAGAAGCAGTGACAAATGTCAGCTTCTGCATTACAAGAGAATACAAATGTACATTCTTGACTACAGCAAGTATGGTCACAGACACCTTGAATGAAGGAGTCCTGGATTTAAAAAAAAAAAAAGGGAGAAAAAAAAGGAGAAATATGACTCATCTGGAATCTACTAAGATTTTAATAGCTGAGTGAATTCCCCACCCCTTTCAATATCACCCATGGGATGGGAAAATTGCTCATGTTCTCTGCCCTTCAGTCTGACAAGCACAAAAAATGTTACTTTTAAAAGACTGCTTGGACAATTTGCATGATGGAGATTGTATCTGCCTCTCTGAAACAGAGTGAAGTATTTCAAAAATTGCTTTAGGAGTAGGCACAAGAGAAAAGTGTAGGTTTAAAAAAAAAGAGAGAGACAATGTGCTTCAAGCTCTTTCTGCATTTTTTTCCTCTGCTCAAAAATGTGTTCTTTCATTATCAAAGACATAACATTTCTGACTTGCTACAGTTCACAAATATAGCCAACCAAATCTGCATTTTACAGTCTTGCAAATCTGCCTTCACCAAACAATAGTAACATAAAGGGCAGGAGGAAATCTTTGACATTTTCCTGAGGTAAATACTACTTAATTGAAAATATTTTCATGCTAAAAACTATAGACTATCACTCTCATCTCCTGCTATGACTTGATTACAGTAAGCAGAAGTTTAGGTCAGATTCATGAATGAACCAAATGGAATGAAAACCAATTTTCCTAAATGACTAGGGGATAATACCTTTTGCAGGTCATATTTTTAAACAAGAAGAGACCCATTCACTACAATGTTTCCTGCTAGTGATTTCTGAACAATTTCAAAGTGATGCTGATGCTGGGATGCAACAGAGGTGTCAGAAATGGGAACAGCACCAGTTTGAAATCTGGCTTGTGTGCTTTTAGGCACCAGGGATGTCCTTAGGCAAAGCATGAAGTTGCCTAGGGCAACAGCATGATGGGATTTTGACGGCAAAATCTGTAGCACTGGCAGAGCAGCTTCTGCAGACAGCAGCCTCCCAAGAATTGCAATGTTCTGCCTCAGAAGTCCTTGGCCATGGCCCCTGTTTTTGCACATCCAGCCTTTTCTTTTTTTTCACCCCTAAAGCACTCTTGTTGGGGAGAAAATCCATTTAAATGGTAGTTTGTCCCAGCAGAAGTATAGAGGACAGGAGTGACACAGAGGAATTACGGTATGGCCCTGTACCCCCTATCTACCTCCCTAAAACCAGAGATGCTATCATATCTCAGCAAAGAGTGAAAGCTGGAGACACAGGCATAAAGTCGATGGCTGTTCATTGCGGGGGCTATGGAGCTTACTCAGTCTCAGGACACTGAGCTGTTCGGAGAAAATTGTCCCTAAGGCAACTGCTTTGCTATCACCATGTCATTTTCCACATCCATTGGGAACAGAGTTGTCCTGTCCTCACCTTTGTGGAAGCAGACTTCGATTTAATCACCAGTCTGACTGAGATCTATGTTGGCTGCAGAGGTGGAAGCAAGGTCAGGAGAAGAATATGATGTTGGTGAGGTGTGGCTATAAACTAGAAGATGAATATGTCCTCCACAAGTGTTGATGGAGTACATGGTGAAGGTATGACTTTAACATCTGATCCTTCTTTGAGAGCTGGAAAGTAGCATCTGTGGGAGGAGAGAAAATGGGTTGAGCATAGAGTAGGGACCTTGATTCTGAGAAACTAGGAGCATGAAGAAGTGGCGTATGTCAGTAAAGACAGTGTCCACTGATACCATTACACCAGTAAACTGATATCATAATCCCTTCTCACAGGCTAAAAACCAGGAAAAACATTTTTTCTTTATCTGTTAAAAAAGGAAAAGTCTTCTGTATTTTAAGGAAGAAGATACATACAAATTCTGGATAACTTCTCTCTGAATGGATATGTTTCACTGATACAAAACATTACTCACTTTTTTGTTTGTTTTGAAACAGAACATTAATTCACTGATTTAATCAACAAACCATTGCTTGTGACGGTTGGTTCCAAAGCAGGCATTTATGCTTTAAAAAACATTTATATTTTATATTGGGATGGATAACAGAAAATCAGTCATAAAAATGAAAATGGAATAACCAGAATGCAATGTCAGTGATTATTGAAAATTATTATATTTTCACCATTCATTTGCTTTGAATTCTATATTACTTCCTGAAGAGAAGAGTTAATAACTCTGGACTGGATATGCATATGTTTGAGAATTGCAACACAGGGAGCACTTTCAGAATGGCTAGACAGGAGTTAATGTCTGTTACCAAGAAAGCATTTAGGCATTTACTGTGAGAATTAAGTCCCTAATTCCTGAGTGTCCTGAGCTGGGTTATTCTTTCACCACACACCTCACATGCATTAATAGCATCAGCTTCTGCAGGGACCTGTAGTCACAGACCCCACTTACCTCTAACATACACTGGTTTTCGATATTGTTACTGGTTTTTGCATTGAATACACTGTTGGTCAGAGCACTTGTCCAGGACAGAGAAGGCTTGTGCATTCATTGATAAGTAAGCCACCTTGATGGTGAGGCTGATTCTTGCAAAAGGCAGAAAGACTCTTGGAAACAAAGATCTCATCTGGTGGCCAAATGCCCAAGTGTCCTAGTCATAACCTCTCTTGAGTTCCCCAATCTTGATTTATTGTCTTTCATCTTCAGTGAGAGTGGTAGTTGAACACGCCCTTCTTCCTCTCAGAATAAGTGGGAGAAACAGTCTCTTGGGCAGATAGCTGGGAGTGCAAGCCCAGCCAAGGCAGGAGATAAACCTAACCTTCCTGCTTTCTGCACAAGTAAGTCATTTGAGCTGTCACATAAAAGTGGCCTTAGTCACTCTATTGACAGTGTTTGGATAGTGGAGAGAGGTCTTCAAGCTCTAGATTCCAGTTGAGATGGGAGAGCTTCCTCTGTAACGCTAAGCTGTGTGAATCAGGTGCAGATAGATTTAAAATACAACCCAGTGCTTAGGCTAGGCAGCTAACTATTAAATTATAACAGCTTCATGCTCAAAGGTGCTGCTTTTCTGGATTCTGGTCAGAAGCCATTCACCTCTGCCGATGTGCTCAAACCAGATTACTGAAACACAGGGCTGGGTTGTGCTCTGAAGGACTGGAAGTTTGTGTTACTCTGAAGAGCCTTTAAGCACCGGAGCCCTTTATTGCATAGTGCATAAAGTTCTATTCGTCATGATTAGAGTTTGTTAGCTCCAGGCCCTTTATCAAGATAATGCACTGGAAAACACAGGCTCTACTCTCAACTCTCAAAAATAGACAAGAACACCTCCAAACATACCCGCATCTCCCACTGAAGATATTCTTCCAGAACTGGTGTTTTGCAAGTGATTTCAGTAATAACCTATTTCCTTTTTAAGTCTCTCTACTGGTAGCATGTCATGACTCAAATTCTTAATTAACCTGTTATGCAAATTATAACAACTTGTAGTTCCAAGCTATTACCAATAGATGGCAGTAGTATTTTGTGGATGCCTTTTTTTAAAAAAAAAAATGGGTAGACATACCTATTTTTTCTCTAATTTTGGTGTTTTGACAACAGTTTTATAATAGGTGTACATATGTGTGCATTTCCAAGTAAATAAATGGCTAATTAAATGTTTTCAGATTTCAACAACAAAATGGGGATGGAAAAAAAAATCTAAATTTTGCAGTTATTTTAGAGGGAATAACCACTTTCTTGCCAACAACAAATGCATAAATATTTCTGAGCTGCATCTGGTCTCACGTACATTTTAGACATGTTTCATTTCTAGAGCAAGAATCTGCAAGAACTGTATAGTACACTGAGTTTTACATAGGCCAATATCAGAGAAGAGTATTTGCTTATAAGTAGTGATCTAGAATATTAAAATCCATGTTTGCATGGAGCTTATATCCCATTTTGAAGTGGAAAATTGTATACAAAAGTGAGTCTATAAAATATACAGAGCTTATGGGGAAATTTTAAAAAAATACAGTCTGTGAATCTAGCTGTGTACCTTTACAGCATTGCAGCATTTTCTACCCAATGTTATTCAAATAGAATGAGTTGTAGGCCTATATACTGTCTATTAGTGGGATTTAGGTTTATATGACAATAATGCTGCTCTTCTTTGTCTTTCTGTTTGCAAAGGAACAAGCAATATTTTCCTGTGAGGGGGTGGATTTCTGGTAACTAGAGGACACCTTTTCCATCTAATTAGACACAGATTTGTCTTTGTGTTCTTTCTTCTCATAACTGTGAATATTTTATCTAGGAATTATTACTGTCTAAAACTTCAGGATCCATAACATCAGCACCTTGTGAGACCCCCGTGAATCTGTGAGTTATATTTCTACTAGACAATTACTATTTACTGGAAATCCTAGTTTTTCCTCTGTACAAACAAATTCTCATCATTCTTTAGAGCAACCCTCACATTTTGATATTTTCCAAGGCTGACCTTTACATATGATGTAAAACTAAAAAAGAATTTGTGGGTAGGTGTAATTTAAATTAATTTAATTGTATTTTTTTATCTTCAAGCTGTGGGTAGCAACTGACCTCTTAGGTTAGCTGTTTAAAGTACTATGGAATGTTTGAATGGAGCTACTTTCTAATATTAAGAACCTCAAAAACTCTCTTGTGTTCATAAATCTTTCACTTCAGCATTTGTTTTGCTGTTAAGTTCCAGGAGTTTTCATGTCCATCAATACTTTTATGTATGACAGCTGGTGTTTGAGTTTACAATTAGGAAGTGCTGTGCTGGAAAGTTGGCAAATTGTGGACAAGTGAAGAAGAATAGAATTTTAAGATTTTGTTGCAGTGTTTTTATATTGATTGAAGATTTGTTGTACAGAATATAGAAGCAGACAATAAAATCCAAGCCATTCAAAAGATGCTGAAAATTAAACCACCTCAGCTTGAAGCATGTTTTCCAGCATTTGTTGATTTTGGTAATGAACACGCCTATTTCTGTTAAGACGTAAGTACAAATTTAAGTTACTAGTGAGGCTCAGGGTGTAATACAGTGAGATTCAGACCTCTCCATAATGACGAGGTTTCTATACCCAGAACAGAAAGCAGCTCACCATTTTGTCCTGTTAGGAATGGTCTCCTGTGCCAGTGTGAAGAACATGAAATACTTCAAAGTAAAAAATTTTATCAGATCGATGTTTGCTTGTGTTTTTTATTTTTGTTTGCATAATCATAGGGTGATTTTATATTAGTGCTAATTAGCATTTCAATATTATGGTATTTTCAAATATAAATATTATAAAACCCTGAAAAAGGCACCTGAAAATCAGACCATTTAAAAATCATGACTTTTTAAAAATTACATTTCCAGTTCTTTGATTTCTCAAACAATGAGAGAGAGACAATTATTTTATAGTTAAGGTACATCCTGTTAGATAGAAATCTAACCACTTTGTTGTCATCAGAATCTTTACACTGATGATTCTCCAGTTTGTACTACAGCTACTGACAAACACATCTCCCTGGAGGAGTACAGCTTGTATTTTCTGTGCTCCAGTGAGATTCAGCAAGTGTGTTTTGCCAGGACTGAGTCTTATGATACAAATGCAATAAATTCCAGTATTCTCACAAAGTTTGGTCTTACTTGGGAGAGGGAATGGAAACTCATTCAACCACCTTCCTAGCCCATTTGCCTTCCTCCAGGAGAGAAACACTGTCTGTTCTGCTGCAGGAAAACTCTGCTGTATTTTACTCTGTTCTCTCCATTACTTATTCCTCCTCAGTGCAGAACCTCCTCCTGAAAAGGTGGGAGGACCTTGCAACTTCACTCCCCAGGCATCAAGAAAATGCTGTAGCATACCAGAAGCAGCAGGAAGACAGAATAGGAAGGTAAAATTAAATGAAGGGGAGGATCTGCTTTGCAAATTTGATGTGAAAGTAGATGGCTGGGACAGAACTGATGCAGCATCTGACACGATATGATTGATTTGATATTTGAGTGGGTAGAATTAATTTCTGAGCACAAAATGAACATTTGTGTGAGTAAGACCTACGACAGAGACAGAGCTACCTTAATTAAATAAGCCTGGGAAAAGAGCAACATCAGTTTTCAGACCAGCACATTGGGTATGACTGCGGGACATACAAAAAATCTGGAATATAATCCTTGAAGAAAAAAAACCCAACAAATCAGCAACAAGCTAAACTCTCATTATTCATGACTCTCTGCCTTTTGGGGGTCAAAAAGAGCAAATTTATGTACACTTTTTACTGACTGCAGCATTTCTGGAAACAGTTATTTTAATAAAGGAGCAGTTCAATACTACACGTGAGAGCTCTTTAACATGATAATCTAGCATGCAGTACAGGAATCGGTGATTACATAATGAAGTAGATGCTATTTCTATAACATATGTGGTGGGAAAACTGGTTATTTTTTTCTGCTTGCTTATTTTTAGCTGTTGTGATTGAATGTGTGATCTAAAGTTTCAGGAAAGAGAAGATGAAATTAATGTAAAGCTATAGTACCAATCTCTCTGAACCACTCAAATGCCTGATTGCTCTGCTTTATCATACCAAAACTCTACCTGTGCAGTGCATTACTCCACAGAAGTGATGAAGAGACTGATGACCTGTAAAATATGCTGCTCCCTTTACAGAAAGGAGGACATAACAAAAGGAAAGTGCAGTAGCATTAAAAAAGAAACAAGTCTTTAAAACTTTATTAATCTGAAGTTTTTCATCAGTGAGTAATTCCCCTAAAGCACGGTAAGAAAATAGTTCAAATAATATTTCTTGTATGAGAAAATCAGTTTTATTTAGATCAAACTATTATTTTTAAAAGCTTTTTCATCTGAACATTTATGTATTTTTTAAAAAAACTAAGAGAGAATCTTGCAGAAAATGTAATTTCTCTCCTTCGATCTATTTGCCCAAACAGATTTACAAGTTAGATCTCACACTGCCAGTAATTGATCATAATAATTAAGAAATTACCATTTGCCTGCCAGCAGCGAAATAAAAAATTAATGATACTGTGTCATGTATAAAGGGTGACATGTCACAGGAGGAGTTACACAAAGGAATTAGAACGACAGGGAGAATAACATACGTATACCAATATCATATTATCTCATTACCTTATATGTTTTCACTTGGGTCTGTATTGATTTGTTCATGTATGTCCATGCACTGTTCCCCATTTATCTTGCAAAAATAGGAGTAAGGAAACGAACCGTAACACTATGAAAGCAAAGAGCTACTCTTAAGCTTAACTCCATTATGTGCCTATGTCTTGAATCTGATTGTGATCTTACCAGAGGGCAGCAATCTTAAATATCTTACTGGACTTCTCATGGTGCACTGTCAGCAACAACTTTAAGCCTGTGCAGAATATGTCAATGAATAAGACATATTTGTGCAACCAGAAGATAAATGATACACTGATATCCTGTTTTCTACAGACTGATAAAGTACATGGGCCCCCTAAAGGGTCAGGGAGGAATGGTTAAATAATGTATGCTGCGAACGTGTCATTATCCAGAAAAACATTAGAGGAGCATTACAGATGTTTGAGGAAATTCACAGTTCAGGGTGAAATGTACCATATGTCCATCAATACCTAGGCACGACAGGGTTCATTAAAAAATCTCTTTAGGAAGTTCCCCATTGTGCCAAGGCTTTTGAGGACATATGGTACCTTTCACCCTTGACTAACAATTCCTTTTATTCATTGTTTTCTGTAGCCACCTTAAATATTCTTTGAAAGTCATTTTTGTTTCCAGTTATATATGTATGTGTGAATGAATATGTGTATGAGAAAGAGAGAGAGAGGCACTTTCCTCTTAGAAGACTTCCTGTTCTTAGAGATTGAAAGATTCTGTGCCAAATTTGGCAATCCTCATGGCTTCATAGGCAGGGAACAAGTGAATTTGTGACAATGTATGCAAGATATTGAAGGGAACATAAAGAAGTCTTAAACCAAAAACTGAAAATAGGACAATAAGATCCTCGTTCGTAACTGGAAGATGAGATAATAATAACTCCAATAATAGCAACAGCAACAGTAATAGTAATAATAACAGCAATAGCAACAGCAACAGCAATGGCAATAACAATAACACTATATAAACCATGAGTATTTTTACTAATGGACTGTAATGAATTGCCTACATAAATTTACAGAGAAACAGATAATTCTCTCTTTAGAAAGTGCATACCAGATGGATTATTTATCTCCTTATTTGAAGAATTCTTGATGCTATTCTAGAGCAATTCACCCCTCTATTTTGTGTTCCTTGTTAGTTTCCTAGAAATTGATAAACTGAATATACGCTAGATGCCTTTTGGATATATAAGCAAGTTCATTCCCTGTGGAAGTTGCCAAGATTCTCTTCTATCTTAATGTTGTCCTGACTATATCTTGTACATCTTGGAACAAAATGCTTATATGTACCCTAAGAGGGTGCATCAGGACACCTTGCAGTGGTTTATTGCTGAAAACTAGGGAAGAACTGTTTTCTCCAAATGAAGTCACAGAGACTTTGAGAAGTAGATTCAGAATAGAACAAAGTGTTGCAAGAGTGATTATTGCAGCACTCGGTCTCTGGTCTCTTTAATTCCTAGCATCTGTGTACTTGAGTGAGGTGCTTGCTTCTTAGTTTCATGCCTAGACGGAATTAAGCATCTGGAAGCTGGAGACTGGAAAGCTAGCTTACTAAAGTAGTGGGATGCCAAAGATATTCAAAAGGATAATGTCAGAAGAGGATGCATTAAGCTCAACTGCTTTGAAGACTATGGTAGCTTATTCATTGCTATAAGAAGATTCTTATCCCCTAAATGGAATACACAGACAGCTGCCTGTTCACAGGTTAAGAGCCAAAGGCAAAGGAAATGTGGTATCCACTATTCATTATTTCATTGATTTCTTGTCCCAAGGAGTGAAAATTTGTTCTGTCTAAGATGATTTGACTTCACGTACGTGGGAAAATATTAAATGTGATATAATTTCATAGAATAGGGAATTTTAATTTTCCCCTGATGTATTTAATTCTGTTTTCATGAAATGACCAAGTATTTAGACTAGAGAGAAGAAAATAATATGGATGAATTATTCATTAACTTGCCTCTTAGACCAGTTACCCAGGGGAAAGACTTAAGTTCAAGTTCTTACTTCCAGAAAAATATTAAAATAAAACATCTAAGGATTTAATAGCAGGCTAAGAGGTGGTAGCAACCTAAACAATTATCCATCATTTGCGGAGATCTGTTTTATGAAGTTTCTTCTATCCAGTTTCTGTCATGAATTCTTTTTTTTTTGAAGTCTCAGCACATTACCTTTAAGGCTCTTATTGTTAGAAAAAGTAGAAGAAAATACACCACTCGTCACCCAAACTCTTTTACAAAGTGAACTAGCTTCCTTCTGAGCATCAAAAAACAGGAATCATAAAATCAGGACTGGGGATACACTGAGTGAAAAATTCGTTCTTTTGGTTTGACAAAACACAGGAACATCAGTTAACCACTTACTAGGAAAAATGCTACAATTAAGTGATATATACTAGCTCATGTAAAATTCATATCTCTCAAGGAAGCTTTCCTCAGACTTTGAAAAGTCAAGCATCTTGGCCAAAGAACTGAGCACACTCACAGTTGCTCTGTGTTTTCAAAGACCTATCTTTCCCAAATGTACCCTCTCTGCCTCTCTTCACTAATCTGTTTGACAGAGCCTATACACTAAGAAATTCTGTCTTAAAGGATTTTGGAAGTTATGAACTTGGCAAAACCGCTTCGATAGTGCCATGAAAGGGATTTTAGCTGATTCTGTATGAGGTGAGGATAAAGGCAAACTATTGGAAAGATGTACAGAATATCTTACGATGCTGACAGTGAGATCCAAACCTATAAGGAAATGTGAAGTGCTGAAGTCTACTTTTCACTTCAAAACCAGGGTTTTTTTGTTTATCCTTATTTCTTCTCACAATCAAAGCTTGTTACCAGGTTTGGAAAGAGGAAAGAAGATATTAAGATGGATTTTCTGTGCCCATGTAGGCCTGTCCTCTCCTTCTGTCCCCGTTAGGAGATGAAGAATTTTCATGGAGATTTTTTAAAAGCCCCCTTTAATCCATCTGTCTTCTAATGATTGATGATACAATTTTTTTACCAAGTGTAATGACGCTAAATGAATCTTCACTTCTTTTATTTAAAACTTTTTTTCTCTAGCTGGAGTAAGTTAGCTACTGTATAAAAATTTAAATGAAATATTTGGATCCTTTCCTCTTCCCTTTCCCCTTTCCTGTTCCGTTTCTCCTTTCCTTTCCTTGCTTTTTACCTTCCCTTCCCTTCTCTTTCCTCGGAAAACCTCAGTGGTGGAAAATGTTTTTTCTACTCCAAAAGTTTAATTCAGGAATTAATTTTTCCAAGACTTGACTCACTGGCCAAGATCTAATTGTTCCAAGATTTAATTCACTGGAACAGAGAAAGAAACATTGTCCATTTAAGCTTCTTCATCATGATATGAGATCCATATTCAAACTTGTGATTTTTATTAGGGAAATTAGGGACTGAGATCTAGGTTTCCTACAACCTGAACGTTCCAAGTATCTTAATATTCTGAGGGGTGTACAAAGACATGATACACGAAGTTTCATCTTGGATCCGATACATCATTTCCCAAGAAAAGTTCCATTGGACATTTGGCTTTCAATAAAAAAGTTACATTTATTTGGGAAGGAAAAAAAAAAGAAAAAAGTTTTGTTCTAATTCCAAACAACTGTATTAATTCAGTTACTTTGGATTTACATCAGTATAAACAAGAGCAGAATTTGTCCCACAAAGTCTTCAAGGAGTTCAAAATAAAATAAAGAAAGAAATATCATCAACAAAAATAATGTCAAGAAATTCAATTAGAAAGTCTTCTGAGTTCTTATTTAAATTATGCATCAAATATATTGGTTTCCCTTCCTAATTCCATAGAACCTGGCAATTTTCGTTTGGTTTTTCATTTTCAATTCTCTGACTAAAGACCAGAATTCTTGAAAATCTCCAAAGCTTCATTAAACACAGAGAACACATATTTCTTTGATTCACTGGCACCTTTCCCTCAACTACCTTTAAGAAGAAAAAAATATGTGTTCAAGTACCTCAGTTATTATGTGCATATATGTGCATAATAAAGATAAAAAAGTCATTTAACACATGTGTGCATACAGAATCGACCACCCAGAGACGGAAGATTTCACAGTCCTATTAAACACAAACCCTTTGAAAAAGTCAGATATGCATATGTAAAGGGAGGTGGGAGACATCCTCAAAATTTCTCATGTTGTGCATTGTCAGGATTCAAAATATCACAAGCTTTAAAAATTAAAACAACAGAATAAAATGATTCTCAGAGACATCATGGTTACTGGGGAGAAAAGAATCTCAAAGCAGACTGCAAACCAAATCTGAAAATTAAATTTTGGGCAGAGAACAAATAAATAAATAAATAAATAAACTTAATCCAAGCTGTCAATAAAATCATTATTCCCTTTGTCTCCATAATGATCTGCTTCTATTTTTGAAATTATTTATCGTAAATAAACCACACCAAATAGGGAGTAGTCACTGGAATTTAAAAAGGCAGGCTGAATCTTCTTTTGAAAATATGTGGGTAAACTGATTTAGGTTTGATTTCAAAATTGTCAGACATTAACTTCTGCAATGTGTACAGTGGATAAGAAGTTGATTTACTTTGTATTTAAATATTTCTGGAAATCCAGCACTGTAAATCTCCTTTAAAACTTCCTCCCTGCTTATAATATGGACCCTATTTCTTTGCATAAATCTAGTGGAGAAGGTTCTTCTTCCTTCTCCTCCTATCACTCCCCCCACAACAGATGTGGAATAAAAGAATTCTATTTACAAAAAAAACACACAAGGGATAAAAGCAACAAAGCATGAATAAGTGAAGCCTTAAGGCCATTCTAACTTCCACTAGTCTTCTATGTGAAGATTTTCAAAAGACACCAAAGCTTTTGACACAAAAATTATATTAAAAGTCATTCAGGTTTGAGTACCTTTAGGTTTCTTTGAAAATGTCTCTCAATTTTTGCTTTAGTATCAAGATACAAGAAGAATTAAAGAAACTTACATTTCAGTGCCTAGACCTTGTGTTTGAACAGAGTGCTACCCCTGTCCTCTGAGTGCAAATTCCCAGTAGCAATCCTTCAGCCTGTATGCTTTATTGTAGTTAAAATACCATCTCTCCCCTTCATTTTAATGAAAATCAAAACCGAATGTTATAAATTACCACAGCCTGCAGGAAAAAAAGCTCTTATAAACCCATGTAATACATGGGCTTGTAAGAGCGATTCCTATAGTGGCTGTGTTTCTAGTTCTTTCTTATGTAATATTTTTTTGACTACCTGTTACAAGAAACCTATATTTTTCCATCCCTGATATTTTTTAATCCCAGCTATTTTCTTGTTTCCTTTTCCCTTTGTCTTAGTGGTTATCTCTTTAGTATCATTACTCTGAGCAATAGTAAGTAGCAGCAATAAGAGAGCAGGCATCCTTCTCAGTGGTATACATGTTTCTTTAATAGTGCAAGTTCTCACTAATTCTCTTGCCTGGGCTTTTATCTTCCTTTAGGGGGTGACAATTCCAGAGCCTTAACTCTGTCTGGGCTGCTGAAAGTTGAATCGCACTGCTGGTGGCTTTGGCTGTGCTTTCTTCACTCACAGGCAAGCCTCTGGAATTAAACCACGGCCTTACTTGACAAAAGCAACATGTTCCAAAAAGCAGCTGTTGATTTGAGGGAAACAGCGAGATTTGGGTGGTAGCTGCTCTGTTTATTTTCTGTATATGGACTTGAATGATTCTTTCCTGTAAGGACAGAAGTAAAGCAATAAAGAGCGAGGCTTGGACAAGACACTGAAGTACATCAATAAATTTCTGCAAACAGCTTTGCCCTTTGTACGCATAAGTCTTTATTGACATTTGCCTTTTTAACCTGCAGTTAAGCTACATTTGATTGTCCATCTGTTGAGCTAGTCCCACCATTGAAGGGAGAGACAAAATGTTTCTAGTATCTTCAGAAAATATAGCACAGTGGATTGTAAGAAAGTACTTGGGAATTAATTTACTGTCCTTTATGCAAATACTCCATGTAGTAACAATGACCGAATTACTGAATTTAGGGTGCTTCTGACCACCTGATCTAGATATTCCTTCCAGACATACTGTAACTCCGCTGTGAAGCCTGAGTATTTGCCATCCAGTCTCAACATCTTAGATTATTAGGAGGGAAACCTACATATAAAAGCTGATGACAGTCATTGTGCACTAGTTCTTTGTGTGAGATCTCTTAAAATTCCTGACCACGGGCTGGTGGACTGAAGTGTTCACTTCAGATAAACTGAACACTTCCAGTGAGACTGAACATACCTTTCAGACATTGTCAATATGTTATCAGAGGGTTGCTAAATCAACACAGCTCCCTTGCACTGGTTTACCTGAGTAGCAATGTTACTCTCCTATTTGTGTGCTGAATTGAAAGATTTCTGTCAAGGATGTCAATAGAAAACTATTCTTTGTGTTACTGGAACAGGTCAAATTTGAGTCATGGAATGCATTCTGTAGAAATTAAATAGATGGTGCTAATGACATAAAGATCTGAGTATAATGAATTTTCACAAACAGAAAAGCATTACATCTATATTTTTAAAAAGTCTATAAAGTAAAACTATATAGCTGCATGGAAAATAGAGGATTTTTTTTCCAAGTCATTATTTTTTTTGTCCAGAAGCTGTTTACTTGTATCAAAAATAGAAATGCATAAAAGAATCTGGTATATCTTCCATGCATCAGTGTTTACTTACAAAGTATGCAAGGAAAATTTTCTGTGAAAATTTTTCTGTGAAAAACTAGTTTCTTTGTTCCCTTTCACATATCATGCAAAACTTTTCTCATCTGTTCATTTAATCAGTCGTGCTGCAAAAGCTTTCCTGGTTGTGTTTGGTGGCTTTTGTTTATTTTTATATTTCTGTGAATTTTTACTTTTTTTTTTATTTAAATAGACAGTGTAAGCATTCTGCATGAAGCTCTGTCAAGCATCTTAGAACTTACGGTGCAACTACTACTTGAGATTTCTCATGTGCCTGGCTATTAGTTAATGATGCCTACAGTTCCAGACATGTAATTCTGTAAAGGAGCTTGGTCATTCCTTACACTTACCTCAAACTGAAGACAGTAGCTATGAGTTCAACAGGGCTTTTTTTCACAGCTTCTAAGCACAGCTAACACATGTTTTAATCAAACACCATTTATCAGGATCAGAACAGAATAAATTACAAGGGCTGAAACTCCATGGTCTCCATTATGTAAGACCTTAGACCAGATGACTTTTAGTCCCCTGTCGGCCCTAAAATCTATAGATTAGAAAGAATAGCTCTCACAAAGTACTGAAACAACTTCTCAATTTTTCATCCATGGCCTCATTATCTGAAGTGAAAAAATGTCCCAAAAGGATCAAATATTTGAAATAAAATTAATATAATGTTATATCCTAAGTATTGAAACTGTATTTCTGAACATGTAAAACTAATGTATTTGGCGTAGGTGGCAAGGTTTTGGTAGCAGGGAGGGGGAGAGAAGAAGGGGTGAGGCTGCAGGGGTGGCCTCTGCTGGAAAAGGACAGTGTCTGCCCTGTGCTAGACACAGCCCATTCCAGCCGGCTCCACAATCAACCCACGACAGGAGACAGCTAAGCCCATCAGCCAAGATGGTGGCACCTCTGGGAAAACGTATTTAAGAAAGGGTAGAAAACACTGCACAGAGAGGAGGAGGAAACAAAAAGAGTGACAAATAATAGAGGAAATACCAAGGTCAGAGAAGAAGGAGGTTCTCTATGGTGGAGTAGGTATCTATTGCGACCTGGGGAGGACTTGTGTTGGAGCAGCTGGATACTCCTGAAGGAACTGTGGTCCAGAGAGCTCACACCAGAGCAAAGGAAAAGTCTGAGGAGGAAGGAGTGGCAGAGAGAAACTGCTATGATGTACTGACTTGTAACACACACACTAAACACAGATGTGCTCTCTGCACTGCTCAGAGTGGTGAGAGAAGAGTGGAGGGAAGGACCTGGAAAGAGTGGGAAGAAAGGTGTGGATTTAATGTTTATCTTCTTGCTTCTCACTATCCAAATCAGCAATAAATTAAATTATTTATTCCCAAGTTGAGTCTGTTTTGCCTGTGAGAGTAAATTGTAAGCAATGTCCCTGTCTTTATCTCAACCCACAACCTTTCTCATCCTCTTTTCTCCCCATGTCCTGTTGAAGAGGGGCAATGTGTGAGTGGCTGGGTGAACACTTGGCTGCTAGCTAAGGCTAACTGACCACACCTATGAATGACAAAATCTCCAAAAAAAAGGCTTTCAGCTTTTAGCATATCAGAGGACTGAATCCATATCAGTAATCATTAAGCATCTAAGTAGAGACAAGGTAATTGAATAATGGTCAGTAAGTGGTATTAATGAGTTTGACCATATTACTAAATGGACTGGCAAGGATCATACTGGATGCTGACTAACACTTGTAGAGTATTACACTGTACAGGAGCTATATACAGGAAGAACCAAATGACAGTAGAAAGGGGATGGAATTAAATAATACAAAGTGAAAATTCACCTGAAAAAACAAGACCTCAAAAAACTCTCTGGATGTTATCAAGTGGAAGCTCCAAGGTCCAGGCAAGTGCACAATGCAGCTGTAAGGGTCAAGGAGCTTCTTGTTTGTGAGAAAAAAATTAAGTTTGTATGAGGCACAGTTCACCACAAAAACAAGTGGAAAAAAAAAAAATCCCAACTTACCTTTGCATGAGGGTAATACTTTTAGACCTAGGTGACAAAAGGAGAATTGAGATTCTAGGGCATGTCTACAAAAATGTGTATATAAGTGTCTGCCCACATTACACTGGCCAGATGCTGTCCAGCCATGCTAGAGAAGTGTTATTCTGAAGATAATAAGATCAGCTTAAATGGTGAACTAAACTGTCTTGGGCATTATGTTTACACATGGAATTAGGCTGGAGCTTGCTTATTATATCAAGTCACAGTATAGGCATAGCAAGCTGAAACCTGTTTACGCAAACATGAACACATGATCATACACACAGACAATTACACATTTCTGTGCACAGACTCAGGCAGGTAATTTAAGAAGACACAGAGTTCTGAATTTCAGACTCGATCTAGGTCACACTTCTGTCCTTCTCCTGCAATATGTTGTACATAAAATCTAATGTCAACACTAGGGTGAAAAAGCATAGGCCTAATATTTCATGTTATAGCTCTTGTTAAAAAGAATGCCCTAGCTATTAATGTGTGTTTAATAATGAATGAATGTGTAGATAGCCGTGGGAGATAGCTGTGGAGAACTAAAATTATAAGAATACAATCATGTCTTTTTGTTTATTTTCCCAGCAGGATTTGTCAACTTGTTTTCCTTACAGAGGGCTCAAGTAATGATTCTAGTTATTGTGTTAAATTCAAGTTTTCTACTTTCCTCTTAAAATGTATTAACTTCCATGAATATGTGTGTGCACCCAGAATACATGAATAAGGGAGGCAGGATTACAATTCTGCATTTACATGTGCTAGGGCAGACAGTGTCAGCTGGTGGACCTGTTCTCCAGGACTGTCTGAGAAGATCCTTCCCTATGTAGGCCTCTGTACCATACCTACAGTATGGGCAAACACAGAATGATCCAGTTCCTTCTTCCTGCTCAAATGAAGAATTTCTCTGACTTTCCCTGTGTTTTTTTCAGTACTGGTAAGAAACTCTGTCATCTTTGTTTTGGTGAAAGAAAAGATGTTTTCAACCTGTTTCAACCTACTGTAACCATAATAACTATACAGATGCTCTTCATATGCTGTCTCTCTGAATGATTGTATGCGTACACCATACCAGTTAAACCTCAGTGACTGTCAACGTAGCTCCACTGAAATGCCTAGGGAACTGACAGATTTCATGTAACCTTGTTTATGGCAATACCTATGAAGGTATACTTTTCTGAATCTCTTTGATTCAGTAATCAGATAAAACTGTAAATAGAATTTATATTTTCTTAAAACTTTATAATGTTTCTTCATTCTGACAGCATCGTATATTGTTGGACAATATTTTTCTCACAATATTTACATCAATATTATTTTAGAACAAGCCAAATGTGGTGAGATGACGAGGAAACACCTTAAAATTTATTGGGATATTTTTCTCCACCTTATATATCTGCTCTATATAAAAAAATACACACACACAAAAGCATGTAACTTATAAAACAAGTCCCATTTATATCTAGAAAAATAGAATCAACTTTTGATCATAAATCATTTATTTTTTTGTCGTCGGCCTTGCCCTCCTGCACTTTCAGGCCAATAATCTCAGCTGGATTCTATTTAATTAGATTCCAAGCTTGCTATAATTTTTTCTCATGCCATCATTGTTTCATTAAAATATATACACCCAAAACAGACTATTATTTTGTTTTTTTCTTACTGTCCCTCCACCCTTACAAGTGAATGACATAAGAAAGAAGAATTGAAAACTGCATTTTTTCTATTTCATCCTTGGCCATTGGCAATTTTAAAGTCAATGTGGCATGACAAACAGTAAACAATAATGTATAAGAAAATAGGGAGCTGAAAGTATTTAATGGTAATGAGCTTTTATTCACATTACAAAATCACAGAATCACAGAATCAATCAGGTTGGAAGAGACCTCTGGGATCATCGAGTCCAACCATTGCCCTGACACCACCATGTCAACTAGACCATGGCACTAAGTGCCATGTCCAGTCTTTTCTTAAACACATCCAGAGATGGGGACTCCACCACCTCCCTGGGCAGCCCATTCCAATGTCTAATGACCCTTTCTGAGAAGAAATGCTTCCTAATGTCCAACCTGAACCTCCCCTGGCGAAGCTTGAGGCTGTGTCCTCTTGTCCTATCGCTAGTTGCCCGGGAGAAGAGGCCAACTCCCGCTTCACTACAACCTCCCTTCAGGTAGTTGTAGACTGCAATAAGGTCACCTCTGAGCCTCCTCTTCTCCAGGCTAAACAACACCAGCTCCCTCAGCCGTTCCTCATAGGTCATACCCTCCAGACCCTTCACCAGCTTGGTCACCCTCCTCTGGACTCGCTCCAACACCTCAATGTCTTTCTTGAAGTGCGGGGCCCAGAACTGGACACAGTATTCAAGGTGGGGCCTCACCAGTACCGAGTACAGAGGGACGATCACTTCCCTAGACTGGCTGGCTACACTATTCCTAATAGAGGCCAGGATGCCATTGGCCTTCTTGGCCACCTGGGCACACTGCTGGCTCATGTTTAGCCGGCTGTCAATCAGCACCCCCAAGTCTCTTTCTGCCAGGCCGCTTTCTCACCACTCTTCCCCCAGCTTGTAGTGCTGCATGGGGTTGTTGTGGCCCAAATGTAAGACCCGGCACTTGTTCTTGTTGAACCTCATGCTGTTGGTCTCAGCCCATCTATCTAATCTGTCCAAATCCCTCTGTAGGGCCTTCCTACCCTCCAGCAGATCGACACTCCCACCCATCTTGATGTCATCTGCAAATTTGCTGAGGGTGCACTCAATCCCTATGTCTAGATCATCTATAAAGTTATTGAACAGCACCAGCCCCAGAACTGAGCCCTGGGGAACACCGCTAGTGACCGGCCGCCAGTTGGACTTTGCCCCATTCACCACCACTCTCTGGGCTCAGCCATCCAGCCAGTTTTTAACCCATTGAAGAGTCCACCCATCCAAGCCCCGGGCAGCTAGTTTGTCCAGGAGGATGCTGTGGGAGACAGTGTCGAATGCCTTACTGAAGTCTAGATAGACTACATCCACAGCCCTGCCCTCATCTACTAAGCGGGTCACTTGGTCATAGAAGGAGATCAGGTTGATCAAGCAGGACCTGCCTTTCATGAATCCGTGTTGGCTGGCCCCGATGCCCCGATTGTCCTGCATGTGCCGTGTAATGGCACTCAGGATGATCTGTTCCATCACCTTGCCTAGCACTGAGGTCAGGCTGACAGGCCTATAGTTCCCTGGATCATCCTTCTGACCCTTCTTGTAGATGGGCGTTACATTTGCTAATTTCCAGTCAGCTGGAACATTCCCTGCTTGTTGCCAAAAAGATCCATCTAATAATTGTTATTTTGAAAATTTCAGTGACACATATTATAAAATGTTGGAAGATTTTAAAAACTGAAGACTAAATTTTCTCTGTCTCTTGTAACTAATCCAATTCAGCATAGATATGTGTGTGTATGTAAATATATATACGCGTGAGTATATGTATATATGCATATATGAATATGCACACACATACAAACACTCACACATACTTACGGAGATATCATTGCCAGGATGGATGCATATATGCCAATATGACACTAAAACACCTCAAAGTGATAAATCAACCTTTCCATACAGGGATAGAATACGAGCAGAACTAGATTTTTCTGCTTTTCATGCCAGGATTCTTAAATGTTCAAAGCAGTACTCCTGTATAGAGAAGAGTGGATTAAACTAATATAATTTAGAGTATTCTCTGAATACTTTTGAAACCGAAAATTAAATATTTTTTTCTGTCTTGTTTATTATAAGAATGAAGTCTGAAGAGTATGATACAGTATTGGAGTACTTATAGAAAAATTTCAACAAGTGCAGCTTTATTCATCTGTCCAAATAAGGCCATGTTTTTGTGTTGTTAAGATAGAATGGCTATTCTTTCTGCTGCTTATTCCATCTTGCTGACTTTAGGAGGATCAGTAAATAAATAAAAGTGTCAGTCTTGGTAGTCTAATTATATTAATATTAAATGTTTCAGATTCTGTGTTATGCAGAAATCTGGATGGTCTTCAGTGTCCTTAAATCAGAGCAGTTAATCATTTATAAAATCACTTATCGTGTTTCTGTACAAACTACAAATTAAAGTACTTGTTATAAGCACTTGCTTAGTTCTTTTTCACCAAGTTTCGTTTGCAAGCTTCTGAGAATGACACTGCAAATGTTTTTATTTAATATTTACTGTATAATAATGACACTACATTGGTCCCAAAGCACTTTCTTATAACAAGTACACAAAAGCTTTCAAGTTTTTTATTTCTGCAATTGGCAAAACCCCTCATAGAGTCCACAGTGGTTGTTATGCTGGCAATCTCTATTTAAGATTTCTCGATTTATTCTATTTTTATTGATAAAAACTTAATTTAGAATTTATATGTGAATGTTCCAGGCTTTTTTTTTTTATTTTTACTGTTTACATATTATATTACTTTCCAAGCTTGCACAAAAACAACTTTATGATATGTCATAAACACACACTGAAGACTTTAGTTTTAATAGATTTCTCAAAGAAAATAATTTTTAATTGTACTATCTATCTGTCTTACTGTGGAGTTAAAAGACCTTTAAGAAAGTGAACTGAATGTACGTGCCAGTCAAAAATAAATGTAAGTAAGTGAAGGAAAAAAAAATCTAAACTTTAAATAAATGGTAAGAGGTTTAATATTACCTTTCAGTAGTAGTGTTCTAAAATGTTTTACAAATATTAATGACCAATCGATATTCTCAAAGACCTACTGGATTGTATAGTACTTTTTTTTTCAGCTGTTGTAAAGTTCGGTGGGAAGACAGTAGCAGTTTTGAAAGAAATGAAATATTTTCTAGCCTCTATATTTTGAAGCTCTGATAGTCTTCTTACCATCTTGTTTTAGAGCAATTATTTCTCTATATAACAAGGTGAAAAGTCTCAGGGACACAGTGGTTTCCTAGTCATAAGACTCAGGGACATTGTAGTGTCCTAGCCATAAAATAACCACTAAATCAGAACACGTTACAGTGTCATTCTCAGCAGTCTGCAGACAGAACTTCGAAGGACAGAAATAAACTTTATATTTAGTCCCAATGTTTTCAACCATTAAACTCATGGGCAAATTATCTTATTTTCTCTCTGAAATGTCTGTTTATCTCTAGTTGAGGCACAAGTTTATTTTTATCCTTTTTATTGCTTCCTTTGTCCTCATTTCAAATAAGATATCATTGTGAAAAAACAAAGGATGCAGAAGAAAAAGAAAAAATATCACATTATTGCAGGACAAAATATAGTTGGCACATCCACCTACAGTGATGCATTACACATCAAAGCTTGTTAAATTTTCTATGCAGATTATAAAACTCGTTTAAGAAAGTGAATTATCGGCCAATATTTGTCAAACCCACTCAATACACACAGAGTCAGTGCAGCTGTGAGAGATAGATACAGATATGGATATATGCATTTATCAGCTGATGACTGTGTTGTATGTTATACAGTTACCTATTTATAAGTATCAGATCGGGACACATTTGCATGCATTGATAGACTGAAAAAATACTTTTCAGTACACAATTTCATAGCAAATGAGAAAATTCTATGAGCAAGATTTAGAGTATATGCTAACATCTCCAGTGAGTCCTTCTGGTCAACACCTGAAGCAGAGAGCACAGATTTGAAAGCCCTACATTTGTCCCACATCAGCCTTTTCTTGGCTGTTAATACAATGGTCATGACCAGTCCCCCCCAAGGTATTTGCTTCTCAAGACTTCCTTGCCCATAGGTTTGGTTGAGTTCACGTGGCCAGAAAGTGTCCACAAAGTTCTCAGAGCTCTTAGCTGAGGAGCTCCCCAGTCTGTTAAGCAGTCCCTCTGGAAAGCACTAGGAAACTTTTCCTTTTTTTTTTTTTAAATTGCTCATAAAATAAAATTGTCATAAGCTTATTGTTAAAAGCAATGGAGAGAAAAATGTGCTATGTATTGACATGGAAAAATGATGTGGTATGAAAATTAATGAACTGACATTATTTTACCAGTGCTTTTCAGGAGACATTTTTGTTTTATTTATTCTGGCTTCTAAACAAATAAGAAGGCTGGGGTACAAACAGGCTTATCACAGATGGCAGAAGAAAGCATCTGTTTTCAGAAATATTTCAATCACATTACGAAGGCGTATTATCTGCATATATATGAGGTCTCTAAATTGTAAAGTAATTATAGAGCTTAAAGTTAATTTGTACCTTTTTCATGACGTTGATTGTGGCTTTGTGGTTTCCTTGATTCTTTCGGACAAATCTCATCTTACATTTAAAAGCTGCCTATCTGATATTTACACATTTCAGATTCACTCTGCCCTGTGCTCTCTCTATAAAAAGGTACAAGACAATCATTAACAAATTCCAAAATGATTACTTGACTGAAATGAGCAGTCAGTAAAAATAAGTGTCTAATATGAAACTGTAACCTAGACTTGCAAAATGCTTATTCAGTTGCTGAGATGGTGGATAATAAGGATGGATCAGAGAAATACTGTGAACAGACAATCACAACAAAATAGATTGTGGGTTCAAAGGGCTGACCCAGATGAAAAGTCTAGTTTAACTTTAAAAACTACCTGACTAGATGACTGGACTACTAGTGATAAGGTCAGAAAAATGATAAAATACTTAAATTATTTGTGAAGTTTTTACTTCAAGATCTCAAAGAGGCTGTAGTACTATATTAAATCACACAGAAACCCCCTTATATCATGCTGAGTATTAGCTGCTCCATGAAGTGCTGTAACGTAGGTATGAAATCACTGAGGTCGTTCCTTGCCACCATAGGCGAGATGTGTGCCCTCTTATAAACTTCTTGAACTCCCCCTAAAGCAGGACACTGAGCACACAGGCAGATGCTTTAGTGTGACGTTAGTTTCTTCAGCATGTACTTTGAACAAGCACAGTAACATCTAATGACAGATGCTTTAGTGTGACATTAGTTTCTTCAGCATGTACTTTGAATAAGCACAGTAACATCTGATGACAATCAGTTAGGACTACACCTACCCTATATTTGGTTATACACAAAACTGGAATGACTACATGGCCTATGTCTACAGCAACACACTTGAGATAGGTGAAGTGCCTAACAAAGTCTTTCCCCTCCCTAGCATTCCTGTTCTAACAGTTGAGCTTCAGACACCACTGAAGCTCCAGTTCCTTTGCTCCATCTTACTTATTCCTTCCATCTTAAGGTTTTACACTCATTCGTACTACCGACTGACCCGGATACACTTCAGGCAGTTTGATCAGTTTGTCGGATTTCAGTGGCTACCATAGAGATATCTAGTCTTTTTCTTCTTGGGTTGAAAGCAAGGGTTCCTGGGGAGTATTGTCTTTATCATCAGGTGGTTATGCTAGAAATATCTCGCCAAAAAAATGTAATTTTTTGTGCTGTGACCTACATGTGGATGATTTCAGTTTCTTCACTTTGAAAACCCATTCTTATTTAGACAGTTGGATATGTTCATCTCATTCACAAGTTTGGGCACTGTCTACAAAGCACACATGCTATAAATATATAAAATAAAATATAAATATATCAAATTGAAATTCATCAATTTCCTCACTTCATCTAATTACTAGTTATTTTTCTTTACCTATATTTGTCTCTCTTTTTCAGATTGAATAAGTTAAAATTATGACACTATTTGAGCATCAGAAAAAAGCATTTTGCTTTTCAAATAAAGATGATTCTCTGGAATCTGCAACTATTAATTTGGGTAATTTGTAAGAGTGTTAATAGATATGATTAAGTTGAGGCCTGAAATTTATATCATGTAAAACAAAGAATTTTTTGAAACATAATAAAAATAGAAATCATTCCCTTTGCTCACGTAACTACCATTTTGCAGATAATTCCAATATGTTTGTACTGAATAGGATTTGGGATGTAGTTTAAAAAAAGAGTTTTAGAGAAAATTTTACATTTGGTTAAAGACTTCTCACAAACCTATGTGGCCACTTGGACTGGTGGATTTCCTTTTAGTCTTCACACTTAAATATGTTCAATAGCTTTGTGCCCTGTGAATGTCTTCTGACTTCTGTGTCTGTTTCTGAATGCAAAATGATTTTTGAAAATCTGCTTAGTTTTTTAAGATAGGATATCCTAAAGCCTTTATAAAAATCCTGTCCTGGGTAAGGTAATCTATCTTATGAGCAGTAGAATCATACTGACCTCATTATGGCTTAAAATTGATGGCAAGCACAGCCCACAGTGGAATATTATCAAACTGATTCAAGTTCTGTTATGTCTTTCTAAGAGCTTTCTGACTACATTTAAGGATTTCTTGTTTTTAAGACTGATGAACACAGCCAAAATCCAATTTCCATTCATGCATTAAAGAAAGCCTAAATAAAAGTGGTTATTGCTGATGTAATTTTCATGTTGAAAGTATGTAATACTTACCAAATTGTGTACAGCTTTTGAGGTTCTGGCTGGGTGCTAGTATAACGTTAACTTAAACGGTTAGGCTGTTAATCACTAGATGCGACAAATAGCATTTAAATTTCTTAGTGTATTATCAGTGCTAGGACTCGGTACTTCTTTTGTGATTTTATCTACATTTAGTTAGTTAACTCCTCACTGAGCAAAGGGAAGTTCCACCACTTCCTTAAGTGTACTGGGGTCTTGCAAGAGCACATAAATGCCTAACTAAAAGAAAACCTTCCATTCTTTCAGGAGGATGGTTGCTAAAGACGCATTGCTTTGTATAAGCACTTAATACATTGCTTTGGTGTTTTTTTTGGTTTTTTTTTGGGGGGTTGGGTATTTATTTGATTATTTATTTGATTTTCAGCTGTTTACTGACACTGATGAAACTGAGAGTTGTTGATGTTCAGCATTTCTGAAAACCAGGTCAGGCATATTCAAGTCCTTAAATGTGAATTTAGGTGTCTAATGTTGACTGTTAATTGACTCTTGCAAAAATGTGTTTGATTTTGAAATTTCCCACCTGATTGTTTTAAAGCTCAAAACTCTTAAGAGGGAAAAAAGAAAATATTTGGTAGCTCAGTAAAGGACATGGAAAGGTTGCCATCAGCATAAAACCTTGTCGAGAGCTTGTTAATAACCTATTTTTTCTTCCTTGACCCTGCAGATGGTAGACCTAACCTTTTCTATATTTTCCAGCAGTGTCCTAACTTTGTTATAGATTAAAGCAAATCACCAGTGCTCTGAAATCTGAGGCCTTCACATTCCAGATGCATATGAGGAATCTGTAACTTCAGTCTTTATCTCAGACAAATGCTCTTAGAGTAGAAAGTATGTTGAGTTCATGAGCAAAACCATATTCATTCAGACCAAGGAAATGGGGAATGAGCGCTTCATCTGTGATCTCATTGATTGAGAATGGAAGAGCCAGCTGGGTTAGCAAAGTAATTGATTGGAACACTGCGAGTGTACATTTTGTTATGTAGGTCAGTAGAGACAGGAGTGTTATCACTCATTTTGTTTGCTTAGGCATAATACACCCTCTAAGTGGCATCGAGTAGTGGAAAGGGTTTGCAGAACTCAAACCCATTTTTAGAGTCTATTCTTGTCCAAGATAACAGTAGCTCCAATCACCAGCCTGCCCAGACCATTACTATTAATTAATACTGCTGGCATTGCTGTTGGGTATTTTGTCTTCCCATGCCTGTTGGTATTAAATGCAATCTCCTCAGTACTTAATAGTCTTTTTGAGTGTGGATTTTTATATTCAGCATATATACTGTATCATTGCTATTCAGCCTTCACTAAAAAAAATGTAAACAGGAAAGTTAATGCATCAAACAAAGTAAAAATCAGTGTGCTGGTTACTCTATTAAGACATGGCTCAATGTACCATAGCTTGAAACTTTTTCACTCCAGATTTTTGAAAGCAGCTTGTTAACTCTTGACTAAAGAACACTCCTTGAGTTACTGGAAGATACACAACATGACCTAAGGTTTTATCCTACATTTGTTTGCTGTTATACATAAAGGAGAACGTATTACAAAGTGGAGGAAGGCTGTCTCCACTCTATCCTATGGTTTGTCCATTTAAAGCATAGGCTAACATTCATTATCCCACCAGCTCAAGAAAAGTCTAGTGTTGACCAGCTCCCACTGTGTTGTTAACTTTGAGAATTAGCAGTCTAAAAAATACAACTTTCCCTCCTTCTCTTTCAAGCTTTTTAATGTTAATATATCTATTCCTCTATTAAAGACTTATAATTACGAAGTACTGACATTACCTTCTTATTAGTTACATGCTAAAAATATGACACCATATTCACCTGGGTTTAGAATGACACCCATGCTTCACTGTCATCTAGATCAGGCAGGATTATGTTGGTATCAATCCTGATAGTTAAGCTGGACCCTACAAAAGAGAAGGAGATAAACTTGTCAAATAATGCTTGTCAGAGCTTACTCTGTTAAATATAGTTACCTAGAACTATCACACCGTACCATACGCTTTGTGTATCCCTTTGCTGTTCCTGCAGTGCCTCATTTCATGCCAGTTTTATTAAACTAGTCCAATGCACTGTTCTTACATCAGTCACTTGAGTACAGAGGGGGAATTCATTTGCAATGTATTCTCTTAGTTGTTTACCCAAGGCATTTTTTAGTAAAATGCAGACGGTAGAAGTCAACTGACCATCTCCTCTTGCAAGTTTGCCCCAGCTTTGTGACATATATGTCTATAGTTAAATCATCAATAATTGTATAATGCTGAATATCAGTTTTATTCATTATTATCTTAATTTAGGCTATTCAATATCTATAACATCAAACAAAGGCAAGCCTGTACTGTAAGTTGAAGAAAACTAGCAAGAATACATAAAATCACCAGGTTAAAGTGGGTGGATGGGTAGGTTATTGGATTCAATCCTTATGACAGAATGGAATGTGATCCTGCTTTTTAAACCATGGAAGAGGCTTAGATTTTATGCATGTTTTCCCTTTGTTTTCTGATTGAAACTCCCACTTGGAGGGCTGAGTATCTGAAAATGAGGCCAGCTACGGGGTCTCCAGTCATATGGAGCTCATAAGCAATTCAAATACAGACTCTCTTCTAGACCTTCATTCTTGGATGTGTGAGTAAACAAAATTGCTGATGACAGACTGGTAGCTTTTCTGAAAGTTAGCCAAAAGCCAGCGCTGGAGTCTCAGGATCCTTGCAGAACCATCATCTCCAGTCTTCTCTGTAATATAACACTTGTATCTCTCCAAGGAATGCAATATGTATCTCTCAATTATGTAACGATTTTCATATGCAAGTACCAGAGTGAGGGAAGTTGGCTTCTTCTGCTACACAGACTTTCTATCTGCTTCACTTTGGTGATGTTTCTTAAGTGGAGCAGATTTGTATTCTTAGTCTGAGTGTTTAAATGAAGTCATTGCACTTCAGTCTTCTCCCTTTCTGATGTACAATTCCAACAGCTCCATATTGGCAAGAAAACATCAGTAAATGCTTTAGACTCTATACTAAGATAAGTTACTGTCTTCCCATCTACTTGTTTCCATCTAGAAAGATATTCTCTTTGTCTTCTCTCCCCTTTCCCCTTCTCCCCCTTTCTCTCTCTCTTCTCTCCTCCTCCCTCATTCCCCCCCTTAATACTAAATGAGCTGATCTTTTTGCAAGTATAAAGATTAAATAAAGCTTTGATGAGTCAGTTTTTCATTATCATTAAGACAAGCCTTTGATCTTAACCAACATGTGATCTCTCAGAGTTGCTTCTTATGTTCCATACATACACTCCACCCATTTCTTAAGAATCTTAATTATCTCCACTGTAAAGCCAGTTTTAATATGGTCAGTGCATGAAATTATGGACTGGATATACATAGGCGGCTCATTAGGACATTGAAGTAATGGGAGATCATTAAGTAATAGCACAGTTTGTCAGATGTGTAAATTATTGCAAAATATAGATCTCATGCAGTGCTCACTCTGTAAGAGAAAAAACATTACAATATGATTATATGGATATATGACTGCCAGAGACCTCCTGACTCACCAAGTCCCGTCCCCTGTTAACAAAGACAACTATTTTACACAATCCTTTCTGTAAAACTCATAGAAAAAGATGCTTTAAGGGTAAGCGCAATAAGTGTAATCTGTAGAAGAAATGAGTCTAGGCCATGCAATATATAGTTTGCTGTTATTCTAAAGCATTTGCTTATGCACCAGGTTTTAGAGACAGACTAGTGAAAGGAGATTACAGAAATTATTAATCGAGATGTAGCTTTACAAACTAGGTAGAAGATTACAGAAATTATGAGTTGAAAGGTAGCTTTACAAAGCAGGTATTCTACAGCTGTGCATGAAACACTTCCAAACATTTTTAATGATATATTCCCTCAGGGAGAAAGAATTTCAAAGTCAGATGTGAAGTTTAAAGTTGCATAAGTACCACTGAATTTGATGCAAGTGGAGATATGATGCATAAAGTTTTGAAAATACACCTGTTTAAATTAATTACAGGTGCTTCTGTGATCTGCTCTCTTGCTTATTTTAATCTTCATATCAGACATCATCCTCAGAAGCTTTAGTTTTCCTTGTTTTTAACAAAAGCTGTCTTTTTCACTCAGTTGTCATAAGGATTAAGATCCTCCAGAATTTATATTTGATAATGATCTTTTTTTTCTAGCTTTGGCATCACTATGTACACTATCTTCTTTATAACTCAAATAATTATAAAAACAAAAAGGGACTTGTGAAGAAAGCAAACAAAACTATTTTTGCTTCTTAAAAATTCCTTTCTGGTACAATCACCAACAAAGAGAATTCTAAAATTTCACCGCCTCCATTTCTATCTATTATCTGAAGTACATGCTGCACCAAGTACAGCAAAACTAAGTAAAGAACCAGACAGATCATGAAGGAGACAGCTAACATAATAACTTTAGAAATTCATAGCATTAAATTTTAATTAATTTTTAAAATCTTATTTATTTTCATAATGAGATCCTACTTTTATTCACTGCAAGGTACAGGTATCCCACATTAGGAACTTTGGAATTAATGTTTTAACAAAATACAGCTGTTGTTAGAACTATTTTACTTCTGTTTTTAGATAGTGCAAGAAATGGAGTACAGAAAACATGTGTGTTCATAAACACCCACGTTACAGACACTTAAACCTGGGTGAGACAAACTCCATTTCTAGTGTTGTGGTTGGGGGTTCTCCTCACTTCTTTGTTTTCTTGTTGCTATCAAGTGATGTAAATTACTGTTCAAACTCACAGTGTCTATTCCAGCTTGTCTGAATGTCTGAACATGTTGAGGATGCCAGAAGGGAAAGATGGAAACCATGTATTTGATGACTGACTACATGAGGCTTAGTACATGGAAAGGTTTGTGTTTCCCTGTTCCTCCGTTAATTGCAGAGAACTAGCACTTGCTATTTCACAGAAAGAGTAAGCAAAATATTGGCAATTTATAGTCTGATCAAACAGGAACATCTATTTTTAACTAAGTGCTTATCATTCAGATTGTCCATCCAATTAAAAAGTTCGGCACAACACTGTAGTACATTATTGAAAGAAAGCCCGTGTTCTGGGTTGTTGAACTTAAGGTGGCATTTGAAACCTATTACTGCCAAAGTGACACCCTAATCATTTGATATTACTGGCAGACTCCTGAGAATATGCTTCTGATATCGCTTCTGTTTAGAAGGATACCGCATAGCAACTGGTAAGCCTAGAAGGCAATGGTGGAAGTAGAAAAAAATGTGTTATCTCTTTTTTCTACTTCAAGAAGTTACTGGTTTACTGCATTGAGTGAGTATTACAGTGTAAAAATATTTGAATATTTCTTATTCAAAACAACCACAATTTTCTTTTAAAAATCTAACTTATGCATCACATATTCTCATTTTTATCATCAAAGATTATACAGTGTAATTCAAAAGTCTTATCTATGATTCTCTTTCCTTCTTTCTTCTTGCAAATTTCTCCTTAGTGCAGTGGGTTTTACTCAAGTTCTGTGGTTGACACAGGAGTAGTATCTACAGCTGGCAGGAAGAATGACAATTTTAATACAGACTAGGATTTGAATATCATGCAGTAAAGGCTCAGTCTTACACTGTAGTGCTTCAGTTGTATAATGCAAAGCCTAAACTTTTGCCAACTGAGTTTTATAGTATGTATTTTTTATTATATATATAATTGTAGCATTTGGAAGGTCTAGTCATAAGCCATGTATTGAAACTGCATTTATAAAAAAAACAGAAAATAAATATGACTAAGCCTGATGAGAAACAATGTGAAGATATGGACAGACATATATGACCTACTGTACAACCAACAGTATTATCAGTAGTGAGATAGTATAAATGTGTGGTTTTTTCATACTTGCATATTTGCTTGACTAAAGACTGTCATAAACAAACAAACAAAAAGAAAGATGACTTTCACAGTCCTGTTGTTTTCTACTGTGTGTTTCTTAATAAAAACAAAGCAAGATAGACAAGTGGTCTGTATGAAGAATTCTTATTAATTTTTGAAATCACGCTCAACAGTCTAAAACAACTGGTCTGGAAAAGAGATCAGTCTGCATGTCTGACATGCCCAGAGTATTTAGTTCCCAAGTAGTGTAATCCCGTAGAAGAATTTTAGTTTTATTTCAATCATTCTTTTCAAGGGTAACATGTCAAAGCTTAGAACTTTGCTCTGGATTCAGTTCAGTTGATTCACAGCCACTTACAGTCCAGCTTTCCAATTAGTTGTGACCTAATGAATGAGAATGAGTTAAGCAGTTCAAGATGAAATAAAGTCTATAACCCTACCACTGGTCAGAATTTTGATTTAGTCAATACATTGAAATATATTATGTATGCTGAAAACTGTGTGAGCAAAGAAATAGCCCAGGTTTCCTAGTTAATAAAATGCAAGATGAATTGTTTCAAACACTATTTTTTCACCTTTCTAATCAAATTGTTTCAGCCATTCTTGTATGAGAATTTTCTGCAAAATCCAACTCAGAGTAGCAGCTAAAAAAGGAAATTTAAAAAATTATTCACTTTAGAGTATTTTGTTATGCTTCATGATGTGTAAAGGTTTATTCACTAAAGTCATCTAGAAAAATTACTCATAGACTAAGACATATTCATATTTGAGAAGGTACATTATTGCAAGAGATTCTATCAATGTATTTGTGCCTGAATTTTAGGTTAAGAAGTCAATACAATTTCTGAAGCAACACATGACAGAAATATTTTTTACAGATGTCAATGAATAAGCATAAGAGGAAACTTTGTGGAGAATCAGAATACAAAGAAATTATGAAAACACAGGATCAAGTTAATAGAGCAAAGATTTAAGTTCATTTACAGACAACAATTATAACAGTTCTTACTGGAAATCAGACAGCAAGTGCTTCATTTTCTTTCTCTAACATAGCCTATTTTTAATGTGCAGAAGCCAGTTTCTTCATAGGGAGTCTTTAAAGAAAATCCCGTTGTTACTGGGAAATCTTATTTAAATAATGTGATAAATGTTTATTCACAGCACATTTCCTTGAAAAGTATTGTCTAGAAGAGAGGATAAACAGGGAAAAACAAGAAAAGAGAAAAAAAATAATCTTGCTTTTCCTGCTTTATTATTTTTACTGTATCATTGATTATCAGTTTTTGTCCTCAGACTGTTCTCGTGTAATTACTCTTACAATCAATGTTTTAGAGAGAAATCTAAGGTGGTCTCCTTTACAGCCACAGAGTTCTCTTAGATGTAGGACCAGTGTATAAAAAGAACTGCATGGACAAGTATATGTCACTTGATTACCTTGTCCTTTCTTTTAATTGCTGATTTTAATAGCAAGAAAAACCTTATCAGAGCTGAACAGTCCACAGTCATGACACAACTGCTCAGACTTTGCTGCCATACTATCATCATATATGTGTTAAATATTCTGCTACTACACTCTTTACCCTCTGTTGAAATTCATCTGCAGTTTTCCTAGAATCTAAGGTTTCAGCGCCTGGCTAGCACAGCTACACAGGCCACCTGTTGCAATTAAGCACAGAAAAGGTCTGTATGAAGGCAATAAAATGAGTGTCCAAGCACTTTGTCTGGACTTGGACTGGGAGTTGAAAACCTTAAGAAGTCTGAAGATTTTAATACATCTGCACAGCTACTTGAAAGGTTATCTGAAGGGATCTAAAACTCCTAAACTTAAAAATGAGGAGGGAAATGTTGAAGAACAGGAGATGCAGGGACAAGCAAGATAAATAATGGAACAAGCAAAATACTGCATATTAATCACTTTGCTTTGGGTTATATTCACGTTACAGCAAGGGTTATTTTTCATTCTTAAACATAGAAAGTAGGAGGCAGTTTCACTTCTTAAACTTTTGTGGTCATTTCCATTCTTTTTAACATTTTGAAATTTCAGGCAAAAGAAATTTCTCTTACCATAGTTGGTATTTGGGAAGGATTTCCCTGAAGAGATCTGAGAGAATTGATTAAGGTTTTTGCACTAAGTATACTAATTTTTTTCCAGTATGCTACACTTATACACATCTAAAGGGTAAAGTTTCATTTGACTTTTTAAAAAAATATTTATTTTAGGATTGTATTTAAAAATACTATTTTGTTAAAAATATATATACAAAATTATTCATTTTTAAGTTACTGGAAAACCTGTGGAAAAATAGATATCAGGCTCTTTAAAAAATGTATATTCATCATTTACTTATTTATTTATTTATTTTGCCAATGAAATAAAGTTTTCAAAAAGCTCTGTTTTTTTTCTAATGTGAGTGTATCATACAAGTCATTCTCCAGTCTGTCAATCGTGGAATTGTGGTATGTAATACAGAATTACTACATACACTTGTAAATATCTATAGAGCGGTTCACTCTTCTCTACTATTTTCAGAGTTTCCAGATATTCCAAACATACTGTTTGCATCCATATCAGCTCTACTGTTACAGCATGGTTTATTCAGTGTGTGCAGTATATTCATTTGTCCAGAATTTTTGTGTACACAGAATTCACTGATCACCAATTCTGCTGTATCCAGGATACCAGATGTGCTATTAGTGCCTTGCCGTCACTTGCACTTGGACAGAGAATGCCAGCAGAACCTGTCCATTTCACTGTCAAACATGCCTTACAAACAGCTTGCCCCAGGAGCACAAAAGAGGGGGAACATACCACTTATTTTTAAGGAATGAGATAATTCAGTTCAATTGCATTGTAGACATTAGTGTTCAGAGTGGTAAGACAGCACTAAGGTCAATAGAGTTAAAAGTGTTTTGTTTGATGAAGAATTCTCCATCTTATTGCTACAGCTATGGCAAAGTTGTGCTGATCTGAACCATTTTACACAATGAGCTGCAGCATGTTCTACCACCACCTTGTTGCCTGAACACTTGCAAAATTTCACTGAGCCAGACTTCTCTCATGCAATTTCAAGCTTAATTTAACTCATCTCACAAACAGACATAATAGAAGAATGCCATATCCCAAACAGAGCTGAGCACATGTAGTGTGGCTGTGTGTTTATCTAAGTAAATTCTCTGTGGATCTGTGGCCCCTACTTTAAATACAAATTATTCCAGACAGTTGTAATCAGGTCATGGATGATGAGCTGTATTTTATATTTTCGTTTTCCTTCTTCTCAAGCCCTATAAGGCAAGATCAGCACTAACCACTGGACCTTGCTTTCCTGCGCTATAGTTAACTATGCTACTCTTGTCTCAATATTTAATTCTTATTTGCTTCCTCAGCTGTCCTCTCTCAGTATTTAGCTATAGGCTTTCTGTGAAACTACATCTTTATTAATTTAAGAATCTTCCAGAGATTCCTAAGCTTCCAGGTAAGAAACACTAAAGAATTTTTTAAGCATCCAAATCTTCAATAAGTCTGAGAAGCAAAGGTTCAGAAACAGGTAACAGTACAGCAAGAACAGATGTTAAATGATGTTCAAAGTAACAACTGTGTGGACAGTGCCCTGTTTGCAATGTATATTGAGTATTGAAGCATTGCTGCGAGTCTCACTCCCAGACTTCAAAATTAGTTGTGTTGGTGGGTGGGTATTTTTGCGATGAATACAAGAAAAGTTCCCTGAAGTTAATCTTAAAGATGGTACTGTGTAGAACACGGATATCCCGGATATTGTCTAGATGCTGTTTTGTCCCCTTTCAGGTAGAAAGAAAATCTCTGTGTTCTTAGGCTGGAGATTTATATTCTGGTCTTCGATCTACATTTGTTCACTGTTTTTTTTTTTCTTTTTTTTTTCCAACCTACCGGTGTTACCAGATAATAGTACCCAAGAAAACTCTCTAACTCAAACGATAGTTTAGAAAGCCAACATTGGTTTATTGCAGCACTGGGTGCACGGGGCATCTCTCCTCCTAGCATGCACACCTAGGAACAAAAGCATACTCATTATACACATTATAGAAAAAATGAATATTTATATAATTCCAAGAAAAGCCCAGCTATTCCAAGAAACTTATGCATTTGCTAATACATTATGTAATTGTCTTTGTGCTTGAGTACTAAATTGGGGAAGAGGTCTTGGGTGGTCCCTGGGGGTCTCTAGTGGTCGCAATCCCCCATAATTGTGCTGTCTGCTGTATGACCCTGCTTCTGTGCAAGTGTGGTCGAGGCCTTCTTGTTGACAAGTGCAGGTGGCCTCAAGGAGAAGATGTTGTTCTGGTTCTCCCTGGACTTATCTCTCCTCTGGCACCAGAGTTTGTGAATCAAGTTAATTTAGACATCACAAAGTTGTTTTTCACAGTCTTGTTTGTCTTTTGCCCTTCTTTATAATTAGCAAGGAATTTAACAGAGACCTTGGATTTTCTAAGACTAAGCGCAAGCATGAATCATTGACGACTGTAACACTGTTATCAGTCCCATAAGCAGACCCTATCTACAAAACACGTAGTTTGCTTCAGAACATACTGTTACTCTCTGTTACTCTAGCTGAAAGGAAAATTACTGACAGGAAAGTTGATTCTGTGTAAAGATAACACAGAGTAGGCCTTTTAGAGCCTACTCTGAGGCCTACTCTTGAGCTAAACCAGACTAAACTGTCTGGTATCACTAGCACTTACATATCAGGAGGAAAAAATATAAGACAAGGGATCAAGGATAATATGAAGTAACACTTGGGGTTGCAAATTAAAACTAGTTACGTAAATCAAATGTATTACAAAATTATTTCTGTACTAATATGCTGTGGAACTGGAAATGCCAAGTTTTGTAACAACCCTCCTACTAGTTCACTTTTCCTTTCTGAAATAAAACATTTATTTCAGACTAGAGATAAATTCTGTGATCCAGCTCCACCCCTGACATTGGAGCTTTCCAGAATCTCGAAGCAATTAATACATAAATGTTGTCATGATGGGAACATTTATTTATTTACTGCTATCTCAAACTCACACTTCTAATGAAGAATAAGGATATAAACCATAAGGCTTGACTCTGCCAGGAACAGTGAGAAATATTTCCCATATGTGTTCACAACTTGAGAAATGGACATAAGAACGGGAATGGCAGAGGATACTGAAATTGGCAGAATCAAGGAGCTGTGCCTCAGCTCAGCTTTTTCTGTCTCATTTCAGGTATGGAACCAAAATGGTAACATATTATATTACAAAAATGGTGCTTACTCCTCTGTGTTCTCATCTGTGTCTACTTTCTGTATCTTTTGAATCTTTCTTAAGAGAACACCTACTACTTCAGGTGCCACTGTTTTCAGATATCTCTTCCATGAGCTAACATTAAGTTTTTCCATTTTGGGAATTGGTGGGAATGTATAATTAAAAATACTATGCACTCTAAAAGTTTCTTCTGTGCAGAAGTCTGAACATATTTTCCTCCCAGTTGTACTTTCTGGCACCTTGTCAGCTTGTTATGAGAACAATGGGGCAGATCTTACTGAACATAGACACCAGTGGCTTTACATTTCCTTGTGCATGCTCTGTGTGCAGTGTCAGTTGACTTTTTAGGGAACGTACACAGTCCTTTATGCAGAAGGCTGGAACATTGTTTTAAAAATATGTTTTTCGTAGTGTCCCCAGGTCCATGACACTGTTTCCTGTGGAGGGTACAGAATAGAGAAGACACATGAAGATGAAGTAGAAGGTTAACATGGTTTCTTCAAACACGTTTCTGTTACAAAATGCTTTCAGTCAAGAGTCCTATGAAAGACTTTGGCTTCTTTTAGATGCCTAGTCAGAGGGCTGGTTTTATTCCAATAATATCATTGGGAACAATTAAATGTTGCATTGGCAATGCATGAATCCAACAATGGGACATAGTATATTTCTCCTCCTAAGTAGCTTTTTTTGGCGCAAAAAAAAAGGTAAAAGGAATTTTCTGACTTCTTGGGAAAAAAAATAATCCAGTCCTTCTACCTCAAAAACCTGAAATCTGACTGCTAGAAATTAAAAAAAACATCTGTATGTTTTTCCTTGGAACTTCACAGTTATCTGATCATTATTTTTACACATTTTGGACACAAAAAGGTACCCATTGAAAATTGTGAAATCATTTACTCTAACAAAATAATGGGCTTGAACTGCTTGAGATTGAAGACCTGATTAGCTCCTCTTCAGATTAGGTGAATCAGACAGTGTTTAATACCTGTAATTCTGTGCAGTAGCCAACATTACTATTCTCAAGAATATGAACATCATAAAGAATTGGATTGTAATTCTCCGCTTTTGCTACAAGGTCTGTGTCTAACTCCTGACTAGTGATGGCTGAAATTGAAAACATTGTAAATTCCGTTGTTGAGATATTCAGTAAAATTACCCTTTTGTAATGATTGTTTGGAAAGGCACTTTCAAGAGACCTTAAAGAAAGAAGGTCTTCAGTTTTCCCAGTATTTGTATCTATACTCTTCAATATTTACGTAATTCTACTTATCACCTCAACAAATACCAAGAGTTTATGCATTAAAACAAAGAACACCAGGGCCATTTTAGGGGGAAAAAAAAAAAAAAAAAGAAACAAAAAAAGGAAAAAATCTAGTTCCAACTTGCAGATCCTTGATATAAAACATTCCAGTATATATTACATACAAGTGAATAAATGTATTGGCATTGGGGCTCTTATTTTTCACCAGGATTACATTTCTTATTCTTAGATACCACCTATACTCATTCATGTTTCTGTGGAAGTATTTTTTTTAATTATACATCTTGATGCCTTTTGAAAAACAACATTTTCATATGTTTCCATATGTATTTATCAGAGATTTTCAGGTTCAACAATCTTTAATGGACTTGTGTCAAAACAAAAATTTACCCTATAAGAGATTTTTCCTTGCTTTTCATGTTATGTTTGCCATGCTATTTTTATTTAGTTAACACTGTGGAACTTTGTCTTCAATAGGGAGTAGTTGTGAAGTAAGAAAAGCAGAGAAAGAGGAAATTTCAAGTAAATAGGACAGCCTAGGAGAAACTTGAAGGCAGGAAAAGGGAAAAAATCATAATATATAAAACAGGAGGGAAGAAAGCACAAACAACATAAGGGAGATTTTGAAGAGATTGAGTATAAGTTTGAATTTGTAGTCTTTCTAGTTTCCATGGAGAGAGCTTGCAAATGTCACAAATTCTGAATTGTGCTTTTACTGTGGGATTATGCAGAAGGTTGATACAATTAATAAGGGAGAAGCAACATGATTTTTTTTTAAATACTAAACCAAATTAACATAATTACTGGTTAGGAAAAGGGAAGCAATGGGGGTATTGCTTACATAATTTAAAATGCTCAGCATGTTTTAATTTCATTGTAAATTGAGAATGAAGCAGACTTCAATGCTCCATGACATTTTCATGTTTAAATTAAAACGTTTCCAGCAAAAAAGCGTAACAGTCTCAAATAAATTGTTTTTCTCTAAAATAAATTCTTTTGTAGATTTTCAAATCTGAAAAAAAAAAACAACCCACACAATCCCCAAACAATAATCCCCAAACAATAATGGACCTCAAAAATGGGCAAAACTAAATTACAGGATGTGTCTTTGAAAATTACCTGTGGTCTTGACAGCATTCACTGAGTGTTTGTTATCTATTCTCTAGCCCTAAGAAAATATTTGTGAAAAAAAGAGATTGTATATGTGAACAATAATTTTATTTTTTTTTCATTATTCTTAAAAGGCCTATTTCTTTCTAGAAGGTCTGCTTCACTGTGTAAGCATTTACTTTGAGTTGCTTTTGTTATCTTGGATTTAATAAAAATATAATGTAGCAATGTAGAGATTACACTAACATATATGAAGCTCCACAGTGAAACCCAGACTGAGTTCAGTAACTGCCTCTCTGATTCCTTATGAATGAACTGCCTTCCCTGTACTCTTCTCTAGGTTTTGTTATTTCAGTGTAGGGGCTGTCCTATACTATATGCTTACACACTGGTATTGATTCTACTAGTATTAATTCCCCTGGTCTTCTCTTAAAGCTCAAGAGTTTTCGTATGACTTAGCTGCTGTCAAAACAACAGGAATTAAACCAGACTGTTTAGGATGATACTTGTAAGACCAGTCACTTGAATTAATAACTCAAAATCTCAACATATTTGCTCAGTATGGATCTGAAAAAAAATACAAATCTCAGTGCAACGTCTTGTGGGACTCTGCTGATAGCAATAGTTCTCTACTGAAAAAAAAAAAAAGGATTTTTTTTCTTATAAGATACCTGAATTAGAGAGAGGAGGAGGAAATAGTGGTGGCAGGAGAAAGTATGACCTTCCTTGGAGACAAGACCGGTCATAAAAAGTATTTTCAGCATAATGAATCTGAATGGAAAAGAATCAAATAACATCCAACTGTATAAAACAAGTTATAGAAAATAGAAATTTTCATATCTAAGATTTGCAGTTGGGATTGATGCACTATGTAGAACTGCCTCACAGAGAAAAATGGGACATTTATAAAGGAATAGTTTTGCTAACAAGGGAAAAACCTAAGCCATATAATATTTAGAAAGTATGGAGACTAGCCTGTGCCCTGCAAGCAGCTAAGCAGGCAAAAGGAAGATCACCCAAGAGGCAGATGGTGAAGGATCAGAAAATGTCTATGTCACTGCTGTGATATTTGCTTAAGAAGAGTCCTCAAAACTGATCACTGCTGCTCAGGCAAGTTTTGAGGTGTGTGGGCAGCAGCCACAGGCGGTTGCTACCCCAAATTATGCTACATCCCCTGCAGGAGCTTGGTCTCCCAGGGCTCTCTCCCCCTCAGACTGCTTTCCCAACTGTCCATTTCCATCAGCTCTGCTCTAGTGACAAGGGAGTCTGGACCTGCCTTACATCCTCAGGTAAGTAAAACATTCATACACTTTACGGTGGTTTTCTTTTGTTTGTTTGGTCATATCTTTGTTTTTTTAATCTAGTGCTTAATTTCATATATTTTAAGAAGCTTGCTCATGCCCATGTCCTGCACTGGTAAAAGAATATGTATGGAACTCCTTTTAAAGGGAAGAAAATGCACCTGGCATGTTAAACTGTATGCTAAGCAAACATGAGTGCACTGTACCCAGATTTAGTTTGAGAGCAGAACAACTCCAGAAATTCACTTTCAAATAGATAAGGGAATGAGGTCCTTCCTGAAGGAGCACTTTCAGAAATAAGAAAGTGGTCAAAACATTGCAGTAGTCCTCTAGCAGTAACATCTCATTAAACCACTTGAGACCAGTCCAGCTTCTGATTTTGATAGAAGGTGGATTTGATCCTGTGAGAGACAGTTGTGTATTGCTGTATCTGAGGAATGGACACGGACCAAGGAATAGAGGCAAAAGTCATTAAACAGTTAATTTTTCAGAGCAGTTCACTAATATGACCACTGGTATCTAACTCCAATGTGTGAGACTTTGCAAACTGACAAAATAGAAATTCCTAGTAAGTTCAGAGTGGTGATGGACAGACTGAATATTAGAAGTATCTTACTTGTAAGTAGGAAATTCTGAGCTACTTGTAAAGAGATATTATAATGCTAGTAAGGAATCAGGAGTTAAGTTCATAAAAGGCAAGATGAGGCAAGGTAAGGCAAGGCAAGAAAAAGCAAGGAAGAAAAAGAAATTAGCCAAGGCTCCTAGGTATACATCTGGATAATGAGTAAGAGCCAAAGGAAGATGATTCAGTGCCCTTCCTGGAAAACATATCTACCTTTAAATTAATTAGCAGAAAGAAATTTAGTCAGCCTAACATTTTAAAGCAGGCACTTTGCAAGTGATTATTGATTATTTCATGGTAATAACATATCCCAAAGCTCACATATTTCTCATAAAAACAAGTCATAAAAAGTTTAAGTTGGTAATCAGCTGAAATCTTCCCTAACAGGAGGCAAATATTTATACCTGGATTCTCTGGTTGATTTATCAAAACAGAGAAAGAGAGCACATGCTTTTATTTACAGCAAAGAGTTTATCTATTAAAAGAACAGCTGGTTATTTTTTAATGACTAAAATTCCAGCTCCATTTATATAGTCTCTGTTTTTTCTGTGATGCTTCTATTTGATTAATTAAATGTATTCAGAATGATTAACTGATTAATCAATTATTTGGTTATTGTAGCCTCTGTCCAGATATTTACTTTTATATCTAACTCTATGGTATAATCACTTCCTTTCAAATTCCAATGCATTCATTAGTGATGAAAAATAATTGAATCTTTCAGAGTATTTTTACTTTATCTTTCCACCATGAGTTCAACGAGACATATTTTCAGATGTAATTATAAGTAGAAAGGATGACTTCCCTTAGTAAAAAAAAAAATGAGGGTCATAGAAAATATAGCTGCATATTTCAATATCTAGATTAATATCTAAATATCCGAATATTATAACAAAGCCACATAAAAATTCAGACATGTGCCTAAGAGCCCTTACTCGTGTGCACGAGTATGTGGGGAAAGATGCTGCTAGACATGAAGATGGCAAGAAATAAAAGATCCTCAACCTGTTGGCAGGATCTTCTGGCTTCTCAGGGAGTTTGCATAGATAGGAGTACGCTCACTCCTGCTGATACGTAGGAGTCCTCATGAGGAAATGTTTTCAGGATGTGGCTTCGCACCTTCTCATCTTTCATTTCACTTCATTCTTACCATTCTTTGACGGGTAAACTGAACATGGCCCGAAGCTACTTAAAATAGAATTTTATCCCATGTCTGTCCAAATGAGCAGTGAGAAACCAGGAATGTATGGAGGTTTCAAACTGATAGAAGCTGAGCACGCTAAATTTTATTAAATCAATCAACTTATTAATAGATTCATGGAGGTGACTGAGAGTGTTGTAGGACCTGGATTTTGGAATAGTACTTATTTTTCAGTACACAGGATTGAATATAAAAGTATATAAATATACTCTTTGATGGAGATGAATGATGACGTGTCATAAGATCACATGAAGAGATAGGCCTGCTGAATACCCAACTAACAAAGAACAGTTGTTTTACCTGCACCAGGTGTTACATCTCAGTGATTAGTAACAGGAAGGAGAGACTATGGGACAGCTTGCTTCCTACTATGTGTACTTAGGTAGCACTTGAGCCAGTACAAAGCACTCTAAGCTGACTACTTTATATGTTTTTTAAAAAGCTCCAGACTTTTAGGTCTCAGTATTACTAGACTTTTCATCAAGGATGGAGGAATAAGTTCAAGTAAAATCAGCATGATGCTTTAATAAAATAGAAAACCCTATGACTATGTTGAATATTCCCAAAGGGCTTTAACTGTAAAAAATAGAGGTGTTTGGCCCAGGCAACAGTATACTTCTGTTTTCTATGTAAGAAAAGTCCAAATCAGTCAGCTGTGTTTCTTAACTATAATACAGCTAAAAAGAAGAGAAAGGCCATACATCCACAGAATTTCTGGTATACATCCACAGAAAGAAGCAGCAGAAGGGCGAATTTAGCAAGTATCAAGTTCACTCAGTTCCAGAGCTGCTCTTCAGAGCATATTTGAAATAAGAAGGTGTTTTCTGTCACTCCTTCCCCTTCTCCTTTCCTCTTGATTTCCCAGATCAGAAACACTGAATGAGTGGTTCAAGTCCTGTAAGAGTACTACATGGTCACTCAGGTGCGGTAGGAGCTTATATTGTGATGGTTCCATTGCATTTTTATGTGTAAAGAAATTGCAAGAGGACAAATGGTTGCATTGTTTTCTCCAATTCTTATTGGCCTCCATGCACTACGTTGAAACGAACAGAGCTAGGAAGAAGATACTCTGCAGAATTGCTAACTGGCATTATTTCACCTATTTGACCCTTTGGCAAAGTGCGTTCTGGCAGTACTACAAAGCAACAACAAAAATCCACTAATTTGTTCTGTAAGCCAGATTCTTCAGCAGTTCACATTACTCCCTAACTAACAGTTGGGCTTTGCTGCAGGCTAAGCATTTGTTTATATCACTCTTGCTTTATTTGAAAGGAGTGTCAGCATATAAAACATTGAGTTCTACAATGGGGTATTAAGAAATACTGAGGGCTGCAAGACTATTTGGTATGGCAATGCATAAAGGTCTAGGAAAATGCAATAAAATGAATGAAATGACTGTGTCACTTGCCCTGTTTACTTGTCTAAGCAACAAAAAGTTTTCTGAAGCAGACAATAACAGAAGTCTCCTGAATATAGCCAGCAGTTACAATTCAGCCTAACATTGCTTCTTGGTTACTGCTAATCATTTATTGATCCATATATTTTTTATCGACCTGTTTTTCCTATAAATACCAAAACTATAGTGGTTATAAACAACAGAAAAATAAATAAGCTACCAAACTAACAGACAGAACTTTGATTTATTAAGTAAAACTAATAGTAAAATAATAGTAACAGTAAAATAATCAATCAACTCATTCTTTCTAAAGAAACTAATATTTAATAGTGGGGGAGTTTCTCAAATTCCCATTAGTTTACCTGTTGCCATTAAGGTTACTGACAAGGCTGTCACAGACTTCAGCAGAAACTGCATTAGACCAGTACTGAGTCCTTTTGAAAATCCCATTCATATGCAACACTGGAACAGAAAGAAGTTGCAAAGGAACACAAAATGATAACCTATATTAAAAAAAAATGAAAGAATTGCAAGGTTCCCCCCATCTGATATTCATGCTGAATTTTAAGTCCTAGGCATACAGTTATTGAAGCCAGTGGGAACTTCTTTACTGACTGCAAAAAGAATTTTGATGATCCTGTTTTGAACACAATGTAGCTTATTTTGTCTCTGGTCACACTGGGCCATATTTTTGTTGTTTGCATTCCAAAGTAGGAACTGTCCCATTAAAGAAAATAATTGTTTTCAACATTATGTCAAAGAGAGAAATTTATTTCAGAGGCAGCATTTTCTAGTGGTCCAAAGAAAGGAAGAGAGGAGAAAGCTATTAAAATCTTATCTACTTTCTACTTTATTCAGTGGAGTCCCTCACTGAGAAAGATGTGAACAAAGGCAGAGTTGCCACTTTCTTATCACTGTATTTTCAGAACAGCTATATCTATATGTTGGTATCTATACAGAGATACAGTCCATCTGTCATGTAAAAATTACCACAGTTCCACATATATAATATAGAGGTTTTATGTGAAGACAAATTAAAAAACTCCATGATCCAGTCACAGTTTCACTATTAGAATGAGTTGATAAAAAATGGAAAATCTACCTCCAAACTTTGTTTTTTTTTCCCAGTAGATGACCATAGCTGATATCAAGTGGGTTTCATGACACAAGATCTATACATGAAAATACAGTATGGATTTAGATTTCATAAAATGTTTTGAGATGTTTTTAATGATGATGTGATAACAAGGACCCTTATGTGGTTCCCACCAAAACCAAAGGAACTATTCTCTATGACTTTCATAAAATCTGGATAATAACCAGTGCTCTACTTTCTTTTAGCATTACAAATATAATTTAAAAATATCTGTCTCTGAAAAACTTGCTTTATAACGTTCAAAGATATAACTGGGCATTGTGTATTGGAACCAGTTCACTGTCCATTTAAATGAAGACATATCAGTGCTGAGTACCTCCAAGAGTCACTTTAGTCTCCTCCACCCTCTCACGCTCCCACTCCTGCAAATTCTTATTGTCTCTTATTAACATTGCGTGGACTTTTCTTGCCATCTTTTTTAAAAAATTATTTGTATCTCATTATTTCATAAGCTGCCGAGCCAATCTTTATTATATTCTAAATAGTATCTTCTGCCACAAGTTGTTTAAAAAATTATGATGGAACAATTTGTAAAATAGGGTTCTGTTCAGCTGGATAAAAATATCAGCATGTAATCCAAAAATATTTACCTTGTGATTTAATAAAGTTGAGGTTTCTGTAATGAGATTTCTAGGAATTTTATTTTGTGGCTAATGGGACTGGAAAGGACAGTCAATCACCAAATATACTTAGCTACTGTTGTCACAGTAACCACGTCTTACCATCTATTTCATTAAAAAGATTTTTGTCATTGATAAAATGTGAAAACCAGCAAATTCCCTTCTTACTGTCATGCAAGCAAATGCAAAACAAGATGCACCATGAATAGAAGGAATATATTGCCGTAAAAGACACTGGCTTTTCTGCTATGAGAACATTTCAGTACATATATATATACCCCTCACTATGACAAAAGAAAATTTAATTGGTATAACTTTTTTTTTTCCTAAATTAGTTGTACTGTATCCATGGAATTTCTCCAAGAAAGAAATAATAATAAGCAAATAAACAAAAGCAATCAAAAAAGCCTCATGTCAGAATTCTGATGCATAAACTACTTTCTTCTTAATTGAAGAATTAAGAAGACACATTCGAGACTCCAGCAAACTGTGTGGTTATAGGCATCCAATAGGAAAAATTCCAAGTTTCTGAGGAAAGATGGCTAAATGCTCATTCAGTTTTGAATCAGTTTTCTCTGTTTATCAAAAGGACAGAAAATGAACAAGGTGTATAAATACAGTTTTTTATTCCAAAGTTTGGATTTTTTTCTTTTTCTTTTTCTTTTTCTTTTTCTTTTTCAAGCTTAGTTTATATTATTCACTTTCATCGGGCTGAAGTAATTTCAAGTAGAAAACAGAAAACAAACATTAACATAACACTACAAAAAGACATTGAGGTGCTGGAGCAAGTCCAAAGAAGGGCAATGAAGCTGGTGAAGGGTCTAGAGCACAAGTCTTATGAGGAGAGGCTGAGGGAACTGGGGTTGTTTAGTCTGGAAAAAAGGAGGCTCAGGGGAGACCTTATCGCTCTTTGCAACTACCTGAAAGGAGGTTGCAGCAAGGTGGTTGTTAGTCTCTTCTCCCAAGTAGCAAATGATAGGACAAGAGGGAATGGCCTCAAGTTGCGCCAGGGGAGGTTTAGATTGGATAACAGGAAAAAATTCTTCACCAAAAGAGTTATCAAGCATTGGAACAGGCTGCCCAAGGAAGTGGTTGAGTCACCATCCCTGGAGGTATTTAAAAGATGTGTAGATGTGCTTAGGGACATGGTTTAGTGGTGAACTTGGCATTGCTCGGTTAACAGTTGGACTTGATGATCTCAAAGGTCCTTTCCAACCAAACAATTCTATGATTCTATGGTTCTATATTATGAGTTGTGTTTGAACAGAAAAGATATTGTGAATAAAAAAGATTTCAAAAAGATTTCACATATCTTGACTTTAACATGACTTTTTCCTCAATAAAGAAAAAATAAAAGAAAAAAAAACAGGGTTTAGCCTAACATTACTTCACGTCTCTGCAGTGAACAATTATTCATAAGTAATGGGGAAGGTAAATAACAGAATATTTTAATCACAACTTAGAGATGGAGAATATTATTTTCCTTTATAGTTCTAAAAGGCTTGAAGCAATCTTTGCATTGTCCTGAATCTGGACTTTTAGGATGTGAGAAAGTTTTCATTCTATAAAAGATGGTAAGACCTCTAGGTATAGCTTTGGAAAAATTATTCCATCTGGTTTGCAGGCGTCAGCACTTTTGATTTGGATTCTACCTTCAGTGCAGTCTTCTTTCTCCAAGTACACCTCTAATTAGCAGACCTCTAATTATTTGCTCCACACTTGTGTTTCTGAGATTATTCTCATTTCTCTAATCTCTCTCTCTCTCGCCCTCTGTCTTTAGCCTCATTGTGAATATGTGGAAAGGAAGATTTTGCCTTGGTATGTCAGAAGATTGGTAAGGATGAAAAGAAGAATTACTGACAGCACTAGTATGAACAAATAAAAATTTCTCTGTGCCTTGTACTCAAACTGTGGTTTTCAGTATCAGGTTTCAACAGAGACAGCACAAGACCTCAGGACAAAATTAGACCTGATTTGAAGAAACTTAGGTTCAGACCTTAAAGTCTTCTAGTACTTTTATGAAAGGCGTATGTATAAGCAAATTTTGCAGTGTCAGGTTAACTCTGTGAAGTTGTCCATAGGATCTTTATAAATCGTTCCAAACGAAGATTTGGGGGGGTTGTTTTGGTGAGTACAATAGCAATGGCCAAGAGAGAAATGGTCAGGCAAAAATAAAAATCTCTATAATTGTGATGCCTTGAGGTCTAGAAGCCTCAAGGTCTAGATGCCTCGTTACATTCCTCTCTCTTTAGTTTGTTTCTGCACTGTTTATTTTTTCTTGAATATGGGACTTTATGTCAATGGTTATGGAATCTCCTCTCATTACGTGTATCCCAACTGCTCTAATAATTGCAAGTCATGTTGCAAATTGTTCAAGTATCTGTTTTGTTTCTCTTAATCTCTCAAGCAAAAATCCCAATGTATTTTCAGCCATATAAAAGCCAACAAAGAAAGTCATGAAGCATTACCAGAGAGGGCATGTAGGAGTTGTTATTGTTTATTTCAGTTTATCTTTTACTTTGATTACTAAATATAGCTTCTCTAACTATCTCTGGAATCTGGGATAGACTCAGGAATCCAGCAGGAAGTCCAGTGGTTTAGAAAAAAAAAAGATAGGAAAACTTTATTTAAAAATATACCTTCAGAGTGTTAACAGATTCAGTTACACATAAAGACAGTAAAAAGTAAAAGAAGTGGAGAAAAAAGGAGAAAGACAAGTAAGAGCCAACAAGACAGAGCAAGTAAAGCCTTAGGAGATATAATTTTCTTATTGTTTACTTCTATAAGATAACACAACCTACTCATACTAGAACAGCGACATATCTGCAAACAGGTGGGATGCAAATACGTTTTTTACTAACATGCTATTAGAAAAAGAAAGCTATATTCTTTATACTGACCTGACCCAAGGTGTGGCATATGAACAAAGCTTCTATTGTATAGATTATGGGAAATATCAAAATCCTTTTCATGCCTTACATTATTATTACTAATATTCTTTTCTTATTGATAGCACTTAAACACTGTGCTTCATTATTTTTTATTCTCTCTATGGCTCAGTCATAGTCTATCCAAACTGTATAAAAGCCACAAATGGATTTGCCATAGTAGGAAGTAATAACTATTTATTGCCAATTATGTAGTAGGCAATCTTGAGGTGAGAAGGAAAATATATCAGGCAGTGTGGCAGTTTGCTGGACTCCTCCTTTTCTAGTAGATGGTGCTCTCAATTTCTTTTGTATTGCCCCTGAAAAGAATGGAAGCAGTGAATCTGTAGACAAGAAAATATATTTTATGTTGCCAACAGCTGTCTTCCTCCTTGTGGAAGCATTTTCCCAGTCAGCTTTCCTTAAGTTTGTGTCTCTACTATGTACCAGGGACAGAAAGGAAGGCTTTTAACCAAATCATCAATAAAGTCTAGCACTTTTTCTTAGCGTTTATCAAAGGATGCAAATTTTATTTTCAGTGCTCCCGAGTTGTTTATTTTCATTTCAGCAGGACTTTTTCACCAGATGCATTTAAAGTGCTACAGCGATGTGGAGGAAGTGAGGATATATCAGGAACTGCAGGGTGGGGCATGACCAAACAAATACAGATATCATTATGCATATTTTGGCTTTTGATACTATGTTTTTTCCTAAACCAGTGATACGTTGCTGTTTCATTCAAGCCTTTGGTCCCATCTGACTTGATAGGCGGCAACAAGGGCTGGGCAGAAATTAAAAATCACTACAAAAAGCTCTGACTCAAAGATCTGGCAAAATCATCTGAACTTGGGGAAAGGATATAAAATTCAGGCTTCCAGTGAACTAATTTTCCCTTCTCTCAGGTAGGATCCAAGTGGTTTGTTAAACAACATGGATTTAAGAGGGAGAAAAAAGCTCTAACTGGAAAGCTTAGTAGAGAACACCACCTAATTTCCACAACAGAACTAAACCAATTTATAGTCTCCATCTCCAGGAAGACACTGTGAGGACAGCTGGTTGCTTTCCTCCTCTTACAATAGCCTTACTTCACTCATGTTTTTAAGTCTTGCTGGTACTAAGGTCTGAATTAAGTTGATGTGATATGGTGCTATGACTTGTTTTTGTTAGCTGCTCCTCGCTCCATTGGCCTCTCCCTCTAGCCGCACCTACCACCAAAAGCCAATATAAATAACTCCCACAGATCTGCCCACAGTTTTTGTTATTTCAGCTCTTGAAAAAGAGTGTATCACATGGAGAAGTGAACAATTACTCAGCTCACAAGAGACTGAACTGCTTCATATGTCCCTGCTCCCAGGAGTCTCTTGCACTAGGTTTCTTAACATTTTCTTATTTTGGACTTGAACATTTTAACACAATACTAAAAGCCATTGGTTTGGATTAAGGAAACCACTCACCCCAGGAACATTTAGGCAGAGTCAGCCTAGATTTCTACACGTGTCCAAAATTACACACTTATCTCTACTAGAAGGTATAATTTCCTATTTAACACCAATGTCTCTTAAACATGCGCAACACAAGCAAGTATGTTCCAAGACTGCCCTTCTATGCTACCAAATATCAACACATTTCCCCTCATAAGTGGCATTTTTGGAGAGTTTTTACTGTTGTCATAAGTGTCAGGTGCCATGATTGCATGCTAATGTCCTAAGGAACATTAAGCCTAAGTATCTTCATGCCAGTATGTGCAAGGATGATAGATCTGTTATCATCAAACTACAAACAGATCATAAAAGTTCTGTTATTCTTGTTTTACTGTGATTTTGAAGGATTAAGTGACTTGCCAAAAGAACACAGAGAAACTCCGAGGGAGACTAGCGTGCTGCTGAATTCCAGTTTATAACACAGTGGAAAATCACTACAATCACTCAGACATTCTTTTCTCACTTCCAGCGTAAAGAATTCCTGATTTTTTTTAGAGAAAGTAACAAATTAACATAAAAATAGGTGGAGATATAAGTATTATATAATTTATTTTAGTTTTTAAAAGATATCTTTTCCTGAATCTCCTCATATTTGGCATACTGGTGTGGAAAGCTTCACTCCTGTTGACTGGTTGTTGATTCATTGTTGTCACATTGATTACACAGTTGTTCGTTTTTGGATTTAGGCATGAGTTCATTACTCACAGGGTTTGCCTCAGTTTTGCACATGACTTTGTGGTGAAGCAATACAGTAACATCAGCTTATTCTGTTCAGTGACCTATCGCAGCTGAGTTTATTACTATTTTCATTTGTAATTTCTGATTATTTGTATTTTGGTACCTTAGATGCTAGTCTAGATTCTTGACAACTTTCCAGCTTTCATAGCTTGCTTACCATTGTTTCTGTATGGGGCACTGAATCCCTGTACCAGCTGAATGTTTCATGCCTTTACAATGTATTTCATTCTGATGCTGTAATGCTTCTGCATGAGAGGAGTATTCTTGTTTTTACTGAGTGATAGTAGAAGTTGAATAATCTCTTCTGTCTGTCATTTAGCACAGCGGGTCATCACTATTGTGTTTGTCTTCCATTGCTTCTCTTGAATGTACCTACATATTTTCCTCTAGAAACTGAAAATTGTGGAGCTTTGTAAGGTCCTCAGCTAGGAGTTTAGGTATGATCCCTTAAGATCAAGAGAGACAAAAATTCAGTCCATCTGTAAAGCCAGAGATTTTTTTTCAGAGCGTGTGTGACACCAGAGCAATTAATACTTTAACTGTCTACCTGATCACTCTATCAATCAACAGCTTCCCAGGTCAGATCCTCACACTAGGTGACCAGGAGTAGCCCTCCAATTTTGCAGACTTCTTTCTGCTGCACTTCAGTTGAATACGAAGATACTATTTTCTGCTTCTTTTAACTACCTATTAGCTATTACTTTTACTAATATTACCATTACCTTCTGTTTAGCTACCAACTCTTGGGAGTTGGCTTTGTTTTGATATTAATCCATCACCTCTCTATTTTATACACGTGTAACTTTTCTGCAGTTCTTTTCAGCACCAAAGGCTCAACAGCTAAAGTGACATTTTTGCTAGTAAGAATTTTTCTATTTCTCACATACCATATCATTTACTCTGAGCAGGCCAAGAAGAGATTGGAGCTCAGTATCCTGTTCATCTGTGTCTCTCATCTGATTGATCTTGCTTATCTTATTTTTTTTATTCCAACCTGCTAAAGTATGGTCAAGGCTAAGGACTAATTTCACAAAGGTAATAAAACAATAGAAGTTTAATAATTATCATTTTGGTTATTATTGTCATTGAGCTTATTCGAACAAAAGGTGCTTAAACTCTGTGACTTATTATGGATTGTTGTGGTGTCATTTGTATCTAGTAACAACTATTTTGCATCCACTTCAGATTCATTTTTCTGAATATGTTTTAAATATAAAAATCTATTTAGAAATGTTTTTTATCAATAACTTATTCCAAATGCCAATTATAGAAAATTTCCACTTGTTGAGGAATTCCTGGGATTTGAAGATACACGTATGAGTGCAGAATTCTTTAGTATTGCTTCTCACTGGTTATTTTATACCAGTGACATCTGGCCATCATTTATCTAAGAGAATCAGAAGAGGTCTGGAGTCTGTGTGGATTCCTGAAGAGCTGATATATCATATGGGACATATGAGCCTACAGCTGGAGGACTATTTGGAGTTGTCTACAGGGGCATGCTAGAGTCTGAAGCAGACAGAAGGCCATCTGCACACCACTAAGTGCTGCATTTTAGAATCCTGAGCTGTTACAGCACTTACTTGCTCTCCTAAATTTGAAAAGGACAATGGTGAAGTAAGTCTTGGTTTAGATTCTATTTCATTTTATGAAAATGATCTTTTTTATGATCCTCTATGGAATCAATGTCATGCCTGCCTATGTTCCAGCAACTGACCATATCACCATTTAATCTCAAAGTACATTCACATCACATTCTCATTTACTGTGTAATAACAGAGCTATACCAAATGAGTCTCTGTGCCTTTCTGTATCTGCTCTCAGACATCATCATTTCAGTCAGCTAACACATAGCGCAGAAACGTTTGAAAACCATAAGCACTTTTATTTCTGTTTCCTAATAATTGATGTCATTAATTATAAGGCAGTCAACTTTTTTTCACAGTTTCCCACTAAAACCAAAAGCAGTATTTATTACCTCAGAGAGATTTTTATTTGGAAATGATGTATTATGTACCTGATATGCATAAACAGATACTGTCAATACACTGCATGGTATCAGTGACGCTTTATATTTGCTTATTTTTAATACAATTCTCTAATGAAATTAGACCCCAGTCAGGCTGGGTATTCTTCTCGTCCTGAGAGACTCCATCTTAGAGTCCACAGTTCAACATGAATGACAGACTGGTGGAAAACAGGGGACAGGATTAGTGGTACCTGTCCTTCAAACAGGCTTAATGCTGGCTTTGAATTTGACTTGCATAATGCGGGCGTCTAAACCCATGTGGTCAACAGAACTCTGAAGTCACCTGGGAATATTGGTTACTCACATATACAAACTGTAAGAAATCCTGGGCCAGATTATTCTATTGTTTAATTGTTTTAAATAACAGAGATTGAGTGACACAGATGTAAGGATAACTTGAGGTGTTTAAATTGAAGGGAAAAACCCATCATTGTTTTCACAGACATTAAAGATACATATGTGAGTAAAAGAAAATATTATAAAAATATGTTCTATTTCTGCTCCGAGATGAAAATAAGGACTGTATAAAAATGATGTCTCAGAAAAGACCAGAGATAAAGATACCTGCTTCTAATGTGAGAGAATCTGGTTCAAATCCACTGTGAGTTAACAGGAGGGTCTTGAACCTCACGTTTCCTATTCCCTTAACATTCAGCTTGTCTGTGAGAGTGTCTTAGTACATAGTTATTTTTAAAGTTTGACCAGAAACTTCAGGTTTGTGTTTATGCATTTTTGTCCATAAACTAAATTGTGACTCAAAAAAGTATTTCTCAACAAAGTTCTTGTAAAAACTGGTAAGTTTCAGATTCAACCTTAGTAATCCTGTGGTGAAGTATAGAGGGAAGAAAAAAAAACAAAAATGCAAACAATCCAAAAAACAACAAGCAAAGACATTTTCTTTCTTCCTAATACAAACACAAAATACCTATCAGAATTACCTAGTATCTGCAGCTTGTCACAAGTTAAAAACTGCATTTTCCAAAGACTCTTCTGCTGTGATCTAGAAAGGAAACAATGATATTTCTAAGTAAAAGCAGGACTATGCATATATCAAACTTGAAAACAACTAATTTGAATAAGTTTGAAACATTAAGTATTGATTTCTGAAGAGCCAGCATTATAATGAAGAATAAAGAGCATACTAATACTAAATCTGCTTGTTATTTTTCTATCCAGTACTGTCAGCCATTACAATTATTGGTTTGCTCCAGGAACAGCCCAATGTTTTGACTGCAGTATGTCTCTTACAGATAGGCCTTCAGGAAGTTTGGTTGTAAGCACAGGATGTTCATTAATTAGTTATGGATTTTTCATTTGTTGCCATTTTCAGGGCAACTGGATGCCAACAAGCAGCCACAAGGATATCTCTTGTCCTTTTCTCACAATGTTGCATCACAGATCCTTTCTTAGGTGTGAAGCTGTATTTCTTGGGTACATTGAAGATGAGTTGAGATAGTGGGAAGAATATTGCTTCCCATAAACATCAATGTCCCTTTTTTCATTATCAATCTCAAAGTCAGAAGTTATCCTGTGGTGCTTCGCAGGTGTTTTTTTGTTTGTTTGGGGGGGGTCAGGTTTTTTTTGCTGTCTTATGTGAAAATTGGTATAGTTCCCAATGACACAGTGAGGAAAGCAGCTTGTCTGAGATTATACACAAATCAATGGAAAGGAAAGTGAGTGAGTCCTTGTACCCAAACATAGATTTAATCATTTAATCACAGCTTTCATGAAAGTGGTAAACCAATTGTTTTCCACATCCGATCAAGGGTTTACCTGCTGCTGCAACAAGTCCTACACTTTTCCAAGTGCAAAGATGGACAGGTAGCCACAAGCTGATCAAAACCAAAAGTGAATGTTGCCACTCATGCCATATTATTGTTTGTGTATATACCATTAATTCTTTTCAACATTGATTACCATTACTGTTTTAATACAGTAGGGAAAAAAAAAGAATGACCACCCAAGAATCATAATCAGGACCTGGTGTTTGGTTTTGTGTTTTGTTGTTTTTTTCTCTTTTTCCCTATTGATGAACATAAACACAATAATATTTTTAAAAAAATTAATAAATTGTCAAGACAATTTTTTTGTTGTTTTTAGTAATACATGATCTTTTCATTGCCTGTTTTTGCAAATCTTTACAAATGATTAATAATTGCATGGAAATCAAGCTAATTACAGAATGATCTGAGAGTTGTGGAAGGCCAAATGGCCACTTCAAAAACTGTTCATAAGTACTAAGCTTTCCATGAGTTCTGACAAATATAATATTTGGATACATTTGCTTCTGTGCACAATGTTAACAATATTTTGGGGATAAATTAAGTCCAAAGTCTATTCAGTGTAGATTTTCTACGGACTTCTTTGGGCCTAAGATTTCATACATTGGTACTTAGCTATAGTTCATACTTACTATGAACTATGTTCAGGTTAGCTGGGTTTTTTTTAACACTCTAACCTCCTGCACCTTTCCACATGGCCAGAAATATAGCACATCTTAAATAAAAATAGTTGAAGGAATTGTTATAATAAGCCTCATGTGAGTATCTGAATAGGATATCTGCATAAATGCAGCACTCCAAATTAAAAAAACTAAAGGTAGCAGGATGTGTAATATAACATATTACCATATATAATACATTATCTTAAATATCAGCCCTTAGGAGAAATAGAATATTCTCCTTTGCTTTGAAACTACCTGAGGTGGCATCTTTTCACTTCATGACTGGCTTGCTTCAATATCATAAGATATTCGTTGTTCTACCTTCAGTATTACCATGTAGTGAAACTTTATTTCCTAACACTTAATAGATATTTCCTAACATTTTAAATTCTTGTTTTATCTTTCATCTAGTTTACACTCATTAGGATATGCTAACAAATGTATCAGAATTTACTTAAGGAGATGAATGGCCAAGTTATCTCTACAAATATTGAGAAATATACTTTTTAAAATGTATCTATTTAATGAGTGGGCTGTTATGAACTTGCCCTGCCCCTGAAAGAGGGATTTTTCCCAGCTTTTCTTCCAGCTTTTCTCACAGCTTTTCTCACAAACAGAGCTAAGTGGTCATGAAGAAACACTTATGAAATACTTGATGGTGGAAACTTCTAAATTGAGGACATATAGAAAGGTAAAATAACATGGACTCTAATTGCCAGATAACTGGAGTGGTGATGTCAAACTGATTTTGTTAGTATTTTGATGTAAGGACTACACTATTTGATTTCATAACATCCCGTGATAGTAGCCAGCCTTGTGGTGTTCAAAATATAAGTGAAGGTTTTAGAACTCGGTAGGAAATTTGATTGCTGATGACAGTAAATGAATAACAGCACATAATTTGTGCTTGAAGAGTAGAAACAAGTGCTATTCAAACTTTCCCTATGCGTTGTTATTAACTATTACATGACTGGATTTGATTGAAACAATCTACCTACTCCAGGTTAGGATAGCAGATGGTTGCTATCTCTGCATTACTAGGCTTTTTCTTGTAGCTCTGGGCTAATCAGAACAGACTGGTGACATGGTCATTTTAGACTATCTATTGTTTTTGTTTTTCATCTGGAAAACTAAAGTGAAACATAAAGTAGCAGCCTATTGCAGCCTGACTGCCCACTGTGCTCCTTTCTTAAGAGTCCTTATCTCTTCCTGAAGGTGACTAGGTCATGTAGTAAAATATTGAAGTTTGATACATACAGTATACTCCAAATAGCTAAAGCATAGAACATGTTATTATTACTTCTATTGTGTTTATCAAAACAATAATTAGATAGGTTCAGGACATGTTTATTAACTCAGTAAAATACCATTACAAAAATTGCATCAGTAATATCATTATAAAAAGACTATTATTCAGTAAACTGAGGCATACAGAGATCGGATGCTATTTTTTTATAAACGTGAGAACACAACTGCCATGACAGCAATTCACAGAATCACAGAATCACAGAATCAACCAGGTTGGAAGAGACCTCAGGGATCATCGAGTCCAATCGTTGCCCTGACACCACCATGTCAACTAGACCATGGCACTAAGTGCCATGTCCAGTCTTTTCTTAAACACATCCAGAGATGGGGACTCCACCACCTCCCTGGGCAGCCCATTCCAATGTCTAATAACCCTTTCTGAGAAGAAATGCTTCCTAATGTCCAACCTGAACCTCCCCTGGCGAAGCTTGAGGCTGTGTCCTCTTGTCCTATCGCTAATTGCCCGGGAGAAGAGGCCGACTCCCACTTCACTACAACCTCCCTTCAGGTAGTTGTAGACTGCAATAAGGTTACCTCTGAGCCTCCTCTTCTCCAGGCTTTGATTCATTAATCACTAAACTACACTAAATCTTTAGTCTATAGAGCCAACTGGGTAAAACTATGTTCCCGGTTATAATGAGCCTATGATAAGAGGATAACTTTCCCAGTACTCACTAACAAAGTGAAAAGGAATGACACCAGTTTGAAGCAGGGCATTTGTTTCATCAAGGATAATAAAGATGATAAAGACAGATAGAATCTTTTTGGACACTTAATCGTGCAATAATGAATTTCCTCACATAGCAACAGTGAATTTCTCTACCATCACAGTATCACTTTGAATTATTACATTGATCAACTAGCTCATAGTGAGCTGCAGGCATATTTATTTGCACACAGAAGATTTTGTGATGGTGTTACAAAACATTGCCTGGGCCGCGTGGAATTTCCCTTGGATTTTGAAACAACACAGGCATTTGCTGATTTTGGTGAAATGCCAGATCGGTACCGAGCTTTCAGCAGCAAGTAGGGAGGTGAGGTTGACGGTGAGTGACAGCAAAATCTAAAGACAGCTCTTTAATTGGACAGATTTCTTCCTTTCAGTGGCCACCTGGTCATTGGTATTAAACCAATTTAGGGCTATTGTTTAGCTGCCTGCTGATTAATATTTTGGATGATTAAGTAATCAACATTCCGAATGATCAATTAGTCACAAAGGGACAAATAATTGATGGCATACTTAACCTACGTTTTATTACAGCTTGGAGACCAAGCCTGTCCTCAGAGTTCCCATAACAGAAATAAAGTGACAATTAGCTATAAATCAATGCCATTAGCCATTTAACACTTGACCTTTACGAGAGAGAGATTTTTCTTAATGAAAATAAAGATATATTCTTGAGACTCCAGTAGACAAAGTAGTTTATTAATAAAAGTATTTTCAAATGACTGTATTTTCAAATATCAGATTACTTTCAGTTAACAAAATCAGACTTTTAACTGTCCTGATGTTTGTGCAAGCTCCCAGAAAAAAGAATTAAAAAATACAATATGTGATAGCTATTACACACACGCGCTAGTATGTGTATAGGTTCAGGGAGAGAGATAATGAGCTATAAATGGGTAATGTATGTATATGACAGTACATATTCAGTATGCAATAAATACAGTCTCATTTTATATATATATATATATAAGCGCTAACTCAAAACTCAATCACTCACTACAAAACAATTGTAGTGAGCTGCAGCAGCGTCAGGATAGCTTTTGGATGTATCAGGGATGAAAGGTAAATAAATGGGTAAGTGGTGTTATCTGTTAACTTGGTCTCAAATGTGCTACTGCTGCTAGAGTCATTGGTGTAAACACATCATACCTTTGGTGCTCTAACAATGAATATATGCATAAATATGTACATAGGCCTTTTGGGAATATCATGTGGCCAGTGGTAAGCATGCAGGATATCTGTTTGTTTATGGCAAGAAAGGTAGATGGAATTTGTAGGTAGACTATGTTCAGGTTTCAATTATACTCAGGGTATGTGAGCCATAGGAGCTGAAGATCTAAGATATGGCAATGATTTTATTCACCTGACCTATTTGGAGGAGGCTTTAAATTCAAACTGTGTAACTTCTGTTTATTTGATCTTTGAAAACAATACTTTAAAAAAAAAAATCTATGAGGCAGATTCTACTACTAATTCAACTTCACTGAAATTCTCCAATATTACACGTATGTAGCTGAGATCAGAATGTGGCTGACCATGTTCACAGTCTTGAAATTGTTATATAAACACTTCTACTTGCATCTCTTAAGAATGATTTCATTCTCTTTATTATTTTAAATGTAAAATGAAGCACAGTATGAAACCAAAGAAATGCTGGAAATACCTTCCAACTGTAGGAATTTTCTCCTCACATCAATATGATAATGTTCTTCTATTTCCAATGATTAATTTTATGCAGTAATTCAGATGGCTGAACACAAGGATTTCAGATTTAAAATATCAGTTATGATAATGTCTTTTTGCAAGATCTGAATTAAAGGAAAATATTAAGTGAACGTGGATGCACATATGTCTGAATGAGATCTTACCAGGCAGAGTCCTTTTCAATAGTTACGCTTTGCCACAGAGAAAAATATATATATATATATATATTTTTTTTATAATTACAGGACTATCAGCTCCACTCAAGGAGAGTTTCCACTGGAAAGAAAGTGGCAGTTGTTGGGTTTTTAGATTTGTATCTGTAGCAATGCACATCCCCTATTGATTGCCTGAGTATAGAGACCCTGTAATTCATATCTAACTGTGGATGGCATCTGATGGCTTCTGTATAGAGCACACTTTCTGTTAGTGAAAGAAATATTCACAAACTTGATTTTAAAGAACAAGTTGCAAGCCCCATCAGAGCTCATCCTACTGTAGTATAAATTTGAGACATGGAAGATCATTGTTCTCAGCTCCCTGATCTCTTCCTAAATTCATCTCACTTCTTCCCTTTGGCTTTGGGACAGAAGGCTGTAATCTCACCTATTACTTGACCACCACTTTATGACTTTGAATCTGGTTTTGGCAACCAGTGTGGTCACTCATGAACAGTTTGACATTAAACAGAAAGAATACATTCATTCAGTAGTACAAGAGCTGATTTAGACAATTTCTCTCATCTTTTCTTCTTAATGGTGATTTCTTGAAGAGTATGTGGTGAAATTATCTGCTTCAAAGATGACAGTCATGAAAGCAGGGAATAGAGCTTCTGTAGAAATAAGGGTAAGGCCTTGTAAATCTCATCTGATTGGAGACAGAAATGCCCACAAAAAAGAGTCAAAAATCTTTAAAACAATTTTGCAAGACTCATTTCTTCCATTTCAAATTTCTCACAGATACATTTTCCAGTATAGAATAAAATTAAATAACTAAAACAGAAAGATATGGAGAAAGAAAAAAACAAGGAAATACAGTAAGAAATGGGAAATTAAAAAAATAAAATTTGTCTTATTAAGTCCCAGAACCTTGGTCTGGGACAATGTATATTTATTTTTAGCTCTGTGAGGTGTTCTGGTGCCACAGCAATATGACTCATTTACATCTGAATATATAGCTAAATAAGAAAAAAGTCTTCATGGATTAATTCATAGGATGAAATCTTCAGTGTTAGATCCAACCTCTTCAATAAAAATCCTTTGCAGTCATATGGAAATGCCTGGCAAGATGAAATGAGATGAGAGTGTGTGTGCGTACAGAGTGACTAGACCTTAATGAATGCTTTCCAGGAGGACAAACCAGAATTATAAGTACTTACAGGTGGCAAGACAACAACGGGACAAATAGTACCTGCAATAAATACTAATAAAAGTAAAACACTTTAGGCTAAATATGGATTTGATGCAATAATGGACAAGAAATCTAGAAGATACCAATCAAGTAACATTTGTCACAAATTACACCAGCTATGATTTTGTCCCAAAGTACAAACCATCAGTTTGAAAAACTGGGTTCTGTTAGCATATAGTTTGCCCCACTCTTATTTGTTAAGAGTACCTTGAATCATAGGGAATTGTAGTGAATCAGAGATGAATTTTATCAGTTGTTTCCTTAGTGGATCATTAAGAATCCCTTTTTCTCTTTTCAATTTTCTTGCTACAGTTTTTTTCATAATATTTCTTAGCTGATATTCACCTTTCCTATTGTCTTTTGTTTAGTATTGAGGTCAAGTCCCAGTTCTAATTGGCTATACTGCTACATTCAATTCATTATATTTTCAAATAGGATCTTTGTGCTCTTTTTCCCATCCTGACTGTCATATATGGGAAAAAGTCACTGGGGATTTCTGCAGATCTATTTCATTCTATCATTAAAATCTTTCTTTTGAATTTTTTTTTTGTCCCGGAGCTTTAAAAATAATAATAAAAAAAAGGTAGCATTTCAACTACTGATGTGCTATGGCATCTGTCTTCCACGCTGCTCAGTATTGTATTCTATACTTCCCTGTGTCTTGCTCTTCATGCACACACAGAAATCTGCTTGCTTCCTAAATTGTAAACTGAACGAGGCAGAGAGATATTCTTGTTCAGTATATTGTAAAGCATCTTTAAAGTGGAGGTGTGATTGGGATACCTGTGGTAGAAAAACAGTTTCTACTGTTCGAAAATATCAGTACCGGTATGCCTATGCTATCTGCCACTGATTATCTGAATAATTAGCCACTGAAGTACAAGGATAACAGAAATGGAACTATGCATGTATCTTTACCTTTTCAGCTATTCCAAATCATGACTATATTAACTATTTTAATAATTTTTTTGACAACTTTGGCAGTATTTACACTCTAAAATCTGTTTCTCCAAGTAAAGTTTCCATATTGTGGGTATCTTACTATGCCCGTCATGATCAAAACCTTAACTTCAGCATAAACATTAGGACTGAATGAGCTACGCCAATATAACTCTGAGCAGTTGTAGCCAGCAGAGGGCTAAGGAATATACATGATTTAATGTGGTGGAAGCACAGCTATCCACTTCCCATACTTTCCTCAGACAGCATCTCAAATCCATTTCGGTCTCTTTCCTTTCCCTGCTGCTGCAATATTTTCATATTAAATTCCTTATTGCCCTGTATATCAGCTTCTAGTTAAGATTTCTTTGTTATTTTGGATTTCATTTGAACATTTCTTTTCTTTCTTTTTTTCTCCATTGTTCTCCAACTACTAGGCCATCTGTTCCATTGGCAGATGCATGGAAATTCTGTAATTGTTGCCATTCCAGGCATAGTGCAAATAATCCACAATTCAAAGGACAAGGCATGCTATATTTGTGAGCTGGCCAAATGCATATTGTCATCAAAATTGCTTAACAAAACATTAACAGGAACAATATTTGATTTTCTGACTATTTAGGATGTGCATCTGTGTTACTAGCATTAGAAGAGAGGATTTTTTTGAAACTGCTAAATACTGTGTCCCTCTCTCATATATTTGTCTACTGCTTATGACATAGGATGAGTTTTCACAGAATCACAGAATCACAGAATCACAGAATGTTAGGGATTGGAAGGGACCTCGAAAGATCATCTAGTCCAATCCCCCTACCGGAGCAGGACCACCTAGACCATATCACACAGGAACACGTCCAGGCGGGTTTTGAATGTCTCCAGAGAAGGAGACTCCACAACCTCTCTGGGCAGCCTGTTCCAGTGTTCGGTCACCCTCACCCTAAAGAAGTTTTTCCTCATATTTATGTGGAACCTCATGTGTTCCAACTTGCACCCATTGCCCCTTGTCCTGTCAAGGGATGTCACTGAGAAGAGCCTGGCTCCATCCTCATGACACTTGCCCTTTACATATTTATAAACATTAATGAGGTCACCCCTCAGTCTCCTCTTCTCCAAGCTAAAGAGACCCAGCTCCCTCAGCCTCTCCTCATAAGGGAGATGTTCTACTCCCTTAATCATCTTCGTAGCTCTGCGCTGGACTCTCTCTAGCAGTTCCCTGTCCTTCTTGAACTGAGGGGCCCACAACTGGACACAATATTCCAGATGCGGCCTCACCAGGGCAGAGGAGAGGGGGAGGAGAACCTCTCTTGACCTGCTAACCACACCCCTTCTAATACACCCCAGGATGCCATTGGCCTTCTTGGCCACAAGGGCACACTGCTGGCTCATGGTCATCCTGCTGTCCACTAGGACCCCCAGGTCCCTTTCCCCTATGCTGCTCTCCAACAGGTCTGCCCCCAACTTGTACTGGTACATGGGGTTGTTCTTGCCCAGATGCAGGACTCTACACTTGCCCTTGTTATATTTCATTAAATTTCTCCCCGCCCAACTCTCCAGCCTGTCCAGGTCTCTCTGAATGGCTGCGCAGCCTTCCGGCACAGCCACTCCTCCCAGTTTTGTGTCATCAGCGAACTTGCTGACAGTGCACTCTATTCCCTCATCTAAGTCATTAATGAATATATTGAATAGAACTGGTCCCAGTACTGACCCTTGCGGGACTCCGCTAGACACAGACCTCCAGCTGGACTCAGTCCCATTGACCACCACTCTCTGGCTTCTTTCCTTCAGCCGGTTCACAATCCACCTCACTACCCGATCATTCAGACCACACTTCCTCAGTTTAGCTGCGAGGATGCTGTGGGAGACCGTGTCAAACGCTTTACTGAAATCAAGATAGACCACATCCACAGCTTTACCATCATCTATCCACCAGGTTACGTCCTCATAAAAGGCTATCAAGTTGGTTGAGCATGACTTCCCGTTGGTGAAGCCATGCTGAGTGACCCTAATGATCCCCCTATCCTTGATGTGCCTAGAGACAGCACCAAGAAGAAGTTGTTCCATCACCTTTCCGGGGATGGAGGGGAGGCTGACTGGTCTATAGTTACCCGGGTCCTCCTTCTTGCCCTTTTTGAAGACTGGAGTGACATTCGCTTTCCTCCAGTCCTCAGGCACCTCTCCCGTTGCCCACGACTTAGCAAAGATGATGGAGAGTGGCCTAGCAATGACTTCCGCCAGCTCCCTCAGCACCCGCGGGTGCATCCCATCAGGGCCCATGGATTTATGGATGTCCAGATTGCTTAATTGGTCCCTGACCCAGCCTTCATCAACCAAGACAGACTCCTCCTCTATCCTGACTTCTTCTGAGGCCTCAGGGGTCCGGGGCTCCTCAGGACAGCCTCCAACAGTATAGACAGAGGCAAAGAAGGCATTCAGTAACTCCGCCTTCTTTTTATCCTCTGTCTCCACGGCCCCCACCTCATTCATCAGTGGGCCTACATTGCCTCTAGTGTTGGCTTTACCTGCAATGTATTTGAAGAAGCCCTTTCTGTTGTCCTTGACCTCTCTTGCAAGGTTTAATTCCAAGGAGGCCTTAGCTTTCCTAGTTGCCTCCCTACATCCTCTGATAACAGACTTCTATTCCTCCCAAGTGGCCAGCCCCTCCTTCCATGATCTGTACACCCTCTTCCTCCACTTGAGTTTGCCCAGCAGTTCCCTGTTTAACCATGCAGGTCTCCTGGTACCCTTCCTTGACTTCCTGCCTGCTGGGATGCTCTGATCTTGAGCTCGGAAGAAGCAGTCCTTGAATGCTAACCAACTATCTTGGGCCCCCTTACCTTCTAGTACCCTGTCCCATGGGATTTCTCCTAGCAATTGCTTGAAAAGGCCAAAGTTGGCCCTCTTGAAGTTCAGGGTTGTGATTCTGCTAGCTATTCTGTTCCTGCCACATGAGATCCTGAACTCTACCATCTCATGGTCGCTACAACCAAGGCTGCCCTCAACCTTCACCTCTTCAACCAGACCCTCCTTGTTAGTAAGGATAAGATCCAGCAGCGGTCCTCTCCTAGTTGGCTCATCCACCATTTGCTCATCCACCATTTGCATCAGAAAGTTATCATCAATGCACTGGAGGAACCTCCTGGACTGAGGATGGCTGGCTGAGTAGGCCTCCCAGCAAATATCAGGGTAGTTGAAATCCCCCATGACAACCAGACCCTGTAATTGCGAGACTGCTCTCAGCTGCCTGTAGAAGGCCTCATCACCCTCCTCATCCTGATCCGGTGGCCTGTAATAGACACCCACAACAGTATCACCCCTGCCAGCCTGCCCCTTAATTCGCACCCACAAACTCTCAACTCGCTCCTGATCCGCCCCTGGATAGAAGTCAATACATTCTAGCTGCTCACTCACATAAAGAGCAACTCCACTACCTCTCCTTAGAGGCCTGTCTTTCCTGAACAGGACATAGCCATCCATGACCACATTCCAGTCATGCGAGGCGTCCCACCAAGTCTCTGTGATTGCCACTAGATCATAGCCCCCCGACCGAACACGGATTTCCAGCTCCTCCTGTTTATTCCCCATGCTGCATGCATTGGTGTACAGGCATTTCAGGGAGCGAGCTGAGTACACCGATTTCACCCCAGGGGGATGGGAGGCCTCCTGGTCTACCTCAACACTCGAGTGTTGCCCCAGTGGTGCAAGCCCAGCTACTACCCCATCCCCCTTCGAATCTAGTTTAAAGCTCTCCGAATGAGCCCTGCTAATTCCTGTCCCAGAACCCTTTTGCCCCTACGACATAAACCTTTCCCATGTATTACGGTCACGCCTGGTGTCTTATAAAACCAGCCATTATCAAAGAACCCAAAGCCCTGCCTGTAGCACCAGTCTCGTAGCCAGGCATTAATAGAGAGAATCCTACTATTCCATCCCACGTCATCACGTGAAAATGGAAGGAGGGAGGAGAAAACAACTTGTGCCCCAGACTCTTTCACCAACCGTCCTAGGGCCTTGTAGGCTTTCTTCATCCCCCTCAGACTACGGGATGCAGCTTCTTCCCCACCTGTCTGGAAGATCAGCAGGGGGTAGTAGTCTGTGGCCTTCACCAGGTTGGGGAGTTTCCTGGTGATATCCCTGATTCGGGCTCCAGGCAGGCTGCAGACCTCCCTGTGATGGGGGTCAGCTCTGCATATTGGGCCCTCAGATCCCTTTAGGAAGGAGTCTCCAACCACTAAAACTCTTCTCTTCTTCCTTGTGGAGGAGGTAGCTATACGCCTGTCAGGTTTTTCTGACTGTGGTGGGACCTCTGATATAGGTTGCCTCTCCACCACATCCCTATTGGACTGGCTCTATTCCACTAGGGCTTCATATCTATTGCTCAGAGGCACCTGTGGAGGCAAGGTAGGCAAGGAGGGCACTCGCCTTTTGCCATGGCCATAGACTTGCCTCCACTCACTCCTCTCCTCTAAGTTATTGTTTTCCACCTGAGAGGGGCAGAGTACAGGTGTCCCTGGATCCTGGGAGCTCTCCGGTAGGTGCTCCCATTTTTGTTGCAGGGAAGGCAGAACCTGGCTCCACCAGTCTATCTCCATTTCAGCCTCCCGAATGCTCCTAAGCCTTTCTACTTCAGCTTGAATCCTTTCAACCTGGCTTTGCAGCTGTGCTGCTCGGCCGAGCAGATCATCTACCTGCTCACAGCGCACACAGCCCCCTGACACCACAGACAGAGTTTTGTCTTTTGTAATCTTAGGGTTACATTTTGGATTATTCTGGGGGAGGAGGACGTTGACACCAGTTAAAGATGACAAGCTGTTTGCTTATAAGACTGACCTATTCTATACATGCACAAGCAAAAGCAATTACAAATTTCCTCCTGCTATTAATATCCACGCCTCAACTTGGGTTGGGAAGAAGAAAAAGGAAGCCAAGCTCATGAATGTAAAAAAAAAATTCAGCAGAGAAGTTACCCTGAAAAGAAAGCTAGGGAAATTATACAGTGAAAAGACTGAATTTTTTCTTCTCATATTTTTACACTCACGGAAAGATAAAACCTGGAGGTGGTAGCAAAATAGAGGCTCACGCAGAGTATAGTTCTGACAATAGTTCATTAGACTAAGGATTCCCTTCTTAACAGGATCACCCTTGGATACAGAGATGTCTCCCACCTATTCTGTACATTTTTTTTCATATTTTAGAAATGAGGGAAGTTCTATTAAGCTGCAGATCTACCTACAATGGAGATTTTAGATCACCTTTGTTGGGAAATTCACCCAGATTCTTGGTATTTATAAAAGCTACTCACAACAACTCACTGCAATTTCTGTCTGAGAAAAGTAAAATAAGCATATCTCCCCTTCTGGAATACAGACAAAAATGGCATAATATGCATTACATTTGGCAAATCTCAGTTATAGGGTGGAGTTTTATAAGCTATAAGATGCAATGTGCTGTCTATTTTTCATGTAAGTCCTTTCACCTATATATCTTGATCTTTAATTTCATAACACTCAAATGAGTGAAATTAAAATACAGAAACATGAAACAAAGATGTGAACAAGTTCTAATATTCTGGTGACTGAAATTAATACGTATAATATTTTAGGAAGTACTTTGTAACTTAGACATTGGATGGGATGATGGGTTTGCTGCTAAATTGAGAGGGCTTTTCAAAAGCCTGATTCAAAACCCACTACGATTAGTGGAAAAACTCTCAGTGCTTTCAACAAACTTTGGTTCAGTTCCTCAGTGAATATCTGTTTACTTTCATATGAGACCCTTGGAGATCCAGAATCTGGTCCATGTCAGTTATCCTTGTTACTAGATGCTGATTTAAGGGTATGACCAACAAATACCTTTTTGATCCCCCACCTGGCATCAAAACCACCACCCATCTCATCAAATGTGCAAATTATCAGGAATAATGGCTTGTAGTTTTATAGAATGCTTTTTGGGGTTGGGTTTTTTTTTCACAGTTTAAACATTTAAGGCACGAATGTTACAAACAGATAGTAAACTTTGCTCAACTCTAAGTTTTATCCATCTGCAAACTGAATGAAGGAATATGTGTTTACCTCACAGCCAGGACTGAATGTCAGAAATTCTTCTAAAGAGACTGGCTAGCACATGCTATCCCGGGGCAAGCAATTATTGAGTTTCTATGAAGTGTTGCTAACTTTTTAATTCTTCAGTTATTTAAACCCTATCCGGTGTTAATCCTAAGGATGACGCACTCACACACATTAAATAGGAAAGGAAATGGTAAAGAATACAAAGGGATCTGTCCAGAAGTTGCACTCTGTTGTTTCAAGTAATAGTAAGACAATGCAACTCTTTGAAGTAGTTACAGGACAGCAAAACCATGGCAACTATCCAGACAGCTCAGATATAATTCTTCCTTCTCTCCTTTTTCTAACAGTAACAGAGTTTGAAAACGTATAAGCACCTTTGAACAAGGACACTTAAGTCATCAAATAAGAACAGGCACCTTTGGTGGTGGAATATAATCAAAGAGGAAAAGTCAGACAGTAAATTACTGTCTTTAGGAATCTATTCAGCAAGGCTTTAAGAGAATGGCATTGTAAATGAACTCAGCTGTTGCAGTGAACATCAATCTCTGTGAAAGCCTTGTACATGAAAGCTAACATCCACCTGGTGCCACCCTGCTGGTTAAACAAACAGAGCATGGGGGCATAAAAATCACAAAATATAGTGGTGCTTGTTTAACCTTCATTTCTTTTTCTGATTGACACTGAAGCCTCTGTACAGCATACTGGGCTTTTTGCAGCCAGATTACAACCATTGTCCCCGAACCCAGGTCAGTGTGTGGCAATTTACCCACGTACCCCATCTGTGAACAAGAACAGTTATTAAAAGCTTCTGGGGTAAGAACAGATAATTTCTCCTATTAAAAGTTTTGTTTATTCCAAAGGTTATTATGAAATGTTTTAATGGGTTTTACTTGAGCACACACAGCTCACTCCCTGAAGCTGCTGAGAGTTGTTTCTTCTGTGTATGCATCTCCAAATAAGTGACAGACAGCTTGTAGTATCTCCTCCACTACAAAGGCATGGTTAAAGACAAAAATTATTATACCAGGAGAGATCAGTTCCTCTATTTTTGTCATTGCCTGATGATATACAGTCCATATTAGAATCAGAGTGGCCAGAGGAAAAAAGGTTTCCGATATGAATAAATTGCAGATTGGTCACCTGGGAACTGGTGATAAGCAGACCTGCAACATTTGACAGAGATCAGCTGACGGAGACTGAGTAAATCCATCTGACAATGAAGTTGCTAGGAACTTGAGGGTGCTCAGCAGCTTCTGGGTTTTTTTCTGCCTTTCAGTTAGCCATAAATTAAAAGAAGAAACACAGCCAATTAGGTGAGTACTTAAGCTTTTTAAAAATAATTTTCTTAAATCCTTCTTAGATTTCCAGATTGAGAAATTTTGGAAGAATAAGCCTCCCTGCTTAGATTTCTGATAATGGCAGTTATCAGGAAAGAAAAAGTATTTTTCCTATGAAAGGTTGTAAATCTTTTTATTTTTTGCTTAATATTATGTACTAAAATATCTTCAAACTGTAATTATGAGATGACTAGCTGGATTCCTATAATTCTTTGAAGCCAACAAACAAAACAAAGAAACAAAATACCACTCTACATTATTCCAGAACTTTTGTTTGAAAGAGCATTAGAATCATACACTAACATGTTTTTCTTTGACAGCATTATGAGACAATGTTGCTAACTCCCTAATGACAGAAATAAACAAAGGAAATTACTTAATACTGTGTATTAGTAGGTAAGGAAATCAACACAATAATATCAACAAACTGTAAAATTTCAAATGTAATGGATCATAATTAGCAATTTATTTGTGGATTTTGTAAAGTGTAATTTAATTTTCATTGCTAATATTCACAGGGCAAAGAGTTATGAAGCTTATTATTAAAAAAAAAAAATCTTAGTGGAATATGTTACAATTGTTCCCTTCTTAAATATTTCTTTGGAAAAAGGCCATTCATTTTTTTTGTGTGTCAATGACAAAATGCATGGATTAGTAAAATATAAAATTAGTATTATTCTGCTGTATATGCTTTTTAGAATGTTTAGCTCTTTTCCTTAAAATAAGCTAATAATTCATATATATTGATCACAAAAGCAAGTTCAATTAAGGTATTCGCAAGCTGTGTAATGTTGATTACGCCATCAAAGTGCATTAGGTGAAACATTACTGTCATGAAAGTAGTTATTAAGATAACCAGTGCCCTTTCCAATGTAAAATTATTGTTTGATTCATCACTAACTGTAAGGTAAAGATGTTAGCTGCCAGCGATACAGAATGGAATGTGAAGAATTTGAGTTATATCTGCTAGTAATGAGCCTAAAATCTGCCTAGAAAGTTAAGCAAGAGACCTCTAGTCAAGCTTTACAGTATTTTGGATGAATATGCAAATATGACAAACCCTAAGACAAAGGTGAGTTTCTCCATAATTCACTGAGTGGAAAACATTGGTCTGTCTGAATGGCTATGACTGCACTAAACTATCGTTGGAAGAGACTGTGCAGAGAGTAATACAGCATGTGGGCTTTCAGTTCTGTGGGGCTTAGTATGAGACTGGTTTATGTCAAGAACAGAACCTCATGGCTTTAATTAATTGCCAGGTGTTCACGGAACTACCATGTACTGTCATGCAGTTCCATTAAAGGAAAGCTTTAAAGCATCTGCAGAGCCATGAAGAGAAAAGTGCACAGCACCTGCTCACGCTTGTTCTTTTCAGAATGACACAAAACCTACACTGAACTCATGAAAACCTATAAAAGGAATGTTTATATGGATTGCATGTTGCTTCAGAAATCTTTAACAGTATCAGGGCATGAAACTCATTCTCTGCTCTTTTATGTGTTAGCCGTTGTTTTGTGTCTTGGTGCCTAGAAGAAAATATAGGGTATGTATTGTTGTTCAAGTTTTTAGTTTGGTGGCTGAAATCTATCATCCCAGAGAACTGAGAAAGCTTTAATGAAAGTTAAAGTTATCTCTTGTAGTGTCTTCTGTCTGGAGGCCTCAAACAACTCATTGAATTGTTAGAGACAAACATAGATAATAATTAATACTAACTGTGTTTTATAACATAAATAAGAGTAAATAATAATATTAATAATAATAGCGGTAGTAGTGATACAGAAATGGCAAAAGAATTAGAAAGCCAGTAGCTAGATGTAACTTTTAGTCATTTCAACTTGGCAGTAAACTTTTAAACTTGGACATCTAACCTCACGGTATGAAAAAACTAGGATTTATTCAAAGAATTTGGAGACAAAAATCTCAAACCCCAAAATTCACAGATTTGCAAGGAAAATGTGTGACAGCCAAGAAAGGAGAAATCAAAATAGGTAGCACAGTGTTTTGAACACTGGACAGTTTTATGAAGAATCCTAAATTGCACAACTCCTGCAGAGAATAGAAGTCTGAACAAGGATCTGAGCTGAATCAGAATGAAAGCACCATCATGACCTATATGGGAAAGAGAGATATATTGCCGTTAGCTTTTACTACAGATTCAGAATACTTTGATGATGTCAACTGGGTTATTTTGGCCCTCCACATATATTACTGAGAACAGAATCTGGTCAACTAGCTATAGCTTTGGATTTGAAAGAATTAAAGACATAAAAGCAGTGTTTAGTGTCCCATTGTGTAAATGAGTTTGAATTTTTCTGTTTTATGAGTTGGGAAAATTTCAGGCACATTTCAAAACTGGTTATTATTATACAGTGATGACGCATTCAGAAATTAGTGAAAATTGCATAATTTCTGGAATAATATCAAACATTCACTCCATTCTAAATAGATGTAAAGTTAGGATTTCCCTCTGAAGTACTAGGAGTATTAGTATAGGGGTTAAACCAGTTCCAGATCATAGACAGTGACACTATACCATCAATGCCCAGTAGCTTTCTTCAAGCAGAATGGAGTAAGAAACTCCTGTGCCAAGAGCCATCCATGCAATATAAGTATCTGTCTCTCCCATAGAGATTTCCCTCTTCTCTGCCTCCTTTGCTCTACAACTACCAACTACATTTTCCTCTCAACTCATCTAATAAATTGACATAAGCGTTATTGATCTATACATATGTTGAAGTTTACTACTCTTACTCCAGACTTAGGAAGGACTTGGATTCTTGAAAGTTTGCCTGCTTTTTATGATTATATGCAGATGTTCTAGTAAGAGATACTACTTTTCCTTGCAAGCTTTGCCAGAACCAATCAGATAATCTGATATGTCAGTTACTCTGAACGACTAGCAGAGAAGGCAGAAAGGAAAGGGGAGCTGGGACACATGCTGCCAGGCAGAGCAGAAGATCTCCATCACATATGATAGTGTAGAGAGGAAATTAATGGATGAAGGTTGCCCAAGAGGGAGAGTGGACTAGGTAGCTGACATTTGCAAATATTTTTGTGTGTAACAGACTTAAGAAATGAGCCAGTCTGTGTTGTAAAGCAGGCTGCTGCTATAGGACTTGGATCTTGCTTATTACAGATTTGGAAAACAATATATAGTAACCAGTGAAAGAAATAAAAGATTTCAAAAAAACAAGGGGATTCGTGCTCCTACAAAGGAGTTTCTTTGTCAGGCTAAGCAAATGATCCATTTTTAAAATCAAAACTTTTTAGGGAGGGTCCCTAACTATATATTTGTTGTTTCTGGGTTTCACAAGTTCCTCAATCATGCAAATAGAGTTGAGGGGATCTGCCTTTTGAACACAGCTGGTACTAATTCATGCTGGAAAAAAAGGAAAATTCACAACACACATGCGTCAAGTAAGATGTCAAATTGGTCTGCCCCTTAATTCCCCTGAATAAAGAGAGTATTGTAAAGGGAAATTAATTTCTGCAAAGTACTTATGTACTGTAGAAAATAAATAATCCTGTCTGCTGAACGTGTTGAATAATCATACAGAATAAAGGCATCATCCATTTTAACACTAAGGACAAACCAACATAGTCAATAGCTGTTAAGAAACATTGTTTCTCCTGTGCACTATGACAGGAAGCTTTCTCAGTTTTAAAGCTTATCATACAATTCTGCATGGAATGTGTGTATAAAAGTCATATTAAAGACTGCACAGGCAAGCTTATTTGTGGGGTGTGTCAGATTTCACATTCTGGACTTTTCAGTTTTCATTACTTCTATGCCTAATTTTATAAGTTCTAAAGGATTTTTTTTTGTTAGAAGTTGCTGTTTTGTTTCATTTTGCTTTGTTTTGTTTTTCTTTGGGAATTTAATGTCCACTGGGGAAAAAAAAACAAAGAACCTGTTTCATAGGCCAATATCTGGTGATGCTCAACATTACATTACTTACAGGAGCTAGCAGCGATTCTACGTGTTTCCATGTCCAACTCCTTAAACATACAGCTCCCTCTTTCCTCTACTGAATCAAAATAGATCTGTGCTTAGGCTTTTAGACAGAAACATGAAAAAAATCCATGTTTTATTAATGCATGATTATCCAAGCCCAAGTAGAAGAGCCAATGAATAATTCTTTACATGTCTACTTAGTGTTCACATGCAGAACATTCCAAGGAAATATAACAGCAGTTCAGTAGCCACTACCTGGCTATGTAAGTAGTAGCTCTTGGAAGATGAGCACCTGTCCTTTAAACAGCAGATGATGATTTTCTGTAAATTGATCTTTTAACAATGATCTTTACAACTCTAAAGCTAGAGGTGCATTAAACCCAACTGAGTGTTAATAAGAAATAAAATCCTAAATCAACAGTAGCTAAGAGTTAATCCTGTTTACATGCCACCCTATGGTTCTGTACTTAATATGACTATCATATAACAATATATTTATATGACCTCTCACCTGTAAAGAATATTCTGGGGTAGACTTTTACCCTATGATTACATGATAACAACTGGGAAAGGAGAATTCCAGTGCTGCGCTCCAGTAAATACTGATCTATGCTCCAACTGCAAAAGCCGACTTCTGTTAGTGTGTCAGTTCTCCAAGCTTGGCTGAGTTTTGGGACAGAAACAGGAACAGAGCTCCAGCTCCCAGTCACAGAAGTGCAGGGATCAATCCACACATATCAGGTACATGCTTTGCAGCCCTCCTTCAAACAGAGCCCACTATCTGAATATGGACAGCATCCTTCTCTCTCCATCAGAGCCTCCATAAAAGTATTCAGGACTTGAAAAGAAGCCAGAGAAGGAAGGAGTGTGGGGGAGAAGATAAATGGAAAAAGAAAAGAAAATTAGAGAAAAAACACAAAATCAACTGGAATAAAATATTTCAGGAATAAATTTTACTTAATTGTTAAATACTACTTCTAAATCCAGAAAATTGATAATTGTAATGACTTTTCTGCAAATAGACTGAAGGAACTGTATTTGAAAGCGAAGAGGCTGCGGGTGGGCAAGAGCTTCGGAGGGGACAGCTGACCCAAACTGACCAAAGGGATATTTCATAGCATATGATGTCATGCTCAGCAAGAAAAGCTCAGAGAAAGAGAGGGAAGCAGGGACATTCATGGTTATGGTGTTTGTTTTCCCACAAAACTGTTATGCATGCTGAGGCCCTGCTCTCTGCGAAGTGGTGGGACATCTGCCTGCCAATGGGATACAGTAGTAAATGAATCCCTCTTTTTTTATTTGCTAGCATGCACAGCTTTTTCTTTCCTAGTAAAACTGTTATTATCTCTATCCATGAGTCGTCTGGCCTTCCTTCTATTTTCTCCCCATCCCATGGGAGAGGGAGGTGATCAAGAGGTAGGGTGGGTGTTTGGCTGCTGACCGAGGTCAATCCATCATAGAGGCATTAAACAAATCTTTTTTTCCTTCTGAACTTAACAGTCTTCTCTAGCACAGGGAGCAAGCAGAAGTCCTTGAAAGCTTTCATAAACCAGTAGGAGATATTTAAGATGATGACCCTTATTGCTAAAGGATCAAAGATATAATGGACATACTTAAATCCTGTGTCTTTAGTGGCACTTGCATAACCAGCACAGGATCAGTCTGTTTCTCTACAAAGTGCCAACACACTGAGTATACAGTTGATATAATACATTAACCTCTACAAAAGGCATTCTGTTAGACTTTCTGTTATATTCTGAACCACACTAACACTGTTGCTGTTGAATAAATCCTGCTGCAAGCCTTAAATAGAGATTCACAATACTTGAAACCTCTGGATGGTACAAGTAGGAAGGTTATTACACCTTCTGACATAGGTTAAAGTAATAAAGGCCTTTCTAGGAGAGTTGGAAGCATAATGGGAAATATTTAAATTTAAGATATTTTTGTAAATATTTTTTTAACTCACATAAATGACAATGTGTAGGTATAGTATTGTTCAGAGAAATTACTCATCTCCAGACAGAAAAAAAAAAAAAAAAAACCAAAAAAAATCTAATTGAGACCAAAGAAATTACAAACCACAGAATAATTATTTCAACCTATTTATTCCATTCAAAAAGGAAAACTCGGGTACTGAACCCACTGAAGGATTCTTTTAGCAACACATCCTATTGATCATGATGTTTAAATAACTATTAAAACCTGAGACATACCAAATGGTTTTTCATCAATGATAACTACAAAGATTTTTGTCTGTGGATCATATTCTATCTAGGTACCTATGAAATCTCATCTGGGCTCTCTGTAGGCATGGGGAGACAAGTATGTAATGCATTATGTATAGATTTCCTACATTCTTTTTAATAAAGACAGAAAATATGGTACTGCTAATATTTGTATATAAAAAAACCCTCACGCATTTTGTAAGCTTTTAGATTCTTATTTGTTGTACTGTAAATGCCTTCTATCACTTATATATGTGAGAAAAATGCATTGTTGAAAGCCTAGGAACTAGAAACAAATACACAAAAACTTGTCCTAAAAAGCCATGTACTCTCCAGCAATAAAACCTGCCATAGTCAGTAGATAACACTGCATTAGCTGGCTTTTGTACTTGTGGTAAATGTATTTAATTACATCTCTAAGACTACAACAAGATAAATCATAATGAATCTACCACTATGCTAAAAAAAACACATATCAAAAACCTTCTTTTCTCCGTCTCTATCACTTATCCCTTCCTCAAATATAAACACAACTCAGATCATTACCAGATTCCCCATCAACTTAAGCCAAAACTCATGCTTGAAAAGGCATACTGTGATCAGAATTGCACAGAATCTTGTCTTTTCTAAACTCCAGCTGCAGGTAATTCAATTACTTATGACTTCCGCCACCACCTTCCAACACACTTTTTAATTCTATGAAACTTATTAGCTCCATTAGAGCCAAAAAATAGCACACGGTTTATATATGTGGATTAAACATATCCTACCCTCCCTCCTGCCAGTGAAGCTGTGTCATCTTTATCATTAAATCAGTAACTTAAATCAGTTTGTGTCACCTCTCTGACCTAATTAGAAACATTCAAGACAAGTTTTGGGCACATCCTGGTGATCCACCCAAATCAGCAACTGCTCCCACTAAGCAGACTGGGAACAGTCAGTTGATTTGAAAGGTAAGAGCTTAAAAGCATGGCATAGCTAAATCCTTCTAGTTGGCCAAGAGACCGGGCTATGATACTGTTTGTTTTGCTAACACATATGGATATAGCCTTGGTTTCTTTTTTCTTCTATCTCTTGACACCAAACAGCCTTTGTTATGCAGGAACAAAATCTCTTTCAAATATGATATGAAACACCCTTTGCAAAACTCTCTTCAAACGAAATCCCTAAGGCTGTATTAAGTAACTTGATGCTAGACAATATTTAAGATTGCAAGAGGGGCTATGAGAGATATAAGTTAACAGCAGCCCTGCCTTACTACTTCTTATGATGCTGAGTACTCATTTGTTTTTCCTGCAGCATCAGTAAGGAGTTGAGAAGAATGGTACAAGGAAGTAAATGTGACTACTGGGAACTACTGTGACAATCCCAGGGCAGGACTTCAGTGGTGACTTTAGTCTATGTACTTCAGTAGTTAGAGGTGCTCTAGAGAGTCTGTGAATATTAGACTGGAAATGGAAGTTGGGAGTTGTTGAGTTTTGGGATGTTGCTTGTTTTGTTTGCTTTTCACTGAGTAATATATAGAAAGAATTAGGAGTCAAGTACATGTGCTCTTTCCAGAAGCTGACAAGTATTGAAAAAGTATCGGTGGATATTCAAAACATCAGAAGTAAATTCTGGAAATATATTCTGTTCCCAAATTCTCTCAAATATGTCATATTTTATATTTGAGGATTATGTTATGAACAGCTACATAGTACAGTCAGAAGGGTGGCTATCTAGACAGCACAGAGTTAAACTTATTAGGCATGCTAAGTTATGTATGACATTATTCCTTTCATTGGAGAGACAAAGTTACTTATCTCTGGGCTATTTACAAACCTTCTTTTAGATCAAGAATGAGTAGTGTATATGTGCCTTGCCTACCTTTCATCAGTATATTTATCACAAACATAAATCAAGACACTATTCACTACACTGAAAAGAAAACAGAGAAAAAAATCTAATAAGCTGAATTAGTTCATTACAGTCTGTTTATCACTTGGTGTTGGAATTTAACTATCTGTGGTCTACGACAGTTTGCTTACAATTGTCAGAGAACTGTGGAGCTAAGTTCTTCCAAAAACAAGGCAATTTATATATAAAATAGACATAACATATGCTAGTTACAAAAAAAAATATATGAGGTTGAAGATTTCAAATATTGGAAGAGGGGTAAAAAAAATCCAGGCAATGTAGCAGAAAGAGTCACCTAACTACAAATGAAGCTTCGTGCATTCTTCTTTTCTTCCTTTTTCTTGAACACATTGCTAAAGATTTTGCTAGCAAAGCTCTGTTTTGGATTCATTTACATTTTTTCGTCTCCTTAATCAATGGGTAACACAGATTCTGCTTTCCTATTGACAAGTTGAATCTAAATGAACTAGTTCATCTGAAAATCCTTCTCAAGTGATTGGAATGTCCATGGCCATATACCACAGTCATGGGACAACAGAAAACATTAGAAGACTGTAGAGATCTGCCAAGGCCTTAGGAATCACCTTTTAATAGCTGGAAGTGGTAAAGTTTGGGTAAATGCCTTCTGTGACCAAATATTTAGGGTTTTCCAAAACAGCAAAAGATATTTCTATGAAAGCAAGTTTTTACTAGTTGGAGATTTAGTAAATTATGAACCTTACGGTTAATGTTGATGAGAAAATAGAGCCATTCCACTAACCGTGCAAAGCCTTTGAAGAGCAATTAATTAATTCTTGTTCGACTGGTTTTGCTGGCTTAACAGCTCCTTAACTCTGATTCTTCTCAAGTTATCAGTATATATTAACCGTTCTTTTATACAGTCTTTTGCTTTATGAAGCATTGGGGATCTAAGAGAGCATAGAGATTTTAGTAAAAGGAACATACCTGAGTAAGAACAGCTTCCAGAGATCAGTTAGCAGAAGGACAAGGAGGGAAAAAAAAAAAAGTAATGACTTTTTTACTGTGATAAAATCCAAGCAGCATTGCTAGTGTTTACTTTCAAAACCTTTCTATTTATTCCAGAATTAAAAGGAAGACTTGAAGGAAAATTTCCTATATGTCTGTTTTTCTCTTTTGCTTTCAAATTCCTTTTGAATTTTGATATATATTTTAGAAACTTAGTAAAACAGCTGTACCATGAGCATGACCATGAACCACCAGAGACTTCCTTATGACCACTGCCAACAGGAAGAAGACGTTATCTTAAAAGAACGGATGTCAGGGGACAAAATCCCTCAGTTTCAGAAAGAGTTACTGTGGTGCTGACTCAATCAACTGTCTTAAATTCAACGAATTTGGCCTCAGGGGTCAACATGGGAATCAAATTCCGGAGCAGAAGATTCTACTTGCTTCTGTCGTCTTCGGATTAAAACCACAGAGAGGATGTTTAGTGCCTGAGCTCATATAAAGTGACACCATTATGCCTCTGATAGATTGTAGGTCTACATCATTGAGGGATAAAGAGGTGGAAATGACTTTAAAATATACGGACACCAGTGCATATTCTACTTCTAGGGAGAGATGCTGCTTCATGGTTAAGAAACTTCGTTAAACATTACTGAGTGTCTTGAAACACTTTCACTGCACATAATGTCTCAAAAGAACATAAATTTGGATTATGGACTTAGTTTAGAACTATTAGACTTAGTTCTAAAGGAAACATTAAAGATATTACTTTAGGCAATTTAAATCAGCTGAGAATTTGAACCTTGGAATATTAGTGACATCATTCCAAACCAGAGTGCAATTCTGAGGCAGACTAAGCACAATGTCATCTTTTCACATATTCAGTACTGTGAATTGCGACACAGTATTTTATTTAGTGAAGCATAACATGGTAGAAGCCTGGAGGAGTACTGAGGAGTACTGAGGAGTACCTCACTGAGACACACCTGCAAGGCAGCATTTGTCCTCCCCTCCCCTTTCTCTTAGAATATAAGCAAGGTGCTCTTCATTCCAATGAAGAGTATGAATAGCTTTACTTCACAGGTCTCAAAAAATTATAGGACAAAATTGTCTCAGGAGAATCAATACAGTATTGCATATAGAAAGAGAAGAAAGGGTGTTCAGACTCAATCACTCCTGTTATGAGTAGTTTTGTCAGGAACAACAATAAATGACACCAGCAGTTCACACCCCTGAAATTTGTTTATCCCAAGACTTTGCACTTGCTTTTCAAAGACAAGTACTGCAGGTGGTCTGAGGTTAGTCTAAAAAGGCCTTTTTTACTCCAAGGTATGTTGGGAGCTCCATGTTCAAGAGGTGCCAGGCTGATTAGGGAAACCTTTCGTCAGACTGCAGTTTTGAAAGTGTTTCTCTGCTACATTTATTGTTTGATAGAGAGAATAACATTAGATCATTCCACGTGGTTAGATGCTGATTGGAGTGTGTTTTCCAAGTCTTCCATTTTTCTACTGGTATTTCACCAATTGCAGTTTTATAGCTTTTAACTCTCATTCGTCTCCCAGTACCACAAATTCTGTCTGGTTATTTTTCTAGAATCTTTTCAGCCTTTGGATCAAAATCATGGAATGCCTATGCTAATTCTTAAAGGTGCTCAGGCTTTCAGGTGACTTGATTGATGAGCGGGTCATCTCTTTAATCTATATGCTTGTATGAAGCTTTATGTCTTCCCTGTTAGGTACTGCAAAATGGGTGCTAGCTCTGTGCCATGCTTTTATTCATGTTCTCCTCAGACCATGAGGCTTTTCTAATGTTATCTGTATGTTTCTGACATTCCACTCCTAGCTGTCCCTTTCTAAAGGCTCTGCAATATGCCTTCATATTACCTGATGTACATACATCATGTTGCCCTTTGCCATACAGATATTTAGTGATGAAGAATAGCAGCATATTAATTACATGAGAGTTACATGGGAGCTGGGTCTCTTTAGCTTGGAGAAGAGAAGACTGAGGGGTGACCTCATTAATGTTTATAAATATGTAAAGGGCAAGTGTCATGAGGATGGAGCCAGGCTCTTCTCAGTGACATCCCTTGACAGGACAAGGGGCAATGGGTGCAAGCTGGAACACAGGAGGTTCCACATAAATATAAGGAAAAACTTCTTACAGTGAGGGTAACTGAACACTGGAACAGGCTGCCCAGAGAGGTTGTGGAGTCTTCTTCTCTGGAGATATTAAAAACCTGCCTGGACATGTTCCTGTGTGATATGATCTAGGTAATCCGGCAGGGGGATTGGACTAGATGATCTTTCGAGGTCCCTTCCAATCCCTAACGTTCTGTGATTCTGTGATACATGATGCATGAACAGTTCAATTACATGGCATGAGGAATCAGATCACACAAACTATTATCTCTATAAAAAGATGTTTGACTTGTCCTGGATAAAAGATCTGTCTCTACACCCTGTAACATATATATTTCTCTTGAATTCTGGCAGAGCTTCAGTTTCTAGGTACACAATTCACTGATCTCACAGGCAGACTCCTCGATTTGGATTTTCACTACATTTTGTTACTATTGTTGCTGCTAAGTCTCCCATTTAATTAGTCTGGTACAGTTTTTAGATGGTTTTTGTCTTTCTTCCTTTCTGAGAAGTTTATCTGTATTCTGCACATCAACACAAAAATCAGACGCAGAAACAAATGCAAGATGACCCTTCTGAAGTTTTCCTTTAAAAAGGGGTCGAATCCACCTTCGATGATTTATTAACACAAACATTTGTAGATTGTGGCCGTATTGCAGGTTGTTCACTATGTTCAGTATTGAAAATTCTGTGCCAGTACCTATGCCTGTCTTGTGGATGTTTTGTGGATGAGATGCAATTGCCAGCCCTGCTACATTTGCCTCCATGCTGAGATAAAAACACAAGGAAATGTCTAGAGAAATTCTTGCATGTAACACTACGGTAGTTTAAATTCCCTTTTGCCCAAAAATTCCTGAGTTGAGAGATGGCTATCATCCAAAACAAGCTATTGATAAAATCTGACTCTCTGGGGTGATAACTAAACAGTAAATTGTCTAATAAGGGATTTTAATCATCTGACAATTTTAAATGTGACATGATTATTTAAAAGAAAAATGTTCTTAATTTAACTCCCAAAGGACAGGAACCAAACCCGAAACATCTCAGAAACGTTCTCTGAGTTGCTAAACTTTGTGATTTAGGAAAGAAGGCAGGAAGTTCTGGGGAGAAGCTTTAGAGAAAACTGAATATTCTGACCTCGTCCCAGAAAACTTCTATGTAGTGAGGAAATGGAATAAGAGGAAATCATGCAAATGTTTTTTTTTTATTTAATGAAGGTTTTTTATGTTTTCAGCTTAAATAAGAAGAGAATAGCTTCAGGAATGCTCATAGGGTTCATGAGGGTATGGACTATGATCTCAAAATACCTTCCAGTGTGGTTCATTATGAGTAATAGGGCCAGACACGCCAAACAAGTCCACTGCTGCAGCCTACCCAAAACAAGTTCAGAGGGAAAGTGGGGAAACTTCAGCGTTTGTTTTTGTGTAGCAGTATCTGATCAGAGTCTGCTTTCTTCCAGGTTGTAATGGGCACTACCAAGGCTGTTGAAATTCAATTGAAATTAATAGAGACTACCTGGAAGAGGAAAATCTGTGTAGTGAATGAAATACCTTCCTCCAAGAAGTCTGTGAACTCTTGCAAGAGCTGTTACTCACTTCTGATGATCAGACTGTCACCCCTGGTGATGAACTGGGGAGAAATATGGGAAGGGAAGAATGAGAAAGGAAACCAATGTGAAATTCCTGCATTCTCCATTTAATAGGCTCATGCCTATCCCATCTCTTGTTTCTATGGGCAGATGCAAACTCCTGTTCCAAGACACGGAGATGCCCAGCCAATACAAAATATTAATCAATTACCAACTATACTCTTATACAGGTAGAAGATTGACTCTGATGTCATTTTTCATATCAGTGGGGAAATTAACTTGGTGCATATCAGTGTAGTGTTTAGCAGGAATTAGAGCATAACAAGTAGGAAAGAGAGAAAAAAAGAAATACCATTCTGTCAACAGTAACTTATGCAGCTGTCAGTCAGAAATCTAGGTCTGACTACTTAAAGAAAATCTTTGCTCCAAATAACACAGCACTTGCATATATATAATGAAGTAGGAATATACAGCTAAAAAACCAATGAACCAACCAAACAAATAAACAAACAAAAACAACAAATGGCAGAGCTGGATATAATAAAAAGTGAAAATGTTAGCTTGTTAAGCAGTTTGATGAAAAATTAAGAGAAAAACAAAATCTCAGGCTTCTGCTCAGAACTCATGGATTTTCTTCTTAAGTAATTGCCTTTGTTTTAGAGAGGCTTGGTCCTGATTTATATCAGTGTAACTGAATCAAACTCAGAGTTCAAAAGGTTTTTACCTGGACATCCTTTATAACCATAATTTCTGAAGCTCAGGTTATAATGGAAAGTCAGATCTTTCATCCCTCTCTCTCATTTCTTCCAGGTATACCAAATGATTTTCCATAAGTGACATGCTTCCTGTGAAATAGAACTAATATTGGTGTGAAAAATAAAATAAATATAGAAAAAGAGAAAATCCTGTTCTACATATTTGTCTTGAGCAGTATATTAAATAAATGGCTCTACTGGAACTTATCTTAACTGTGGTATCTAAGCATACAGTAGTATACATGTATACAAAACATTGTGAAATTACACGTTTTCCAAGCCATAGCCAGTAAGTACATGAATAGCTTAATTATATTTCCACTTATACAAAAGTTTAATAGAACAGGCTCTCAAAAAAAAAAGTTAAAATCCAGATGCAATTATTTAGCTTTATCTTCATCACTCCAAATTGTACTGTTCCCAAAATTAATTCCTTTTCAGCAGTACATTAACTAACTCATCATCACATATATAGTTTGCAAAAGATTTGTACACACACAATCCAACCATTTATGCATCTGCCATGCATCATGAATCATTTAAAATAAAATACATTGACTTTTATTTTTATTGTTGTTCTTAATTCACAAAATTTCACTGAAGTTTCACAACATAGAGAACAGGGGAAAAATCCAATAGAAAATTTAGGTAATTTACATATATATTTTCAGTGGTTCTTTTATAATCTGTGCAATGTAATTATCAGTGAACTGCTATAGATAATTTCCCCATAATTTTATTCCTCCTACATCATGCATTATAATTGCTTTCATTCTCCATACCATGTGTGCTGGTGTCTTACTGCTTCTCCTCCATTCTGGATGGAAAAAGAGAGAGAAAAGAATATATTAAATCAAGTACAGAGCTGGTTTTCATTCTGGTGGTTAAGGCTTTTTATTAAAAAAAAAAAAAAAAAAAGGAAGAAAAAAGATTTTCAAGTGTGAACTCAAAGCACTTGGTTTGATTTAATCTCCTCAACTTGGGCTCAAATTCTAATTCCAAGCCCAAATCCAGTCTCACACCTACCCAGTATCACTAGGGTCATTACTAGATGCTTGGGTGGTGGTTAGAAGGGAACAAAGATGTATTTGGGCTACTGTCCTGCTCCTCTCACACACCTCTTGATAAGAAGACAAAAGAATATGTATAGAATCAAATCCTGCTTTTTAATATGATTGTCCCAGCTCCTCCTGTTGTCGCTCTCTACTGTTCCCACACAGTTTCCAAGGTCCTCACCACCCAGGAAGTAAGCTGATTTTGTGCATTGTATTTACTCTTATTTAGGGAACATCCCACATTGTTCATGTTGCCTGGGAGACTTTATACCTGCAGTGCAAGGACAGAATTTGCATTACTATAAAGGAAGTGGACGTTTAATAGTAAACTGAGATTTACCTGTAGGACACCCAGTCTACCCTTTGGTCACATTCTTCACAGAATTTTTTACCTGTTTGATTTGGTTACTTACATAATTTATTTGCCTCAGTTTCTATAATCAAAGTATTACATGGAGCACAAATGTTTAATATATTTATTTAACAATTAAGCACATGCTGGGTATTTTTTCCTGCTCCATCCTTAATCTCTAGGCTCACAACATACCAGCTCTGGAGGCAGTTCCTTCTGTTGGTAGAAGCAGTCTTTGATGGAGAAAATGAAAAGTATTTGCTTGATATCCTTTTAAAGATATGGTTCCCAACATATCCCATGTATTCACCATTGTCATCCAAGAAGTACAGTCACAATCAAAAGTTTTAGTGGTTTGTGCATTTCATTGCAATACTGTTGTTGAACCTGGTGTGAAGCACAGTAAGCTATGGAACTAGGCACAGCTTCACACAAGCCAATGAAGATACAGACAAGATGTGTAAGTAAGCACTAAAGTTTATTATATTTGATTTTACTTCCTGTTCTCAAGTGACTTGCTTTTTTAAAAAAATCCAAGATATATGTAGTTGGAGAGGAAGGGAATTTTATATTAGGCCCATATGTGCTGTGTTTATCAGACACATTCAAGTGGTCCTCCATGGTAATTTTCTATTAAACCATAGCACAGATAATACAGCTACAGAGCAGGAGAGATGGGGGACCAGAACTAGTACTCAGTTCACTGTGTATACTTTTCAGCAGTTATATGCCATGTTCTATGGTTGTTATCCTTAGCTATTGCAAGTCATATGGCAAAGAGTGTATGGCAATTGACGTGGAGTACAGATAACTGTACTTGTGTGTACACTGGAGTTTGCATCCTTCTTCCCACCAAGACATGGAAAGTCTGAATACTTCTTGATACTGGGGCAGGACCTGAAGAACTCGTAACACTTCTGGACTTTCAGATCATCTGCTCCAATACTGACACAGCAGACTGACAAAACTTGCCTTCTGGGTGAAACTCAGCTTGAAAGTATTTGGAGTCAACTCTATTCTAACCGCATGAGAAAGTGAGAAAATAAGCTATCTTGAGCAGACCTTACGATATGTATTCCTTTTGGGCTGGATTTGCTTCCCAATGGACTCCAAGGCTGCCTTGGTGGTATGATGAACAGGCTTCTTATATAGTTGTCACTCCGTTATTAATTCCAATGAACGGACCATGACATAGACTGATCAAAAAGTACCTCAGTTTGTACCACTAGAACATACTTACCTTCAACTTTTGAAATCACAAAATCTTATCACACTGAGAGACTTTAATATATATATGGGCAAAACTTTAAAGTTTTAGGAAAGGGCAACATGTTCTCAAGGAAAATTCACCTGTCATTCTACAACTAACGCTTTGTGGTGGCAACCACAGACACATATATACTCCAACAACTGACAGGATGTGTGTGCATCCACATTCCAAGCTCTGCTGTCTTTTTGAATGCATCAGTGTACAAACCTGACATTCATAATGTCAAAAATAGCAAAGCCATGCAAATAATCAGTCTGGTTAGAGCCTGGTGAAATGCTGGGTGTAAGTGGCTGTCACTGTCATATCTTGCAGTGAATCAAGCTCTCTAAAGCACTAAATCTTCAATTATTTAAAAATGCCCAAGATTAAAAATTAACTGGAGACCAAGTTCAATCCTTTCATAGTTTGATTAAAAAAATCATATCAAAAGGAGTTGAACAGCAGTAGAAAATACTTGTAGGTGTTTTTGAAGTGTCTTACAAGGGGTTTTACCTTTGTCAAATGCCATCATCAAAAATTAATTTGTTAAAAGGAGTCTATCAAATCTCTATTAACTCTTACGCATGTATTACCAAAAGCTTGGATAAAATAAAAAAAATTGTGAGGGGGAAAGCTGCTTATATTACAGCTGAACAGGAAACAAGTAAGTCTTCAAGTCAAGAATGACAAATGGTGAGTGGAAGAGATGGAAAGAATTTCGTCAAGCTGCAGAACCAGAAAAAGGTCACACATTTCTACAGCATTCAAAAGCAGTCTGTTCCCTAAAATCAGTGGCATTTTGCATCTCTTCGGTGAAGAAGAACAGGTTCTCTTAAGAATAAATACGAAATAGTGCAGTACTGATGCAGATACTTCCATGTCTTGCTAAGCTGTTTGTATGTTAACTGTAACAAAACTTTTAATAAAATTCCACTGCTCTACTTAGGAGCCAGCTAGCAAGCCAGCAGCTACTTGCAGTATCCTTATGGGTTACAGCGTTGTTGCTGATCAAGGCAATGGGGTCTGATGTTATTCTTACCAATTTATAGCAGTCACCACCCCAAGAGGAGATTAAATAAGGAGATAATGACCTGGGATTTCAATTTCGCCAGCATCATTGACCTCTCCAAACAAAAAGGTCATCAGTCATGCTGTGATAAATGTTGAACTAGCTTACTTTTCTCTGCTTCCTGGAAAAATCTTTCCAGAAAAATAGGCAATAGAGTTGCTAATGGAGCTACTCAGAAAACCTTCCTGAAGGTCAGTTCAGCTTAAACGAGAAATTAAATTTAGCTTAATATGATTTCTGCAGCTAAATAGATGAAAGAAATTTTTGAGGAATGGAATGAAAATCTTTATGTAGTCACATATCACCTGATCAGAGCTTCTCATCCTGTCAGCCCTGAATCACAGAATCACAGAATCAATCAGGTTGGAAGAGACCTCTGGGATCATCAAGTCCAACCGTTGCCCTGACACCACCATGTCAACTAGACCATGGCACTAAGTGCCATGTCCAGTCTTTTCTTAAACACATCCAGAGATGGGGACTCCACCACCTCCCTGGGCAGCCCATTCCAATGTCTAATAACCCTTTCTGAAAAGAAATGCTTCCTAATGTCCAACCTGAACCTCCCCTGGCGAAGCTTGAGGCTATGTCCTCTTGTCCTATCTCTAGTTGCCTGGGAGAAGAGGCCGACTCCCACTTCACTACAACCTCCCTTCAGGTAGTTGTAGACTGCAATAAGGTCACCTCTGAGCCTCCTCTTCTCCAGGCTAAACAACACCAGTTCCCTCAGCCATTCCTCATAGGTCAGACCCTCCAGACCCTTCACCAGCTTGGTCGCCCTCCTCTGGACTCGCTCCAACACCTCAACATCTTTCTTGAAGTGCGGGGCCCAGAACTGGACACGGTATTCAAGGTGCGGCCTCGCCAGTGCTGAGTACAGAGGGACAATCACTTCCCTAGACTGGCTGGCTACACTATTCCTAATAGAGGTCAGGATGCCATTGGCCTTCTTGGCCACCTAGGCACACTGCTAGCTCATGTTTAGCCGGCTGTTGATCAGCACCCCCAGGTATCTTTCTGCCGGGCCGCTTTCTAACCACTCTTCCTGCAGCCTGTAGCGCTGCATGGGGTTGTTGTGGCCCAAGTGTAAGACCCGGCACTTGTTCTTGTTGAACCTCATGCTGTTGGTCTCGGCCCATCTATCTAACCTGTTCAGATCCCTCTGTAGGGTCTTCCTATCCTCCAGCAGATCGACACTCCCACCCAGCTTGGTGTCATCTGCAAATTTACTGAGGGTGCACTCAATCCCTACATCTAGATCATCTATAAAGATATTGAACAGCACCGGCCCCAGAACTGAGCCCTGGGGAACACTGCTAGTGACCAGCCGCCAGTTGGACTTTGCCCCATTCACCACCACTCTCTGGGCTCAGCCATCCAGCCAGTTTTTAACCCATTGAAGAGTCCACCCACCAAGCCCCGGGCAGCTAGTTTGTCTAGGAGGATGCTGTGGGAGACAGTGTCGAATGCCTTACTGAAGCCTAGATAGATTACATCCACAGCCCTGCCCTCATCTACTAAGGGGGTCACTTTGTCATAGAAGGAGATCAGGTTGGTCAAGCAGGACCTGCCTTTCATGAATCCGTGTTGGCTGGCCCCGATGCCCCGATTGTCCTGCATGTGCCATGTAATGGCACTCAGGATGATCTGTTCCATCACCTTGCCTGGCACCGAGGTCAGGCTGACAGGCCTATAGTTCCCTGGATCATCCTTCTGACCCTTCTTGTAGATGGGCGTTACATTTGCTAATTTCCATTCAGCTGGAACTTCTCCAGTTAACCAGGACTGCCGGTAGATAATAGAGTGGTTTGGCAAGTTCATTTGTCAGTTCCTTCATTACTCTGGGGTGAATCCCATCTGGGCCCATAGCCTTGTGGGTGTCCAACTGGCACAGCAGGTCACTAACCATCTCCTCCTGGATTACGGGGGCTTCACACAGCCTCCTGTCCCTAACTTCAGGCTCTGGGGGCTGAGTCTCCTGAGGACAACCGGTCTTGACATTAAAGACCGAGGCAAAGAAGGCATTGAGCACCTTTAAGGCCTCTCTAGGGCTTTGGCTGTACACACAAACCTCAGAATATTGTTTGCTTATCTTTTGGTGGTATGGTGCAGAGGATGCTCAGTGTAGAAAGCTTGACAGATTCTCTCATTATCAAAAACTTCAGTAAGCAAAGCTGTTCTTTCTCACTGTGCTTGCATATAGGTACACTTCCATAATGTTTCTGGGGACAAAGACAAAAACATCTTTATTCAACTTTGCCTAGATGGCAGATGCTCTCTGCTGTTTCAAATCTGCTACTCTGTATTCTGGACACTACTGATAATGACAAGTTGCTGGTAAGCACTCTCTTATACATTCAGCACATTTCTGTCTGTTTCAATCAAACTGCCAAGTGGTTAAGTTTGACCATTAGCATATGAAAAACAAAGGTCTGTTCCAGCCCTCTCTCTGCTAAAAGAGATGTTGAGGCCTTAAAGTACACTGAAATAATAGAAAAATTCTGCTGCCTCAGCAGTCTGCTGTCTGAATCATCATGTCACACTGAGGACAGCAAGAACTGAAGCAGCCTCTGGAAGACAAAAACAGAATGACTAAAATGAAAGAGGCATCCCTCTATAAACAAATGTATATATGTATTATATAACTGTTATTACTACCCTACTGTGTAGCTGCAAAACCAAGTCACATTGCAGTTATTGCTTCAAGGGACTAAGTCTGTCAACTATGCTGTATTCTTGCCTTTTCTAGAATAAAATGTCAGGATTCAATATGAAATACTAGAGTCTTATAGAATTGTTAAACATCACTGACACAATGCAGCTTCATTCTTCACTTCATGGTGCATGTGTCAGAAAACACACTACCCAAAGCCACTTTGTATAACCATTTAAAATACAAAGAAAAGACAAGGAGTAGGCTAATCTCCCCTCCTTGTGAAGACACGCTCAGTGCAAATCTTGAACATCAGTTCAGTGACATCATTATCACAGAGTTGGAGGGTATGAATAAAGACCATAGCTGCATTGGGAAGTATATACTTATTGTGTCAAAATTAATGAAGAAAAAAGTCAGAATGGTATATATCACAAAGACATGAGAGAAGAATATGTGAGTGTAAAGACCACAGGAACTGATGACAACTGTGTGGGAAAAAATGAACTGTTTATCTAGGGTAAAAGATACAAGCTAAATTATCACACAGAGAAACTCACAAAAGCTTCATCACCATTTACTGGTACACATTACAACATGTACACACTATTGCTGCTTCAGAAAGGATTCTCCTTTTATTTAGAAAGTGTAACACTCTAACATGTCTCTGAAAGGAGAGAAAAGACAGCATCAATCCTGAATCACTTTTAGATTTTATTACTCAGGCAGTTATAAATCATTAAGCTTGAGAACAATATATTTATGCTCTGGCAAGTTGTAATATTTTTTCCTCATGGGGACATTGGCCCTGCATATAATTCTGGTATTTCACAAGTTTGGGCTCCAGATATACAGAAAGATCTTTTTAAGACACTTTAGACATTTTAAAGTGTTATTAGTATAATATATACCTCTTTCAGTTTCTTGTAATAAATAAAGCACCTGGCTTCACAGGTGGGGGATGAAGACATGGTTTCCATATTTTTTTTTTAAACTTCTTTAAAACACATTTATAAAATAGCTCTCTTTCTTTCCTACAACACACATGGCACATTCAGATTGCTTCTAGTGTGGGTGGTATTATAACTGTGTTAATGCCCTGCTGGGATAGTCTGTACAATTCGCTCATGGTTTTGCCATTTATGAGCACAGTGATCTCAAATTCATAGTTAGAAAACTCTTGTCACATCACAATGTCTTTACTATACTTCATTTATATAATAGACAAATTTACTGATGACACAGACAACTGCAAATTGCACCACAGCACAAGCATGAACATATTCGTGCAGCTAGCTAGGGGGTAAAGCTCCATTTCATTCCTTGCCTGGGTTCCCAGGCTGAACAGATTATATCACTGGTGAGGAAATACACAGACATGTCACAAAAGAAATGGTGACAGAGACAGGCAGGAAGAACATATGGTAGTGAGAAAACGACTTTTTAAAAACCGTTTAGTGTGACTGAGACTTCCAAAGTTTTAAAAGGTCCATTTCAGCTCAGTTTAGCACTGGTTTTAACAGAAAAAAAAAAAAAAAGAAAAAAAAAAAGAAGATCTTTGAAAGGTTATGTTGTTTGAAACAATGAACAGAGAACTAAAAGACATCCAGTGAAGCAACAATCTGCATGGCTGGCTTTATTATTATGACTGAGAAGAAATTTTGTTTGGTTTGGATACAGAATTTTCATAGATGCTTACTCTCTCCTCTTTCTCTGTCATGTACACAGAAAAGTTACCAAGATGTCCATTATAGGTATTCCTTACTTTAGAGCTGTATTCAAGACCTGCTCTTCACAAAATTTGTTATTTTCGCTACTGCAAGTTATTGAGATTGGAAAGAGTGCATCCCAAAAAGAGATGTTATGGGAAATCTTATCCTTGTGCTGAACAATTAATCCCTCACCAAATTTTCTCCAATCATTTTATGGTGTATGATGCTGGAATCTTTCCTGCACTATTTGCGCTCCTGAGAGTCAACGAATACATCCCAAGGGTGGGAAAAATCAGTACAGTGAATTAGCTACTGGTGTGAGCCAGTATGGCACATTTTGGTCTGTCAACAAATAACATTTTCAAAGACAACTTTGAAGTTAGCATTGCCTGATGTTCTTACTTTACATGAGGGAAGGACTAACAGGTTTCCGTCTTCCAAGGTTTTTCTTGAAAAGAAAACAGTGCTGGGAACCAGTCATGCAAGTTTCCCAAGTTTGGTATTATTTTTATGGGTGATAAGATGGTGAGGCAGTTTGCTGTACAGACTATTGGCTGTGGCATAGGAGCCATGACATTAGTGTGTGCCTCTGCTTTCCTCGGTTTAAATGTAACCATGCTGTATAAAGCAACTTGAAATCTATACTCAAATGGACTTTCTAAGAGGTCAGTATTATTATTGGTGAAATGCCTAATGTGTGGAAGTAATTTCATCTCAAAGGGCTATGGGCATGAAATAGCTGGAATCAATTTTATGTCTGGACTAACGATACTGTCATGGCTCAGACTGTACCCTAAAGTAGGATTTTGTTAGATCTTTGGCTCAGAAAGATGGCTGAACAGCAGCAGGTATGGGGTAGACTGCTGGAACATCCATTTTTATCAGACTGTGTTTTAGGCTGTCCAAACAGTTTCTCTGGAAATTTAGAAAAAGCCTTTGCCCAGAAGTTATCAGGAGGAAAAGGAAGCATGGTATACTCCTCTATGAAAGTAGAATAATTTAAAATAAACCTTATAACCTACACCTGAATGAAGCAGATATTCTCCCAGTAATGAGATTAAGTAGGTACCTGGAGGAAGAATGAAAATTTTTTTTTATATTATAGAAAATATATTCTAAAATATAAACCTTTCTTAATCTATGTTGGCTTTCAGTTCTGGATGCCCAGAGCAGAAATACCTGTGTGATCATTCCAAAAAAAACCTTCAGCACAAACATCTCATTAGTTCCAGTTGCAGCCCCTGGTGCAGAGGGGGTACAGGGGGGTGCAGGTTGCATTTTATGGCTTTGGTTGGTCAGGCCCAAGGTGTTTCCTTTTGTTTATAAGAACAAAATGATTTTGAGTCAAGGTTATATTGGTTCTAAAAATGTTGCAAACATTCCCCAGCTGCTGGAACACATCAAATCAGCAGCTGGGGAAGCTGGATTATACATCTCCTCTGAATAATATTTTAAGTGAATGCTGCCTGCTCCAGACAACTGCACTGTCACAGCAAAGCGCCATTTCCCCTCCCACAAACGACTTCAATGCTCCACTTTACATTTACACTTCTTTGGTCCCAGAGCACCTACAAACAAGTATTTATAGCTGGTATAGCGATATAGCATGGTTGCTTTTTATTTTCACTTTCTAAAAGAACAATGATTCGCAGACGAATCTTGTTTTTGCCTTTTTTTTTGAGAACTAGTATTGCCAATAGTGAATGTTGAGATAATGTAACAAAATATGAAATGTCTAAAGCTAATGGCAAAGCAAAAAGTGACAGAACAGATGTGACTATAGAAAATTAGGTTCATCTTAATATGAGCAAAGCTCTAGTTATGTTTACTTTGACATTTTTTGTGTGCTAGTAGCCTCTATATGAAAAGCACTTTTTAGATAAATTTACGGTATCCAAAATACCATAACATTCATCTTTCTTTAAAATGAGAAAATTAAAATGTTGCTTTCAGTAGCACTTTGTGTGTGAAATAAAAATGCTCATTTTACTAAGAAGTTTACTAGTAAAGTCATATGTTTTGTCTCTTTCATTCTTTTGAATTTAATCCAAACTCCATGGCGAGAGGTAAGTGGAAAGGGTCTTTGTAGAACTAAACAAGTAAAATTAAACACATGTATATAAATAATATAAATTTTTATATATGTATATATTTTCTACTATACATCAGAATTCTACTTTTGAGAATGTTCATTTGTAAGGAAATTTTCATAACTGCTTAGGTAACGCATAAATAAAACCATTTTCTCCACTTTTGTAGCACTTCTTATAATAAGGAAAAAAGAGGTTTAGGATTCATAGGGTAACGCAACCTCCAGAAATATCTTCCTTTCTTTTTTTTTTATATGTTCATCCTCATTTTTCTTTTTAGCATTAAATCTTTGTGGACAAGTATGTTTTGCCTGTTGTGCAGTGTTGAGTGTTACATAAAGGATGATAATAAAGCTTTAAACGGCTTAGTTTATAGCAGGTTTCTACAATCTTCCCTCCGTATCACTGCTACAGAAATAGACATTGTAATGTTATGGGGCACTGTCAGGTCTGTCAGGATACCATTATAAAAGTGGAAGATTTAGGTTTGCATGGCATTTTTCACAAAGTATATGTAAAGTTAATAATGCCAGGATAGGCAATAGAGAAAAAAACTATATGAAAGTTCTTTTCTGAAAGGTTTTATGCTCTAAACACACACATACTGTTCTAATCCGTCTGCTTTTATGAATTTAATAAAATATCTATTTTACCACTGTAAAGTTCAAATATCTCTTACCGGGAGAAAAAAAGAGATGACTGTAGAATATTTCAGTTGGATTGTAACTGTGATCTTCAAATCAAGGATTCTATCCAATCTGTCAGAGCTTTTCTTACTTGCCTACCCTAGGAAGCTCTTCTATTTCACACATAAGAAAATGTTCTGCCTACCTAAATAAGAATCTTGATCTGTTCTACTACTCTTCTTCTGGTAGTCCTTTTCAGATGCTAATGAACACGTAGAGAGAAATGTGTTTCTTAATCACCTCTGTAAAAAAAAACAAAACAAAACAAACTAAACATAAACCAAAACCCAACAAAAACCTAAAGAAATTCCCTGTTTTTAAAAATACAAACCTGTAAAGTTGTTTGTTTTTCTTCACACAAATTGCTAATATTGACTTTCAATTTAAAATTATGCACTTCTTAGATTATGAAAATGGAAGAAAGAAGAAGAATAAAAGCTTCAGGTAAGATCACAAGGATTTTTTGCTTTTGTTCAAGCATATGAAAAGTTTGCTAAAGTGTCTGTTGTATCTATAGACACATAAGTTTCCTAGAAAGTCAGAGATATAATACATAGAAAAAAACAAGGAAGTAATAAAAACAGTCAAATGCATATACAATTCAGGTTTGCTGCCCCAGAAGATGCGATTCTTGATATTGATTCCAGGACAGGAATTTTTTTTTATATGAGTCTGCTATAGTGTGCATCCTTCTATATCCCGTTTCCCTCCTGAGCAGGCATTACCAGAATACATTGTAATATAGTATAAAAAAACCCCAACAGTATTTGTGTCACACATCACAAAAAAAATCCTGCTCTGACTTCCAGTTTAATTACAAACAGAAACAATAAGGATGAATGATTATGAAAATCAAGATGGTGAGTTTTAGTGTATTTATTTAACTATAACAATTAATAAAAGCATAATTGTACGCATGTAATGGTAGTCTTGGGATGAAGAAAGAACTGTGCATTGCTGTGAAACTCAAACCAGCAGAACTCTTGCTTCTTATTTTATTCTGCTCAGTATCAACTGCAAAATAATATTTAGGTCGCTATTTAGCCATTTGGATAGAGAGTTTTGTGTATGAAAGGTGTATTACGACCCCCACTGCATTTCATGGCCATTTTATGGATTGTGGATATGAATTATTGAGTTGTACATGGCACATTCTTGCTGCTGGAAGACTGGAAAGACAGTAATGCTTCAACATGTCCAGAGAACCGGGAGAAGCAGTTGAAACTTCCTATTTTTGGATACCTATGATTTTTCAGCAAAACAATCTCATTTTGCTTGGACAGCCCTCACTTTCTCTGAAAAAAAAAAAAAAAAAAAAAAGTAGGAAAAAAAAAAGGAAAAAAAAAAAGCAGCTTTGCAGCAGATGTAGTTTACCAGGATACGCAGTACTGGAAACCTTTGCCATCAGACACATTCTACATGGATGCTTTTGGCACGCTTTCTGACACAGATGGTGTTTGCTCAGCAGCACAGCCAGAGCACTCTACCTGAATCTACACGAAGGGTTCAGAAGCAACCAAGTGGTTACAATAAGTCTAGAAATACCTATCTCTTCTGTCTAGTTTCTTCCAAGCCTATAGCTTGTTCTTCTAATTTTAAATAAACAGACTGGCAGGCCCAGGCTAGGCCAAATACTGGTTTTCAACCAAATAGAAGCCAGAGAGAGAAAGAAGCAGCAGACTAGAGAGATTCAACAGCTCTCAAAAACTATTACAATAATCCACTCCAATTTCACTGAAAATTTTTGTCTTTTTTTTCAAAATTGAATTTGGGAGATGGAGATGAAGATAGAAGGATAAGTTTTACTATGCCTATACAGTAAAGATGTTTCACTACGAAAATGCAAAATTCATTTTATAGATTAAAATAATTTGTTTTTCATAGACATTCAAAAGTTCGGTGTGAGTTTTTTGCTATGCGGTATTCCTATTTTCCAAAATAAATTTGTTGGGTGGTTTGGTTTGGTTTTTACCTCCTTGGCCATTTCACCATCTCTTCCAAAACTCATTCCTTATTTTTCTTTAGTTTCTCAACAAGAATAAAAACAATGGAGAATTTTGTGTCCCTTATATATCCTCATTTGTACCCCACCTTTTTAATTAACCCTAATTTAAATCCTAAATTCAGTTGAAGAATTTTCAACAGTACAGGAATTGTACTTAAGTATCACTATTTTTCAGTTTAATTCCTGAGGAGAGAAAGATAAAAAGGTCTTTCTCATGGTACTTTAGCAAACAAACCCGTTTCCAAATCTAAATTTTTTTAAGGAATGTTTGCTTTGAAATTTAATATAATGTTCAGGATAGAAATTAACTGAGTTAAAAGGATTATAAATTCTAAAAAACTATTCATTGAAACAATAAAGGATTCCCCTTGTCCCTCAAGAAACCTTAACCAAGAGAGACTCAGTAGCAGTTAACAGTAAAATACGTCAACATCTGAATAAATAGTTTTCGTTCCATGTTTATCCTCTTGATTTCTTACAAATGTTGTCATCAGGACAGGACTTAAACAATTTGAAGAGCTAACTGTGATGAAACAGCACCCTCTCATCCCTATATTGACACGGACAGTTTGGTAGATTTGTCATAATTTCTTTTAGCTATTGAGAAAAGAAAAAAAATAGAAGTTGTAAACAATCTCTTGTATGATAAACAAATGGTCTGTCTGCAAGGAGCTTGGATGACAAAAACCTCTATAGTGAAGGCCAAATATTTCTGCTAGAACACATAGGCAGGCCCATAGTTTTGAGCGCATTTGTGGTTGTGTCTTTTCAGTCTGTCTAAGGCTGAGTCAAAGCAAGCTTGTTAGCTTCAGAGCTGATAACTGGAAACAGTAATTTTTAACACAGCCATTTAGTGAGTGGAAAATATATGCAGATGAGGATGAATGCAGAAGGGAAGGAAGTGGTATTCTGACTGAAAGGGAGGATTGTGGCTTTGACTTTGGAAGACAGAGAAGGGTATAGTACAAATGTGAACACAAGCCGTGACAAAGGAAATAGCTGCCTTTAGTCAGTGGCTTTCATTAAATCAAACACTAAGTGGCAATTACTGAGATTCAATAGGTACATTCAAACTTTGACAACCTTCCTCCCCCTCCAAACATGGCTTTTGTATTTCATTTGTCTTGAAACACCTGATGGCTTTGTGATGTGAAACAACTATTACTCCATGCTATGTAACACAGTGTGGGACAATCAAGTGCTCCATGAATGGTTCTTTTATTTCTTGGTAATTTGAGACATTTTTATTTATGGCTTGACTGTGATTGTGTGGGAATGTATATGCGAGTGTGTGTGGAGTTATGTTCAGAGCTTAACCTCTTACATTTTCAGCCCTAGCTACTGTCTTGTAATATGTGTGCTTTTTTAACATGAAACCAGTTGTCATCTCTTTTACTTTTCACCTCAATCATCTACGTCTGAAATACTAGGCTTTGAATGTTTGCTGTATCAAGCAAAATTTCATAAGAAGAAAACAGGAAAGATAATTTCATATCCTGTGATAGATACAGCCAGAATGTTAGTAAGGGAAAATATAAATTAACAAATCTAGCCAGGTCACTCATGTTAACATACACACTTATGTACAACTTAATAAAATTTTTAATGGCTAAAAGAGAATAGTGATTTACAAACACAGAAATAACGAATCAAGTGGAATCCATGTATTTGTTGAAGGGCATCATGCCGTGAATCCTATTTGAATAAGTAAGTTACATCTCATATTTAATTTGTATTTTTTAACAGTATTCTCCTGATTGCAAGCTTATTCCAAAACCTCACAAAGAAATACAACTTGTAAGCCCATTTCACTTCTGTTTTTATCTTAGTTTTGTATTTTATTAGTGAAGCTTAGGTATCGATTCAGTAATAAGTCATGTCTGATATACCATGTGTTAGATAATGAAATGCCGTGTGTCCAAAACGATATTAGCTCTTAATGAAGAGAACTATTCAAGTACATGTGACAACTTCAGATAACATTCAAGGTATGTTGAAATACAGGTCTTTTGCAAATATGCTCTAGATGTGCTAATGGGACAGACTTATAGCACATCTGTCCCTGAAGAATATTGATTTTCTGATGCTGAGAAATCTTGGAAGGTTCTACTAACTCCTTCTAATATATTATTTCTACTTTCTGCAGAATCTTGGATTTTATGTATGAAGCACCCACCAAAAATAAATATCTAATCTTTCTTAACTTTTGATAGTTATCTGGATAAAGCTGCACAGCTTCCAGAGATATGTACCTTTCAAAACTTATAAACATCTTTGCTTTCTCCTCCTTTTCTCAGTCTGCAAGACCTAATTGGTAGGCAAAAACTAATTTCAAAAGGTTTACTGCTACAATTAAACCATGCATTAAAAGACAGGGAATATATTCAATGTCATAACAAAAAAAAAAAATCAGGTTTTTATTTTTCATCCATATTCAAACCAAACAGCATTTAAAAATGGATTTATCATAAGCTAATAATTCTATTTTGCAATTAGCTTTAATAATATGGCTGCTGGCTGCTACAGAGCTAGATGGGTGGAGGAAAAGAACAGGAAAGCAATTCACTAAGAGGACCATATCTGTATCCTCGTTAGAACCCACATTCATGTATTTTCACATAGCTTGAGCTTTAGCTGAGGTTCAGAAGGATCATAATCACCATCTTCTTAAGGAAAATAAAAAGATATACAGAAAGTCCTCCAATACAAAACATATGTAAGGTGTCACATCTTGTGCTTTTTCTTTCACTGTAAAACTGACAAGGTTTTAATGAGCAGACTTCAGTTTTTAAACATTTTCTCAAGTAAAAATTCCTTTGATTTTTTTTTTAATAAAATCTCTCACTGGAAGAGTGTGTGTTTCTGTTTATGTGAAACCCAAGCCCAACTGCAGAACAACATTCCTGACATTTCTATACTACTTTTCAGGGTTTTGGTTTTGATTTTTTTGGGAGAACAGCCAAAGTCCAACTATTGCTTACCATGCAGCCTTAGATCTGTAACACAGTCAGCTCTCTCACTGCTTGCTTTCAAGGCTGGCAGGTATGGCAGTGCCCAAGTATGAACTTTCAGTGGTTTGCTGGACAGAATCACTATGAGACTTAACCTGTATGTGTACTAGGCATGGCTGAGAAGGCAGGTGCTACTGAAGAGCTGGAAAGCTCAGTTTAAAAAAGGGAAAGTTGTTCAGAATGCTAAACACGTGTTAGTTTTTGTCTGTTACCGCTTATGTTTTCATTACTGCAACACATCTTTTCATTCTGGAAGTTGTTTTACTTTAATAAATGAAGATTTAATTAACAATCTGTGTTTGAATTGGAAAAAAATGTTTTGTATTGAGGCAAAGTACTCAAAGTATTTTCTCCTCTTCTTTTTTTGCTTTAATGCAACCAACTGACAAACCTGTAAGTATAGGAACAGAACACGCATCTCCTAAAGAAAATATTCTTTGTGTTCCTCTAACAAGAATAACTCCTTCTAGTGACTGAGAAAGTAATATCATGTATGGTTGCTATTATAGCTGCTTGTGAAATGAGATTTGGTGGTGTTTATCCTTAAGAATTATGCTAAAAACCTGAAACTTCAACATTATGCAACAGTCAAAACTACAGCTATTATTAGTAAACTTTTACTATAACATTACTGACTGGTAGTGTGGTTACTGTGACTACTGCTACTACTTTTAGTCCTTATTACTGTTACTATTATGACTGCTATAGTCATTATTTTTTCTATAGTAAGTCTATCGCTGCTGATACCACTACTACTACCGTTACTATTAAAACCATTTTTACTTGACCAATATATTGATCACCAGTTTCAAATTGTTTCAATTTCAGAGCAAGTTAATGACATATCCAGCAGGGAATTTTTTCTATCATAAGTAAATGGTCAGATAAAACATTTTTCTGATAGTGTTTATTCCTTGACTACAGAGAGAGAGCCTAAATGACTAGTTTAAACTAGATTCCTTTATATAACTCAAACTAGAGGGATGAATCTTGTGTTACTGAAGAGATCTCCATGGAAAAAAGATAAGAAGAAGTTGTGAATTTACTGGACACATACTTCTTTCCAGAAGGATACTTCTAGTCACAGCAGTTTCTGATTTATTTATTCTGCTTTGAAAATGATAATCTTCCTAAACTCACGAAAAGAACAAAATGGAACTCCGAAAGGACAGAAGGATCACTTGCACTTAATTCACAATAGCACTTGTTATTTATCACATTCTTCTATTATCTGAGTGCTGAATCAGAGTAATACTAACACTCACAGCACAAATTTACTATTGGCAGAAATCACTGCCAGGAGGCAATGCCATATAAATTCACATCTCAATATTCTCATTATATCAGGGAAAATCTCTTCCTCCTTGCTCTTGGCTTAGAAAATAGGGCAATTCATTTGTGGCAGTTTTATGCCACTAATAATTTATATTAGCTACGTACACCCTACCATACTTACCAGCTAGTCAATATCTTTACATTTCCTCCATCCCTCCACAGACTGTTCTTCCCTGTGCTGGAGAGATCTAAGCAGAAGAGAATTGTTTTCTTCTTCCTGGGTGTCCATTGTACCATGCAAGACACAACCTGTCCTGCTGGAATAAGGGCTCCTTCCACCTATAGGTCCTGATTTGGTTATGTTTTTCAGAAGTATTAAGTGCTGAATATTTGAATATGGAGAACAGAATCTAGCCATTGAATGAAACTCCAAGAATTAATAATTATTTTAAAAAAGAACAAAACCAAACAAAACAAAACAAAAAAAAACACAGCCTGTTCTTTTTGGAGTTTTATGTTACCTGATCTGGACAAGATGATACCTAAAAAAGGTGGCAAACAACCTTTATTTTTCTCTTTTAAGATATGAAATCAAACCCCTTAAAGATTTATTATTCTTTTCTTTAGTTTTGTCCTTAAATGCAGACCAAACAACTCGTGTGCTTCTAGGACAATTTAAAGCATTTATGAAAAGCACATTAGCAGAAGTTCTGGTTTTTACCTACTGCATGTAGTGAAACAAAAGAAAATAAAGGGAAAGTGTTTTGGAGATTTCAGAAATATAAAATAATTTTGCACAATCATTTTTGGCTTCTGAAACAAAGTGTGTAGTAAATGGTTTAACAGGAACACCTTGTTATAGAGAATAACTAATAGACATCTATGGAGAAGAGAGATAGTTGTTATCCTTCCTGTACCTAGCAGTATGTTGAAAACATTTTAGGATGATGTGGCTGCTTAGTAGATTTTTATGATCTAAATCAGTACCTCTTATGCATGTCTCACTAGCTAATAAGAGGTTCATTTAAAATACATATATAACCCCACTCTAGCACAAAGAATAAAAATTAAATGCAAAATTCTTAAATCAACAAGAATATGTCAAGGTATCTTGCACAAGGATGATCACACAGGATACTATGGTTAATAAATGAATAATTTTATTTCTAAATGAGCTTTTTCCCTCCACTGTTTTGAAGCAAGAGAGAAAATCAGGAAAATGAAACCATCAATCCTGTATATCATTTAATAAAGCAGTTAACTTTGGCCTTCAGACGTCCTTTGATGTTGTTTTCATCAGTCTTTTGGGAAGGCTTTATCTTTTTTTTGTGTGTTTTATAAAGTAGAGCACAACAGGCACCTTGTTTCTTGTCATGAGCGCAAAGCAAAAATAAATTATAATAATCAACAGATGAGTTTGAACAAATAACACTGATTTGCTAAGATGCTAGAAAAAATGGAATTCTTATAACTGTTACAAGAAAACAGTCATCATGCCAGCTTTTATCTGTGTTAGGGAGGAAAAATATTAATGCTTACCAAATGGGAAAAAACCATCAGAAATTAAAAAAATTTCAAATTTATAACTGGATTTTAGGGCAAAAAGTGGGTTAAACACAAATAAAAATAGTTGGCATTGTTTCTTTAACCCATAACAGCAGATCCAGACAAAGTATACTTGAAAAGAATCATATTTACTATTGAAATATGAAGATTTGTGCTTTTTTTTATTTGTTTTGAATAAAGTACATTTTAAATCACACAACAGCAGAAATTTCTCCTGAACAATCCATCAGTGACTCTTGACATCAGCACTTTGGAGGTACACTTCAAAGGGATTGTAAAGCTGAAACAGTTAGAAAAAAGCAATGCATCACACATGCATTGATGAGATTGGTTAGCATTTACTTGTTTTTTGTTTTCCCTTTGTGAAATATGCATACATTTTGTGCATATGGACTATTTTATTTTTAAATTGTGTTATACTGAACCAAATGAAATTATTGTCTCCTGTCCACACTGAGACACTCAAAAACAAGAAAATGTTACAAACAGGTCTTAAAAGAGAAAAATTAAAAGCTGAAAGGTATACAACCATCACTCATTTCTGAGTGTAGTGAATTGATTGGTTTCCTTGTTGTTCTGGCACCCTCAGAGATTCTGCTATAAGTCCTGGTGAGAAGAACCTATCTATCTGATAAGCTCTAGCAGAGGTAAATATGAAAACTACCATGAAAATATTCTCAGAGCAAAAGTGAACTATTTCATATTTGATTCAAGGTAGTAAAGTGGTACAAAGGATGGAAGTTCCTATTCATTATACACTTAGAAAGGCATCAATCATCAGTCCACTAGTTTTCAAGACTACGAAACACACACACAGAGGTTCAAAAAACCATTAATTTCTCCAATAATCTATGTTCAGACTCCAAAGAGCATGCCTGCAACCATACTTCATATTTTTCTAGATCTACATGTACAAAAACTTATTTACGGTGAGGGTGACCGAACACTGGAACAGGCTGCCCAGAGAGGTTGTGGAGTCTCCTTCTCTGGAGACATTCAAAACCCGCCTGGACGCGTTCCTGTGTGATATGGTCTAGGCAATCCTGCTCCGGCAGGGGGATTGGACTAGATGATCTTTCGAGGTCCCTTCCAATCCCTAACATTCTGTGATTTTGTGATTCTGTGTGATTTGTGTTTCTCTCTACTGCAGTTAAAATGAAATATTATCTTTTGTTGAATTATGGCTAGGAAAGTCTAGTGAAATATTCTGGCAGCTATATGTTTTCTAGAAAGTTGCAAAAATTACTCCTATGGATACTATGGAACAAGAAAACAAGACAGATACCATGATCTTCATGAAATGGCAGCAAGTTTCATGGAATTCACATCCTTGGTCTCTTTGAAACCAAGTATTAATCCTTGGTGAACACATATTCTGTATCCTTTTCAAATGGATATTTTGTCACTGTGCTGGTTTTGGTTGGGATAGAGTTAATTTTCTTCATAGTGTCTAGTACGGGGCTATGTTTTGGTTTGTGCTGAAAACTGTAGTTAGCACAGAGATGTTTAGTTATTGCTGAGCAGTGCTTACAGAGTCAAGGCCTTTTCTGCAAGTAGGCTAGGGGTGCACAAGAATTTGGGAAGGGACACAGCCAGGATAGCTGTCCTCAGCTGACCAAAGAGATGTTCCACACCATAAGACATCATGCTCAGCATATAAAGCTGGGGGAAGAAGAAGGAAGAGGGGGACATTCAAGTGATGGTGTTTGTCTTCCCAAGTAACCGTTACGCGTGATGGAGCTCTGCTGTCCTGGGGGTGGCTGAACACCTACCTGCTGATGGGAAGTAGTGAATGAATTCCTTGTTTTGCTTTGCTTGCATGCACAGCTTTTTCTTTACCTATTAATCTGTCTTTACCTCAACCCACGAGTTTTCTCTGTTTTACTCTTCCAATTCTCTTCCCCATCCCACCCTGGGGGAGTGAGTGAGTGGCTGAGTGGGGCTTAGTTGTTGGCTGACTTAAAACAAGACAGTCTCTCATACAGTAACACAGAAACCAGAAGCACATTCTACCTTCTAAATCCATGCAAATCACATTTTCCTTATTTAAATAACACCAATTAATACCATCTTTTAAAATGGATATATAAAGACACTTAAAATAGGAGCGAGATATGAACCCAACTCTTACCAAATTTCAGGGGTATTCTGATGCCCAGATTCAAGTTTCCTCTGGACACTTCCATCCCCAGTGGGAGACCTAGATATATTGCATTATTTCACTCTCTTTAGTATCCCCTTCATTCCTCCTCCTCCGTGTTTTCATGGTAATGAAAATCAGGCACCAGATGGGTGGATACTGTGGAGGGTCCTGACAGATCCCTAGTCTCTATAGCTGAGGGAACCACTGCCTCAGGGCATGCCACAGAAACCACTTGAATAAAGTTTCATGTCCTCTGGATTATCTTGGCTCTAGTTCTGGCATTCCCAGTTTAGGTCCAATTCCCTACTAGCACTTAGTGTTAGACCAGTTTCCTCATAGTTGTGCAGAAGAGTATGAAGTTTGACAGTTTTCCCATGTATGTGCCAAGTTTTTATAATAGCAAAGCAGTTCAGGAGATCTTGAACCTGATAAACCCATATCAATTCATTATTCTTCTGTTTAAATTTTGAAAGGTTGCACTACCTACCCAATACAAACAGCAAGTAAGACAAACTATTTCCAAGGACAAATGGGAAATACTGTAAGGTATTGGAGGTATTTGACCTCTAGAATTTGTAGATCTTCCGTTACAAATTTGGGAACCACCATAATTTGACCTAGAGTTTTGTTACTGAATCTTCTGCCCTAAGCCCAGATTCATCAAGAGGATTACTGAGGTTTTTGTAATCATTGAACGAAAGCCAGGTCCAGACTGGAATGAATATGAGGACAATTTGCGGTTCCATGTCAAAATCAGGTCAGACTCAACTGTTCTGTCTAGATTTTGCTTTTTAATTTTTGAATTTGACTGATCTTGAAACTTAGAAAGGGGAGCTAGACAGAGAGATGAACATATCCTTGTGAAATGTTTTTAAGAAAGCTAGCCCAATCTCACAGAATTCTGCTTTCAGCTTAAAACAAGAAAGGGTGCAATCTTCTTTTAAAAAAATTACCCAAATTTCCCACTAACAACTGGGTATCTCTGATGGTTCATTTCAGTTTATTGCAAGTGAAATTTGTTTATCTTCCCTCATTCCAGCTCTACTTTACTTAATTGTGCCAAAAATTATTTAACCCTACAGGCTAAGATACCCTTTGTTTACTGCCCTGAAGTGATAAACTTGGATTGTATAATTATCAAACACACATTCTGTGTCCACAGAGAGAAAATAGTTTAAAGGCGTCTTGTGAACCAAATCTTACATGAGCTTGCCATCAAGGAGCTGGTCTCAGAAGTGTGGTTTAGCCACTGACTTTCTTCTAGTTATGTTTCTATGTTCTACCAACAGAAAATAAGCCCTGCACCATGATTTAAGGCTCTTTCCTTCTTCAAGTACACTGAATTCAAAGCTCCCAGCCCTTTGTAGCTTCCTATGCTCACAGACTCCCTGACCTCACCCTCCTTGGATAGGATCTTTGGAGCCAAATGCAGCAGCTGGTTAATCCAAGATTTAAATGAAGCTCACTGCAAACATTTGCAGCAGTAAACTACTCAGGTTTGATCAATGAGAGCCTTTTCCTGCATCATTTTAAGTATTCTGGACAAGTGCTATGAATATTTCTGGCTCTGGGTATGGTTTCACTTAGGAATTTGGAAGGGGTGGGGTAGGCTCAGATGGATAAAGTGGGGTGTGATGAAAGTTTTCCATGGAGAAAAGAATTAAAGGTTCAGTAATAGAAAGATAGGGAGCTGAAAACTTTATGTCAGAATTATTTCCTAAGGGGATCTCTTTGGGGAATGTACTTAATTTATTATTTCAGAAAATTCTACATCTTCTGAGAGGAATACAAACACGCCCAAAGACAGTTCTGAGGTTTTATGCCTAAGAAATTTCCTCCTTGCCTCCAAGGCATTCAGTCATCTTGTTTACTTTGCAAAGTCTGGAAAACAATAACAAACACTTTTCTTGATTAGGGCTTGGTGAAGGTTTCAGGGGCCATAATTGGTTCACAGCTGTCAAGGCTTTTCTTACCACTGCAGGGAACAGCTGATTATTCTCTTCATTGTCTGAGTAGTACATCACTTTACACATGTATATAAGGCTGTGGAGTTTTGTTCTGTTTATTTTATTACTGTTTTTCCTTCAATTTATTTCTCTTCTTAACTAGCCACAGAATCATGTATAATCTTCCCAAACAGTAAAAATACACATTCATTCTGATACATCACATCATTAAGAAAGTTGTTTCTCAGACTATGAGTCCCAATTTCTGGATGAGGTGGAGTCACCATCCCTGGATGTGTTTAAGAAAAGACTGGATGTGGCACTTAGTGCCATGGTCTAGTTGACATAGTGGTGTTAGGTCAAAGTTGGACTCGATGATCCCAGAGGTCCCTTCCAACCTAGTTGATTCTGTGATTAGTTCAAATTCTTAAAATTCTTTACCAGCTAATTCAAACTGGAATTTGTAAGAAAACAAAACTATCAGAAAATATTATCCAGTAGTTACTAGTTCTAATTAATATATAAGGACAAAATAACCTGCAGGAAATTTAATTATTTCACCTGCAACTTCTGGGAGAATAAAACTACAACATAAACCGAAAAAAACTCCACCATCTCCCAAAAAAACAACACCTCCCCTCCCCCTGAATAACAGGAAGCAGTAAATATCTGAGGTCTAGTTTTCCTGCTATATGGGGTATATAGATACACCTGATAGGACACTATTTCTAAGTTCCTGTCCACATATTTACCTTTTTTTTTAGTGACACTGGACCAGGCTAGCAACTAGCAACTGTCTTCCCTGTTCATCTTAGGCTACTGTGTCTTTACCCCTTCTTTGTCTTCCCTATTACTGCAAGATTGCCAGCAGAGGTTTGCATAACCTCTCATGTAGTTGATGGAAATAAGCAGAAAATTTTCCATTAGGAATTCAGATGGGATTTTCCTCATCAAAATTCAGATGCACACAAATGAACCCGAGGTTCTTCAGAACAGTCCACTTTACCTGTCTTAGGGATCTTCTTTAGCCAAATTTCATCCTACAAATATCTGTTTTCATTGACATAATTCATTCGCCCACAGGCAGATATCACAAATGTCTTGTCACTAGTTGCCTATATAGAGGCAATTGAACCAATTTACTAACTCAGAGGTTACATCACAGATATCAAGTTCTGCTGATCTCTCCTGAAGTGACTACCAAGAACAGCTTAAAAAGTTGGGAGGTGAAGTATGTCACGGTTAAAAAGGGTCCTACATATTTCACTGATTTTGTCTAAGTAACAGGAAGTGTTTTGTTCAGTTTGGTTTAATTTAGCTTGAAATCATAGGTCAGTAACTGTTTTAACTGACAAGGCTCAGCCATTCTTTCTTTTTAAATGTCCTCTAAGTCTTGAAAGTATGAACAGACTATATTATTGCTAATTTGTAATTAAGTTTTCAAAACTGATTTGGGAAATGTTTGTCCTGTTGTGTTGCTTTTCTTCCTCTCCCATCAGGTCCAACAACATGATTTAATAGGGAGTTATGCTCATGATATGACAAGTATTGAAGGCCTGCCAATACAAAAATAACACACTGTGATGGCTGAGTTGATAATAGTGCCTTGTTTCTGTTTTTGCTCTGTGCGGCAATGTTTCTGGCTAAACCCTGGGAAAGGCTCAAAGAGCATTTAAACCACATCTAAAGCTATTAAAATATGAAGCATTCAGATCTGCTGACATGCTTGTTTCTGTATTGCTAAAGTCAAACACGACTTGATCTGCTGACATGCTTGTTTCTGTATTGCTAAAGTCAAACACGACTTTTTCTTTAAGAACAGTTTAGGAAGCCTGGGGTATACAGCTTTTACTCAGCTGCTTTAAATGTTTGATATTTCATTGTGGAGTCAGTAGCTACATATTCACAAAGATGTTTATCCATTTCACTTGAGTACTAAAAATTCATATACTGAATGTGCATATGTAAAGTATTTGAGAAAAAATCTGTTTTGGAAAATTGATTTATAAATTTGAAATTGAAACACTATATTTTCTTGGAACATTTTTTTTCTTCATTCTTAAGGAATATTCAGGAAGTTAAATGGACTTGCCCTGGGTTTACTTTATAGCTGGCCTAAATTTATTACTTTTAAAAGTAATAGCCTAAATCCACATAAAACTTATGTGGATTGCTGAATTCTTTAAAATGACTGATACTGCACTATGGGACTCATTTTTAGGTACTATGTCTTTGTACATATTACTGAACAGAAACTTGAGAATGGGTAATAAAAGTGTATCTATACTGTAGGAATTACCTATCCTTCCTGTGTATTTTCTTTATCTGCTAAGATAACAATGATGGAAAGGTATTGTCTTAAAGACATCTTTCTCCATGACTATGGTGGCTTATTTTGCCTGCAAGGACAGATATCTCTCTCATGGAGATTCACAATGCTGAAAGCTTTCTTATATATTTTCATTACTAACTGTCCTGATTACCGTACACTCTCAGTGATTCTTCTTGTTTCCTAGGCTTCATAACAAGAAGATTTCTAGCAGCATTACAGTTTTTTAATATTTTTCACTGCAGTCACAAGAAGGACTACAGTGAAACAAGAAGGACTACACTCAGACAGGGAGAATTTTGTGCAGACATCTGAGATTACGTGCCTACAGGTCAGTGCCTACATGTGAGTGAGGTGACAGACCTGTCACTATGGTTGTCCTGGTTTGGCTCAAACCAGGCCAAATAGCCTTAGAGAACCCAAGGTCACTGCTTACGAGTAAAGAGCCGAAGGGGGTTGTACCTGCAGGGAGGAGTGGACGGGGCAGGTGACCCAGGATTGACCAGCAAGGTATTCCATCCCATACATGTCATTCTCACTTTCCTGTTTATCACTAACCCACTGCCTCCTGGAGGTGGGGCCCAGGAGGGAGGGGCCCTCCTGTCTCCCACTGATTGGTACCAGCTTTGCCAAATCTCCAGTTAAAAGCCTGCAGGTGTGATGGCAGGAGAGCTATTGCATTTTGCCCTCTGCCCGTGCTGGGTGGAGCTGCTGCATTTTCCCCTCTGCCCATGCATGGGGAGCAACTCTGCCTGAGGAGGATTTCCAAGCTCTCAGTCTTGGCTTAGTATATATTTGTATATATTTCTATTATTATTGTTATTATACTCTTTTTCATTATTATAGTTTATTAAAACTGTTTTAACTTTCCAACCCATAAGTCTCTCTCCCTTTTCCCTTTCCCTTGGGGGGGGGGAGAGGGTTAACAGAGAGCATCTGGCACCTGGTTAATAGCCAGCCCAGCTTTAAACCGTGACAATGGTTAACGAAGAGCTAGCCAACATCGTCGGTGCAGGCTTATAGAATTTTTCTGCTGACCATACTGTAGGTGTCTGTTTTAGGATAAGCTGAATAGCTGCCTAAGCTGTTTTGCCTTTATTCATTAGCTCTTGGTTAACTAACACAGCAGCAGAGATTTTAGTTTACATGTAGATACCTGTGTGACTTAACCCGGAGCTAAATCACATACTAGTGAGAAATAGGTTCACTGAGTTATTTCGTTTCCAAAGTTCCTTCTTCATACATGGTGGAACAGGTTCTAGGAGCACTGCAATTAGGAAAGGAAAACTTCTGTTTTCATGTCAGTGGAAATAACTCATATGTTTGCTTTTTCAGGTGACGTGATGTTTTCCTGTTCACATAAAAACGTTGAAGGAGCACAGCAATAGTTGCCTGGATTCATTGACCAAGCTTCTTTCAATTAGTTTATGTTTTGAATGCATAACTTAGTTCAATAGTTGTAAAACTCATGTATTCACAGTAAAGATTAATAATGATTAATTATTTAGTGCTTTGTGTTTACAATACCCAGAAGCATGCTTTGTGGTTTTTACCAATAAAAGTCGCCGTAAGTGTTTAAATTATAGCTTAAATCATCTATAAAATTACAAATTACTATTTTCCTGAAGTCACAGTGAAAATGTTTCGCCCAAGTAATGTAGCAGGTCAGATTAGAGGACCATTGTAGCTTTTGCCTCCTTCACAGTCTTATGGAATTTAGATAGGATCCTAGCAAGCATTACACAGGTCTTTGAGAGAAGAGTGAAAAGATATGAATAAAATATGATTACTGCTTCGGATAGACAGACATCTCTGCAAAACTTGTTCACCTGCCTATGGATATAAAGTTAATAGGATGTATAACGGAGATGCGTCAGCTGGTATGAGACATAAAAAGAGTCCTGAATAATGGAAAAAAGGTTAACTTAGTTACTCAAAGTTAAGAGAGTTGCTAATGTGAAGTCAACACTATATAAAAGGAGTTAAAGAAATTGTGGGAGAAGTTTAATTAATGACTTTTCTATCTATGTGTATTAAGAAAGATAGTTCTCTGAAGCTGCCCATAGTTAAGATACTATTATATACAGTTTATGGTGTTTTGAGATTATTGAATGTGAATGTCATGAAGGGTCTTGAGCTGGAGCTGAAAGCTTTTGAAGTCAAAGTCTGTAGCTTTATTTTTTTTTATGACCACAGTATTACCAGTATGCACTTCCTCTATGCTGTATCTTAAAGTATCTCACTCTCAACTCAAAACAAAATTCAAAAGAAAGTTTAAGTTACACTCATAGAATCATAGAATCATAGAATCATAGAATCATAGAATCATAGAATCATAGAATGGTTTGGGTTGGAAGGGACCTTAAAGATCATCTAGTTTCAACCCCCCTGCCACAGGCAGGGACACCTTTCCTCTAGAACAGGTTGCTCAAAGCCTCATCCAACCTGGCCTTAAACACGGACAGGGAGGGGGCAGCCACAACTTCCCTGGGCAACCCGTTCCAGTGACTCACCACCCTCACAGTAAAGAATTTATTCCTAATATCTCACCTAAATCTACCCTCTTTCAGTTTAAAACCGTTCCCCCTCTCCCTGTCACTACTTGTCCTTGTAAAAAGCCCCTCTCCCGCTTTCCTGTAAGCCCCCTTCAGATACTGGAAGGCTGCTATGAGGTCTCCCCAGAGCCTTCTCTTCTCCAGGCTGAAGAACCCCAACTCTCTCAGCCTGTCTTCATAGGAGAGGTGCTCCAGCCCTCTCATCATCTTCGTGGCCCTCCTCTGGAATCGCTCCAACAGCTCCATGTCCTTCTTATGTTGGGGGCCCCAGAGCTGAAAGCAGTACTCCAGGTGGGGTCTCACGAGAGTGGAGTAAAGGGGCAGAATCACGTCCCTCGACCTGCTGGCCACGCTTCTTTTGATGCAGCCCAGGATGCGATTGGCCTTCTGGGCTGCAAGCACGCACTGCTGGCTCACTTTGAGATTCTAGTCAACCATCACCCCCAAGTCCTTCTCCTCAGGGCTGCTCTCAATCCATTCTCCACCCAGCCTGTATTTGTGCTTAGGATTGCCCTGACCCACATGCAGGACCTTGCACTTGGCCTTGTTGAACTTCATGCGGTTTGCACAGGCCCAGCTCTCAAGCCTGTCAAGGTCCCTCTGGATGGCATCCCTTCCCTCCAGCGTGTTGACCACACCACACAGCTTGGCGTCATCGGCAAACTTGCTGAGGGCGCACTCAATCCCACTGTCCATGTCGCCGACAAAGATGTTAAACAGGACCGGTCCCAATACCGACCCCTGAGGAACACCACTCGTCACTGGTGTCCACTTGGATATTGAGCCGTTGACCGTAACTCTTTGAGTGCAACCATCCAGCCAATTCCTTATCCACCGAGTGGTCCATCCATCAAGTCCGTGTCTCTCCAATTTAGAGACAAGGATGTCGTGCGGGACAGTGTCAAATGCTTTGCACAAGTCCCAGTAGATGACATCAGTAGCTCTTCCCCTATCCACCAGTGCTGTAACCCTATCATAGAAGGCCACCAAATTTGTCAGGCATGATTTGCCTTTGGTGAAACCATGTTGGGTGTCACCAATCACCTCCTTGATTTCCGTGTGCCTCAGTTTAGTTTCCAGGAGGATCTGCTCCATGATCTTGCCAGGCACAGAGGTGAGACTGACTGGCCTGTAGTTCCCCAGGTCTTCCTTTTTCCCCTTCTTGAAGATGGGGGTTATGTTTCCCCTTTTCCAGTCAGTGGGAACTTCACCACACTGCCACGACTTCTCAAAAATGATGGATAGCGGCTTAGCAACTTCATCCGCCAGTTCCCTCAGGACCCGTGGACACACCTCATCAGGTCCCATGGACTTGTGCACCTTCAGGTTCCTTTGATGGTCTCGAACCTGATCTTCTCCTACAGTGGGTGGTTCTTCATCCTTCCAGTCCTTGCCTCTGCCTTCTGCGACTTGGGTGGTGAGGCTAGAGCTCTTGCCAGTGAAGACTGAGGCAAAAAAGTCGCTGAGTACCTCAGCTTTCTCCATATCTTGGGTAACCAGGTCTCCCGTTTCCTTCCGGAGAGGGCCCACATTTTCCCTATCTTTGAAGATAGCACTTAGTATCCTAATGCATCAGCAGGCAGCACGAAGGACATTTCGATGTTAAGGCAATGGGTAGACTTCTTTTTTTCGTGGGACCTATTCAGTTACCTTTTTAAACGTAATAAATTTTATCAGCATTTTCTAAGCCATTCCATAGATGAGTAGAGTAAGAAGACGATCACTGCTATTTGTCAGAAGGTAAGTCTATCCAAAAAAGGGAGCCTGTGGCCTGAAGTCTCTAAGAGGGAGAGGCATGAAACCTCTTGGGATTTGTATTTTAAATTAGGTGTTTGAGAAAGCCTCTTAGAAAATTAATTGTGTGGAAACAAAAAATCCCTCCACTCCAAGTCCATATGTACTGTTTTAATGCTTATCCCACACTTCACAAGTGGATGGGTTTAAGAGAGTTCTGCTATCTTTCACGTCACTTAAGTACTATTAGGATTATCAATCCTGTATGCAGTACTCGGTAGCTGCGTTTGTCATATGTAGCCTCCAGAGTCCAACTGACAGAGAGATTAAATGGTCTCTTTAGAGTCTCTTAGTCATGCAAAAGTTACTTTGGTGTTTAAATGTGGGAGAATCAGAGTGTTTGGTGTTCAGTTTGCCTTTCTTTGTTCTATCTGTGCCTGATTGCTTGCATAGCTATTTGCTGGTCATACAACATTTACTTTACAACTGCTGGGAGGAAATAATTAGACCTTTGCAGAGAAAGAGCAGAATTAGGCAGTTGTGTATAATAACTGGTCTAGGTGGGAAAAGCATCAATCAGTGGGTACTGTTAGGCTTTCTTGGAGTATCAATCTTTCCTATAGTCTTTTATTAAAATCATTATTTGTCCTGAGAGAAATTATTTCTCTTAGCCAAAAGGTACTGGTTCTGTATGGGTAACACAATAAATAGTGTTTAAGAGTTTATTATTAAGAACAGTGCATGCTATAATAAAAATTATTTATACTCAGTAGCTTATTCAGAACATAGGAGAGTGTGGAAATGGCAAGATGTGAGTTTGTAAAACAATATAAAAGGCAGTTTTTCTTCTGATGAAATATGTGCCTGTTGTTGAAATCACTTTTTTCCTTCTCTTGTACAAACATAATCAGTCTTAACAGAAATTACTTGCAATAATATTCAGCTCAATTATATTTTGAATATAATCGCTCAAAACTCTTTTTAGGTGCACAGAGATGTGGAAATCAGCAACAGATCACAAAAGGAAAAGAGAGGGTAACTCTGCTTAAAAGACATCTGAATAAAAGATGATAAGAATACAGTATTGGGAATGATGTCAGTGCCAGGCAGACAAGATCTAAGTAGAAACTGAAGAGACATGTCTATAAAACCAAAGTCTTCAAAGATGTCAATGAACCATTCAGTCTACAGCTGTCTCCATTCATTTTTTCTTGAAACTAGTGCTTATCAGCACTAGCAGAAATAGTGGTAACCAAGACATATAGAGGAAAAAAAAGATAAAAATGTGGAGATAGGAAATTTTCAATGTTCTGCCTTTGAGTCTGGAACTTTCCTGTACTAGGTGAAGAAGAACCTATGTTTACTCTCTTTAAGACACATTTTAAGATACATTGTTTTATATTACAAACAGTTATACCACTTTTGCCCCCCATGAATGTTTAGAAAATCAAGATTCACTGAAAATTAAGAATAAAAGGTTCACTGCTGCTATTTCTGGCTGATAAACCAGCTGGATTTAAGTATTAAACTTAAGTGCATTCAGTCTGAGATTAGATGGAAAGAGAGTCTTATGCATCCTGTAGGAACTGTAAATATATCTAGGCTGTCTAGGCATCATAAGAATGGAAGGAGATGTACTGGTGGAAAACAATGAGGTAAAAATTGGGAAGTAGTGTATTATCTACTAGTAGTAGTGTTACTTCACAGTACAGAAGCGAATGGAGTGAAAATCATCATCATAATAAAACATAATTATAACAAAGGATCCCAAACTCTGAGGAAGCTCTGAACTTGCTATGACTGCTTGGGTCAGTCTCTGAGTCTGTGATGAAATGGGAGATATTAAGGAACAGGTCTGATTGAACACGCTTACCCTTATCCCTACTGAAATCGCAGCCTTAGTTCTGTCTCAGAAGACTTTGTTCTCGTCACTTATACAAAAAGAAATAGATTTAAAAAGGTATTGAGATGGAAAGAAAAACAAAATGTGATTTATACATAATTTTACAGAAGTGAGGCACATGAAAGCTCAATCAGTTACTGTTTTTAGAAACCGGGTTTGCTGATCTTCTTGCACACAATAGGAACTCACTGGATAGTTCTCTAGTTTGTACAGTAATTGCAAATTGTGCAAGATGCACCCATAGGAAACTAGATGTAATTGCTAGTATTAGTGACTAGAGAGAATTCTCTCTCGTCTGTTTTGATCCAGATTTTGAAAATTTCATGATAAACAGAATTTCAGCATAGTTGAGGCATTTTTAGATCAATGTCTTCATGTGTGGATGCCTTTATGCTTATGAGTGCTTTGATGCTTGACTGAGCTTTTCCCACTATGCTGACTCTCCTGCAGAAAAGAACATAATTTAATTAAAGTGATTGAACTTTTTCCTGATTAATATCTCCAAAATGTTTATCACCTTACTTAATATGCACTTTTATTCCAGAATACTCACTATCTAGATTTTTCTTCTTGAACTGCAAGATTGCTAAAACAAATCTCTGAATATTAATTTCTACTGCAGCTGAGTCTTCCTTGGACAGAGGTTAGACCAGTCAATTAGAAGCCAGATCTTCTGGTTTCATTTTCTACCGTGAAATTACAGACAATCTGTCAGTGGTACCTGTCTTTTGGAGAGATAAAATACTTAAAGATCCAGGTGGTAGACTTACCCATACAGGTTTCAAATTCTTGATAGTCTTTGAAGTTCTTACATGAACTTGAATATTTATTTATCATCTTTGTTCTTCAGGTCCATTAATTTGTTTAGATTCTACAGACATGAAATCATCTAAGACACATAACTTCTGAGATTACTGTGCCTGTAAAATGATGTACTTACTTTTTCCTTGTCTTTCATGTATTGCTTGTCTTAATTCTGAATGCAGGTTAAGCACCTACAATTTATTTTAATGTGCAAATAACCTGGTTTTCCAATACTTGTGAAACCTTACATAGTTTGATGACCATAAAATTAAAAATAATAATTACTAACAGCAGAACTCCAAGTATTCTAAAACCACTCAATACAAAGTCTTAAATGTCAATAAATAGCTATTTAATTAGCCTAAATTACAATTATCCTTTTATGTGTTTTCTACCTTTAACTATAACGCTCATTTGTCTAATTTGTTTATAAACTATGCACTTCATTGGATCATGGGAACAGATTGTTAAGGTCACATGTGACGGTCCTATATTATTATGAAAACACAACAATAAATATATTATCCTAATTCCGTATCTCCAGAGTTATATGGAAAGGCTTCTTGGATTAACCTTCATTTTATTTCCCAGTTAATTTATGTATAAATATCAGCTCTAAAATCAGTTTGAGAATAATAATTAAAATCAAAACAAAACATACGAACAGACAAACAAGCTGATTCTCTTTTTCTCTTTAGGATTTCATTACTTACAGTACTTTCATTTGATGGCAGTATCTGATCTGTTTTTGGACTTTGCTGTCTTTGTAGCTAAATTCAAGATACACAATTTATTAAGGATTAACCACAGTGAGCTCCAGTATTGGAAATTTATTAATTATTCATTATAGACACTTCTTCAGCACTAGTCTGAAGAAAAGGAAGAGACAGAGGCATGAAAGTCGGGTAAAAGTTTCTTTCAAGAAGAGAAAAACTTGTACTTCCACTGTCAATAGACTTATTCGCAGGAACCATAAGGAACTGTAGGCCTCACTAGTTGCTGATGTAGATATTATGGACCAAAAAAAAAAAAAGAAATGTCTAGCTAGAGAAGCAATGTGAAGAAAAACATGACAGTTATAGACATTTTATGTGACATTGCACAGTTGTGATTATTTCATAAGTGAAAAAACACTTCCTCTTTTTGTAGATCCTAAATGATCTGAGAATTTTACATTCCCAATCCTATCAAAATTTCTGTGGCTAATTATTCTAGTTTCTTTAAAAATCCTGTTTAGTAGCAGTGAGCAGAAAGAGAACTGTACAGACAGTCAATCCCAGAGATGATGGTAGAATTGGAATGTCTCACTAAGCCAACCTATGGAGAACTTACACTTTTTCACATCTACCATCTGTGTCTGAAATAAGTGTAAGATTTTATGCTCCATCATAGAAAACTGAATCCTTTCTGTGAACACTAATTTCATGCATATATATGCATATATACAAACATTCACACTTAATGAATAATAAAAGGAAAGAAGATGAAAGAATGTGTAAGGTTTCCCAAGTCTTGGCTGAATAGTTGCTGACAACTTCTTGGTAGAACAGTCTGTTAATTTACCCCTATGGTGTCCTAGCTTTTCACTTTACTGCCTTTGTTACTTCTTTTCTCACTGTGTGAGACTTTCATGTAAACTTTCTCTAATTTGGAGGCAAACAACTCCGTGCTGACAGTCTGTATTTAAGGATTCTTAACAATCTTTTCAATAATGGAGTTTAGAAAAGGACTTAGTAGGCTTGATGTACAGTGCTGTCTTCAGAGGCTATTTTATTCTGCTGTGTTATGGTTTATTTGTCCTCAAACATCTGTCTTTCTGTTACAAGGTATATTAATTCTTTGCTATTAGGAAGCATGTTAAAGGGTGTTTTTATTTTTGTTTTGCTTGCTTTTTAATCATGAGGCTGAACGGTGCAGGAGATCAGACGTGAGACCATGTCATATATATGTCAGTGCAGGTCCGGAATAGATGCAAATAGCTGCCTTGCCAGGCTGAAATTAATTAGGAGTCCCAAATCAGATTCTAATGACCTGAGATTAGGAATGAAATCTTGTTGGGGCATTGTAAAGTATTTCTTCATATCTGTAGAGCTCACAGCACAATATTGAAGTATGGACTGAGATGCTGTAATAAGAAGTTCTCCCGCCAAAAAAAGTACTGACAGCAATAGTCGTAGCTGGCAGAAGTCAGTTGTCCACTGCACCATAATCTATAGACCATAATCCATACACACATTTCTACACAAAGATAGATTGGACAGCAGTAGTGTCAACTGCCCAGACTGCCCTTTGAGTAGCCAGACTGAATGCTTCAACTCTCTCTTGTCACACTAGCAATCATTTAACTTCATATTAAAACCCAACAAAGTCCATCTATAGAGGACTCTAGTTGTGACTCAGTTTCCTTCAGCTTATTTGTGATTCCTCCCGCCATTTCATCTGGCTACAGCAGCTTTAACTAAAAGTCATGTACAAGTATTATTTATGCTTACAAAATACTGGTAAATCACTGCTTGCTTCCACACTAGTGGTAATGTAAATAAAGTCATTCTTACTGCTATTTATTGTTATTATTATTTGTTCAGTTTATGACAAATGAAAGTGTGCTAGAATAAAGATTTACAAAATAAAACTCATAATTCCTCCCCTAAAGAGGCTGAAACTTGTGCTCAGAAGAAGGAGAGAAACCCCTTACTTTACACTTATATAATTCTGGGAGAAAATAAAAGCTACAATATAGAAAAGAGAGAGAGAGAGAATAAGAGAGAGAAAAAGGTACCATGGCAGGAAGCAAATCTTTTACCCTGCATCAGGTACAATACTCTTTCTAGCTCTAGCTCAGTCACTGTCCCTCTAGGTGATTTTAAACAAATCACTTAACATATCTAGGCCTCTATTTCTCGATTTATCATTTATATACGTCATAAGTATTGCATATTCTATTGTGAAAGATACTACTACAGTGATATGGGATATGATGAGACTGGAAAGGAGTTCAGCACTACTGAAAGGGTAAAGGGGCAGCTGAAGGGAAAGACAAGAATGAGATGGCCCTATTGACGCAGTAATTAATTCTTATAGTGGCTTACCTGCCTGTGAAAATGAAGCCTAACTCTGGTCATGTTTTGTTATTTTTTTTTCCCAACAGACAAAAAAAGGGATGTTAGCCGTTGTCCAAGAGTTGTCACCATTTGAAAAAGGATCTTCTCTTCACTGTGACCAATAAGGGGGTATTGGAGCAGGAAGGGTATAGGAATGTTTTATGGAATGGTTCTGAGGGAATTAACTCTAAACATGCAAGGAGGGAAATAGAAACAGCTTTTCAGTATTTATGATTTATATGATGTGCAGTAGAATCACCTAATCACAAATAAAGTACTATAATGATTAACATAAATTGTAAGGGCAATCTGTATCTTTTCTGTTTAAAATGAATGAACAAATTAAAACTCTGTAAGGTCTTCAAAATAATCTGAAATATTCCACAACAATAACAGCAACAACAATAATAATGAAATGTAGTCTGATTCCAATTAATTTGTGACCCTCCTGTCCTTTGTCAATTCAGCCCTTTACAACAATTTGAAGAAATGAGTTTAATAACAATGCTATATGGGAGTTCATTATACGTTATGGTTTACAATTCTCATTGTAATGGAGATAGCTCTAGTGTTGCAAAATCTTTCTGTTCTGTGTTTCAGACTTTCTCATGGTTTTTTTGGGTTTTTTTTTTCCATTTTTTCTCTCTCTTTTGTACCTGACCTCTTTATTTCATGGGCCTTTTTTTTTTTTTTTAATTTTACAATCCCATTCTCATTATCATGGACTTTATAAACGTTTTATCTTCCAAAAATTGTGTTACCCTTTTTGCTGGATTATCCTTGAAAGGTTAAAAAAAAGAAGAAGGAACAAAAGTGAAGCCTCTTATAAAGAATCATGGATCTGATCTAGGATTCCTTAGAGACATTATGTACCAGGTTAGCCAGTGTAAAGGGGGCATGCAAAAGGTGTAGACTCTCTTGCTACATAGCTAGTGCTCCCATATAGCAAATGCCAATGTTTTATTTTGTCTCTGTACTCTGATTTCACAGAAGCTCTATATATCAAAGCAATTCAAGGAAACACTGGAATAAGTTGGAAATATTGTTAAAGGATGAGCCAAGGATGTAAAAGAGCATGTGATAAGTTCATTAATTAATTGATCTGATGTGAACAAGTATCCTACCATATGAATATGTCCTTTGCTTCAGTTCTGAGAGCAGAATGTTTATTGAGAGCTGTCATCCTTAGCAATGTTAAAAAACATTATTCAGAAAACAAAGGAAATGTCATAGCTGTATGGACAGCCCTGGCAAGTGAGGTTTACAAGATAAAAATGAACTCTGTATCAGAAGATGTGGTCTGACACCAGAGTCATGTTTTCCCCATAAGATTTAATGACCATCCCCTTAACATCCTGACCTAAACAAAAAGGTCTGTATAATGCATACTGTGTACCCTCTCCACTGTGCAGCACAAAAGCAAGGAGAGCTTTGAGAAATCCGCCCCTGTAAGGCAGAGCTGTCAGAGGAAGTGGTGCGGGGCTGCACACCATGTCTTGACAAAGCACTCTGCAGGAACCTGCATCTGGTATGCTATGACTTTAGGACAATGTGCCAAGGCAGGGAGATGAAAAGGCATTAAGCAGTTACACTGTGCACTCTGTCTAGGGAATCTTGACAGCCCAGCACACACTTAAAAAGCTTTGGAGAATTAACAGTCGTTGAACTCTGTCACTCCTTAGGGGAGAGGAACTCACAGGAAGGCGTGCTGAATTATAAAGCGGAAGTACAAGACAACATAGGGATGGGTATAAAGCAAACAGGCTTTCATGATTCTCGAGCATGAAAAGCGATTACCCAACGTTCAGATCTGGGAACAGATGCTTTCCCTTCCCAGCAGCATATCTTTATGATGAGAGAGAGTTGTCTACCTTCCTCCACTGTATCACAGAAAGTAACACTGAAGGTAACACATGTGAGAGATACAAATGGTGGGTCCTTAGTACAGAGCAATTAAAACCCCTTCATTGAAGAAGAAAAGTACTGAGGTTACCATCATGATGTAGCTACTGCTTTCAGAATTGATGTAACAAAAGTATTCTTCTACAGTTGGTTCAAACTGGATTTGAGAAGAGATCCAGGCACTAATGTTTAACTTCTTGACACTAATTTCACATACTGGTGAAACTGTGTATTTATATATTTATAAGTAATTTTTTGTATCTGATGGTGTATACAAATATATACAGACTTATATCTTCCTATATATTTACTTAATGCAGATATATTGTTCATATAAATCTTGCTTTAAAAGAATAACATTTTAAAATCTTGGTCTATGTCTCTGTGAAGTCAGATGTTAATCTCACAGTGAAGGCAGTGGTGAAAGACAAGGCACAGTGACTTGAAATTGGTCCCAAATCCAAGGATCTAGCTTCCATTGATTCAGTAACTTCAAAGAAAATTGAAGTATTTGCCTAAATCCCTTTTATATATGGAATTTAGTGTGCAATTACTTAATTGTTTTAAAGTAATCTACGGCTAAATCTGTACTAGTAGATTTAGCGCGTCTGAGACTATTCCTTGGCATTGAGACCAGCCAGCACCAGTGTTCCACATCTGTGCTATCAAACTTTCCTAGTCATCAGTACAGAGTGCCTGAATGTACTTTGCCTAGTGGCAATGCTCACTGCCTTGTAGCAAATTCTGTTTTGTACCTGGACATTGTTTGTGAGTGCTATACACAAAACATTCTTCCAACTATTCCGATAATACACAATGATCCAGTGTCTGGAAGCATTCCTTCCTACTGATTAATTTAATAGCATTTAATGACACTCTCAAGGGCTTTCCTACAATTTCCTTGTCTCTGACCGCCTCTATACTGGAGGGGCCTTACTACTCCCTCAGTGCTGGTAAAGGTGCTCAAGCACTTTCTTTTCTGGGCTTCTTTACACCTTATGGTTAAACTCAGAGGATCTTTGAATAGTACCAAATGGTTTGTTACAGAAGCAATATAGCTGCATCAGTAGACCACTATATGGTCTAGCAGGTCCTTTTTTCTGGGACTTAAACTTGTGCTGTAATACACACATAAAAGTTGGCTCCGAGGTTGTTTGGGTAGCTTCTCAGTGGTGCATGCCTCAGTATGGACTATGACTTTCAAATACCAACTAGAGTGGTACTAGAAATGTTTAAAAAACTGAGCCATTGCCTTGAGATACAACTTTGGGTCATTTTTACAGAAGTTAAACCCAAGTCTGCGCCCCAGATTTGTGATATTAAACAGTGTTTTGAATAATTTATCAAACTTCATTTAAGTCCTACATTCACCAGTGTCCTTTTTATTTTTTTAATACTCCTTTAGAAGTAGGTCATAATAATTACTGTTGTGATTTTACAGTATTTATGCTCCATTTTGAGGGGTTCATTAAATGTAAACAGTACAGGGAAAGACAATTATCATTAACAAACATCAACACAAAAACACAAAAAAAAAGACTATTAAAAACTGAAAAATAATTACCCCAATTGTACTTCCTGCCTTTTTGCCAGCTAAATGTGTTAATACTTGTTGATTTAATTTTAGTTACCAGCCTTTGTCAGAATCCCTTCTCCCATTAAATGCTTAACTTCATCTGTAACGCTGAAGAGTAATCAGAGGCTTCAAACACAGTTTTACAAATTCTGCCAAAATCTCAAGACCTCACTGAAATGGTAGCTTCATTTATCTTTCTTCGACCTTTTTACACTATCTAAGAGCTCCTACAGAGCTCCAAGATAATATAAGTGGGTCTGTTTCTGGGAGGAAAAAGAAAGTTAATCCCCCGTTGCATATACGTTTGGCTTTATAAACAGCAATATCATATTCCCCACTACCACCTCCTCCCTTGTCTAGAAAAAGTAAGAAGAAAGATTAGAAAATGAACTCATCTTTTCAATAAAAGTCTGGCAAGGGCTTTCCAAACTGGCAATTAAATTGTGTTTGCTTTTATTTCTGTCTCAATTGGTAAGAGGCAACTGCTGCTTTCAGCTACATTGGGATAAATCCAATGTAACAAAGGAAAGTCAGAGAAAACTAAGTGTGAAGACCATCAAAGTAAATGAGAACAGAGCCTCCCCTGAAGCCCTTACTGTTGCTCTTTATCTGCAACTGAAAGAAAAAAGAAATCCCAGACTATGATCATTTGTATCCATCAAAAAATGCCATGAATCCTTAGATGAGCATTCTCCTTTCCCGTTCATCAAAGCACTTAAGCACATGCTTAAGTGTAGGCCCATTAAGTGAACTTAAATATAAACAAAACACACACTTTATGGTAGGCTCTGCTGATTAGGGGCAGACATTAGACAAGTGTGTGAAAATCAAACCTTATTCTAAAAGCGTAACATCTGTGACAGCAGCACTGGCAAGGCAATACTTTCATTGATGAGGCTGATCAGCAGGAGGAAGAACTGGGCATTGTAGTTTTCTCTCCAAGTTTAACAAGCCTGTCTCAAAACAAATCTTGATGACAAAGCTGAAATCAGAACAGCTTACTTTATTTTAGAGACTAACAGAAATTTACTGATTTTGATTCTTTGCTCTGGAACAAGTATTTAAAATTTTTAGAGGCTCAGTTGAAATGGATGACCTGCCCGTCATCTGAAATGTTCTATATTTGAAACCTGAAGTCAGTGCTAGGGCTGTTATCAGTCAGTAGCTCCAAAGAGCTTTTGTCTCCATGCCATGTTTCTTATTTTTATAGCTAATGAATCAGGTACTCATAGCATTTTCTTGTTCTAGTGCCAGTGCCTGAATAGCTTTCTGCTGTCCAAGATGTGGAAGTAACAGGAAATTTACAATTAAAAAGTAATAGAAAAAAATTAAGGGAAGCCTAAGGAAGGAAGTGGCAATTTGGAGTTGGATTCTTATTTTCTCATTAGTGCCAGTAAAAATTAACCCTTACCTACCTAAATCAATGAAAGTACAATACTTAAAGCGATGTCAAGAAGACCATCTTTGATGAAAACACATTCTAGTCAAAAGTGTCAGCTGATGTTCTCCAGGATAGTTCTGTATTGTGTCAAGCTGTTGGTAGCAGGGGGCTGCAGGGTTGGCCTCCGTGAGAAGAGGCCAGGGGCTGCTCTATGCCGGACACAGCCGGTTCCAACTGGCTCCAACGGACCCACCACAGGGCACAGTTGAGCCCATCAGCTGAGCTGGTGGTGCCCCTGTGAAAATGTAGTTAAGAAAGGGTAGAAAATATTGTGCAGCAGTTGCGAGAGACAAGAGTGACCAAAAAACGTGAGAGAAACAACCCTGCAAACACCCAGGTCAGAGAAGGAAAGGGAGGAGGTGCTCCAGGTGCCAGAGCAGAGATTCCCCTGCAGCCCATGGAGAAGACCATGGTGATGCAGGTTATCCCCCTACAGCCTGTGGAAAGCCCACACAGAAGCAGGCTTTCTGGCAGGAACTGTGGCCTATGGAGAGGAGCCCATGCAGGAGCAGTCTGTTCCATGGAAAGGACCCATGCTGGAGCAGGGAAAAAGTGTTAGGAGGAAGGAGCAGCAGAGACTGTGTTATCAACTGACCACAAGCCACGGTTCCTATTCCCCTGTGCTGCTTGTGGGGATAGAGGTAGAAGAGTCAGGAATAAAGGACTGAAGTTGAACCTGGGAAGAAGTGGGCATGGCGGGGTGTGTGTGTGTTTTTAGTTTTGTCTTTGTCTCTCACCATCCTATTCTATTTTTAATTGACAATAATCTAAATTAATTTTTCCCAAGTTGAGTCTGTTTTGCCCGTGACAGTAATTGGTAAGTGATATCCCTGCTTTTATCTCAGCCACAAGCTTTTCCATCTTGTTTTTCTCCCCCATCCTATTCAGGAGGGGGAGTGATAGAACAGCTGAGTGAGGGTCTGGCAGCCATCCAAGCTTACCCCACCACAGGTTCCAAAAAACCACTGAAGGAATGGAGTTGTGATGATTTATACTAGCTTCAGTATTGGTAGCTTCTTTTCTACTACTATAAAATGAAAATACTTGTATGTACAAAATAAGCAAGTATCGTCCAATTTTGAATGTTGCCATAGATAAGCATGTTTACTTGTCAAGAAAAAGGGACAGGGGCAAGAAAATCCCACTATCAATATGAGTCCTTAGGCAGACATTTGGGAAACTGTTGCTATATTTAGAGGCTAAGATCCCAATATACTTTATATTAGGGGAATTCTACGTTCTTGTCTAATTAATACTCCATATAACATAGCTTATACTGGGCTTCTTGATATGGAGAAGCGATCCTCTTGGGTCTGCAAAGCTAGACCAATTCAATAGTGTTAACAGCTTTTCCACTACATGAATTTTAGTACTATATTTTATCCTTGGACAAACCATATAGCACTTTCTTTTAGGATTAAGAAACACACATCTTCCAAATGAGCAAATAGCTATTTTATTGGAAAACAGTATTTTAAATTCCATCAGATGTTCAGGTTCAATTTGTCCTGAAACTTAAATGCAAATTTAAGATTTCCATCCCAAAAGACTGGCAAATATTTAACTGTTAAAAAGAACGTTTTCTTCTGTCTACCAAATTAAAGATGATGCTACTGATGGTAAAGATGATGATAACTACTGGTTGTAGTATCAAATGAAGCTCTTTCTTTGAAATTAGTAGTACGTAAATAAATACAGTCTTTTCAGAGAATAAACTTCTAGCTCAGAGAAATCTCTATTTTTGAAACAGGAAGTCTGAGATGATAAATCAGTAAGATACAGTTTCACTGAAATCAGTGCGTGGGCAAGAAACAATGCTCTGGAATCATTGCAAGGAAGGATAAAATATGTCCTTTCACCTGCTATTTCAAAAATAAAATAAAATAAAATAAAATAAAATAAAATAAAATAAAATAAAATTAAATTAAATTAAATTAAATTAAATTAAAAAACACCTTTCCTTGCTTAGTAATTATTTCAGGGGAACATTTTTTCCCATAAACTTGTATTCATAGATATTTGTATTTCTAGCTTCTACAGGACTTGACAAAGTCAAAATGGCATTCACACTGAATATGAACATTTTCTATCCTTTATCTGTTCACATTACTACTTTGATTCATCTCAATGGGACCTTCTGTACAGGAAAGATAATAAGATGTTCTCTGGGCATTACTGAAGTATTACATCCATCTTTGACTGTGTAGCACCAAAGTAACTAAAATACTGGTGGAAGTAATAGTAATATTAATATGAAAACTTCCTTAGTATGTTATTATTAAAGGAGAGTAGTGTTTCATCTCTGGAAACACTGCTGGAGCAAAGATACACTTCAAGAAATAAGCAATCAGAGAGACCCAAAGAAACAGCTGACCCTACAGCTCCTTTCCAAATTTCATAATTATTTATTGAATATCTTTATAAAGAATACAGATATAATTAAACTGGAAAAATAAACTTTTATCATCAAATAATTAATGAGAATCAAAAAATTCACTGGATAAATTATTCAATGTAGAAACACCTATTCAGTTTGATAAAGCTCTACAGATTTCTGTTCTTGGGCAGGGGCTTATCTGAGTTAATTTTCTTAGGTATTGTTTTTATGACTGTAAACAAGTCATGATTAGTACCTTTTGAAGACTATCAGTACTTTACTGGAACTCTTTCCAAATTTCCTTGCTTGTGCTTTAGAGTATACAACCTCATTGTATAATGTTATATAGAAATGGTCAATTAGGAGAGGTTTCATTCATGTAGTTCTTTGTTCTTTTGTGGATTTTATGTTGATTTGGGGAGAAAATAAAAAGTGTACATGTCAAAGATTTTAGCATTGGATAAGTCTGAGGGTTTTTTTAATTATTTGTTATTCTTTTTAATATAGTTTCAAACGTTAAACGAGGCTTGTTCATATTAGTTAACTTCTTTTAATTTGATCGTGGTCTGATTCAACTGTTGCTAAGCTCTAAAACAATATCTTATTATCCTCTCTCATATTTTCTCATGAATCACTGATACAACTTAATAGAAATTTTCTAGCTGTGCTATTTTATCTAGTTTTCCAAGTTATCTGTTGACAACTTACAGTTGTTTGTAGGCTACAAGTTCTCCATAAATTCAACTTCAGATATCACTAGTATAGTAAACAATCTGCTTACTCTAGAGAATTCTGTAAGTCCACACTTTCTCTCAAAAAGGAAAAAAAAAATTCTCAGCATCTTGTGGTGATGCCCAAGAATCTATTCAGCCCTTCTTAAGAAGCCTTCTTGATTGTTCCTGTAGAAAAACAATTCAGTTCCTCTCTCTTTTTTTGCATAAACTTTGAATCCAGGTATGTACTGAAAACCTGTAGGCCATGAAACTGTCTCAGTCTTTTCCTTCTTCTGAGCTCCCTGCTTTCTTTTCTCACTACCAAAAATTGCAATTTACCTGGAATTCTGGTATGTAGGTCCTAAAGACTCACCCTTGGCTTCCTCTTTCTGTGATGAGTTCTCTTGGATTTTAGAAGGAAAGGTTTTATTTACTTCCATTTTCTGAATACTAAGCCCACAGAAGTCCCCAAACATTTAAATCAGAGAGAAAGAGTACTACAGCAGAGGTATCCTGTTTTTTACAATAAGTAAGGATGATGAGGGTTGGGACATATGTAAAAAGGTCTATGTTTATACAGCCATGGAAACAACTAACCCAGGATCTGACTTCTACTTTGCTTGAAACCCTAGGTGAACAGAATATGCCACAAAAGCACACCAAATCCAGTAGTTTGAGAGGCCTGAATGCAAGTTAGTGGATAAGCTCAAACACCAGAGGATGTAGCAATCCAGAGCCAAGCACCAAACCATTATCTCAGCACAGGTAATCTGAGAAATCACAGAGAAGAGCCACCATCAATTTGGTGAAAGTTACTCAGCATTTAATTTTTATTTTGTGCTTGTTTGGTTTTGAGCAATAAAAGGAAAAACATCTCTAAGGTCTGAGGAAATGCCTTTCAATGCTGGACGAGATCCATACTGATGAAATTGGATTTTCCCTTTTTTTCTTTTTCAGATTGCAGATATGTAGGGGCTTCAGAAAAGGCAGAAAGGAGGGACAGAATAGAGGAAGATGTAGAGAATAATAATTTTCTGAAGAAAATCCTGCCCTTGTTCCATACTATCTTCAAAATAACAGACTAAATGAAGAAATGTAAATAAAATTTAATGTAGAGATGAGACAAATTACCAGAATAGCAAAGTGAGGGCTGGAGAACTTGCAGGTTAATGGCTACATTCATGGCTACAGCATGTTTATAAGTATCCTTTCACTCCATGGGAAGGTTAATTTTGCTAGAATCCATCAACACACTCATGTTAAAACCTTTTCAGATATATAAGAGCGTAGAGATTTTGGCCTGAGATAAACAGCTGGAACTTATTTATTCATGATTAACATTTGCAGTGGAGTGTTTCTTGAAAGTCTGAGAAGAAAAATTGTAGATATTCTTTCTTCCCCATTGCAACACACAAAAAAAATTGCATATGCTGTAGTTCTCCTTCGTCTCTTTTTTGTCTTTCCTGCCTAAATATATAAATATCATGACATATGTGCAATCAATTATCATGCTAATTCCTTTCCTTACATATCATTTTGGTTTGTCTCAGCAGAAGGGAAATTATGAGTACTTCACTGGAAAAAATCACAGTCTGCCACCTTTTAAAAATATTCTGTGTTATCCCATTCAGTTTTGTATACAGCCTGCCTCACAGCACATAAGAATCGTCCAGAATTTTATTAAAAAAATTAAAAGATTTGCAAAACAATTACGTTTCATTGAGGTGCTACTAATAATCTGAAAAGGAACTCTATAAAATCTTTCCACCCAAATTAGAAACAAAAGTGGAAATCCTTAGATAAACAGTTTTTGCCATTCGTCCATTTTAGCAAATGCCATGCATTATAAATAAGTCCCAGAGTTCACAAACCATTGTGTTTATTTTTTACTCTAAAATAAGAGGCCTTCGTCTTCTCACAAGCTGCTGTAGACTTACTCTTTGTTTAAAAGAGCATTTATTTATGTTTGTTTATTTAGCCTGGGGAAAGACAATACATACATTTTTCATAGGTCCAACCTGGATTTTTGAAACAATAAGTGCTGGAGAAGGGACAAAACCTACATGACCTGTCAAGGTCTTTTCCTGCCCATTTTTCTGTGATAGTCCTATAAAATGGACTCATTTTCATGGAGAGTATGTGTATGAGGAGTGTGAGGACTTAAGGTTCCCCACAGCTTCCCAATGTTGAAGAGTCCAGCTGCTTGGTTTTGGTTTGGTTTGTAAAATCTCTTGCTTGTTTACATTTCCAGGGTCCTTCCTAGTAGGAATGCCTGGATTTCTCCTCTCCTGTCCTCTCCTCTCCCCTTTATTCTCTTTCACTTTCTTTCTCCTTCTCCTTTTCTTTGTCTTTCTTTCTCTCTTTCTCTTCCAATAAAAGGTTAGCTTATTTTTCACAAGAGAAAGTTTGATGGCACCAATACAGGGGTCACACTAAGCCCTCTCCTGCTCAAAGCACTGAATACCATGACATTGCTGTAAAGCTTTGTGTCTCTATGAACACAGGAGTGCTTTTCAACAACCACATGTACTGGGAAGAACATAAAAAAAAGCAGGGACACAGTTTCATAGATAAAGACTATGAAAACTGAAAAACTTCTCCAATATTTACATTCTGCACAGAAATTTCTGCAGAGCTTCAATACAAATGTCAGGCATTTAAACAGGATATATCTTTTTTTTTTTTCTGATGATTTGGCTGAAGTGTTTAATAAAGATTTGGCCATAGCAGGACCTTGAAGTGCCTCGTGGGTCTCATGTAACAAAAGAACTTGTTTGGGAATTTGCAAGGCTGCTTCTGTTGAATACCACTTTATACATTGTGATACAGTTTTTAGTTTGTCACTGTTTAAGGCTGGGTGGGTGGTTAAACGGATGGCGGACACTCTCTGTTAATCTTCTTCTTCCCCAGGGGGGAAAGGAAAACAGAAAAGGGAGAGAGACTTACGGGTTGGAAAGTTAAAATAGTTTTAATGAACAGTAACGAGGAAAATAAAAAGTATAATAAATAATGAACTATATACAAAACCGCTACGGAGCTCCCCCCCATGACGATCACGTCACCGCTGACGCTGCAGGGCAGGCGCTGGGCAATCCCAGAGCACACGCGGCAGCAGGCAGGAAACGGGTTCAGGAGCGATGGCAGGAGTGTGGGCAGCGTCCTCCCAGGACGTTGGCTAGAGGGGAAGAGAGTGTGACCCTCGTGGTCCCTCAGCTTTATACCTAGGATGACGTGGGTGGGATGGAACACCCTGCTGGTCAGTTCGGGTTACCTGTCCTGTCCGCCGGTCCCACAGGTGAGGCACTCTACAACCTCTGGATGGCTATAAGCTCTTTAAGAAGGACAGGCGAAGCAGGAGAGGCGGTGGGGTAGCGTTGTATATTAGGGAGTGCTTGGACTGTGTTGAAATTGAGGAAGATGGTGAGGGTGACAAGGTTGAATGTCTATGGGTAAAGATCAGGGGGAAGGTCGGCAGGGCGAACATTACGGTGGGAGTCTGTTATAGACCACCCAACCAGGATGAGCAGGTGGACGAGGCATTTTACAAGCGGCTGTCAGAAGCCGCCCGGTCGCCGGCCCTTGTACTCGTGGGCGACTTCAACTTGCCAGATGTCTGCTGGAAATACATGGCAGAGAGGAAGCAATCTAGGAGGTTCCTAGAATGTGTGGAGGACAACTTCCTCATGCAAGTGGTAAATGAGCCCACTAGAGGAGGGGCCCTGCTTGACCTGTTGTTTGTGAACAGAGAAGGACTAGTGGGAGATGTGAGGGTCGGTGGCCGTCTTGGGAATAGTGACCATGAAATGTTAGAGTTTTCGATAGAGGGGGAAGTAAGGAGGGGCAAGAGCAGAACTTCTGCCTTAGATTTCTGCCGGGCAGACTTTAGCCTGTTTAAGAGGTTGGTAGACAGAGTCCTTTGGGAGTCGGTCCTGGAGGGCAAAGGAGTCCAGGAAGGCTGGACGTGCTTTAAAAAGGAATTGCTAAATATTCAGGAACAGGCTGTCCCAGTGTGTAGGAAGACAAGCCGTTGGGGAAAAAGACCGGCCTGGTTAAACAGAGAACTTCGTCTAGAACTTAAGGAAAAAAAGAGAGCCTATTTGCTCTGGAAGAAGGGTCGGGTAACTTGGGAGGTCTATAGGGATGTTGCCAGGTCATGTAGGGAGAAGATGAGAAGGGCCAAAGCTCAATTAGAGCTTGATTTGGCTGATACGGTCAAATATAACAAAAAAAGCTTCTACAAATACATTAACAGCAAAAGGAGGGTCAAGGAGAGCCTCCAGCACTTGCTGAATGAGGAGGGTAGTGTAGTGTCAGGGGATGAGGAAAAGGCAGAGGTGCTCAATGCCTTCTTTGCCTAGGTCTTTAATGTCAAGACCGGTTGTCCTCAGGAGACTCGGCCCCCAAAGCCTGAAGTTAGGGACGGGGGGCTGTGTGAAGCCCCCGTAATCCAGGAGGAGATGGTTAGTGACCTGCTGTGCCAGTTGGACACCCACAAGGCTATGGGCCCAGATGGGATTCACCCCAGAGTAATGAAGGAACAGACAAAAGAACTTGCCAAACCACTCTATTATCTACCGGCAGTCCTGGTTAACTGGAGAAGTTCCAGCTGACTGGAAATTAACAAATGTAACACCCATCTACAAGAAGGGTCGGAAGGACGATCCAGGGAACTATAGGCCTGTCAGCCTGACCTCGGTGCCAGGCAAGGTGATGGAACAGATCATCCTGAGTGCAGACATGCAGACAATCGGGGCATCGGGGCCAGCCAACATGGATTCATGAAAGGCAGGTCCTGCTTGATCAACCTGATCTCCTTCTATGACCAAGTGACCCGCTTAGTAGATGAGGGCAGGGCTGTGGATGTAGTCTATCTAGACTTCAGTAAGGCATTCGACACTGTCTCCCACAACATCTTCCTAGACAAACTGGCTGCCCGGGGCTTGGATGGGTGGACTCTTCAATGGGTTAAAAACTGGCTGGATGGCTGAGCCCATAGAGTGGTGGTGAATGGGGCAAAGTCCAACTGGCAGCCGGTGACTAGCGGTGTTCCCCAGGGCTCAGTTCTGGAGCCGGTGCTGTTCAGTATCTTTATAGATGATCTAGGCGTAGGGATTGAGTGCACCCTCAGTAAATTTGCAGATGACACCAAGCTGGGTGGGAGTGTCGATCTGCTGGAGGGTAGGAAGGCCCTACAGAGGGATCTGGACAGGTTAGATAGATGGGCCGAGACCAATGGCATGAGGTTCAACAAGAACAAGTGCCAGGTCTTACACTTTGGCCACAACAACCCCATGCAGCGCTGCAGGCTGGGGGAAGAGTGGTTAGAAAGCGGCCCGGCAGAAAGAGACTTGGGGGTGCTGATCGACAGCTGGCTAAACATGAGCCAGCAGTGTGCCCAGGTGGCCAAGAAGGCCAATGGCATCCTGGCCTCTATTAGGAATAGTGTAGCCAGCCGCTCTAGGGAAGTGATTGTCCCTCTGTACTCGGCACTGGTGAGGCCGCACCTTGAGTACTGTGTCCAGTTCTGGGTCCCGCACTTCAAGAGAGATGTTGAGGTGTTGGAGCGAGTCCAGAGGAGGGCGACCAAGGGGAGGTAGTGGAGTCACCATCTCTGGATGTGTTTAAGAAAAGCCTGGACATGGCACTTAGTGCCATGGTCTAGTTGACATGGTGGTGTCAGGGCAATGGTTGGACTCGATGATCCCAGAGGTCTCTTCCAACCTGATTGATGCTGTGATGCTGTGCTGTGAGGTTGTAGTGAAGTGGGAGTTGGCCTCTTCTCCCAGGGAACTAGTGATAGGACAAGAGGACATAGCCTCAAGCTTCGCCAGGGGAGGTTCAGGTTGGACATTAGGAAGAATTTCTTCTCAGAAAGGGTTATTAGACATTGGAACGGGCTGCCCAGGGAGGTGGTGGAGTCACCACCTCTGGATGTGTTTAAGAAAAGACTGGACATGGCACTTAGTGCCATGGTCTAGTTGACATGGTGGTGTCAGGGCAATGGTTGGACTCGATGACCCCAGAGATCTCTTCCAACCTGGTTGATTCTGTGATTCTGTGAAAAGATGTGTAGATGTGGTGCTTAGGGACATCTTTTAGTGGTGGACTTGGCAGTGTTAGGTTAATGGTTGGACTTGATGATCTTAAAGGTCCTTTCCAACCAAAATGATTCTATGATCTATGATCCTCTTCCTCTCTGGGAGAAAGAGACCCAAGAGGGACCCTGGTTCCTGCAGCAACAGGCCATGTAGTCCACTTCAGGAAGTAAAGTCACTTAGAGGAAACTTAACAGAAAAGTCCATCCTAGTCCAAACCAGGACATAGTTAACAAAATTTTGATAAGGATATATTTTATTTAACATCCTTGGAAAAGGATAGAAACAAAATGATTGTGCTGTCTCCCATTCCTATCTGTAATTTTAGGGCACTCACCTGGAAGAAGGTGGAGGCCTGCTGGGAAACCTGCACCAGTGGATGTGGGATATTTCATACAAATTGAAAGAATTTCAAAGGTTGGAAGCCAGGGAAAGCTGTGCACAACTAGTCTGAAGTTATAGTTAGTTTCTATTGTTGAAGTTTCACCATTTAATATGTCTTATCTTAATATGAGCAGGGTAGATATGGAAATGAAATTCTTCCAGTTTTCTTTTTATTATGATGGTAACTATTGATCTGTGCATAGAAGTGGGGGGTTTCAACCTCCACCTGCTCCAACTGTCTTTTGAAAGGACTGAGAACCATGTGGTTTTTGAAGAATCACTTAGATGGATATCTCAAAAGAGGAAATCAGGGTTAGGTATCTCCAGAGGAGAGTCCCAAGGGCATGTGTACACCATACAATGCAGTGTCATACTCAACGTGGAGCAGTGCAGCTGTGTAAACTGAGAGCAGAGCTATTTAACTGTCATGATTGTACTGCTTCCCAGATCCAAATTATTACCTTTCAGTGGCTCACTAGTTTATTGTGTAAAAAAAAACCATCTTCTTCAGAGCTGATTCAGTGATCCCTAGCAAAAACCTGTATTACACTGCAGAGACAAGTCTTGTGTCCCCAAGACCAGCAGGGAGTAAGCCAGCATGCCTCGCCACACCAATTGCCTTCTACAGAGCCTCACTTGCTCTACGTGCTTTTGTGACTTGCTTTTCCCGTACATAGTGCAGAAGAGCTAAGATCCCTAACTTGCTACCACCAGTTTGTATTTCCAGTTTCACAAGATCTGTCACTTGCAAAATGAGCACTACCATGATCTACTGTCCTTGTGTATCTAATCCAGAAACTGCCCAGAAGACTACTAGGGTTGCTGTTTTCAGAAGACGAAGTGAATGCTAAAATATTTATGTATTTAGCAGTTGTTGATGTATTTCTTTAAAATGGGAAATGATGTGTTAGCATATTCAGACTTTAACATTAAATCATGATCTCTTTTAATTTTATGATACGATTAAATATGATTTAGCTAAATTCACCCAATGACAGTAATTGTAATACATGAAACCATGTGCTATCAGATTCAAAGATGTTTCTTTTTTAATAACTAATTGCAGCTCTTCAACTCATTGCAAAATATTACAGAAGTTTTCTAATTTTAGTGGGCTTTGGTCTCTTTCTGTTCTTTCCTCCGTTTTTTTCCAAACAACATTCCTGTAATGAAATGGGTATGGATCACCTCATCTATGAAAATGTATGCTTGTCTGCTGAACTCTCAATACATCTGCTCATTTGTTCAATTTGTCATATTCATTCAAGATGACACAATCTTTCCAAAGGCAAATATATAAATAAATGTATAAATACCCTAGGAAAAAGGAAATGTAAACAATAAGTCACAACCTTGTCAATCATAGTGAACAAACTTTCAATTCTCTGAAGATATTGCCAAAGTCAGATATTATATTAGAGGTAGGCAACAAGTGTCAGATGATCTTTCTCTTTTCTATGTGCAATATGAAACACTTACCAGAGCATAAGTTAGAAAGTCCATCTATAGGGAAGAAATCTTTTTCCTAAGGTAATACATGCAGAATGATCCAAAGGGACAACTTCAAATTGGTGGAAAATAGGCATCTAAATACATGTATGCAAGTAAGAGTGTGTTCATTTAATGAACGAGAGATAACATAATCTATTTAATAATCTAGTCCTTTACATTTTATACTATTTTCTTCATCAACAAAAATAACAATAACATTTACCTAACATGGTGCTTTAAGCTGGTATTTTAGAATTTTATAAGTAATGTTAAGTTATCCAAAATAAAATTAGAATTAAGGATTAAGTGTTATTTCTGGCACATTCAATTATCTCTCATGGAAAGCACTTATTTAATGGATTTATTGAATGAATTTATTTAATTAATACCTTTGACCAGTATTGGATCTGCACTGAATGATATTCCTGACTTATAGCCCTCACTGAAGAGAATGTATAAAAAGGAAATACAAAGAAAAAGCAAATGATTACGTCTAATTAACAGATTATATTAAAAGGCTGAGCTACAAAAAATGTGTGAATAGAAACATGGAATGTATACTACATTGCTTCCATAAAGAAAGCAACACTGTAAGCAACAAGTGAGACTATTGAAATGAAATAGTTAGTTAGGTACACAATAACAACATAATGAGTGGCAGAAAAAAAAAGAGCACATTTACTAACAAAAGACAACAATAAATACATTTTTAATAAGGATGATGGAGAGCTTTCCCAGAGACAGTGTAGTTAAGGTCAATCAAAACAATTAAATTTTTTAGTAGAATACCATTTTCAAGGATTTACATGGAAATATGAAAGATCCTTTTAATTACTATTCAAATGTTATTTAACAAAAGAAATTCAAAACATGATTCCAAACAATGGAAGGACTTATCTAAAAAGAGAAGTGCATCGTGTCAGCCTTGACAGGAATCATATATAGAGAGCAAGGAGATAAAAATGAGTCCTTTTTTTAGCACTGATTTATACCAACACAGGTTTAGGGGGCTCATAGGAGCAGTGGAAGCCTTGAAGTCTTTTCATTAATCTTTCCTGGCAGTGAATCTGATTCTCTGACCCATATAGCTGAGGAAAGTTCAACATTATTCAGAACATAACTTCTTCATCAGAAAATGATAATGTCTTAAAAATTTGGCTTTGTGATAACGTTTAAGTTTTAGAAACAGTAAGACATCTTTGTGCCTGGGATCTCAATTTTCCAGAGGACATATTTCATCTTTCCAGTGATCTATAATGATGAGAGAGAGTATGTAACAAATCAGATAGCATAATAGTGGACAATCAGATGGAATAATTACATTTACTCGAGGTTCCAATGTGCAATTGAAAAAATTGGGTGCTGCTCCTACAACACTTCACTAACTGAGGTTTATTTTCAGTTTAGGGGCAAACACTAATACTCTTATATACTGCTGCATAATTTCTTAAGTGGATCAAATCAGTACGGAAAACAAAATCTAGATGGGATAATCACCCTGCTCTTCAGCTGAAGTGAATATCGTATCATTTACTTTGAAGACTGTTGATGTTAACAAATAATGAGCTATATGAGGCATTGTCACATGCTTTACAGAAGAGGCACTTTTGTCCAATATTTTTGGAGTTTGTCAATCTGATTTTTTCCATATTGTTGAGTATTTACCTAAACTAACTATGAAAATTATCTATGACCAGCCTACAATCAGAATGATGTTGCTTGTGATCTTTTATCACAAAGTGTAATGAAATCTCAGTGTTAGAAATGGCAATACATACCTCAAAGGCCCCATTTTAAAAGTCCATTTTCTAAGTCAAATTTAGTAGTAAGAATATCATTTTGACTTGGAATAAATTTGAAATTTTATATCTTAAATCACTGGACTTTGAGTTATTTATCTGCTGGCTTTATTATGGGTGTGGAAACTCTTGTGGCCTGAGATCCATTTTGAATTCCCCAGGTGAACATTATACCTTCAACATATACAGCTGATGAACACATTTGTTGGCTAAGTATGCTCATATTCATCTGCCAAATGGCCTCATGCCTGCTAACATATTGGTTAGACACAAGTCTTTGGGTGTAAGTGCCAAGAAAATTTCTAACACTTGCGTGTCCTATCTTCTAAAGGAAGTAGCACTGAGATGTTAACACTACATATGCTTTTTCTTTTTAGCTTTGCCACACATATTTAGGTGAATTCCCCAATCAGCAAAGAAGCACAACAAAAAAGAAAGTGAGGAGTTTGCTGATGTTTGTGGCTTTTCATAATATAAGTAGCAGGTTCCTTGGGACCTTTGACAGCAACATATGCAATTACACTGCTGGGGCAGTGGTGACACTGCAGCTCTTGGCACAAGCAACTTCAGCTTGGACGCCTCTGAGTAAAACAGAGTTTGGAGGTGGACTAGGAAGAACTACTTCAGTAGGTGTCAGTGTTCATTCTCCCTGCCTTGTGCTTCTCAAACTCAGCCTTTCAGCCTTTCCTCCACGGAAGGGCAATAATCTGCTGAGATGGTAGAACACTAATAAGCCAGGAAGAGTATGTGTTGCTGTTTTATATTGAGTGAAAAACAAACAAACACACGAGCACACCTGTGAAATTTAAGCTACTGTAAATGATTGAAGTCATGGCCAATAGTGAAAGAAGTTAATTAAACAGGCTATGCAAGTCTTTTAACCACATTCTGATCTGAGATGAAACCTCTTTATGTGTCTAGAGAATAGGATCTCAGAATTTTACAGAGCAAATACACTCACAGAAAACATTCTGTATGAGGTCAAATAAGGCTGACTTTTTTGCTTCATACGTAGACAGTCAATCTAAATATTTTGATTTGCTGTAGTTAAATTTTTGCTTTTTAGAAAGTATATGTGTAAAAATATGCTTTTATTGAAAGAAATAAGATACCAAATTCTAAGAAATACGTTTTGGATTTTCCTTAATTCTTATCATTTTAATCATTAATAAATAGTCACATATTTCTTAAAAAAAAAAGTAATAATTTATTCTAATAAAGACTGGGTATCTCTGTCAGGGTATGTTCAGCACCCCAACCTGACTGTAAAGCCAACAGGATAGGAAATACATAAAGCAGAACTGGAACCGAAATGCTTCCTGGAAAAATTTCACCACAGAAAAAAAAGCTTAGAGCAGCTACTTCCATTTGGAAGAGAGCGTTCACATTTGTAAGCAATATTGTGTCGACTTCCTTTTTAGAACTTCTAAAATGTTGGGGTGTGATCTACTAGGGACTTGAAGTAAAAGTTAAGAAAAAGTGAGAACTTACAACATTTTTATCTGGGAATAGAGTCAGAAATACCAAAAAAACTCATGAGAAAGCTTTTTGTTTATAAAACTGCCAGACCTGTTTTATTTTGGAATAGCTGATATTTGTGTAAGCATAAAAAAAATGCATGATCTATCTCATTTGAACCTTTTGAGATTTGTCCTTCACTAGCATGAACTGGTCTTAATCAGAGTACTTCCTGAAGTATAAAAAGGAATTACATATTTCACTGAAATTGGGGAAGAAGAACTATTTCAGCATTAAAAAGATAGATCTGGAAACAAAAAAAAATGTGGATAGATGTACTTTAATGACAAAAACAATGATGCATTTTCTATACTGCTTGTGTATAAATAAATTATATGAAATACAGAATTTTACATTGGTTGTAAAGTGTCAAAAATCACCGATTTTTTCATAACAACATTCAAAAAAGATCCTGGAGAGGAGAGCTGTCTAAACTCTATCCTGATGAATGAAAATAGGGAGAAAACAGTGGTTGAGCCCCCTTCCCACCATCTCACTCCACACTGCCCAGAAATTAAAGAATTTCAGTTTCAGCTTCTGAAAATGCCCTTTCATCACCTGTGTCAAACTTATCTGTTGAAATGTCTCAGCATAGTCAAGTACTTGTCAGACATAATATAGCAATAAACAGAAAGCAAAGGGGCCTTTGTACCTGTATGAAGCCCAAAAAAGGATTTGTCACAGACCATTTGATTGTGAAAGTTGGTTTGAAGATTTGTGGCATTATCTGCTTTCTAATGCCATTTGTGGAATAGGATAGATAGAAATACAGCAGTAATTAGCTGATTAGAACACATGGTGTGTGGGCTTGTTCAGAAGGCAGCGATATTGTCTAGCAGATAGAAACTAATGAAGTCACACGACTAACTGTTGTAAGTTAATTGCCTATGGAGGTCAGCAAAGGATTGTCCCCCTCACCCCCTCACCACACTGTGTTTAGTACAACTGGTTAGACTTCTCATGTTTTTGACTTTCCTTTGTGTTCTACTGTGACCTAAATATAAAGCACCAGAAAGATGTAAAACTTTGCCAGAACACAAGAAACTCAGGCTCTATTTGTCTGACTTCTTATAATAAAATTCACATCATTGAAATAAAAGGCTGGATATAGCTCCAGATACATTTTGAGGAGGTTTGAGGGCAGCTGTGCAGCTCCTCTTTAATGGGATCTAGAGGGTAAGGAGATGGAAAACCCCAGGAGCCTCTCTGGTAAATCCAGCTCTGTAAGCAAAGTGCTCATGGTTGCTTGCTAAATTTGCAGAAAGATGAAACAAAAACGAATGAAGGGAGGGGGTCAGATAGATGTGACCTAATGTCACTAATTTAACTGGGGGCAAAATATAAAGAAAGACCTGGCAATTGCTAAGGCTTTTCTATTTTAGGTTCTGACACCCAGTTCCATAGAAATTGCTCACCTTTTAAAACTATAGACCTGTTAAATTAGCAAATATTTTTATTTTGAATGACATTTCAATGCTTGGATAATTGCTTAAAATATGTCAAGGCAAACTGGTAATTACCAGTCTTTTTTATTCCATTTTCTGGAAAGAGTAAGGTCTGTCACTCACAACAGATCCTTCCCCTCGCTGAGCGTGTAGCTCTGGAAGCAGTGAGCTAGCTCAGAACGTGAATATGAATGTAAGTACAGAAGAAATCCTAAATCCCTCTGCAGGTTCAGCATTTCAGGAGCTATTTTTTTTGTTTTCTAGTTCAACCAAAACAACCCAAACCACTGTGTTTTCTGTCCACCTTCCCATTATGAAGCTTTTTAATCTGTAAACAACAAGCCACAGGAAACAAAGCAACCACATGTTTTTATGTTGTTCTCTTCCTTGTACCTCATTTTGGCTCCTACTCAACAGACCTTTGTTCATTTTAGTTCTTAAGGAATCTGCTTTTGTTGGCTCTGGGCATAACTGGACTCAGCTGTTGAACTTCTCTAAAATTGCTGCATTAGCTTATGGTCAGTACAATTCAGTGGCTTTCATCAAGGGGAACTCCCTCTTTCCTTGAAGTTGATGAGCTCACCTAAGCCAGACTGTACTTACCACCTGTATAATATTTACTGTCTGATCCACGTCTAAATCATCAGTGCTAATTAATCTCTTGAACTGTAGACATCTTCCTTGCTTAGGGGCTCATTGTCTGAGAAACCTGACTGGGAATGGCTACTGTAAGGCTTTTTTATCCTTTCAGAATGGCCCAAAGACTTGAAAAACCTCATAAACACACAATTATACACTGTATAGGATATGTAAAACTGTTTTCAAACTTCAGTACCTGTACACTTAAAATGACATGTTGGATACTGACACTCACGAAGTGATATCATCAATGAATCATAGAATCATAGAATCATTTTGGTTGGAAAGGACCTTTAAGATCATTAATTCCAACCATGAACCTAGCACTGCCTAGTCCACCACTAAACCATGTCCCTAAGCAATATGGACCATACGAATAATGGACCATCAGATAACAACAAACATAAAAGTGAATAGAACCATGTATTAAAATATCTGTGGCCAGAGGAGAAGGCAAAGAGAAATCAACAGAATTTAGAGTGTTGCATGTCTGGATCAGTTTGTTCTTTTTCCTTTGAAGACAGCATATGACACATGCATGAAAGAAATAGTCCTAAATTTTTTTGAATCAAGTTGAGAATTCAAATGAAGCAAATTCCCCACTGTCAATGAAAATATTATGAATCTGAAAAGCTTTAATGGCTCAAGGCTTGCTTTATTTAGTCATGAGGGAAATAATCATGGTCCTTTCTAGCTTTTTATAGACTTGTAGAAGATAAAAAGATCTTTGTCCTCTAACCTCTTTGGCTTTGCAGGTTCTATTATACATGAGTTTGCTTACGTAGTCCATTAACAGATCATCAATTTTCTATTATTAGCACTGACGGATGTTATTAATTGACATAATTTTTTTGTTATTTTAACATTTTACAGATTCAGACTTTCAAGTTCTTTATCTAGTTCTTGTTAAGAGACTCCTATGTTGATGTATCTTCTTATTCCATTAGCCCACGCAAGCAGCCCAGTAGCTGAATGAATTCCTCAGAGCTGTCAAGTTCAACACAAGGCTTACACCCCAACACTGCCACTTCTGCTAGTCGCAATATAAGCATTGCTCCATTGAGTAGATTCACTCTATAATTAACTGCCACAGTCTGCTTTTCAAGACCTGACCTTCCCAAACAGAGCACAACATTTAAAATCTTCTTGAAAATCAACTCAAAGCCTTCATGGATATCCCAGGAAAAAAACCAAACACACAAATAAACAAAAACAAACAAACAAACAAACAAACAAAAACAACACCCCACCAAACTAAAACACAAAGTGAGAGGTTTGCACTTCAAAAGAGAAACAATCCTTTGAAAAATAAAGAAATGTTGACATAGTTCTTATGCATGAGAATCAGAGATGTTTGTTTTAGAAAGTGATCACTGTTTCCAAACTGTATTAATTTAATATTGCTTGTTGATATTTTCCATCTTTTGTGTCTTATTTCTCTATTTTATTTTGATCTACCCTTCTTTAGTGTTTATGACTAACGTTTTCATCTTCTCTTCCTTTTTTGCTAGTAATTTTGTCAAGTGATACATAGCAAGTGTTGTTGAACTTATTTTTCAAATTTCAAATGCAGATATTTTAAAGATTATGTTTGCAATTTAAAAAAATGTCCATTTTTTTTTAGGAAATCACGTACTTATCATTACCATTACCCTCAGAATTCACTTTTCAATCCTGTCTTGATTCATGCCTTTCTAAATCTGATTATACATCTGCTCATACACAGAAACTTAACCAGACAACTATGCAGTTTAATATTACAACACTTCTAATCCATGCAACTACAATATCCTGTTTCCTAACAATCAAATTGAGATATACAAGAACTGAAATATTTTCTGTCCCATGTCCCGTTACAATCAGTTCTAGAGATTTAAATCTGATTAGAGTTTTCTTAAATATTCATAAAGCTGGTAATGACAGCTGAGCAGTAATAAGCAATGACTCATAAAAACTTTTAATTGGGTTGACAAAGTTAATAAAAAGTCATCAACGATACAGGTGAAAAGAAGTCCAGGCTGTTCTTGTGTTCATGAAAAGCCTACTCTGATTTTTCATATTATGAAATTCCGCTAGGTTTTCTCAACAGCATTAATCTTCTCTCTCTATCTGCGTCAAGTACTGCACAGCTCAACAACTGCCAGGAATTAATATGATACTTTAATAACCAGATAAACTCAATGATTCCAGAAAGCTGAACATGCAAACTTAAATAGGCTAACACAGCAACTGATTGGTATATCCTATAGGTCTCTTTTAGTTACTTGTAGGAATCTGGAATGCATGAGCAGTGCAGACAGAGAAGAATGGATTGATGGAACATACAATGGAGTTGTGGGATGAAACTAAGGAAAGCAGAATTTAAGAGACACCTGTAGAATGATCTGCAAAAGGTCAAAGCTGTCTTCTCCAAGTCACTTCAAACTGGACAAAATCCCTTTTTTTAGCACTGCTGTCACTTGGTTGTGTGAAGGCTCAGTTAATTGGTCATTTCAAGTAGTAATTGATGATGACGATGATGATGATGATAGCACAGAGCTCAGAAACTTGTTAATCATTCAAGAGTGCCAATACTGGCATTATGACAGCTTCCTAACTTGTTTGGTGTCATCAAACTCCACTTCTATCCTCATATTCAGCCACTGGAAAAGTCACTCATATCCAATAGAACAACTTCAGTATTCTGATCTCATGTCCTGATTTAAAATTTATACTTATTTAAAATCCACATTCTAAGCTCTTTTTTTTTAACTGCCTGGAGATAGACTGACATTGGCTTTCATCACTGTTTTACCTGCTGTGGAAGATGCTTGTTCTAGCTTAATCCCTTGCATACTTGTCATTATTAAAAGATTTAATACTCAATAGTGAGTCCTTGTAGCCATTTCACAGAGGCATAGAAAAAGAAAAATTAATAAGAGTTGCCATGCTTTCATCCATCAGCTTCTTTCATATCAGCTAAGTGATCACAACTGATGATAAAGGAAAAAAATTAAAGAATCCAAAAATATAGAAAGAGTAGACTATTTCAGTTGGAAGGGACCTACAATGATCATCTAGTACAACTGCCTGACCACTTCAGGGCTGACCAAGTTAAAGCATGTTATTAACGGCATTGTTCAAATGTCTCTTAAACACTGACAGGCTGGGGGCATCAACCACCTCTCTAGGAAGCCTGTTCTAGTGTTTGACCACCCTCTCGGTAAAGCAATGCTTCCTAATGTCCAATCTTAACCTCCCCTGGTGCAGCTTTTAACCATTCCCCCACATCCTATCATTGGATACCCAATGAGGTCACCCCTCAGCCTCCTTTTCTCCACACTAGACAAGCCTAAAGTCCTTAGCTGCTCCTCACAGGACGTTTCCTCCAGCCCTTTCACCAGCTTTGTTGCTCTCCTCTGGATGCATTCAAGGACGTTCACATCTGTCTTAAATTGTGGGGCCTGGAACTGCACACAGTACTCAAGGGGAGGCTGCACCAATGCTGAATAAAACAAGATAATCACCTCTTTTAACCGGCTGGTTATGCTGTGTTTGATGCACCCCAGGATGTGGTTTGTCTTCTTGCCTGCCAGGGCACACTGGCAAAGTGACTCTCAGAAGACAGCAAAAAGATGGATGGAATAAAAATAATTCAAAACATATATTTGTTAATACGTTCAGTACTGTGTATGAATTAGAATCATCATGGCCTTTTGATAATCTAGTTTTGTTTCTGCATGGGAAAAAAAGATATGTTGAGTTTCAAATTTATTTTGATATCTTAGAAGGGTGAAGTTATGTAACTTTCTGAAAGAAGCCTTAAAACTTCAGTAGCTTCTGTAGTTGTGATAAACACTGTTAAATCGTGCTCTATGCTCCTGTAAATAATCTTTTAAAACACGTGTTAAAAACATCTCTAATTACATGACAGAACTCAAAGTATCTTTGGGGATCTATCTACCACCTGGCTTCTTTTTCTTGGGATTGGAAAAATTCGGGTGAAAACTGGATTAAGATAGACCGAAGGAAAGTAAGGTCTTTAGGGATTTGAACAGATGTGCAGTGGGAAAATACAAATTTTTTCACTCATCATTAGATCTCTCACCCATAGCCTTGGAAATTTCATGACAGGTGTTTACATCCTCTTATAATCAGATACAAGACTATATGTGAATGGCATACTGAAAAATTCTTGACTTCTAAGAAGTCCAATTCTCTTTATAAATATTTATGAACAAAAGCTCACTAATGTCTTTGAAAGTAGATCATTGTCAACACATCCAGAGTGAGTTGCTTTGCTTTATCCATACAAGGAAGCATCAATTCTTAAAAAAGAAAAAATATCAATTTAAAATCTAGAAGAGTTTCTGAGGTATAGGGCTCAAATATCTACAGAGCACCATAAATCTACAAACATCAGTAAGAAAAGCTGGATTCCTCTCTGTCTGTGTTGTGCCTGGAGCATCCAGGTGTTATTAGCCAGCATTTCCATAAATACTACAAAAAGTAAATGAACATAACCAGTGAAAAGGTCATCAATGTAGATAATATCAGAGAGAAACATTCCTTGTAACAATAAAGCTGCATGTAAATTTGAAAGAAACAAAAGATGGAAATCTGACTAGTGAAGCCTTTGTTTTATTCAATTGATACATTTTTTAGTGGTGTTTGGTTTGGTTCCACATAAAACTCCTTCAGTACCTAGAAAATTCTCAACTAAATATACCGATAAAGTGTTTGAAAGAGCAATGAAGTGTGGGAAAGAGCATTCAGCTTAACGACATTAACTGTCTCCATAATGGAAAGATAAGGGAGTTTTTGTGTTCTTTTGACATTTAAATTGGGAAGGATCTTTCATTAGACATAATTTGAATATAGTTATGAATGGCTAAATCCCTATGGAAAAAAACATTCTAGTATTGGAGAAGAAACCTTGGAGGAAGAGAATAAAATCAGAACAGAAACAGGCTTGGCAAGAAAATCCTAGTTAATTTTAAAAAGGCTTGAAAAGAGCATGCATTCTTACTGAAATAGCTGTAGAATGTGGTTAATGATGTAAAAACACAAAAGAAACCGCAATACAAATTTATAAGACAATGACCATAAAGGCTATAGTATAAATCTGTGGTACAAAAAACATGTAACACACGATCACCATTAATATGTCTAGTGGTCAGAGGAAGAGGGAGAAGTCTAAAAGATGAGAATTCTTGTCCCTAATACTTAAAAAAAGGAAGTAACTCAAAGCCAACAGTATTTAACCTTAACAGTAACAGGCAAGAGGTATATATAAGAAAGGGAAGTACATTTATCTGAAAAAAGATTATTGCACAAATTTTAGAGATATTAATGTGTCAGCAAAAGGGAATGTATCATAATTCATATGAATATTGGAACATGGCAGGAAGAATACCTGCAATTTTCTGGGAAATTCAAGGCTGCTGGGTGATATCTTATTACAAGAGAACATTCCTTCTCCAGATGGGAAAAGACTTCTGAGGAACTTGGACACTCTTTCACCACCAACACTAATGACGTTGCTGCAGAACTTCGCCAACAGCTTTGCCAATAGAAGACCAAACATGGGGGGGGTTGTGTTATTTTAGCTTTATAAGTCTAAAAAAGACCAAGAAAAAAAATATTAATTCCCATTATTCTATGTTATAGGAATCAAATAGGCTAGGAATGTTTCATTATTCTTTGATTTTTCTTTCAGTCACCTACTACCATAACATAGTTCTACCATATTCTTCTCTTTAACAAAAAAAAAAAAAAAGAAAGAAAGAAAGAAAAAAAGAAGCAGCTATAAAACAGTTATCAATAACAGTTGCTTCACAAGTATTTAATGATATAGCTGTGTGACCTTAAATATATTGTTCAGGGAGATTGTGGAGGAGGGGGGCAAAAGGCACTAGTTTAATAGTAGTGTTTTTTTCTGTAGCTTGCGATGAGAAGAAATAGTTTGTTAACGAATGATAGATGCGACTTCTGTGAGAGACATTTTCTGTACGTGATTATACCACCACAAAGGGACTTTTGACTTGTAGACCAACAGATGCCAGGAAGGAGCAGTTCACTGGGCAGTACCTGAGTCAGGGAGCATCAACAGGAGGAGGTGAAGAATGATCATTATGCATAACAGGAGTGGACTGGCCCTATAGGTAAGTAAAACTAAGTGAAAAATGCTGCTCAAGTTAATGAGTTGGTGTCTTAGGTTTACTTTATATGGACAATATTTTAGGTAATGGCAAGCTGGGTTTTATTTTGCTTTCTTTTTTCACTTCTGTATAGTGTTTATTTTTTATTTCATTAGTACCTTGTAACCTTCAAAGAAAAATGTTTCAGTGGTTTATGTGGGAGAATAAAACTAGAGCAAAGACCAGTGTGTTCATTTTACCGTGATATAAACATGAAAGTTAAAAGAAAAGACAAAATAAAAGCTTTTTCAAACATCTCTTCCAAGTCTTCTAATTTATTGTGTGCAACCCGTGCTGCCACACAAATTGCCACTTTCCCACAAAGCAAACTGTGGGAAGAATTAAAATAAATAATGGTGAAAAAACTGCACAATTTTATGTCACATAATCCTTGTAAAAGTGTGAATCTAACCATAATTCCTTCTGCTTTCCTATTAATAAAGGAGAATGAACAATATCTCAAGCACTAGAAAGCACTGTTTCCTTCTTCCATCCATATTGGTTTCTCTTAGAAGTAGGGGAGAGAGAAAAATAAGTCTAATGCAGAATGGTGACATCGTGGGGACTTCTCAGCTAGTGCAGGATCTGAGAATGTCTCCCCATATTGGAACCTGCCATTTTTCCCATCCCTTGATTTGCCTAGCTGAAGCACATAGTGACTTGAGGGAAATCTGCACATATAGCCTGAATAATTTGAATTATTAATGGTTCTAGGAACAAAGGCACATCACGAAGTGCCTGAACCACAAAAAGTAGCTGTAGCCAAATGAAATGTAGCTATGTGTTAGAAACTGGAGGACTTACATTTGCATTACAGTGTCACAAATGTATCTATAGAGTGTATTGTGAATGGATGTATTAATCCAAGGGTAAATGAAGTACATCAATAAATCTTATTTAAGGGAAAAGATTATTTTCAACCAATGTTTTTTGCTTCTTTTCCTACAAGTATCTGAATCTTATACAAAGTTTTGATTTTTGTTTAAGCATCCAAAATACAAAAAATATTTTGTTTTAAACTTGAAACTTTCCACTTGAAGGTGGCAAAATGATTTGTGTTAATACCTCCAGATGAAATTGTATATTTTGTTTTGCTAGACATTAAACCACTTGGAGTAGCAAATGTCTGGGTTCTTCAGGAAATTTAACCATTCAACATTCCTCAGCCCAAAGTGGGCTGTGTTATTCTACAAGGAATTAAGGGATATCACTAGATCAACTGCCCTTGTCCTTATGAGTGATTTTAACTTCCCAGACATCAACTGGGAATATCATACAGCAGACACAGAAAGGTCCAGGAAAATTCTAAAGCATGTTGAAGATAACTTCTTGATGCAGGTACTAAGGGAGCCGACTAGGAAATTTGTCCTCCTAGATTTGTTGTTTTTAAACAGAGAGGGACTGGTGGGCAAAGTGATGATTGGTGGCTGTCTTGGTCACAGTGACCACAAAGTAGTTGGGTTTCAAATCATTGTAGACAGAAGAAAAAGTGCTGGTAAATCTTCAACCCTGGATATGGGGAGAGCAAACTTTGGGCTGCTGAAGGAGCTAGTTAATAAGGTCCCCTGGGAATCTTCTTTTGAAGGTATTGGGATCCATGAATGGTGGTCACTTTTTAAGAGCCATCTCTTAAGAGCTCAGGAGCAGGCAATTCCAAAGTGCTGGAAGTCAAGCAAATGGGGCAGAAGGACAGCTTGGCTGAGCAGGGATCTTCTCTAGACTTAGGCAGAATAAGAAAGTGTACAGACATTGGAAGCAAGGACAGGAGAGACGGGAGGACTACAGAGATGCTGTTTGTCACTGTAGGGAGAAAATATGTGTGGCCAAAGCTTGATTACAGTTCAAGATGGCCAGCACTGTGAAGCACCACAAAAAGGGCTTTTAAAAATACGTTCATAGCAAAAAGAGAATAAGAGATAACATCGCTCCATTGCTTGATGAGGTTGGTCACCTCACAAATAGGGATGTAGACAAAGAGGAGACATTTTATGATGACTTCACCTCTGTCTTCAACACCAGTGATGGGTCCTGGGACTCCTGGAGCCCTGTGTTTGAAGACCATGACTGGGGGGGATGATGAATTCGCAGCCAACCCTGAACTTGTTCGAGACTTTCTGCTCCAGCTAAATGTGCATAAATCTATGGGGCCTGATAGGATTCATCCCAGTGTACTAAAAGAGCTGGCTGATGTCATCATGGGACCTCTCTCCATTATTTTTCAGTGGTCTTGGGAGTCTGGAGGGGTCCCAGTTGACCAGAAGCCAGCAAATTTTTTGCCTGTTTTCAAGAAGGCTAAATCACAGGTCTGTCAGTCTCACTTCAGTGCCTGGTAAAATTATGGAGAAAGTTATTCTTGGAGTTACTGAAAAACACTTGAGAGAAAACACAGTCGTTGGTCATAGCCAGCAGGGGTTCACAAGAGGGAAGTCCTGCTTAACCAATTTAATTTCTGACAAGGTCACCCATCTAGATGACCAAGGGAAGCCAGCAGATGTGGTGGGTTTGGATTTTAACGAGCTTTTGATGCCATCTCTCACAGTAGCCCTCTGGATAAACTGTCCAGCACACAGCTAGACAAGTCCATAATATGTTGGGTGAACAATTGGTTGACAGGTCGGGCTCACAGGGTTATGGTAAATAAGGTTACATCAGGCTGGCGGCCAGTCACCAGTGGGGTTCCTCAGGGCTCAATTTTAGGGCCAGTGCTCTATAATGTTATTATACATGATCTGGATGCAGTAATCAAATGTACGTTAAGTAAGTTTGCTGATGATACTAAACTAGGAGGAGCTGTGGACTCCTTTGAGGGTAGAGAGGCCTTACAGAGAGAACTGGATAGACTATAGAGCAGTGCAATCACCAACTGTGTGAAATTTAGCAAGAGCAAATGTCAGATTCTCCACCTGGGATGGGGTAATCCTGTAAAATATACAAATTGGGGGATGAGAGGCTGGAGAGCGGCCCCATGGAAAGAGATCTAGGGGTTTGGACTGATGGCAAGTTGAATATGAGTCAACGGTGTAGCTTGACAGCCAAAAGGGTCAACCGTGTCCTGGGATGCATCAAGCACAGCATAGCTATCCAGTCAAGGGAGGTGATTGTCCCACTCTGCACTGCACTGGTGTGGCTCCACCTTGAGTATTGAGTGCAGTTTTGGTCACCTCAATATAAGAAGGACATTAAAATATTAGAGTGTGTCCAGAGAAGGGTGACCAAGATGTTGAAAGGCCTCGAGGACAAGACTTACAAGGAGAGGCTGAGGTCACTTGGTTTGTTCAGCTTGGAAAAGAGAAGGCTGAGGGATGACCTCATGGCAGTCTACAACTTCCTCAAGGGGCGCAGCAGAGGGAGAGGTGCTGATCTTCTGGAAATTGAATGAAGCTGTGTCAGGGTGGACATTAAGAGAAGGTTCTTCACTGAGAGGGTGGTCAGTCACCAGAACAGGTTCCTCAGGGAAGTGGTCACAGCACCAAACCTGTTAGAGTTCAAAGACTGTGTGGACAATGCTCTTAGTCATACGGTTTAGTTTTAGATAGTTCGTAATCATCATCATAGAATGGTTTGGGTTGGAAGGGACCTTAGAGATCATCTAGTTCCAAATCCCCTGCCATGGGCAGGGACACCTTTACACTAGATCAGGTTGCTCAAAACCCCATCCAACCTGGCCTTGAACACTGCCAGGGAGGGGGCATCCACAGCTTCTCTGGGCAACCTGTTCCAATGTCTCACTACCCTCACAGTAAAGAATTTCTTCCAAATATCTAATCTAAATCTACCCTCTTTCAGTTTAAAACTGTTACCTCTCATCCTGTCACTACATGCCCTTGTAAAAAGTCCCTCTCCCGCTTTCCTGTAGGCCCCCTTCAGATACTAGAAGGCTACGATAAGGTCTCCCTAGAGCATTTTCTTCTCCAGGCTGAACAACTCCTGCAAAGAGCAGGGAGTTGGAATTGATGATCCTTATGAGTCCTTTGCAACTTGAGATTCTATGATTCTATGATCTGTTCTTTCATAAGACACCATGACCATGCAACTCTTCTAAAGTTATGCGGGACATAAGCAAGAACACAAACAGTGCTGCACTGTCAACTGAATGGTGCCCACTCTGTGAAAGTAAACTGAAAGCTATTCACATTTTCTTGCAATGGTTTACAATTAGTAGCTCTGAAATTTATCTCTGATTATTGCTTTCTGAAAAGACAGTTTAGCTAACCTCTTATTCCCTTTGTACTTTATGATAGCTATTGTATAACATCAGGAGACCCTTACTTATTGCAGTTTTTGTCTGGGATAGAGTTCATTTTGTTGACAGTAGCTTGTATGTTGCTGTGTTTTGGATTTGTGACGGAAATAGTGTTGATAACAAAGGGATGTTTTAGCTATCACTGAGCAGTGCTTATGCAGCATCAAGGCCTTTTCTGCTTCTCACACCACCCCACCAGCAAGTGGACTGGGGATGCACAAGAAGCTGGGAGGGGACACAGCTGGGACAGCTGAGCCCAGCTGACCAAAGGGATATTCTACACCATATGACATCGTGCTCAGCAATTAAAGGTGCAGGGAAGAAGGAGAAAGGGGAGGACACACGTTTGGAATTATGGCATTTGTCTTCCCAAGTAAGTGCTATGTGTGATGGAGCCCTGCTTTCCTGGAAATAGCTGAACACCTGTCTGACAATGGGAAGCAGTGAATGAATTCCTTGTTTTGCTTTGCTTGTGTCTGCACTTTTTGCTTTACCTATTAAACTGTCTTTATCTCAACTCACAAGTTTTCTCACTTTTACCCTTCTGATACTGTCTCCCATCCCACGGCAGGGGAGTGAGTAAGATGCTATGTTGGGGTTAGCTGTCTACCAGGGTTAACCCACAACACCTATGAGGAACTCCTTCCTACTTATTCAACTGGATTTATAGTTACTAAGCATAGAACTAGAGGAAATAGAGCAATACATAATCTAAAAATTATTTAGTCCACTGCAACTGTTATCTGTCTTAACCGTAAATGAATCTGCACTTGAGAATGCCCATTTCATTCTATTAGTATAGACTAAAGCACTTCACTTTTGAATAGTTGAAGTCACATAAGATAGATACATCTGAGAAACTCATATACCATAATTAAAAATAATACAAAACAGATGACTGTACAGTTCTTCATGCATACTCAGCCATCAAGAAGGTACATAGTATAAGTATTCTCAAAAAAGCAGGAAACCATATTTATTATCAATGGCTGTATTTCTCTTGTCAAAAGGGAATAATCTTCAGTTTAGCAGTATCCAGTATGATCAAAAATGTGGAGTGCAGACTGAGGCTTTGGTGGATTTCTGAGAACTTCTTTCTTGTGGTGTTCAACTAAAAATCAAGTGTTAAAGGAATCTACACAATTTTGCATTTACTGCAAGTACAAAAAGAATGTGGAGTTCCAATCTGTATATTAATTAAATGCCATGGCAACACTTTGTGTCATAGTGAAGTGGCTATAAGAGGACTAGTGAATTATTATTATTATTCCTGCTACTGCTCTTATGGAATTTCTTTTAAATTATGAACAAGATATTTTTCAATTTGCAGAAAAATTACAGATAAGGAATTTTATGCATTTTATGCAGGGCAGTGGCAGAATGAATACTTGCCCATGGCACACTCCAGTGTGAGGGCTGGGTATGCAGTCCAATATGTGAAACATAACACAGGACCAGTTTGGGCTTATAAGCTTTTCAGTATTTATTTCAACCTGTCAAATCATATTCATGTGAAATACTAGCTGTCCTCCACGGAAATCCATTTGAGACAGCACTTACTAAATATAAATAAATAAATTGTTAAAGATACAATAATGCAACATGTTTAAATCAGGCAGTCTGATACAATGTGTGAAATGAAGGGGTAATAAAAATATCTGGTTCTCCTCCTGAAACTATTTTAAGCTGCGTAGAAGACTTTTCTTTAGAGCTCAGGGGGCAAACAGAAGATTTGTTTCTCCAAGCAAAGAAAATACCTTCAGCTGTACAAATAAGCTTCCCTCTTTTTCTGAATCTTCTATCTCAGAAATTTGGGTAAATGGACACTATAGGAACTGTAATGCAAATACTAGGGCATGCAGATCTGCACAGCTTAGCTAGTCCTAATATGCCTGTGGTGTTCACAAGTCCATATGCAGCTGGGCAACTAATTAGCCAACTCTATGCACAGGAACTCCACCAAAACTTTGGCCAGTAACATGCTCAGTGTGCCACGTGTTATTGGTTTTAGAAAGCATATGTTATGACCTAAGACCAAAGTTACTAAAGAAAAGAAGTGGATTCACTTTTGCTGTCAAATTCTAAAGCTCCAGTGATCTCAGTGCAGCTGTGACAAGTGGCAAATTTAGTTCACACGTAAGGCTAAGACTCAGTTCAAGTAGAGAATCCCCATATTAATGCCATTATCACAAATGAATGGTGTTATGTTACTATTTACTTATTGCACAACATCTGCTAATTTTTGTACTTTTCTCTCCTGATCTGTTCCTTTTCCTGAATCGTTTGAAAATGTCACTATAGAATAAGTAACTTTCTTTATGGCACTAGTCTAAAGTCAGTCCAGATAGTGTCAGCTAGAGGTTGTTATTAACAAATAGCTGTTTGTTAGTTTGCAGGAAATAAATGGATGTTCATCTGCTGATGTCAACTACTAGCAGGCCTGTGCTCACATCACATGAACAGTGCACAACAAAACCAAAAAGCGTAAGTAGCACCTTATTGGAAATCCTAGCACAGAGACCAAAGGCTGCAAGGGAAAGGGCCACATGTTTGGAGTAATAAGACATAGTCAGCTTACCCTTCTTGTGCTCCCTGTGAAAGGAATTTGTTCCTAGCTATTGCAACAAGACTTCAGGACTGTGAGAGAGCAGTAACTGCAGCTCATACACCCCAATCTAGGCTCAGCGAGCAGTGGCACAATTCAGCAGAGTGTCCCTGTTCCAACCTGTACCACAAGTAATTTCCTTCCCTTAAGCCATCAAAAGGAGAGCAGGAACTACTTGTCTCTCCCCATTTCACTCTCAGATAAGCAAACATCTTTAATGTTTGAAAATAGTTTATTAAATGCTGCTACCCACACAGCTTAATAAACACATTGAGAGCATTTCCCTGAGGAGGCTCAGAATTAAAGCACACCTGGGCTTTCCTCAGCCTCTTCAGTATTCTGATAGCAAAAGAGATTAGCAAGTCAACATTTCTTAAGCAGCAGAATCCTGTTTGCCTTGCGTCTAATTGATGGATCCAATTCTAAATCCTCTGTTGCATCTTTTCCCCTCTGTGATTCAGAAACCTCTTACACTGATTTGAATTTTCAGTGTCCCAGTTTTGAATGCTTGCTATTTTTGCCTTTTCATTGTAGAAATGAGCATCCTCTTACTACTATATGTTATTGCAAATGAGAAGCACATGTTCCTTTCTGGGCTCTTAAGATAAACAGAGGGAATCTAACAGATATGCTGATCAAAGCTTATAGAAGGAAAATATCTTGTAATTCAGACTTGCCTTGCTTTTTGTGACTAGAAACACTCTGCATGGCACTTCCAGCAAAAAGGGGACATCATACAATAGAATTTGTGGAAAATTTCAAGAAGTACAAATGAGTTGATCAAATAGACACTGAAAAACTTAAAATACAAAGAGGAAAATTTTCAGCTGAAATGATTTTTCAGAAACTGAAATGTGTGCTGAAGCATGCACCTTTAATAAGTACAGATGTGAGACTTGAAAGATAAGTGTTGAGTAATAGATTAAGTTAGATATCATAAAGAACGTATTACAAAGACAATCTGCAAATATCGAGATGACCCAGCAAGTAGTGATGGAGCCCTGCTGTCCTGGGGATGGCTGAACACCTGCCTTCCGATGGGAAGTAGTTAATGAATTCCCTATTTTACTTTGCTTGTGTGCGCGGCTTTTGTTTTACCTGTTAAGCTGTCTTTACCTCAACCCATGAGTTTTCTCACTTCTACTCTTCCGATTCTCTCTCTCATCCCACCAGGGGGGAAGTGAGTGAGCAGCTGCATGTTGCTTAGTTGCCTGCTGGGGTTAAACCATGACAATCTCCAATACAACTTTGGCTTCACTCTCATTGAAGATGTGTTCTTTTCTCCTTTTTTTCCTCTGAATTTAAGGATTTTTTTCTCCTACTTACAAACTTGTCCTTCTGGAACCAAATTAAACTTTCTATTTTCCTTTTTCTTCATCTTCTGTTACTCAGTACACTACAAGAAATTGCAAGACACTATGAACTACTTCTGTGTTAGCAAGACACTAGTAATATCACATGCCATCTTGTCACATGTCTAAATAATGCTGTTACCCAGCTGTCTTGCTGCATAGAAAAGATAAATGAGTAAAAATCCTCTAGTAAAGTCTTACCTTGACAACACAGGAAAGATGTTAATGTGAAAAGAGAACATTGTCACCAAATCGGCTGGTGTTCTGGTGTCACCAGCCTCTCTGCTAAGCTAACGTTAGCTTTTATTTTATTTGGTATAGTAGATTCACGTTGACCTAAGTGGATATGCCATAGGTTTTCCACAACTGAAAGATTCCTGTTAGAAATTTCCACATGATCACACAAACATCCTGGAATTCCTACAACATGAAAAAGATACACAGTTGAAAGTTGATGATTGGAGGACTAACCTTATGCAGGCCTATACTGATTTTTTCCCATATGTTTCTATACAGCTTGAGCCTTTTTTTACTGTTACTGTTTCTTAGATGATTCTTTTAGTTTCCAGGTGTTAAGCACTTACCTTAGACTTTTTCAAATGCCCAGAAAGCAATTAGTTAAGGAAATGTATTGTACACACTTACTTTCCCATTGTCTAGTGGCGTTCAAAAAACTCTTAAGAGATTTAGCTATTTACTTCTCTATAAAGAATGCTGCAGATTAAAACTGAAAAAGCAAAAATAGATTTCTCATAAACTTTTGAGAATGATCAAGATAAAACATATACCTAATGTATACATGCTTAAGCATAGCCAAAATATACATCTGCTTAGTACTGAGATGCTTTTCGAAAGTATATCCAGTCTTAGTTAATTTTTTCTTATAGTTTCAGGTTTTCTAGGTCCTGTTCAAAGGAAGTAATTGGCAATCCCTGGCCCCAGAAATCCTCTCTAATTAGAGACTATAGGCAACGGTTTGCTGTGGAAACAAAGCACGAATAATGAACTGATTTGTCTAAGATGCCACAGTCTATTAATATCAGACTAAGGTACAGAACACCAACATTTTATTCTAAATTTAGAAGATGCTAGATGATAGCTTCTCTGATATATGTATAATATGTACATATTAATTACTAGTATTTGTGTGTCCAGACTGAATTACTTATGCCATATTTTTAAAGTCATTAGAGATCTTCACTTATATAAAGGCAAAAAAATTTGAGGTTAGATTGTCTGAAGTAAAAGGTCCTCGTTCCTTGGCTCAAGAATTTTTCCTGGGCAGATTCCTGCCAGTAACTGTAAGTTATGGTTTTAATATAGTTCTAACCCTAAGACTCGTTGCACATTATCTCATCTTTCAACATTTTGCTGCTTTAAATGATATGAATTTGACCATAAATGCATAGTCAATCAGACATAAATCTAAGACCGTAGAAAACTTCCCAGGATCACAAATGTTACAGATTTTTTCAATGTGTTATATTCCCTTTGTAGAGCAGAAGTTCTGGAATATATAAAATTAACAGAAGCAAGAGGTAATAACAACCCCCTCCCCTTCTCTCCTCCCCCAAGATGATTTCTCCCAGAAAAGAATTCACGGGTCACATTATTGATTATTTGTTATCTGAAAGGCAATGTATTTCTCTGCCAACCAGATAAAAACCAAGCATGTGTATCAACAGAAAACATGAGTCAGATGAGGACAAGATGTGTAACTCAATCTGGCCAGGTTAGTGATACTGTAGCTGAGCACAAGGGAAATAGGCTTTCAGCCTCACTGATTTCAGCTGACACCACAAAAATTTCTCTAACACTGGAGAAAATTTACAGTGGGCTAAGCAACAACTTATTTTTGTTTGTTTGTTTGTTTTTTTCCTACAGTGTTTTTACTACCCATTTAAAAAACAGGCGAATCATTAAAATGACCAAATGTTCCTGAAGGAAGATCTCTCGTAGTAATTGTCTTTAGTTCTAAGTGCACCTGAAAAGAAAAGGAGAGACCACCTCACTCTACTTCATCCACTTCCCCTTAAAGCCACAAAATCCCCAAAAGAGAATAGTGCTAATACACATGTAAGAAACAGGAAAATACCCCCACAAAAATCTGAAACAGACTCTTGTGTATATTCTTATTTTTTTCAGAAAATAATTGTAGTTGTTCTATGGCTGTGCAGAAGATGTGGCGTTCCCAGAAATAAATAACAATCCTAAACCATTGTTGTTGCTAGTACAATGCCATTAGTCCCCTATTTCTTCCTCGAATAGATCAGACTTGGTTAAGTAATGAAAGAATTTGAGAGAGAAGATCCAAAACCGAGTGGTGTTGAACTACCCCACGACAGTATTCATACTTAGCAGAGATCTTCCGCAGTTCTTTTATCTACATCATCGACCCCTCCAGACATTCTTTTGTTCGCATTGATCTGTGGCTTATGTTTTATAAATTATGACAGGCCACCAATAGAAAATCAGTCAGCCAAGAAGCGCATCACCTCTTCTGCCTACAGCATTCAGATTACTTTGGCAGCTTCATTATCATCTCAATCTAATCCTACCTAAGAAATAAAACTTTGGTTTTGCTTTTTCCCTGTCTCTATCTTGGCTATATTTCAAATTTATGCTTGACATGCTAATTGAAATAAGTTAGTAAGGCCTCTGGATGATCACATGGAGGATATCAGCCATCAAAAACTAACATCATGTGCCTCACTCTGTGATTTAATGCAATTATTATTACTATTATTACTATTATTATTAAGAATGAGTGCTGATCTGTATGTATCTGTTGGGTGAGCACTTGGAGAGATGCAGAGTGATATCATTCAAACCATGTCTTTATTTCTTCTTCAGTATAAGCAATCTGCAATCTGGGGAAAAAGAAATCAAAGGAGGGAGAAAAACAACAAAAACCAGTTGAAACATGTTAGAGTTGACACTGGCTCACAGTCTCAAGGTTTAACTTTTTTTTATTATTTCTGCCCTCTTTCCTGACAGGGTGAAATGATCAGAGCTGGGAGAAATTTAAATATCCAAACTACCATGTGTTTGTCTCCCTGTTGAGGAGCTGATAACAAAATTCTTCAAAACAGCTGCAAAGGACAGGGAATAAGGGGGTGGAAGAGGCTGGGAGAAAACCTAAACCTGAGAAAACCTCAGTCTTGAACCTTATTGGCATGTGCCAGATCTCAAGGTTAAGACATTAGGGGGAGTGATGCTATTACTACATGTAAGAAATAATCTCAGGCAACTTGAGTAGCTGCAGCTTTTACCTTTTATGGCTAAGATTTTTGGGTAATAATTAATACCCTTTAACTGCTCATCTCTTATTATTATGTCTTTTTTTTTAATCTCCAAAGAGAGTTTAAAGGTTCATTAGGAAACTTTTTGATCTTCTATTCTATTCACTCATTTGCAGAGCTGTTCTTCTTACAAATATTTAAAGCTTTAGTAATTTTTGTTGCTATTTTTTTCTTATTTTTATATGTTTGCAATATCTCTCCACACTTTTTGTTCATAAGTGCTTTAAGAAGTGCCAGACTGACCTCAAGAGATATGACCAAATAAAAAGGTGTATAGCAGATACAAAGGGAAAAGATATTAACAACATGAGCCAAGAGTGAAATTCTGACTCCTTGTAAAATTGATAGACATTTAACTAGGTATTCGATGGAAGAAGGAATTTAATACTGGATTTAAAACCTGGTAAATATGTATATATATCTGAATAGTCTATTGAATCTAGTATATGACCATATTAGAGGACTGGTCAATGAATTTAAGTATAATGGAAGTAAGCAGAATATTATTATTCCAACTGCCACTGAAATTCAGCCACCTTCAAAATCGAATATGGCAGAACACACACTTTAGATACCTTCAGAAAATTGGGAATGGAAAAGAGAATTTGTAAGTTTATTTCTCAGTTAATCTAGTCAGTCCAGCTGTGTCGGTCCTTACCGTGCTTCTGTTTCCTTAATAACTGTTTTCCTGGTTTTCCTGTTTTCTTTGTCTATTTATTTTATTCATTTATTTTTTTTAAGATAAAGAGTTTTCTTACTTTGTTAATGGGAGGACCTGAGCCTCAATAATCTGCTGATTAGACGACAAGCACTATAGAATGCAACAACTTAAAGAATGTTATAAAATGAGTGCAAAAAAAGTGAACCTAAATACGGATTAAAGCTCAAACAAAGCCAAATAGAAGTCCTGCAGTTACAGGTCTCTGGAGTTGAAAGACTCCAGCTCCTTATTTCTGCTAAGTACTTTGTTTTAATTGTTGCTTTTAATGCCTAGAGGACTGTATATTTATCATTTTATCCCCCTTCTCATTCTCTGTATTATCTGGGACCCCTTTGAATAAAAACATCTGAAATCTTCTGTGGCCATGAATAAAATGTACTTAAGCAAATATTCACAGTGGCAACATGGCAAGTTAACATCATATGACTGGTGCCACTAGAACATTATTTCCTGTTTGAAAATGAATAGCAGGTACATAATTTTCCTCTCATCTATTTGGACAGCTATTCCATCAGACTAAAAATTCTCGGCTATGATCTGTCATTTACTTTCCCTGACATCTAACGCCTTTACATTTTTTTTTCTATAATAGAACTAATGGCCAAGAATATAGTTCTGATTGTAGGAAACTATTTATATGATGTTCAGTGAAAATCTGTCAATACAGTATGCTGCCCTAAGAGCTTTCTGAAATGTTGTTTGAACTTTCCCATCATTTTTTCAGAATCAGTTTTGACACTGTTCACTGGAGAACAACAGGATGGCAACTGAGAAGGAAATACCTAAATCTAATCTTTCTAGTGTTCTTAATTTGGGCTGACATAGTTCCACAGGAAGCAGAATAAGCCCATTGCTAGACCTCTGGAAAACATATAAAAGAAACAGAGTTATAAAGAAAAATAACATGAGCTTTTATTAAAAACTCCATGGCAGCCAATGACAACTTAGGCAAAGATTAAAGATGATTTCACCTATTTCAGAAAGACCAAAAAAAGTTATTTTGCTTGACATGTCTGTTCCCAGACAAAAATATGTCACAGAATAGCACAAATAATATGCAAAGTATCACTTATCTAAAGTTTTACGTCTTTTCTCGTTAAAGAATGAGAGAAACAGAAATTTCATAGACATTTTTACAGTTGTGATTACTGAGCTACTTTGAGTTTGTTTACATTATGCCTAATGATTGAAAATATCTGAAATCCAATCTTTGCTAGCTAATTTACATGAGATGTATAAATCACATGGTGGTTTTTTTCATGTCTGATTGAATAATAGTGTACGCCTTTCCAAATGGACTATTTGTACATTTGAATTAAAAGTTTTTTTGCATCAATATTCAAAGAAGAAATACTAGAATTAATTTTCTTCATCTTTAAAATAACTACAACTTGTTCTCAAGAAACTCTATGTGAACTAAATGGAAAAGGTCAGGAAACATAACAGCACTAAATTCTATTTCGAATCATGCATATAAAAATTTTTGAAAAATATCATTCTAGTTATCATATTAGAACATGTATACAGGAGAGACTTGAAACATTGAAATTAGGGAAAAACCCAAAATATGACTTGCTTGATAGAACGGTTCATGCAGAATAACAAAAGAATAATATAAATCAATCAAAAAAACTAGAAAAACCTCCCTAGTTGTTTTCAAAATATTTTTCATATAAATACTGCATTTGAAGATGTCACAATAATGCTTGAGAATATTCTTGCAATAGAAAAAAACAGCTAAATTGCTTCCCCAAACATCTTCTGAAATTAGGGATAGTTATACTGAGTGACCAGCAGGTTGAGGGAGGTGATTCTCCCCTTCTGCTCTGCTCTTGTGAGACCCCACCTGGAGTACTGTGTTCAGCTCTGGGGCCTCCAACATAAGAAGAACATGGACCTGTTGGGGCGAGTCCAGAGGAAGGCCACGAAGGTGATCAGAAGACTGGAGCACCTCTGGCATGAAGAGAGGCTGAGAGAGTTGGGGTGGTTCAGCCTGGAGAGGAGAAGGCTCCAGGGAGATCTTATTGCAGCCTTCCAGTACCTGAAGGGGGCCTACAGGAAAGCTGAAGAGGGATTTTGGTACAAGGGCATGTAGTGATAGGATGAGGGGTAACGGTTTTAAACAGAAAGATTGTAGATTTAGACTAGATATTAGGAAGAAATTCTTGACTGTGAGGATGGTGAGACACTGGAACAGGTTGCCCAGAGAAGCTGTGGATGCCCTCTCCCTGGAAGTGTTCAAGGCCAGGTTGGATGAGGTTTTGAGCAACCTGATCTAGTGGAAGGTGTCCCTTCCCATGGCAGGGGGGTTGGAACTAAATGATCTCTGAAGGTCCCTTCCAACCTAAACCATTCTATGATTCTATCATTCTATGATGAGTAACTGTTGTGTAACAACAGTCTTATTAGTGTCAATGCAGCTACAAGAAGAGATTAGATGGACGAAGTAGTCTAACAACCTTTTTAAGCAACTAGGTCCATATTTAAACAAAAATAATGCTTGCAATCCCCCACTCAGTTGTCACATAACCTTTTGAGACTCCTTCCTAAGAGTCTACATTTCTAATGATTACTATGCTTAAATTACCTGAGTCTTGACAAGCCTAAGGAATTTAGAACCAGACTTACAAGGTATTTGGGAAAAGACTTTTTCAATAAAGGTATATTTAGATTTACTGGGTATTTCTAGGAAGCTTAGCTTTGAAGACATAGATGACAGACATTCTCTGATTGAATCAAAAATGCCAGGCAGAAAGAATTTTTTTATAGCCAGTAGTCAAGCTGATAGAACATTGAATCAGATGTAAGAAAGACTGATACTCAGAACTGGCATTTCTGTTGAATATATCTCTCATCTCTCAGAGCTCTGAGCTGATCCCCTGATTACTATCTGTCCTGAGGCATAATTCTCTCAGTCCCTTCCTAAAAGGTGGTATTTTTTTTATCCAGTACTCACTAAAGAACAGAGAGACAGAGGGAGAAAGAAAGACTTGGTAATCTGGAGGTTGGATCAACCAGTGGTGCCTTATTTTCCAACTCCTGCTTCCCCTCTGAAAAATCTGGCTTAAACTGTTGAGAAGCAACCTCAGCTAGTGTTGGTAATTGATCCAGGGTGCAACAAGTTACAGTTCTGACAAGGAAAGCTGATCTAATTTCCTCTTAACTTTGCAATTTCCTCCCTTTTCCTATCCCATTTTCTCTTGATTGTCACAATGACAAGGCAATTCCATCAGATGTTAAAAGTCTGGAAATACAATTGACCCAAATGGATTCAATGTGAAAATAATGTAGCCTTTCAGTGTCATGGGATCTGGAAGGAAGTAGGCTACTTCCCTGCGATCTTCTTCCCTAGCTGTTTAAGACCAGTTATCTCATTTTCAAAACTTTGCTTTTTCTTTCAATGAGAGGGCAGGAGTTAACCCAATTTGATCATATTTTTTGTATTATTACTATAGTATTCTCATAAAAAAACATTGTGAAACTGAATGACCTTGACCATAGAAGCATTTAGCAATATATATTCACATGTGGTAACAACTGCTATATATTCAGCTGGCAATTTCATGCAATTCATTGGGTGATGATTTGAATCTGCCCTGCATGCACACTGAATTCATTCTTCTCAGGAAGAAATTATACCCTAAGAAAGTTCACTTTAGAGGGAATTGCATGTGGCATACAGCAATGCAGCAAATCCTTTGAGAATGTCCCTATTGCTTCAGTATACACACATTTGCTTTATATGAGGTCACTGTGGGATACCTCCTTATTCTTCCCTAACTGTTATGTTCACATAGTATAACGATGATTTTGCTTATGAGCACATAGTAGAGGAGGTTTTGATGACCATTGAGATAAATTTATTAGAATTGGTTGTTCAAATTGCGATTGGCTCTTGAAACAACTATTAAAGCCTGCCTCCCTCAAATTTCGCTCCCATTATTGCGTTCCTTTTCATTCAGAGACCACTTGGCTCAAAGAACTTCTCCTCTTGTCATTTGTGCAAGTCAAACCCTAAAATTCATCCCACAGTTACCAATCCTATGGTCCATAGTCTTACTCCATAAGATGCTTATCAATGTTATCTCTCATATGTCCTCAGATGGGTTTACAGGGATGAGAAAATCCCTGACTGACAATGGTTAACTCTCTGGAGGAATAAAGAAACAAAAATAGCAAGACAAGATTTATTTATAGCTTGGAAAAGAGAGAATACCCAACTTAGATCAACTTTCTACCCTAGACTGGTCACTTGTTTTACCTTATCCGTATTGTCTTTGGTTTAAATTCTGGTAAGACTGCAGAGGAACTGCCATTCTTATATTAGTCACTAAAAATAAAAGTTAAAAAAAAAACAAACCAAAACCCAACCTATATATAAATATATGTGACCATTAATACAAAATATGACTGCATGATATCATTGTGAAACTGTTTTATGTATTGGTGAAACAGGTAAAAAAATGAAATTCAGACCAATTTAAATTAATCTAATTTCTGTGTTAAATTTTGGAAACTACTTTATATATCACAGCTGTATTATCCTCTCCAAACAGCAAATACCAACCTGACATTTAATTTACTCCTCAGTTATGTTAAATAGGAACTGTACTCGAAATTAAAATTATAGGTTTGATAGTTTATGGGAGCTGACCAGCTCAATATAAACAAAGTACCACGGGACTCAGAGTGATTAGTCATTAAATTAATAAACCTTGATAAAATGAGGACTGCACAGAAAATTGTGTTAATTTGTACACAGATAACACTGTTACACTGAATAACTATCAAAAAAAGGAGAAAACTCCAGCAATAACATATTCACCCTATGTTAATTTACATATGCAAATTTCCCTAGGTAACAGTCTCTTCAGCTACAAAATTTTTTATAATAACAGCATGTCAAGCAGGCCTTATATCTATAAAGGAAGATTTCAAGCTCATTATCTTGTGAACGTTAAAATAATGAACAGAACCCTACTTCCATTTTTCCCCTATTTTTTCCTTCCCTCTTTCCAACTTTGAGATTGAAAACTTGGAAATTAATTTACTTCAAGATACTTGTTTTTATTTTGGTGTTTCCTTTGAATTTACTTTTTTGGCAGAAATTAATCTGGTGGTAACACAAAACTTGTGTGATTCCTCTTAATAATTGTATCACCTGACTCCAAGCTGGTGGTGTGTCCAGGTGGCCAAGAAGGCCAACAGCATCCTGGCTTGTATCAGAAACAGTGTGGCCAGCAGGACTAGGGAAGTGATTGTACCCTTGTACTCAGCACTGGTGAGACCTCACCTCAAATACCGTATTCAGTTTTGGGCCCCTCACCACAAGAAAGACATTGAGGTGCCGGAATGAGTCCAAAGAAGGGCAATGAAGCTGGTGGAGGGTCTAGAGCACAAGTCTTATGAGGAGAGGCTGAGGGAACTGGGGGTGTTTAGTCTGGAGAAAAGAAGGCTGAGGGGAGACCTTATCACTCTCTACAACTACCTGAAAGAAGATTGTCACAAGGTGGATGTCGGTTTCTTTTCCCGGGTAGCAAGTGATAGGACAAGAGGAAACAGTCTCAAGTTGTACCAGGGGAGGTTTAGATTGGATATTAGGAAAAATTTCGTCACTGAAAAGGTTATCAAGCATTGGAACAGGCTGCCTAGGGAAGTGGTGGAGTCACAGTCCCTGGAGGTATTTAAAAGATATGTAGACATGGCACTTAGGGACATGGTTTAGTGGTGGACTTGGCATTGTTAGTTTTACGGCTGGACTCGATGATCTTAAAGGTCTTTTCCAACCTAAATAATTCCATGATTCTATGACTCAAGACTTCGGGAGGGAGAGAGAGATAGAAAGATCTATCTATAGAGAGATAGAAGGATCTGTTGTTCAATTGACCAATCAATCCATCTCTTTCATTGTTAGGCATAAGTGCTGAGCACCATGTTTGATTGCAGTGAATGCTTCCTTCATGAAGAAATTAACTGAAATTAACCGCTGTTTTGAGATTTAAAAAAAAATCTCAACATTTACTGAAACTAGTTCAAAATGACCATTTAGGAGAATCTGAAACGAATTATCTTCATCTTGCCTTTGAGACCTCCCAGTAGAAAAGACAAAGAAGTGGGAAGACCTGTTTCAGTTTACCCCTTCTTTGCCTGCTTCTACCTAATTTTTCCATGCAGGTGACCCTTTGTCAGTTAGAGATGGTCACAGTGGTGGAATCTCTGCCTTTGAAGCCTTTTCTCCCAGGATAACACAAACACCAATGAGGTCTCAAGGCTGTCCTCTGATTGTTGTACACTCCCTTCTATAAGAGGAGTACTTCCAAAGGTAACTTCTTTCTGTGCTACTTGAAAAATTGGGCAGTGTAGGTCTGATACTCTTGCTTATAGCAGAGCATTTTACAATTAAGCCTTTAATGTGTCAGAGATCAGAGGCTATGTTTCATATTGTGCTGAAAGAAAGAAACCATATCCTCCAGACCTGCCCCCTTTCGTCTGTCCATCAAGTGCAGATAATGGTTGGGCAGGAAAGACTGAACACTGGGACATAGTTGGAAGCTTGAGCACAAACTAGGGGTTACAAAATCTGGGCTGTATTGAGCTTAAAAGCTGCATTTTCAGTTCTGTTGATCTATGACTTTGAGCAAATAACCTTCAAATCTGAACCTCTCTGGAGAAATGAAGTCAGTTATATCCCTCAGTTGAAGGATCTTAGGTTAAAAGTAAGTAGTACTATTATTATAACATTGCAGGTTGACCTGCAAAGGTGAAGAGAGAAGGTAGGTAGGATTTCTTGAACTTCTCTGGAACCCAGATGGCAGTCTAAAAACACTTGACTTCTGAACTCCAGTCTTCAAGTATTAGCAGCCCTTTGGTCCCCCATGAAACTGTAGTCTGAAGACTGCACATTGTTAAAAGCAAGGAAAAAACAAGTGCTCAGCTCCAAGCTGGAGCAGCCATGATACGAATATGAAGAAAAAGAAGAGGTGAGGAGGAAAGAAAGTGAAAACTGCTGTCACAGAGGAGCAAGAGGGAGGTTGTACCACAGGGCCAGACAAGACAGGAGCCAAGGGTGACCACAGCATAGGTGGGACTGGAGACAATGCACCTAGCATGTAGGTCCAGAGTCCATCCAGGAAAACATGCCAACGACATGGCTTAACCCCAGCCAGAAATTAAGCACCATGCAGACACTTGCTCGCTCCCCCAGGGTGGGATGAGGGAGAGAATCAGAAGGGTGAAAGTGAGAAAACTCGTGGGTTGAGATAAAGACAGTTCAATAGATAAGGCAAAAGCCTTGTGCGTAAGCAAAGCAAAATAAGGAATTCATTCAGTACTTCCCATCGGCAGGCAGGTGTTCAGGCCTCTCCAGGAAATCAGGGCTTCATCACGCATAACAGTTACTTGGGAAGACAACATCCATAACTTGATCATCCCCTGCTTCCTTCTTCTTTCCCCAGCTTTATATACTGAGCATGGCATCATATGGTATGGAATATCCCTTTGGCCAGTTGGGGGCCAGCTGTCCTGTCTGTGTCCTCTCCCAACTTCTTGTGCACCCCCAGCCTACTCACTGGCAGGGCAGTATGAGAAGCTGAAATATCCTTGACTAAGTGTGAGCACTGCTCAGCACCAACTAAAACATCAGTGTGTTATTAACATTCTTCTCATCCTAAATCCAAAACACAGTATTATACCAGCCACTATGAAGAAAATTAACTCTATCCCAGCCGAAACCAGGACAGCCAGTAATCTAGAGCAGCAGAAGTAAGGTTGGACATGGGTTGACCCATGACATTGCCCAGACCACCATGGATGCCCAGGCCTGAGCTGACATGGAGATCCAGATCCAGGGCACAGGGCACATGGGTAAGGGTCCCAGGGAGCTGGCCACGGTAGTGAGGTCCTATGGGTGTCCTCAGGACCTTGAAAGTGCAAACAAAATTTCCATATCTGGCTTGACAGAAGATGGTTGCTGGGCAGAAGTACTGGCAGAAAAATGCAGAACTGCCCGCACAAGGAGATGGGAGTGCTATGCAAGGGACTTGCTATATCACAGCACAGGCAGTTCTCTCCAGTACCATTATCCTCACTGCCTCGGTGGAAGGAAAAAGTGGCATTAGGTGGGAGGTTTTAACGGAGATTAGGTCTAGATATGAGTGAATGGAGAACTGAGGATTCTATCTTCTGAGTTTGGGTTCCCCTGACATCTGCAAGAAATAACATGTGACTCAATTTTCCTACATGTGAACAAAACTTAATGCAGTGTTTCATTATTGTTTGTATTTTATTGTCTCTTTAAACTTCATACAGGGTTTTGAAAAAATTCCGATGCTTCTACTGTGAAGCAGAAATATTTCTGAGTCTTTTGGGACCTCCTACAGAGAAGTGCCCAGTCACATGAATTCGGATAACTTGTAGACTTTTCAGAAGTCAGAGTAATTGTGTTAATAGTTATAAATTTTGAATAATGATATGTATTAATTAAAAATTATCTGAGCTACTTCTGTATTGTTAGGTTTGTATTTTTCTGACAGGAACGGGCTTTCTCTTGAATTCTTGGAGGCCTTGTTTTTGACAGAGAATAGAGGAAAGAGAAACAACTTCTCACTATTTTGATTATTCTTTCTTTAATATTTAATCAACTTCTCCTTTTGGTCCTGGTTCCAGCACAGGGCTCATTCCATTTACCCTTTCTTAGCCTGAGTAGTGCATTACTCTGAAGACCCAAGTTATGTATATATCTGAGGCATCTTCAGCTGTGAATGGCAGAATTAGTCCCAATAATCCAGATCATTTATAGGTCTGTTGGCAAAAGGATTTATGTATTCCCAGGCTTCCTCATTAAAACATGGATGGCAGGTTTTAATCAGGAAAGTATATATATCATGTAATTGTAATTCCCTCAGGAACTCCAGTAACGTCTTTTCATTTGCACAGTCTCACTACTAACATTACAATGGCTAAGGGTCTGCCTGTCACTATTTCCATTGTAAAAACCTGCACTATTTCCAGCAGGGGAAATAATTTAGTCATAAAAATTCACATGGAGCTGAAAAATAGATCGCTCCTAGAAGCAGATCCTGATCCAGTCAATGAGTTTAACTGAACTCACTTTAAAGGAAGATTGGGCAAACAGTTTGGAGAAATAAAGAAAAAGGGCTAGTCCAAAACATAGTGTATTATCTGCATCTATTGCATAGATCGTCTGAATTTATTGCATAGATTTATTAATGTCATGCACCTTGTCTCTTCCTAATATTTCTATTGCCCTTTTCTTTCCCTTGACTTTAAATTTGATCCTAGTCTCCTTGTAGAAAGGGAGATGGGATACTGAAAGCTGTGGGGATTGTGAAAGAATCTATCTATGTGTTTGCATTTGTAGAGCACCTCTCATCAAGGTCTGAAGTGCTGGTGACTGAAAGTGATGGGAAATGAGGAAAAAAATGATGAATTATTAAAAAGAAATGTCCAGTGTAAAAATATATTTGAAAGGACTATGAAAGTGTAGTTGTGACAAGGTAAGTGGATATATTTCAGCTGATTATTCAAAACAGAAAGAAGTTGGGCAAAGCTACCGTTAGCAAAAAACATAAATATTTCACTTACCTTCATGTGCCTTGTACCTTTCTTATTTAAATGATCAGGATTGAGATTTTAACTGAGAGTTAAAATATAGAAATATTCTCTAAAGAATGTTTACTAATGAGACTAAAAGAAATGAGAGAATCAAAGACTTTGTTTGCCCGTATCACTGATAGCTGCCCAACTAATCATTCTCAAAAGCTTTGACTAATCTCTTTAAATATTATCCAACAGATGGAGTTTCTGCTGCTTTTCTAGGGAGGCTACTTGAAACTCCTTAAACTTTCACCATTATGAAATGGTGCCTGACACTGAGCCTATGATTTATTTGGCTGTTATATATTCAGCTGTTCTTGTTTGTACCTTCCCCTGCCTCTGCTCAGGTCAGAACTGATCATTCCTGCATCTCACTACTGTCCACCTATCTAATATGTATATGTGATTACTATAGCCCTACTTAAGCCCTGCGTATCTTGGAGGCATCTGTCTTTGTTGAATAATCTACAAATGGACTGTATCACAGGAACATGTAGAATTATATGGAATTTACTCTGCCTAAGTCAAGAAGTTAGGAAGGATGAGGTAGAATCAAGGAGTTCCACAGAAAACACTCAACAGCTGTAATAGTGTGTCTCGCTAATTACCTTCAGCTAATCAAAACACTATAGCTGCATTTGTTTTAATTTTTCTTATAATAGTTCAGTGATAACTCCTCCCTCCCCACCCCAGAAGCACACACAGTCCCAACAATTAAGGAGTGGGTTCCTTTTATTGATTTTATCCACAGTATAAAAACATTGAACAAAACTAATGCCAAGAAAATAAGTAACCCCATTTTTCTAGGCAACTGTACTTTCTGGGTTATTGGAAACTATCGACAGTATAGAACAGGAGGAGAATTATGCTAGGTGTTCCCAGTTCCTGGCAGCCTTGACCCTTTAATTAATTTGGTTTATGTTTATCCATAAAAGTAAGTATAGCTTTGAGAGAAGGATACATTTTTAATTCCCCTGCATTCCTTCTAGTTAGCAATCAGTTTGTGATATGTATGTTTTCTTTGCCTGCATTTTTTACACTGTAGTCTCAGCCTTCAAATATTCAACATCACAAATTGATTTCACCCTTTCGTGTCACTCAGGCACAGTGCAAAAAGGACGTAAAACTTAAGTGAAATCACTTACACTAAATTCCCTGACTTTTTCTGGGTATAAGTCTCAGTTTCATAATGTTACTTCAATATGTGTTAATATGATATATTCCAGCTATTAAGTTTTAACATGCACAGAAGGGGTTTTATGAGTGAGGGTTACTGCACAAAGTATGAGCCATTTTAAGACATCTGCTTTGGCATTTCAAGAAATATTCCCTGAAAAGCAATGAAGTACACTCATGATAAGCTACTAAAAAATATGTAACTCCCTATCCTGACCTCCTTCTGCTAAATAAGAGATTTCAGAGTACTATACTTGCCTGAGAAATCCTAGAGATCGTCCTTTCATTTGGATATTTCAAGGAAAAGAAAATGCTTAGCAGCCTTATCCATGTGTGGATAAGAAAAATTATACACATCAATCATACACTCCTTAGTTTCTGCTGTAAGACATTAAACATGCATTTAAGAAATTATAGTCTAAGCACTGGATTCCTTAGCTGTTTTAGACAGTGATTTAAAGTTTGACGTGCCAGCCATTTATGCACTCTGTATACAATTTTAATTAGAAAAATAGATTGTTACTGATAATGAGTGAAGATAGGTAAACCACAGAAATTCCCTTCTCGATTCCTTTTACACCTCCCCACGTGTTAGATTTCTAGGTTCATCTGACTCTGATACTTCTTGTCCAACTGAAAGAATATAAATTTTGTTTCTGTGTATTACAAGCAGTGATTTCATAGCTTCAGTTTGTATATTGAAAAACCTGGATGTTTATCCTCTGAATCTATGTCAACTCAGAGATTATTAAATAAAGGCTGGGAAACGCAGTAGCGAAGTCTGTAAACTATGAACATAATTGATAGCTTTTACACTGTGTCAGTATTTAGATGGTACAGACTGAACCCCCAAGTTCTCCCCTGCAATGAACTGAGTCAATTAAAAAGAATTTCAGATTGATGATCCACAGATTTGAAAGCCAGAAGGCAGTAGCATTCAAGGCCAATGTTTAGTCTGTCCTCCTGCATAAAGCATGCCCTGAGATTAAGCTGTGTTCTTTTCATACTTGCTACAAATACAGTATCGTGTGTAGAAATATCCCAACTTGATTTACACATTTAGGAAGGATTTACCACAATTCTTTAAAAAATATTTGAAGGTTAATAGCTTCAATACAATGTTGCAGATCATCACATAATATATATTTGACGTATAATATTCTTTAAAAATATAGGGAGATTTAGATCCAGGATTTTCTGGTCTGCGATGCTCTTGGCACCTCAGTAGATGAAGAGTTATCAAATTTTAGTTCCCGGTGTCTATATTTATACAGACATACAAGTTTGTTCTGAAGGATAGGTCAAGCCATCAATTAACATTTTGTCATAGAATCATAGAATCATAGAATAGTTTGGGCATCAAGGATCACATTAGTTTTTTTAGTCCGTATTCAACTTTCATTTTAGAGAAATATTATTCTTCTATTTCTCTAGTGCCCTGGTTATAAATCGAAAGAGGATATCCCAGTATCTTTTAAGGACAAGTTTAGACATCCAGTCTAAATAAAGTCTCTCTCATTCTTTACCGTCCATTTTTGCTACTACCTTTTCCCCTTCAATAACTGAACTAATTAAACTTCAGGTTATGCTCAAAGGCATATCACAATTATATGACCATATGTCTTAGCAAAGAAAACAAAAGAATTGTTAGACTGGACCATGTATGGAGGAGGAAGCAGAGCAGACATTATGACCAGTCTTTCACTGGCTAATATGTTGGCACTTGTGCTGCATTGTAAATCTGTGTCTGACATGTCTCCTGACAAAAATCTGCATGAGCTTCTCCATAGCTTGAAAATCTTTAACTCTTCTGGGTCATAAAGCAGCAGACATCATAGAACAGAGGACACAGGAAATTGCACCAGGTTCCAGATAAAGAGTGTGTTTTCATTGCCTATTTGAACTTGAATGGTAGTAGAGGCACCTGGAGGATTCTTGATATTTTTTTCATATACTCTAACTTCCCTGTAATGTTCTTCAGCATTTTTTTTTCTTCCTTGTACTTGTCCTCATATCTTAATACTGTCAGAGGACACTACATAACCCAAAGAATCTGTTCTTCAACCTCACTTTTCTCTTGCACCCTCCTAACAAATACACCACTGTGACATGTCTGCCTTCCTAAAGGGCAGTCATACAGTCTTTGCAAATGGGAGATCCAGACAAATGCTGAGAGGCTCAGAGAAGCTGCTGTTTCTATCTTCTTTTCTCTTTCTTTTTCTCCTCCCTTCTGCTGTTAACAACAAAGAGGTCAAGTACTCATTTTATAAGTGTGATCTTTCTTGGGGGCCATATGGAAATCATCAGATTAAGAAATAGTTGCTTCATTGGCTCCACTCTTCCATTTCAGACTCTTTTTTCCTTCTTCCAGAGGACTTTCTACATGCTGCTTTGCTTTATCCTTTAACAACAGGCAAATGAAATGCAAATTATTTTATACACTGACTGCTTTTCCATCTGTGTTTCCAGTTTAAGGGGGTGGAAATGGCAAGGGAAGACAATTAAAACTAACAAGCCATGTCTATATTACTAAATTAAAGAAGACCAAGAACAGTTCTTAGCCCTGAGAAAAACTGGCCCTGCTGGATTTTCATCCAGACTTCTTGTGACTAGCCCTCTCTTGGGCAGATTTATCTTAGAGAAAACTAGCCAAAGGGATGAATAATGACCTGCTGTGGTTCACTAGACTCTGGAGGGTATCCCTAACTACAGCACAACAAAAGACCAATATAATAAAGACTTTTCTGGCCAAAAAGCCCACCCACTATCTCATCTTGACTTGCACTAAGTGCCATGTGGCTTAAAGAAGTCAATAAGGGTCCTTCCAGGAAAAGTGCAATGTAATTTGCCACAAGTTTCAACAGGAGCCATAGGCAACTAATCTGAAGAAGATGACCTCACTGCAATGTTAATGCTAGGAGCATTGTTCATAGGTTTATTACACCCTGATTTGCTCTTTAACTTATACTCCTTGAAATACTTCAGACAGAGCCAAAATCAGAAAGACACAGATTTACACGGCATTCTTAAGTTTGCTGTTTCCTGTTTTGGTCCTGTTTGGGCCATTCTGAAGGGTGTGCAAGTAGAAAATGAAAGACAGATACACAAATATAGGTGGAATATAGTCTGCTTAGTTGTTCTTGAAATACCTATTTTTCTGAGACCTTTAACATCTAAACACTTTTACAAATCTGTCCTCCAGTCACATTTTACAAAGGGAAAACCATTAAACTCCCTTTTTTGTAAGTATCATTATTTGATTCAGTCTTATGAACACCCTGTAATATGATAGAACACGTGTCCTGTCTCAGCTATGTCTCCAACGGGAGCTGATCACAGCATTGGGAGGAGGAAATTTTGACTGGGTGCATGCCAGAGACTTGTAATCACTGGGCCTTTCACAGGTACAACCTGTGGGCAGCATTCAAATGCTTCTGGTATTTTTCAGAGCACTGTGGCACTGCAGGGGATGTTCCTCTTGATGTCCCCTCAAATTCCCTTTCTTTTTCCGTTTATGGTACCCTGAAATCTGGGTTCGTGCTTTCCCCTTTCCTTTTTGGAACGGTTTTTCTTTGCTGATAATAGTATGATCATCCTGCCTTTGTTAGATCCTTACTCGGTAAAGGTCTAAAGCAACACATATAAAAGACATGAAGTTGAATTTTGAGGATTTGCTCATCTGTTTGCTTTAAACAGTACCTCACACAGAAAGAGCTTATTATGAGTTGTTGGTGAGAGCTGAAATGAAATCCTGCATCATTTTATTAGGTGGGTTGCTTCAGTTCACCTGTTGCATAATTGATGTCTTTAATATCACAATATCAAAAAACAGAAACTGAAGTGCTATAGAAAAGGTGGGATTCCCTTTAGAGGCAATGAACTGCAGTTTGCAGTTTCTGAGTGGCCTGATTTCAGGCAACTTCACTTGGTCCTGCAAACCACTTCAAGGAGGGAATATATAGAAAAGTTAAAACATGTCATAAAGTTTTATGATTTCTCTTCCAAGAGAGTATACAAGCTTCGTAAACTGGTTTATGTTTCAGAATATAGAAGATATGTGCAAAATCTACTAAGGTTGTCAGTCTCAAAGGAAATGTAAGTATATGTATATGACATGGGGGAGGAATTTTAAGTATAATTTTATTTGTACAGTGTAAGCAAATTGATTGAAGAGGTTCATGGTTAAAATTAAAAACAATAAGAAAAACAGGAAAAAAAGGAATGATGGTCATATATACAACCCTGTACATAGGATTTAAAAAATTTTAATCCCATGCTGGAACTGGTGAATGCTCCTCATATACATTTTTAGTCTGGCACCAATTATACATTCTTTATTCTTATCTGGAAAGTATGAGTATGTAAAATATTACCTGCCTTCATCTGGCCCAGATGTAAGTTTGTCTGTAAAAATGAAGATGTGAGGCCCAGCATGTACAGACTGTCTGGAGAAGATGACCTGTAATTTATAGTTAATTCTATGTATTCTACCAGTAGCTTCACAGTGCTTCTCTGTTGTGTGCGACATATTTTTAGTACTCTCTGATCAACTGAGAAGGGATGCTTTAATACAGTACAGCCCCACTGAACTTACAGTGAAACTCTGCATGAAATTGTCTGTTCTCTCAATAACAATGTTGTGCAAATTATTTATAAGCATTCATACTTATTTTGTTTGGATTGTAAAAGCACATAGGTGTTATACACTCAGTTGATTTCACACTGTAAATACATACTGGTAACATAGCTAAGTCTTCTGAGGTTATGCATTTATTTAAAACAATTCTGCCACTCACTGCAATTCTCACTGCTTGAGACATACTGATTCACACAAAAGATATCCTGACTGAGATAAGGTGTTTTTAATGCAATATTGTCATCCTCAAAACAACACTTAAAGGCAAATTTTCTCATTTATATCGAAAATCCTCTGCTATATTACACACCTTTTCCAAATTCTACCACTTTCTTGGATATTTAATATATCAGATCTTTAAAGATACTCGGATAAGTCACAATTAGAAAGAAATCCATGTGATTTGCATTTAAAAAAAACAACAACAATGATTAGGTTTGTAATATAATACACAATGGAATTAATGGAAAAATTTCTGTTGATGACACCAAATTTTGAATATCAGCTATCATTTGATGTCACAGATGGCTGTTTTGTCTTTTAATTTTTATTACACTTACAAATGCTGCCTCTAAAACAAAAAAGTTAAAGATTGTTGTGTGTATATATACAAAAGTGGAACACTTTGTGCATTTCTATTTCAGATGTACAGTTGTTTTTACACTAAGTTCAGCATGCTTGAAACAGCAGGAGAAAAAAAGCAGCAAACTGTAAGTTATCTCTACTACAAAAAATGACAGTGTGTTTCATGGCTTTATATCTTTAATTGCTTTGTAACTAATGTTCCCTTTTTAGCACTGAGGTTTTAAGAATATCGAGTGCGTAAGAGGTATTTAATGTTTGTGCATGTGCTGTCTCTCACACCATTTTTATTTATATCAAATGACACAATCCAATTTGATCCTTTTTGCAGGACCAAAAAATTCTTTGGTTTATGCACTTGGTAAAGAAATGGGAGGAGGATTATACTTCCTCCCTTTAAGTGAACAACAGATGACTTGTTCAAATAAAAATGTTACTTTTTCTGAATTATACTCCACTCCTACGGCCTCACATGCAAGTTTGTGGCATGTATCCAGTATTCTCTAGCATCATTAATTCTTGTCCTCTCTGCCCAGACAACCAATGTAAAAGAAGTTAAATGCCCTTGAAGGTATTATAAGAGATTGTTTGATGTGACACCGAATAAGACAAAGCCAGAACTTCTTCAGCAAGAACCAGAATATCTGTAAAATGTAATGCAGCATTTATAGCCTGTAATAGAAAAAGAGTATTTAACAACTGCAACATGTTATTAGTCATTCCATAGTGCTGTGGAGAAGCTGATGGGACAGACATTTCTTGATGGTGCTGAGTGGGCTACCAAAAACTATGAAACAGTATAAAGGCTTGACAAATAATGAGATTGGGCGGGGGGGGGGGGCGGGGGGGAGTTTTCTGAGCTGCACTCTGAATCATGTCCTTTTAAAAGCGTAATGTAATTACCAAGGTAAGTAATAGGAAGTACAAAATTGGAAAGAAATGGTTGTGAAAAGCTATTTCTAATAGCACTAAAAGCTGATTACAGCAAACAGTTCATTTTATGTCACATAGTCTTTGAAGATTTGTCTTTATTCTCAAACATACCAGATGTATTATTTTCCAAAATACAAGTTGCTTCTCTTATAACTACTTCAAATTCCACTTATTGCAGTCAATATCAAAGAATTAATTGTTCTCACCTATTTTTCTAGTTGCTATAACTGTACTGTAACTCATCAGCTATTTTTTTTATTTTTACCAGAAAAATCAGAAGATTGCAAATTTGTACACATAAATTTAAATTTTAATTGAAAGTATTTATTTGAGGAAATGAAAAAAAAAATTGATCCTGCCATCTTGTCATTCTCAAGAGGTGTCATATCAGTGAGTCCAAAGGGAAACTCTGACTTAAAGAAATCAGAGAACTGGGATGATCTTACAAACTTCACAAAATATGTAATATTTAAAATAAGAAATCTGGTGTTTAAGTATTTCAGAAAGGATTATTGTTTGAATTTTTGCAGTACATTATTACACAGGCTCACTGGAAGTACTAAAAAATATAACTCTCCTTCATAATTTTGAATGAAAATATCAGAAAAATCTTCTGGGACAGAAATACCAGATTTTAAGTAGCTCTGTGAAATATTATGCTGAAATGTTTCCTAATATTTCTCTTGGTTTTTTTTGCATAGAGCATTTTTGAGGGCATTCTGCTTTATTGTTATAGGTCACTCATGAACTCCTCAACGCTGCCTATTCAGCTTCACATTCTGAAAGATGCTCAAGGCTACCATAATATAGTCTATATATAACTGTTTACTTTGCCACTATGTTCATAAACAGTCAGCTGTTTACAGCAGTGTGTTATTGCAGTCTCTCATCACTCATAAGTTATAGTTTGTGTGCATACTGGCTTGCTTTTGGGGATACTTACAAATGTGCTACTTAGAGGTTTGTTTTGCTCCTTAGGTGATGTATCTCATAATCAGTGGGTTATAAAAGCTTGCATAATCATAAACAAAGAGTAAACTGCTGACTCTTTGCAGCTGCTTGATTAAAATAGAAATATTGAAATCTATATATTACAATTTATATATATAATTTGAAGATGTAAATTGATTTTGCAAACAGATGAGGAGAGAAAATTGAGAAACAAACACTCTGAAACACGTTTGCTGAGATGTGTACATTTGTAATAATTAGTGATTCCTATCCAATTTCTACACGCTCAGATGTAAAATTAAAACCATTCTGGAAATATTTACTACAGTTATCGATTGACAAGCTTTGTCACATTTCTAATTTTATCACTGTCATGTACCTGAGTACATTTAGTGTTGCATCTCTGCATCAAATGTGTTGAAATGATAAATAACATCCCGAACATATTACCTTCACAGACATTTCTTACTTCAGGAAAAGCCTGGTATAAATCTAACTTCCTGCTATTGCTTAAATTCTTTGTTCACGTTATATCTTAACCCTTACAGTAACATTTCCCAGCATTCAGTTGCACATTACTAATGCTCGGTAGCATTGAAGGTTTGTGTCAAAAGATGCCAATATCAGGAGGTGGGTTTGACTATGTACATTCAACATTATATGGAACAGGTAGACTACAGACTTGATACAAGGTTCTTTATTCAAGTGCTGGTAAAATTAATACTTTTTATTTAAGTTCAAATAATGGTAGTAGTGGAAGTTACTGTTCAGAGAAAAAAAAGATTGTTTTCCCAATTGGTTAAACTACATGGAATTTGCATGCTTTATGATTGCACTTAACAACAATAAAATAATTTCATTCACTTGTACGGAATGAATGAGGACAGCTCTTTTTCTGAATGATCCTGGTAATTTTTGTTACCTTGGTAGAAGCGTAATTTTTCCACTGGTGTTCAATGAGTTGCACTCAGACTTTACTGGAAACAGGTCTTAATCCAAACACGCTTCAGCAGTAATGTAACTGCCCTTAATGCAGAAATTTAGACCAGCAAATGAACTTACCAAGAAAGAAACATGCTTGGAAGATTTTCTTGGATAAAGCTCATAGAAAAGACAGATAGATCAATGAAGAATGGGTTCTGAAAATGAGTCTGAGTTATCAGAAAATATATGAGAAATAATAAAGTAGGACATTTTCTGATAACTCAAACTCATTTCAGAATCTATTCTTCATTGAATTGTCTTTTCTATATATAGCTTATGTTACTAAATTAGTTTTCTGTTATAAGCCTCTAAACCTTCCAAGAACTTAATGTGGGTTATGGTACAACATGAGGAATGTGTATCCCAGAAAAGAACAGGGAATTAAAAAAATGGTTTTTTTTTAAAAAAAAAGCTTGTTCAGATTTAAAATGAACAAATTTACAGTATCATTGTGTAGGTCTCAAAGTTTGGCACATCTATCAGATAAATCTCACTGATAGCACCTAATAAAATACAGGTTTTTTATCATAAATTCTGCTAATTTAAGGAGACGTGTCTTGTCTTGCTTTCACATTAATTTGATCTGTGTCCTGGTTTGGCCTAAACCAGGCCAATTTTCCTTTCAGTTAACATTTTTTTAATGTTTCCAGTAGTATTTTCAGATATAAAAAGATACTGTGGTTTATAGATGGCAACAGCAATGTACTACATCAATTTTTTAAAAAATACTCGATTTTCCTTTTAGATTTAGGTTATTCAAAACACAGTAGAAAAATAACACTGGCTTTTTGACAAAAAGACCTACTACAATTTACCTCCTTGCCATGCTTTCTTGAAAATTGCCTTCCTTGTTCTGCTCCATTAGCTGGAGCATCTGATGTTTGAATGTTTAGCATAAGATCTTGTCCTATTTTTGACCTCCTTCAAAATTTTAGCTAACTAATGAAATTCGTTGGAAGTACTCTTCCTTTATGCCATTGTATGCTGGATACCCTCTTATGTATTACCTGAATTCTGAGCACTGAGGTCATTCCTGGTGTAAATTAGCGGAATAATAGAATTATTTTAGCCTGGAGAATTGTTCTGGAGGTCCTAAATAAAAGATCATGTTCCTTACAAGGTATACCACACATTACATCTCTGCCATGTTAGGATGGGAGTACTTTGGGATAAACTTTTTAAACGTAAATAGGATATTTAATTCTTACTAGGTCCAATAATTATTTGAAATTCAGAAGCAGATGCAATAACAGTCTATTTTAACAATTAAATGAAAATCCAGTGCTTGATTTCAGGTCTTGGAATTGGTTCAAGCTTGGTTTTATGTGTATGGGTGTGTGTTTATTTGAATATATTAAATTCATGCCAGAGGAAGACAATAGGAGGGACACATAGCATTATTTGCTTTCCTGTCCACTTTCTGACCAGTTCTAAGATCACAAATTTCTACTTATTCTCTCGTATTCTTTCTCTTATTAACTTCAGATGCAGGAATAAACACCCATTTGTTAACAACTGAGCTAAGACAGAATTTCCTTTTCCTACCTGGTTTTAAGGTAGATTTTACAAAAAATCAAATCATATTTAAGACCATGGGAAAATAATATCTCCTTAGCAAGTATAAAAATTAAAAGAAAAGAAATTAAAAACTCTAGGAAAAGAACAATGCTGTTAGATTTAGGGGTTTCACTATGCAGTAAATTGCTGCTCTTCTTGCGTGGTTGATATTCAGCTGCCAAGGCCAAGAACACCCTTTTTCCTAAAGAGCATTAAATTTATCTCAGCAGAGTGTCCAAGGAATTCAATTTTGTTAAGAACCGATGAAAATCTATCATTTGGCAATGATGGATGGATGGATATGGCACTTATTTCAGTCCAATTTAAGTGCTGAGTATAGGCAGCTATGGTAATCCTTTTAACAGTGAGGTGCAGCACTAAATGTCTCCTTCTATTAAAAGTTACTGTTGAACCACCAACTTGCAGAATGGCACATCCATCAAATAAGAAATCTTAATGCATTAGCAGCCTGTCCATCACTGTTTTGATATGAACAAAGATGTTATCATCATCTTGAAGTTTTATATTTATCTAGTACCTTTTATTCCTGGGATTCTAACATGATGGATATCTTGGCTTCTATTCATGATCTACATGAGCTGGTGGAGGTATAAAGAGTATGTGCACAGTGATACACTTAATTTTCAGATTCCATCTGGTAGGACAACCTAAGACTGTTCAGGGTTTTTTTTCCCCTAAATGTGTGGAAGTGTCTAAACACAACATAGGGAGAGATATTAAGGTGTATCCTAATGACAACCTTCCTTGATAATGTTCAGATAAGAAAAAACAACATGAAAAGCTTGTATCTCTCCTTCTGATGTTGACATTCTATAAGGAGGCACAAATGCTCCTCGTTTCCACAGTGCTCAGTCATGTTTTAGAGAGAAATTCATAACTATGGTAAAGAGTTAGCCAGCACCCCATCTCACACCAGTTATATTTAAGAAAGCTATATGGTAAGAAAATCTGGAGAATATATGAACTATTTGGTCCTGTGAAGTCTACTTGATGTATAATATGTTGATGAAGGTGCCAATTACCTATATTGCAGTCTTTATCACTAAAACACATATTGGCTATGTTGTTAATGATCTCATTAGAAAGGACTCAAAGACCTTTAGAAAACTAACTTCTTTTCATGCTCTTGGTTCCTTATAGTGGTCTCAAAGTTAAAGTAGGTCTATAATGTTGGGACAACTGAGGAATGGTACAGAGGAGTATAGAATGTACTAAACACTGCTATCACCCTTAAACCTCAATTTCTACCTCATATAGATAGGCAGGGGACAATTCATCATTTTGAATTGTCAGTCTTACATTCTTTAGTTAAATGTTGGGTTTTGTTTTACTTTTAAATACACATAAGACATATATAACTTGTTAGAATAATCCAGTATTTATTAACGTTGGATTATTTCAGTGCTAGGAAGATTTTTTTTAATCTGTCTACCATATTGTCTCATGAAAAACATAAGATTGTGTTTAGATTGCAGAGAATAATACTTGAATAGTGTCAGAATAATAATACTAAACTCATCTGACATTTCTTGGCATATGGAGAAGGCATATTTGCATTCGAGTGCTAAATTAACCAATTTTCTTAAAATGGATAAAAAGAAACCTACTGTTGTTTTATAATTTATTTTATCACATTTTTTTAAATCTAATTTAGGTGTAATTTTTCCTATCCCCTTAAAATTTTACAACAGCTAACTGGCTGATGTGACATTGTTACATAACAGTTCTCTCAGCAATATTTGAAGTGTGTCTGTATGCTGCAAAATTAACCAAGTGCTCACTTGCAAGTAGTTGCTTAAGTCCCATTGCATTTGTGTTTTGAAGGACAAGGTGAGTTTATACACTTTGATGGACAGGGTTGGACAGCTGAACAGAGTCGTAAAAGAAAAACAATCTTTCATTTTCTTACTTAGATACAATGACACTTTGTTGGTTGTCACAGTTGGGTGTAGTTAATTGATGTGATGCCAAAAGTGATAATAAGTATTGGGAAAGCCTAGCTCAATCTGTTAATTACAGGTTTGTTGCAGTTCCATCAGGAAATTATTAAAACAGCCTTAGACTTTCCACATATTCTGTTGTCTTACCCTGCTTTCCCTGTGCAGGATACACCAGGGACACTGGGTTACTCTTCATAGGCTGTAACTATGTCTGGGGTTAAAAGATCTCTGTATCAGCTGTGAAACCTTTTCCATTTCTATATGACTGTTTGTCATATGACTATGACATAAAAATGTGGAGATGAAATTTGTGTGATATCAGAAACAATTTGACATTTGAACAGTAAATATTCAGTGGGATCTTTATTTCAAAGCCAAGAAAAGATATTGCTATTATCCCCGAAATTTGTACAACACAGTATCTTCCTTTTGAATGATGTGATACTACAGTCTAGCCCTCATTCCAATTCTGTATCTTTAAACTCTCTTAGAAAGCGTGTTGTAGATTACTTTGAGATTTAGGGCACAATTCATAGAGCTTTAAAGAGCAAAAAATAGGTCACCAGCCATTCATTATATGCTCCTCAGATGCTGGAGTTAAAGTTAAACCTTCTTAGAAGATCTTCACCTGAGATATTTTTTCACAGAGATTAATATTGTGCCTTCTGACTTCTGATCAGTAAAGCATTCTTTTTTGTAGTAGGAGGAGGAGCAGCAGCAGGTCAAAAGTGGAAACACAGTCCCTGGGTTAAAAAAAATTCCTCCTGCCACAGTCCCTGGGTTAAAAAAAATTCCTCCTGCCACTTTCCCCTACTGAACCACAGATTTGTCTGATCAATAATGTATTGGACTAAAAGAACCAAATAATTATGTGTAAACCATCACTTATATGCACAACTGGAACTAATAAGATATCCATCATGTAGCTTTTCTTGGCATTATTTAAGGTATGCTAATAAATTATGATAGTATTATTGTTAATTTCTGTCTCCTAGCCCTTTTTCTTAAAATAGAATTAATTAGAAATAACAGAGTATAAAAAAGTATAGTCAGTTCTTGATTTCTAAATTTCTTTTCTGCATGCTAAAACTAGGCCAGGAAAGTATAAATATCATCATCAGACATATGTATAAATAAACATAAACTATGCTGTTTCACGGGAAGTTTGATGGGCCAGGCAACTCAATCTAAACCACCACTACGTGCGCCACACAGAAATAGTCTCACACTAAGGCAAGACAGGCCAATATTCAAAACGAAATCTTTAGTCAAAATACAAGTAATCTGCAGGGCAAAGAATGCAAAGTGGGCAGAATATCGTTGGTAAGAAGAATCTAGTTTTAGCCACTGTGTGATGGATAAAATCAAATGAAACTACTATGCTTTAAAAAACTAGCTCTACCGTTATAGGCAGCAATGCTAAATAAGTAAAGTTCTACAGCATTTCACTCTTGTCTCTGTTTTTTGACATTAGTTTTCGATTTTTCTTGTCTTTGGACAAGAATCATGGATGATAGTAAAGACTTTCATGAACAATGCATAAACAGTGCATTGCATATCATCAAGGAGTAGAGGGCAACTGCTATGAAATAATTAGAATTCTGCTACAAAGAAAAAAAAACTTACAGAAAAAAAGAAAAAGAATACTTAAATAGATGAAACAATTAAATATCACACACGTTTTAATATACACAGTATAGAAAACTTTTTATTTGATTTCATAGGATTTGAATTATTTTTTATTTATGTGAAACTAGTAAGAGAACACAGTTCATCTGAGATACTTAAAATTCTACCAGAGGAATATTGTTTTGACTGAGCCAGCAGGAACCATGTTCAACTTATCTCAGCTGCCAAGTGTGCTATTTATGTCCAGAGAGGATTTTTCCATACTGGAATCTATTGAAAGTCCATGAAGTTTAGTATCTCCTGAAGAAAAACACAAATTACTGTAATGGACCCAATCAGTTCTACTCTACTGCACTTAGGAAGGGGGTTTACTTCATAAAGATCAGGTGACACCCTAAAATGTGATTAATTTGCATCTTACATTTTGTGCGTATCCATAAATGCTACAGCAGCTCTCCTTGCAAAAAAATAAAACAAGCCCTTTCAAAAAACTTAGTATGGTACATACCTGTGTCACATTTTCTAGGGATACTTCAAAAACTGACAACAGATTTAAAAAGTGCACTATTCTTTTGTTGGTTGCAATTCTATGAAGAATCATCCAGCTTCACAAAAGGATTTGAACATAGAAGGTTTCAAATAGCCAGATGAACACAAGTGATTTAAAAAAAAAAAAGTTATTCACATCTTTTAAAAATGCTGCTAACGACAAGTCTGTATACATGGTAACCCAAGTACCTTTGTAAATCTGATGTCATGTCCTCACTCCTTCTTTTTAAAAATATTGCCTGGTATTTTGATCCTTACTGGAATTTCACACCAGCAAACAGGCAACAATGTAAAAGAAGAATCAAGCATCAAGACAGAAAGTATTTTACTTCCTGAATCACATCAAGACATGAAATACCTTGCTGATGTGGTATGAGAAATGTACCAAAGGTTCATATTCAAATCATGTGATAATTCTATTTAGACTTAGCTTTAATTTATTTAGGAATCAAATCTATCCCTGCCTAGAGATTTTCGATGAAGGTTGCATTAATCTCTTAAAAAGGGATTAACAGCTGTAGACAGAAGTATTCACCAAAGTTAATTCTAAAATACTGGCCCTTATATTAGGCAACCCTAACAAATGGAATTACTGTCATTCATATCCACCAGAAATCTTTCTCAAAGGATTCCTCTTTGTTAGAAAAGTTGTTGAAAAAACAAACTACAGAAGAAAAGTATGGGGAGGAAAGAAAAGATCGTAATCTTCATTTTAATTATTCTATATAATTATATATTGCTGTAATTGTTTACAAAGTCTGGATTTTATAAGAAGCAGGGCCTTTTTTTAAGTCCAACTCTAGTCTAGCGATAACCATCATTATTTACAATCTGAAACATGTGGAACTTGTAGTCAGCTTGATAGCTCTAGATATATACAAACTCTAGTCTCTAACAGAGAGATGATGAAATTTCTACCTTATGCTGATGCAAGGTCATCATGCTTACTCCAGTGAATTGGTGATGTGGGTACTAAATGAAGCTTCTCTTGGCACTTCCAATTTTATCAGTTCCTACATCTTCATCTCCTCTCTCCTGATTTTCCCTCTGACTGCCTAACTTCAGACAAGCCACCAGAAAGGATGATAACAGTCTAACTTGGTAAGATCTAGACTAAGAGACAAACACTATGTGCATTCTGCAGGACAGATGTATTCTGTGCTCCACTAGCAATGCAAGCTCATACAGTGTGGACAGAAACTTAGACACACATCATTCCTTCACATGCCCTTTTAGAAAGACGGTTGAACTCGGGAAGGTGCAAGGAGTGTGGGAAGCTCTAGAAGGTCCCAAGTCTGGAAACCATGAGGTCCTCAATATAAACTGTGTCTGACTATAGTAGAAACATAACCAGAAAAGTCCTTGTCCAGTCCTTGTGTAGCTTCTGAAGTAGATACTGAGAATTTCAGGAGTGATATTTCACAGGGATCTGGCTACATGGTCCTATTGTTTGCCCCTAGCCGGCCTGAACAAGAAGAGCAAAAGACGGCATAGTAACAATTTTTCTATTAAGAGGAATAAAGCCTATGCAACTTATGTTATGTATCTTGATACTCTGATAGTCACTCAGCTTCAGTTCTTACATTTCCAATTCCTGTCATACATTCACCAGGTCCTCAAATTTGGTCCTCAAATTTGACGCTCTCATACATCCCTTCCTGTTTGTTTATATTATGTCCTTGGATGCTATTTGTCATTCTTGTTCTTTGGGAAGGCCAATAGAAGAGTGTATAGTGCTCAGCACATAAATATAAAATTCAGGCTCCTAGACTCAAGATCTCAAGGTGTTTCAAAAGCCATTTGACAACCTTGGAAACTTACCCACTTACTGTGGAGGATGTGTATACAAAATTTCATTTTAACAGATGGAGTATATATGAGTAAAATTTAGTTACCTACACACAGAGTTGATTGAGTTTTCCTTATGTTAGTAAAATTGTTTGCATGCAGAACTGGAACATACACATGTGAAAGAGGTTCTTTAGAACTCAGAAAAAGCTGATGTGATTCCATAGGGTTGCTGTGCTTTACCCCCTTACCACTGCCTTAATCCTGTCTCTCCTGTCCATACTTCTGAAACAGTTCCTTATGATCATTCATGTTACTATTCTTTTTCAAATTCTGCCTGCAAGAAGTGCCACTTATTCTATTGGTTTAATTACTTCAATTCCAGTTAATTACCCAGTGTACTCAATATATTCCTTAGTCTATTACCTCTAGAATGAGATTAAGACCTTGTAAAGCACCGGCAGAGGGACTGCAAAGTAATCACTTGATTTCACTGCTACAGGACAAAAAGAGGACAAGCTTCAGTTGTGATTGTTACATACAAAAGCACCATTTCAGGACAATCTCATGGAAAAGGTGATGCAGTAAGGACCACAATTAAAATAGTAGTGATTTTATTTTCATACACTCTACTGTTCTTAGTAGGGTGTATGTATCATTTTGTCACAGTTCTGTAGTTAATTTCTAAATTATTCTTCTTTATGATGTAATTTATGATACCATATTTTTGTAGTATCAACTCAAAGTCACAACCACACATTTTCCAGTGCTTCTCTTTGCTCTTGAAGATTTACATCCATCCTCCCCAGCCATGGTCACATGCAGGTTTTTTTTTTTTTTGAGAAGTGTATACTACCATTCTACAAGTTTCACCTAATCCCAGCCAGTGATCAAATGTATAGAATGAAGAGAATTGTACATATGAAATGAATTTGGCCTGATGATTCATGTGCTATTGGTTAACACTGAATAGAATCAGCATTTGAAGGAAATTGCTCTGGTGGCACCAGGCTATTCAGACCATGGCTGTTGTATTTCCTAGGTCTCACCCTCTAAGCATTGCTCATATTTTACAGAGCAAAACATCAGCTCTGTAGCACATTTACCCTCCACTGTATACACATATCATTGTTGTTTTCCTCTTTACTGTCTACCCATGAACCCTTTGTGCCAACAGTCCCCAAACCCAGTAACACCAGGAGGTTCAGAATACCTTTCAGGTTGCAGAGAGAAAGGGAGAATGGTAAATTTAGACTGACATGGCTACACTCAGGTAGGACATACTGTGAGCAATAATTTTAAGCCCTTCTTTCTCAAGCCTTCTACTCTTCTACCTGAGTTTGGGTTGCATTTCAGGATAGACTATCACTATAACTCAACTATGCAGTGATATAAAAAATAAGCTCTAGAGTTAGACTATCGTTCACACAATCTGGGGACTGACTTTTCTACAGCTTCTACACTTTTATTGCAGTATAAAAAAGCTCAGAATGAAATGTCAGATCAGTAGATTTTCAGTATTGCAAAACAAATTTACTTCAATGAAGATGGGTGGTCAAACAGATCCAAAAACTGTGCCTACTCTAACACTCACCTGAGAAAAAGCAGATATCACCTTTGAAATCTTCTGTCCTGAACTACCCTGTTTATTCCTACCAAATAGTTGGAGAAAACATTACCTCTTTCCTGTCACAAGTAGCTCAAAACTAATCAGAAGCATAATACGTGTCTGGGGCGGGAGAAAAAGGTGTGGGGGAGCATAGTGATACACCAGTACTGAAGAAAGACATGGTTTATATGACATTTCCTGGAAGAAACACCTTAAACCTGAAGGAAACTGTGTGTATCTCACATGTCCTGTAAGTGAATGATCTCAGAACCATTCAGGAAATGCTCAGCTTGATTCAGCCTTTCTTGCCCTTTACTGTGTCAAGCTGCTGTGTGCTGCTAAAAAGTTGTCAGGTTCCATGCAGTCATGGCAGTACTTCATGGATAAAAGAATGTGTTCAAGGATCCTACCCTTCTGAGTGCATGATATTCACATAATGCAAGCCGATATCATTAATAGTAGATTTATTTTAGGATGAGAGCAGTGAGGAAAAAGAGAGAAAACAAAAGATTTTGCAAAATTGAAAAAAATAATCGCACTAAAATTACCCTTTCCTGTTCATAAGTTATTCATTTTTTGTTTTAGCAGGTGAAATTGAATAATACTAGACTAAGATAATCACAAGGTATTTTGTTTGGTTTTTTTTTTAAATTCTCACAGCTTTCTTAAAAAGTTAATTTTCTTCACAAATTTTTTTATTTATCATCTCCCTTCCAGAAACGCAAATATTGGACCTTATTGATTCAGGTGTCCTTAATTCTCACATACATTTTTGTAATCGACAATTGCCCTTTTAGTTAGTAGAAAACCCCTTTGCTATACTTACACACTAGTTCTTTTGAATAACTTCCCTCCTTTCTTCCCTTGAGATCCTGTTAAACTTGCTCAGCAATCAGCCTCCCAGGCATGCACCTGTAGAGCCCCAAGTCACAGGAAAATGACTGGGATGGGTATCACAGAATCACAGAAGGTTAGGGATTGGAAGGGACCTCGAAAGATCATCTAGTCCAATCCCCCTGTCAGAGCAGGATTACCTAGATCATATCACACAGGAACGCGTCCAGGCGGGTTTTGAATGTCTCCAGAGAAGGAGACTCCACAACCTCTCTGGGCAGCCTGTTCCAGTGTTCGGTCACCCTCACCCTAGAGAAGTTTTTCCTCATATTTATGTGGAACCTCCTGTGTTCCAGCTTGCACCCATTGCCCCTTGTCCTGTCAAGGGATGTCACTGAGAAGAGCCTGGCTCCATCCTCATGACACTTGCCCTTTACATATTTATAAACATTAATGAGGTCACCCCTCAGTCTCCTCTTCTCCAAGCTAAAGAGACCCAGCTCCCTCAGCCTCTCCTCATAAGGGAGATGTTCCACCCCCTTAATCATCTTCGTGGCTCTGCGCTGGACTCTCTCTAGCAGTTCCCTGTCTTTCTTGAACTGAGGGGCCCAGAACTGGACACAATATTCCAGATGCGGCCTCACCAGGGCAGAGTAGAGGAGGAGGAGAACCTCTCTCGACCTGCTAACCACACCCCTTCTAATACACCCTAGGATGCCATTGGCCTTCTTGGCCACAAGGGCACACTGCTGGCTCATGGTCATCCTGCTGTCCACTAGGACCCCCAGGTCCCTTTCCCCTATGCTGCTCTCCAACAGGTCTGCCCCCAACTTGTACTGGTACATGGGGTTGTTCTTGCCCAGATGCAGGACTCTACACTTGCCCTTGTTATATTTCATTAAGTTTCTCCCCGCCAAACTCTCCAGCCTATCCAGGTCCCTCTGAATGGCTGCGCAGCCTTCCGTTGTGTCAGCCACTCCTCCCAGTTTTGTGTCATCAGCGAACTTGCTGACAGTGCACTCTATTCCCTCATCCAAGTCATTAATGAATATATTGAATAGAACTGGTCCCAGTACCGACCCTTGAGGGACTCCGCTAGACACAGGCCTCCAACTGGACTCTGTCCCATTGACCACCACTCTCTGGCTTCTTTCCTTCAGCCAGTTCACAATCCACCTCACTACCCGATCATCCAGACCACACTTCCTCAGTTTAGCTGCGAGGATGCTGTGGGAGACCGTGTCAAACGCTTTACTGAAATCAAGATAGACCACATCCACAGCTTTACCATCATCTATCCACCGGGTTACGTCCTCATAAAAGGCTATCAAGTTGGTTAAGCATGACTTCCCCTTGGTGAAGCCATGCTGAGTGACCCTAATGATCCCCCTATCCTTGATGTGCCTAGAGACAGCACCAAGAACAAGTTGTTCCATCACCTTTCCAGGGATGGAGGTGAGGCTGACTGGTCTATAGTTACCCGGGTCCTCCTTCTTGCCCTTTTTGAAGACTGGAGTGACATTCGCTTTCCTCCAGTCCTCAGGCACCTCTCCCGTTGCCCACAACTTAGCAAAGATGATGGAGAGTGGCTTATCAATGACTTCCGCCAGCTCCCTCGGCACCCGCGGGTGCATCCCATCAGGGCCCATGGATTTATGGACGTCCAGGTTGCTTAATTGGTCCCTGACCCAGCCCTCATCTACCAAGGCAGATTCCTCCTCTATCCTGACTTCTTCTGGGGCCGCAGGGGTCCGGGGCTCCTCAGGACAGCCTCCAACAGTATAGACAGAGGCAAAGAAGGCATTCAGTAACTCCGCCTTCTTTTTATCCTCTGTCTCCACGGCCCCCACCTCATTCATCAGTGGGCCTACATTGCCTCTAGTGTTGGCTTTACCTGCAATGTATTTGAAGAAGCCCTTTCTGTTGTCCTTGACCTCTCTTGCAAGGTTGAATTCCAAGGAGGCCTTAGCTTTCCTAGTTGCCTCCCTACATCCTCTGATAACAGACTTCTATTCCTCCCAAGTGGCCAGCCCCTCCTTCCATGATCTGTACACCCTCTTCCTCCACTTGAGTTTGCCCAGCAGTTCCCTGTTTAACCATGCAGGTCTCCTGGTACCCTTTCTTGACTTCCTACTTGTTGGGATGCTCTGATCTTGAGCTCGGAAGAAGCAGTCCTTGAATGCTAACCAACTATCTTGGGCCCCCTTACCTTCTAGTACCCTGTCCCATGGGATTTCTCCTAGCAATTGCTTGAAAAGGCCAAAGTTGGCCCTCTTGAAGTCCAGGGTTGTGATTCTGCTAGCTATTCTGTTCCTGCCACATGAGATCCTGAACTCTACCATCTCATGGTCACTACAACCAAGACTGCCCTCAACCTTCAGCGCTTCAACCAGACCCTCCTTGTTAGTGAGGATAAGATCCAGCAACACTCCTCTCCTAGTTGGCTCATCCACCATTTGCATCAGAAAGTTATCATCAATGCACTGGAGGAACCTCCTGGACTGAGGATGGCTGGCTGAGTAGGCCTCCCAGCAAATATCAGGGTAGTTGAAATCCCCCATGACAACCAGGCCCTGCAATTGAGAGACTGCTCTCAGCTGCCTGTAGAAGGCCTCATCACCCTCTTCATCCTGATCCGGTGGCCTGTAATAGACACCCACAACAGTATCACCCCTGCCAGCCTGCCCCTTAATTCGCACCCACAAACTCTCAACTCGCTCCTGATCCGCCCCTGGACAGAACTCAATACATTCTAGCTGCTCACTCACATAAAGAGCAACTCCACCACCTCTCCTTAGTGGCCTGTCTTTCCTGAACAGGACATAGCCATCCATGACGACATTCCAGTCATGCGAGGTGTCCCACCAAGTCTCTGTAATTGCCACTAGATCATAGCCCCCCGACCGAACACGGATTTCCAGCTCTTCCTGTTTATTCCTCATGCTGCGTGCATTGGTGTACAGGCATTTCAGGGAGCAAGCTGAGCACACCGATTTCACCCCAGGGGGATGGGAGGCCTCCTGGTCTACCTCAACACTAGAGCGTTGCCCCAGTGGTGCAAGCCCAGCTACTACCCCATCCCCCTTCGAATCTAGTTTAAAGCTCTCCGAATGAGAGAGGGTATGTTCTGTTTTGAGTCTGGCATCCAAACAGAAACTCATAAAAATGTGAGTATGTATTGTAATGCAACATGAAGAGGAGCCTCCCTTCTGACTAGCCAACATGTTTCTGCATCTCTGCAGAAAGCCAAGGTTAATACAAATTTAACCACTAAATTTTCAACAATGATTCTATTCATCAGAAGGAGGAGGGGAGGTATAACTTCACCAGAAAAGACTGTGTTGCACTAAGGCTAATAAAAGAGAGATATCAATTTACAGGGAGCAGGCAGAGATTGGTTGAAAAGACAGGTACATTTTCATGCATGCCACAGGGCTGGAAACCCCTTTCAAAAAAGAAAATTCGACAGTGACTGATAAGTAGCACAGGTATAAATAATAAGAACAAGGAAACTTAAGCTCTATTGTTTCTTCTTAAGTATTGTCAAAAACCCCCAGATATTATGCTTCCAATCAAATCTGTAACAAAAAAAAATCATTCTGTCCTTTCTTTGTAAGCAGTGATATGTGTGTTTGGATTTATAGTTGAGAGGATACTACTTCCATGTTTGTGTGAGAATGGCGACCTTTTTTTTCACTCACTGCAGAAGATGATTCTAAAATAATTTAAAAAAAGAAAACAAACCCACTAGAATTCACAGGTGGAGATACAAGTTAAAATTTGAGGTTGGATAATTTATTAAAAAAAAAAGGCCTGTCACCTGTCCATCTCTGGACTTCTAGCTGTTCAAGTACCTTTCTGAGTTGCTGGTTCCATCTGGTTGGATGAGACTTTTTTTAGTTTCCTATATATAGGCATTCTATTGTCCTTCTGATGGGAGAATGTGGAGAAATTACTAACCAGTTGTCTGTTAGAGATATAACCTAAGCAATTTCACAAACACAAACTGCAGGTGCTGATGGAAAACTGCACAAGCAAATCCTGCATTGAATACACTCTGTTTCAAGAAAATGGAAACTGTACCAATGGCTGTGTTACTCTGCCATTGTTGCAACTTCTGTGGGCAATACAAATCTGTATATGATTCTGCAACAAAGCTACAAAGGAACAATGCATTGTCTTGCATGCTTCAACAAGGTAATCACATTGAACTGAGTGTAGAAATTTTACAATTTTTTTGAATATGCAGATTTGAAAGTATGTTTTGATGGAAAGAGACAATAGTCTCTTAGCACTAGTATACTACTCCATCTTAGAGGTTGTTGTTTTTACCTCCCTGCTATATTCCTTTTTTATATAGAAACATGACGTGACTTGTCACCATAACTGTAATATTGCAAATATGAGCAAGAATTGTGATATTCCCAAAAATGGGGATACAGCATAGGTTTATGTGGGCATATATAAACCCATATATGCATATGTCTCTTTAAACTAATGAGATATTTTCACATCTGCTGTCTTCTGAGAAGATCAGGGAATAAAAAAAAAAGTTTTAAAAAATAAATCTACCTTTCTCACCACTATTTTAAAGAGAAAATGGCAGATTTTGAACTATATGTTACATATAATTTTTCTATTGATCATGCTGTGCAAATCATCCTGCTTGGCGTCTTATGGACAAGGAACATTCATCTTTATTCTTGAGAGTTTGTGCCAGTCTCTCCTGTGGAGAGTCCTAGCAGTCCTTCTGACTACACACACCTATAAGACTCTTTCAAACACATTTGTGCACACTTCACAATTTCACAAAGATGTTTGCTGACAAAAGTTTAATCACAGAATCAATCAGGTTGGAAGAGACCTCAGGGATCATCGAGTCCAACCATTGCCCTGACACCACCATGTCAACTAGACCATGGCACTAAGTGCCATGTCCAGTCTTTTCTTAAACACATCCAGAGATGGGGACTCCACCACCTCCCTGGGCAGCCCATTCCAATGTCTAATGACCCTTTCTGAGAAGAAATGCTTCCTAATGTCTAACCTGAACCTCCCCTGGCAAAGCTTGAGGCTATGTCCTCTTGTCTTATCACTAGTTGCCTGGGAGAAGAGGCCGACTCCCACTCCACTACAATCTCCCTTCAGGTAGTTGTAGACTGCGATAAGGTCACCTCTAAGCCTCCTCTTCTCCAGGCTAAACAACTCCATCTCCCTCAGCTGTTCCTCATAGGTCATACCCTCCAGACCCTTCACCAGCTTGGTTGCCCTCCTCTGGACCTCCTCCAACACCTCAACATCTTTCTTGAAGTGCGGGGCCCAGAACTGGACACAGTATTCAAGGTGCGGTCACACCTTGTTGTTTGTAAATACAGAGATTCTTATCCCTTCAAAAGACAAAATTACATTGTCACACATTTTTGACAATCTGTCTTTGTGCTCATCTCTACCTGTAAGTTCTAAGGATAACAATATCAGGAATATTGTAACCAGTTTGAAGTCCCTCATTATGAGAAAGATGTCAATAAAGTAATGCAAGTTCAGCAGAGGCTGCCAAGATGATTGGCAGGGCTGGAGCACTTGCCCTGTGAAAAGAGGCTGAGGGTTCAGTCTGGAGAAGAGGCAGCTTCAGAAGGACTTAATATTTACATGGAGGATATGGAGAAGATGGAGCCAGACTCTTCACCATGATGTGTAATAGGAGGATGAAAGATAGGCCTACATTGAAACAAGAGTGCTTCAAACTGTATCTAACGCCAATTTTTTTTCACAATGAGGACAACCAAGTATTGGAAGAGGTAGTGCAGAGAGGTTAAGCAGTCTTCATCCTTGGAAATCCTCAAGATCAGACTAGATACCATCCCTATTTTCATATCTACTGCTTTGAGCTGAGGCTTGGACTAGTGATCTCCTGAGCTCCCTTCCAATCCTAATTATCCGAAGATCTTATGATCTTTACTGAATATGATTTAGCTATTGATATTTCAAATTTATATTAATAAAGAAGACAACAGAGTTTTGATCTCTTAATTTTAAGTGAACCCCTATTATTTTCAGAGCTTTAACTAACATGATATTATGTAAAACTAAAAAAACTGAGCAGCTGAATAATTGAGGTTTCTTGTCATAAACACTGTTAACTGCCATGAAAACAAATACACCTAGTCAAATCCTGGCGTGCTTCTTTTTGCCTTTTGGGACAGATATACAGCCATGCTTTTTATTCTGTGAGACTTTTTTGGATGTAATCTTGAGAATGGTTGATTGATGTAATGTTTATTTCAACTCTAACATTGTTTTCTTATTCAATTAAAATGGAGTACTAAATTAAGTATTAACCCTTTTATTCAATGTCTACAAAAGTCTGTCACTCCCCACTAAACATTTTTTTTTGTGTTGCCTGTAGTTCTTATTCCCTTTTCTCAGTAGTGATAAATTTTAGATTTCAAGACTAAAGGAATGTTATTAATACAGCGTGGTTAACACCTGATATTCAGTTTGAAAGGAAATGCTGAAATTTTAATAATGCATTTACTGTTCTGAAGCAGAACAAAAGGAAGATAAAATTAATTAATGAAGTCTTAGAAAATTGTACTGTGAAGAAAAAAAAACAGATTAAAATTTCTCTTTTTGAATTGAGATTCACACTTCTTGCATTCTACACAGAAAGATCACATGGAATAAGAAATGGAAATACTGTTTTGGGTTTAAAGAACTTTGAAAAAATGTCTGATTATTTCTAGCTTAATCATCTTGGCACAAATTCATCAACATTACTGATACATCTTTTGTGAGATGCCAACATTTGGAACCCTAAGCAAATAAGGCAAACAAACATTTTATTTTACCTTGTACTTCTCAGACTATACATACCTGGAAAAGAGGCTCTGAAATTCAGTTCTTGAAAAAGCGAGGGCAAGAAAATCCACAATTTGATGTCTATTGGCAAGAAATGGTCTGATGTTTGCCATAGTGAAGGATTTGTTGCCCTGTCTTATTTAAGTTTTTCCACTTGTTCTTAGTCCTTAGTTAACCACAATACTCCCAAAAAGTGATGACACCGTGCTACACAAATTCAGACTAGAATCATACTACACATGTTTAATGAAGAATGTATTGAACTTTTGGGCCTTAAAATCTACTGACTTGAAAAACAATATAGGCAAATTAGATACTAGAGGTGCAGATCTGTTCAGAATAACCATCTAAACTGCTCTGATTCTTGCAATAGGCTGGTATTCAGCTCTTTTATTCAAACTACACTTGCCAATGTATAATAATTATTTCCTGTCTTACAAATAATTTGATATTCATATTACTTCTCAAATCATTTCCAGTTTCTATGCTTTTCTCCTCTTCTGAATAAGGAAAACACTATTCGTCAAATATAACCTAACAAACAGTTAATAATACCAGTCTCAAAAGTGAGTCTTTAATAGGTCCTATTAAGGAAGCAAAAACAAAGTGATATAATCCTGCTATTCATGACCTGTTCATGAATAGCCAATGAGAGTGATTGTAAGAGAAACTGTAAGCTGATGGCTCGTGGTTGGGGCTCATCATAAGTAAATAAATATACAGTGTATGTGACTCTCACTTTCCCCTTCATGACTTTGGACTGTAGTACATTTTTCTCTCTTTCTTAATCCTCGGTGACTTAAAAACAACAACCACATATGCAACGAACAGCAACTCATTGTAATTGCAGGTGATGGGTGTGAGCCAGGTTTGTATAATGTCATTGATTCTGCTATTAGGATAGCAGTAATATAAAGCTTAAGAGCTTACACTCCACCATGCATCTGCAAGCAGACCTGCACGCTAATGTGTCTATAGAATCAACAGGAATGGGAGGGAGCTTCTTAAAAATAACTGGAGCAAAATATCTTCATGGAAGAATAAGCCATTTTGGAACATTTTGGATTTTGCATAGATGCTTGAGAGCTTTAACTTTTCCTATTTCTACTTTTAAGTATTTATAATTTCCTTTATGTGATCCTCATTTTAAAAAAGACTTTCCCATGATTGTTTACTGGGTTTAATGCATGAAGAACACTTAAGCCTTTTAAATGACTTTACAAACTGTAAAATTAATTTTTCTTTCATTATTTCTCCACTAACCTGGTCTTCATTTAAGTGAAAATATTAAAATGTACAGATTCTTTACTTACGGGGACTTAGTTCAGATAAATGCTTAATGCCCAAACAGTCACCAGGCATTGGAATGCATGTCATCTGTTTTCTTCCATCCCTTGTGTTTGTATAGTCAGCTTTCCCAATGTAATCGACTTATTCACTAGGAAAATAAACTGTGATACCTGTCTGCCAATTCTACTTGTCCATCTGTCTACCTGTCTGTCAGACTGTATTTGCAAGAAGGACTTAAAAAGGTAAATTTTTTTCTGAATAATTTTGAATACACAGAAATTTAATAGAAATATGTTTTAATTACAGCATTTTTTTTAATTTTCCCTATTAAAAGTCAACAATAAATCCTTGTAAGTATTTTATGAAATAGAAAAATAAAATATATGTAACTTTAAAATCATACTGAAATTTAAAAATAATGAAGTCTTGAGCAAGTATTTATACACAATTTTATCAACACTTGTTGCCAGTTAACATGAATAGAGAAACCTGGATTTGATCTATTACATTCTAAAATGAATATGGCCAAGCTAAGAATTAAGGTCTGAACCACATGAGTAGTTCTTTTGATTTCTTTGGAATGCTGTTTGTGTAAAATTAGGCATTTGATTTACTGCAAAGACAAAAATCAAATGCCTAGATTTCAGTAAATTAGTTTAATCCAGAACCTATTATGGACTTTCTTATCTCTTGTCAATAAATCTAACAGCAAAAGAATTTCAGCAAAAATTCTAAAACGTGAATAGAATAATGCAAGGCACCAGACTAGATGGTTCACATGTAGATGCTTATTAGTGCTACCCACGAATGTGCATGCATGCTGACTTTATAGTTTTGCTTTTGCTATCATTTTAATGATATAGAAAGATTCACAATTTCATAACAAAAACCATGCAGTTTACTATGTAATTAATAAAAATAAACAATTAACCGCAGACTCAGAAATGCTCTTTTTTCCTTGTTATTTGAAAATAGTAGTGTCTCCTTTCTGAAAAATGTTAAATCTTAAAGCACAAGACCAAAAGGTAAAGTTATTTCAAAACTAGGTGCTTGATTTTGAAACCTCTGGATCCATCCATATGTCATACTACTTCATGTTATAGTTTATTGGGAGTAGACCCTAAGCCATAGTATCAGCTTTTGCTTTTCACTGCAATCAACCTTACACAACACTTCTGAGTGTTGCTATGGCAGTTTCCATGTGCACGAAAAATACTTTTGCCTTATTTCAGCACAGTTTCCTAATTTTAATAAACTGCAGCTCAGACACTTTACATTAAAATCTAAAGCAAAAATAGATTTTAAGCATGATTTTATGTAATTCTGCCACATTTCTCTTTATTTAGTAATTACCTAGTAGCTAGACAAGTTCTTAGTTTTATGTTCACGTTAAGGGTGATTTGTAAATACCTGATGAATACGAGGGCATTTCATACCTGGGGAAGTGACAGTCCTCAAATCAGGATACTCTTGCAGAATCACAGAATCACAGAATGGTTAAGGGTTGGAAGGGACCTCTGGAGATCATCTAGTCCAACCCCCTGCCAAAGCAGGTTCACCTAGAGCATGTTGCACAGGGTCACGTCCAGGTGGGTTTTGAATATCTCCAGAGAAGGAGACTCCACAAGCTCCCTGGGCAGCCTGTTCCAGTGCTCTGTCACCCTCAAAGTAAAGAAGTTCCTCCTCATATTCAGATGGAACTTCCCATGTTTCAGCTTGTGCCCATTGCCCCTTGTTCTGTCACCGGGCACCACTGAGAAGAGTCTGGCCCCCTCCTCTTAACACCCACCCCTAATGTATTTGTAAGTATTGGTAAGATCCCCTCTCAGTCTTCTCTTCTCCAGACTAAACAGACCCAGCTCCCTCAGCTTCTCCTCATAAGAGAGATGCTCCCGTCCTCTGATCATCTTTGTAGCCCTTCGCTGGACTCTCTCCAGTAATTCCTTATCTTTCTTGAACTGGGGGGCCCAGAACTGGACACAGTACTCCAGATGTGGCCTCACCAGGGCCATGTAGAGGGGCAGGATAACCTCCCTTGACCTGTTGGCCACACTCTTCCTAATGCACCCCAGGATACCGTTGGCCTTCTTGGCCACAAGGGCACATTGCTGGCTCATGGTGAACTTCTTGTCCACCAGAACACCCAGGTCCTTCTCTGCAGAGGTGCTCTCCAGTAGATCAGCCCCCAGCCTGTACCGGTGCATGGCGTTATTCCTCCCAAGGTGCAGGACTCTACATTTGCCTTTGTTGAACTTCATGAGGTTCCTCTCCGCCCAGCTCTCCAGCCTGTCCAGGTCTCGCTGAATGGCAGCACTGCCTTCTGGTGTATCTCCTGAAGTCCAGGGTTGTGGTCCTACTTATTGCCCTGCTTCCTCCATGCAGAATCCAGAACTCCACCATCTCGTGGTCCCTACAACCCAGGCTACCCCCAACTTTCACATCTCCAACCAGACCTTTGTTATTTGTTAACACAAGGTCTAGTGGCACACCTCTCCGCATTGGCTCCTCCACCACTTGTGTCAAAAAGTTATCATCAATGCTCTGTAGGAACCTCCTGGACTGTGGGTGCCTAGCTATGTTGTCTTATTAACCTAATGTATTATTACAGTTATTACAGCCATATGAGATACAGAGGACATATTGCCACTAGCTTTGTGGCTTTGTGGACTCATTTGGGAAATGATGAAACATCTCCCTGTGACTAGCGTTATTCAATGCCTTACTGTCTTGCTGAAAGACAGTAAGGACCAGAATCCCTGAACCTCATGGATCTCGAGTGAGTCTGTAAAGCCTGGGTTTAAATCCATACATTTAAAATAACGTGAATGATTATTTTCTCTGATATCTGATTTTCAGTTTTGATAAACTCAGTGGTTCTGAAGCAGCTAGGGCTGGGTTAAAATAACAACATCTTCTAAATGAAAATTGAAATGTACAGCCATAGGTTTGCTCTGCTAGGACTGGATACCTCATACAAAGGTGTATAGATACCACTTGCCTTCAGGACCAGTCAGAGCTTATCAACACTTCATAACTAAAGTGAGATTTTCTTACAGTTTCCTTTTTTGTGTAGTCAAACCTTTCAGAAAGCTGCTCTCAAATGTCAATAATGTGAGCATGGAAATATTATACTAGTAGCCTTCAAAAATCAGCTTCTTTCTGTGGAGCCAGCAAATTCACATCTGTAACAGCAAATGTAATTTTCTATCTGAATATGTTAATATATATGGTAAATTATATTCCTTGTTAATAACAGCTCCAAGGGAAGTCCCTTTCCTTATTAACATATTGCTACTCTTGGATGAGACCAAAAGGAACATGAACCTAACCCCCAAAAGAAAACAAACAAGATGTTAAGGCCAGATTGTGTGACATACGGCATGATTACGTGGCAGTCACTGTAGATAGTAATATAACCTCAATAGCACAGATTTCACAGCCTGACTGTGCTCTATGCTACCACAACTACTATCCAACCTGCTAGTTCACATATGCCTGAAGTAGTGTTGGTGACTTTGGGAAAGACAATTGGCAACATATCCATGATATAAAACTAGTTTGTCACTTGGAGGATATAGAGGTTTTGATCCAATTGTCAGCATCTATGGAATCAGAACATTATTTGAAAGACCCCAATGCAGGCAATCAGGCTTGAAAATATTGGCTGTACAGCTAAAGAAAACAAACCAAAAAAGAGGCAGAGAAGAGCTTCAGAAAGTTACATCATTCATTATTTCATCTCTGACATTTATAATAACGAGAAGATTCAAAGATGTGATCATCTGTCTAATGCTCGTGATAAACTCTCTGAAATTAATGCTGATTAAACAAACGATCCCTTAGATATTCAAAATTCCTTTAAGTAGGTCCCACATAATTTTTTCCTTCTGAACATTTTAATGATAAAGTAAACATCACAAAAACATAGATCAGATAACCAGATTTAAAATCCTTCTCAACAATCAAGACTCATATGCTTGATACGGTGATAGTAATGAACCTACTGAGTAATCCTAAATAACAGATAGCTTGACTATCATCAGATAACCCTTGGTTATGTCATAGCTAATAAAAATTTTGGGTAAAGCAACTGTTTGGAATACCATGTGTCTGGCATGGGCCAAATCTAAAACTCTTCCCCCCAGCAAAACTGACGAGTTCAAATGGGACTGCTGAATAATGAAAGACTCTGCAAGGTATTTAGGAGTTAGCTCCTGTGATATGGAAAATGGATCTGAAAGTAGAAACCTATACCCATCACTCTCAAATTAACTTGTCGGTCATATTAGCTCAGTCTTAATCAATTTCTTCCTGTCAGCCAGAAGAAAAAAAGAAAAAAAAAAGAAAAGAGAAAAGAAAATAAAAGGCAGTAGAGGTAATGGAATATACTTTTTTATTCCCAGGGAGAGTAAGGAAAGGTTTTTACTGCTTGTGTCCATCACATAAAGGCTCACTGAGTAAAAAAATATATCTGGCTAGCCTCTCAGCAGCTGTTTTAATGGAAGATTATGAAAAGGCATGGTCTAATTAGCGATGCTGATAAGCTAAGGTTATGAAATGCAAAATTTACCTTTTCCTCTCCAAGAAAAATAAATTTCAATGATTTATTCCATTTTGCACAAGTTCTTTACTTGTTGCAATTATATGATTATCTAATTAAGTTATTTGGTATCAAGGCAGTTATCATGGCAGCATTACATCCTGGGAACAGATGCTGTCTAAAACGTAAACATTCCACCACAAAGATGCCTTTGTCGTGTGGCAGGGAAGAGGGAAGATATGAGTGGCCTTCTAATAAAAAAAAAAAAAAAAAAAAAAAGAGAAAAGTCTAGAAAGTAACAACTGAGAAAACATAAGCTTAAGCGAATTATGTGGTTAAGATCTCTCTGAATCAAAGTCTGGAAAAGTTCACTGAACCCTCACAAAACTCCCCTTCATTGCAAAAGTTGCCAGCACTGATAACTATTTGTGTCTAAAATATATCCATCAAATAGACAGAAGAGCAGCTATGTTGAAGTTGCAGTATTACTACTACTTAGTATATTCTAATTCAAGTAACTTTTTTTCATGAATTGCCCTTACTTCAATTGAACTAATAGAAAATTAGATAAAAAGTATCACAATTTGACATACAAGACTTCATAGAAAAGACTGACTCCAACTTCATACAAGTGAAAGAGTGAGGAAGTATTTTAAAATATCAGAAATACCCACTATTATTTTTTAAAATGGGCAACATATTTTGTCCATATTCAAATACACTCTGAGTAAGTGGGGATGTTAATCTTACATAAATCACTGTCTTAGTTGTAGGTGGTTTCATTTGAACTCTCTCCACTGAGTAGAAGCAACACTAGACAGCTGAGTAACATCTACAAAAACTGGTATTCTGTCACTTGAACATAGAAACATAGAATCATAGAATGGTTTGGGTTAGAAGGGACCTTAAAGGTCATATAGTCCCAATCCCGCTGCCATGGGCAAGGACACCTTTCCACTAGACCAGGTTGCTCAACGCCCCATTCAATCTGGCCTTAAACACTGCCAGGGAGGGGGCATCCACAACTTCTCTGGGCAATCTGTTCTCAGTGCCTCACCACCCTCACAGGAAAGAATTTCTTCCTAATATCTAATCTAAATCTACCCTCTTTCAGTTTAAAACTGTTATCCCTCGTCCTATCACTACATACCCTTGTAAAAAGTCCCTCTCCAGCTTTCCTGTAGGCTCCCTTCAGGTCCTGGGAGTCTGCTCTAATGTCTCCCCAGAGCCTTCTCTTCTCCAGGCTGAACAGCCCCAACTCTCTCTGCCTGTCTTCATAAGAGAGGTGCTCCAGCCCTCTGATCATCTTCATGGCCCATCTCCAGACTCACTCCAACAGCTCCATGTCCTTCTTATGTCAGGGGCCCCAGAGCTGGACGCAGCACTCCAGGTGGGGTCTCACAAGAGCAGAGTGGAGGGGGAGAATCACTTCCCTCGACCTGCTGGTCACGCTTCTTTTGATGCAGCCCAGGATAGGGTTGGCTTTCTGGGCTGCAAGCACACATTGCTGGGTGTCACAGTTTAAAGCTGGGCCAGCTATTAACCAGGTGTCAGATGCTCTCTGTTAACCCTCTCCCCCCCACCCTCCCACCCTAAGGGAAAGGGAAAGGGAAAAGGGAGAGAGACTTATGGGTTGGAAAGTTAAAACAGTTTTAATAAACTATAATAATGAAAAGAAAAAGAGTATAATAATAATAATAATAGAAATAATCAAATATATACAAATATATACAAAACCAAGATCGAGAGCTTGGAAATCCTCCTCAGGAGGAGTTGCTCCCCCCAGCACAGGCAGAGGGGAAAATGCAGTAGTTCCCCTCCCATCACACCTGCAGGCTTTTAACTGGAGAATTGGCAAAGCTGGTACCAATCAGTGGGAGACAGGAGGGCCCCTCCCTCCTGGGCCCCACCTCCAGGAGGCAGTGGGTTAGTGATAAATAGGAAAGTGAGAATGACATGTGTGGGATGGAATACCTCGTTGGTCAGTCTTGGGTCACCTGCCCTGTCTGCTCCTCCCTGCAGGTGCGAGCCCCCTTCAGCTCTTCACTCATAAGCAGTGAGGAATTTAGCAGTGACCTTGGTTTCTTTAAGACTTATTGGCCTGGTTTGGGCCAAACCAGGACATTCCCCCCCTTATTCCATACCATTCACGTCATACTCAGATCATCACTACCTTTTCATTTTCAAATATATATACACATATCACTAGTTTATGATTCACCTTTATGCAAAAAGTTCATCAAGTTCATTTAGTTCAGGATTGTGGGTTTCCATCTGGCTAGCAGTCTCTCAGGGCAGGAGAGATGGTATGAGTTTTGTCACAGTTCATGCCCAAGGGTTGCAGGTTCAAAATGTCAGTCTCGAGGAGGTTACTGGACGCCACTTGCAGCTAGCTCCGGTCTCATCACCACTGTCTTAACCTGAAAGACACTTATGCAGCAACAACATACAGTTCAGAATTAAGTAGTCTCACCCAGAATCAGATCACCTTCAGGGACACATCGGACTTCACCATCTTGCAACATCACCCACCAAGTACATCCAGGTCCCTGAGCAAAAGCAATCCCACGAATGGGTTTACCTTTGCCTGTTGCAGGAAGAATCCAGACAGTTTTTCCCAATAGATTCCTTTCATGCACCACAGGGACTTTATCTCCTTCTACTGTATGTAGAAGGTCTGACTGAGCAGGGCCAGCTCGATTGATAGATCCCCTGGTGTTAATTAACCAGGTAGCTTGTGCCAGATGCTTATCCCAGTTTTTAAAGGTTCCACCCCCCATTGCTTTCAGGGTAGTTTTTAACAGCCCATTATACCGTACAATTTTCCCAGAGGCTGGTGCATGATAGGGGATGTGATATACCCATTCGATGCCATGCTCTTTGGCCCAGTTGTCTATGAGACTGTTTTTGAAATGAGTCCCATTGTCCGACTCAATTCTCTCTGGCGTGCCGTGTCGCCACAAGATTTGCTTTTCAAGGCCCAGAACAGTGTTCCGGGCAGTGGCATGGGTCACAGAGTATGTTTCCAGCCATCCGGTGGTCGCCTCCACCATGGTAAGCATATAACGTTTACCCTGGCGGGTTTGAGGGAGTGTGATATAGTCAATTTGCCAGGCCTCCCCATATTTATATTTCAACCACCACCCCCCATACCACAAAGGTTTTAACCGTTTGGCTTGCTTAATTGCGGCGCATGTTTCACAATCATGGATAACCTGTGCAATAGAGTCCATGGTTAAGTCCACCCCTCGGTCATGAGCCCATCTGTATGTTGCATCTCTCCCTCGATGACCTGAAGTGTCATGAGCCCACCGAGCTAAAAATAGTTCACCTTTATGTTCCCAGTCCAAATCTATTTGGAACACTTTAGCAGCTTGATCTGCTTGTTGGTTGTTTCGATGTTCCTCAGTTGCCCGACTTTTAGGTACGTGAGCATCTACATGACGTACCTTCACGACTAGTTTCTCTAGCCGAGCAGCAACATCTTGCCACAATTCAGCAGCCCAAATAGGTTTACCTTTGCGCTGCCAGTTGCTTCGCTTCCACTGCTTTAACCACCCCCACAAGGCATTTGCTACCATCCATGAGTCAGTATAAAGATACAGTCTTGGCCACTTTTCTCATTCAGCAATGTCTAAAGCCAGCTGTATGGCTTTTACCTCTGCGAATTGACTTGATTCACCTTGTCCTTCTGTGGCTTCTGTGACTCGTCGTATGGGACTCTATACAGCAGCTTTCTACTTCCGATGCTTTCCTACAAGACGGCAGGATCCATCGGTGAACAAGGCATATTGCTTCTCATCCTTTGGTAGTTCATTATATGGTGGGGCTTCTTCAGCACGTGTCACCTCAATTAAGAAATGGATTCATGCAGCTCACAGGGACTGGACCTTCCTTTCTCCTATCCACACTTGGGAAAAAGGGATTTGAGGCCCATCTACCCCGACTGGGGTCCTGCTCACTGGTAACTGGAGCAGCCATCCTTCTAGAAAAATTCTCTCTGGTACTTCTTTTAGCTTGCAACTCACGTACTCGTGCCTGTAGGGTACTGGTAGGTTGTCCATGCCATCTGCTCATGTCCTCCCCATAACCACGCAGGGCAAACCACAGGATACCTCGTGATGTGTTCCGTTTCCTTTGAGCTGGTCCTGTAGGAGAGCGTTTGCTCCTAACAGCTGCAACGCGTGCCTGTGTAGGTAGAGAGTCAAGTTTATTCTCGATCCTGGACAGTTTGTCTGACAGTTGTTTAAATGAGTCCTTGTTTTCCTTAGTCAGTTTTTCCACAGCCGAGATGCGTGCCTGCAGTGGGGAAGAAATACTGTCTTCATACTGTCGCATACAGTTATCCATTTTGCCCACACTAGGTCATGCCATATCATCTTCTCCCCATACTAATATTGACAATGTATGGGTATATGTCGGTGGAGCATTCTTTACGACCTTCCAGAACATGGATCGGTTGCATTCCACTTCATCAGGATCTACAGGATCTACAATGTCCCGTGGGTGTCTATAAATGATCTCTTGCACAGCTAGTTCTCTAAGGTAGTTAATACCTTTTTCTATAGTGGTCCATTTGCTTAGGTGCCTCATAACATCATCTTTATAGGGATACCTGCTCTTTACAGCTGACAAGAGTCGCCTCCAGAGACTGATAGTGTTTGACTTTCTTGCGAGCGCCTTATCAATTGTTGCCGCTTGTCTGCGGCAAGCTCAGTTCGGTTGCTGGCTGGCCTGAGGCTATCCGCACCCCAGGGCCATTGAGCACTGACACCAATGTGAGGATGCAACAAATGGCGTTTATTTAACTGCGCAACAGCCTTATATCGTCGTCTTGTCCCGTACGAACTCGCATGATAATGACACATCCTGCTCCTTTCGCCACGCCTACCTTCCATTACAGCCTGAGATTTTCCGGTCGCCGTACCCTAATCTACCTAGATTTCCCCCTCCCCATGCTTCAAGTCATGCAAAGTAAAGCGTATCGCTGATTCTGGAGCCTTGCATCAAAGCGTAAGTGTAGCTGGCGGATACAACATCCCGAGCCCAGGTTCTCCAGTAAGATTCCCCTGCAACTCCTGAGATGCAAAGCAAAAGCAAGCTAATCATGAGCGCATTGTTCAAAGCTTTTGTTTCACTCAGCAACGGTCGCCGTTCCTCATCTTTCTTGGCACCCCGCCGCTTTACCAGACTCTCTGTACTGTCATGACTCCTCACGTCTGAAGGTCGAGGCTGGTGCTGTTTCGGCTTCCCCCACAGGTATTCCTGCAAAACATAAAGCTCGGACAGCGTACATATTACTTCGGGTTAGGATTTTGTTTTAAATCAGGGCGCAAACAGCGTGTAGGGACCCACTGTATAACATCATCCCATTTGATGGCGGCATACCCCCTCCCGTGATGTAGCAGCTCCCAGCCTGTTTCCCACTCCGCTGTCCCAGGGAACCGAACCTTGACTGGGGGGCCCACTTCTGGCACCCCTGGACCCCAATGTCGCTCAATTGGGGCACGCTCTTGGTCTCCCCGGGCAAAATGATTTAAAGAATAAAGAGGGCAATGTAAAATGTGAGATTGGTAGTTGACAGGAATTACGTCTGGGAATCCTTCCCCCTCCCCAAGAATCTTAATTCTGTGTTTTTGTTTCTTACTCAAACCTGGTTCCCTGTGTCTCGCAGAGCCCAGTCAGAGAATCCCAGCCTTGGTTACCCGTAAATCCTGCTCTCTGTTGTTGAGCCACAAAGGTTGCATTGACCATTCGTTGCACAGTTTTCTGCAAACATGCAAACAAACAGGGTAACACAAGTAGGATAATGCCTATTATAAACATTCCCATAAGCAGACTCTATCTACAAAACATGCAGTTTACTTCAGAACATACTGTTATTCTCTATTATTCTAGCTGAAAGGAAAATTACTGACAGGAAAGCTGATTCTGTTTAAAGGTAACACAGATCAGGCCTTTTAGAGCCTACTCTGAGGCCTACTCTTGCTAAACCGTTGCTAAACCATCCGGTATCAATTTCCCCCTTTGGAAGTAGTTAGATTTATTATCTCACTACTTCCATATATTATTCTCAATGATTGTCTTAACACAACCCACGCAGATCCCTATGATAACTATAATCACAACTACATAAACTATTCCCTCTAATAATGTGGCTAACCATCCTTTTAGAGACAATCCACCTAATTCTTGCAGGATTTTGTTGAGCCAATTATTTCCTGCTGCATCCCTGATTGCCCTGCTGTCTTCTGCTACTCTCTGTCGGATCTCCGGATCTAAATCCCACCTCCATATATGGTTTAATACACTTGATCGGAAACCATCATACGCCTGTGCCTGTAGAGACAGAAGCATAACCTTGATCCATTAGTAATAGTTCCCCTGGTCCTAACCACTTGTTAGTACCTGGTTCCCTATACCACACTTTGCCTTTGTTTTGCACATAGCTTGCTCCCTGTCGAACTGCCTCCCAATGTATTACAATTGGGGGTCGGTCCTTATCTCCTGCTAAAGTTAAATGGTTAAGTACATAAACAGCTTTTGCAAGTCTCTCAGAAGGTTCAGTTTCCTCTCCCCCTTTTTGTTTTTGCAGAAGCTGTTTCAATGTACTATGAGCACGTTCCACAACCGCCTGACCCGTAGGCGAATGAGGAATCCCGGTGACATGTGTAATACCCCATAGTTGACAAAATTGACGAAAAATTTATGAACAGTATGCTGGTCCATTATCAGTCTTAAGTTGTTGTGGAACCCCAAGACTTGTAAAGCAAGCAAGTAAATGTCATTTGACATGACGACCTGTTTCCCCAGTTTGTGCTGTTGCCCATATTACATGTGAAAACATATCAACAGATACATGAACATATTTGAGCCTTCCAAATTCTGCAATGTGAGTAACATCCATTTGCCACAGTTGCAATGCACTCAATCCTCGAGGATTTACCCCTATTCCAATTCCCATGCCAATTTTCTGACAACTAGGACAAGCACTAACTAATTCACGTGCTTGTGCCATGGTGAGGTGAAATTGTTTCGCTAACATTTTTGCTGATTGATGAAAGAATTGATGGGATAGGTGTATTTGTTCAAATAAATTTGGTGATATTTGCGTATAGGACACAAGTGTGTCTGCTTTATTATTTCCAATGCTCAAATCTTGATCAAATTGATGACTACGAATGTGGGTGACAAAATAAGGTATCTCTCTGAGGTTTATTGCTTGATGCAACTGTAGCAAAATGGTGTAAAGTCGCATATTTCTTATTGGTCGTATAAAAGCTTTTTCAATTCGATTTACAATGCCTGCTGCATAAAGAGAGTCTGTTACAATATTGACAGGTAAATCCTTCCATTTCACAAAAACCTGATATATCGCAAAAAATTCAAGTGTCTGCAATGAGTCCTCAGTAAATTCCTGAGAATTTACAATGTTTCCATTGTCCATCCTTTTGTCAGGTAATAACTGCTGAATGTGATCGCTTTCCTGCATCAGTAAAAACAGTTAGTCCAGTCACAGGTATCTCTGATCTGATAGGTTTTTCTTCCCAATCCTGTTTGCAAATAAACTGTAGCTTTTTATCTTTTGGCAAATGTGTTAACAATTGTCCAGTAAAGTCCTGTAAGGCCATTTGAAAAAGAGTTGACTGATTTGTTAACCACTGCAGATATTCCTTTCTGATAGGTAAATAGATAGCATCTGAGTCTAGTCCAGTAATGTCTGTAATTCTTTTATGCACTTTGACAAGCAATTGTGCTATTGCTTCCACTCTGGTACAAAGTGTTGTTTTAGGATGAAAAGCCAAAGAGTCCACTCGAGCATTGCCTTCTGCAATAAACCCAGGCAAATTAGTATGATTTCTTACATGTAAAACATAAAACAATGCAGTTCGGATTTGAATTTCTTGCCACAGAGCTCGCAGCAATTCAAAAACACACTGATTACATATATGCTCTATAACAGATCTATCCAATTGCTTTATAATGCCAGCTACATATGCTGAATCAGTAATCAAATTAAAGGGAATGGGAAAATTCTGAAATATTTTCAATACAGCTCATAATTCTACCACCTGAGGTGAACTCTTTTGTTGTACTACCATAGATTCCCACTTGCCATCAGAATACCAGACAAGGCCCACCTTGCCTGTGTTCCCAGATCCATCCGTAAAAATGGTAATTCCATCCACAGGAGTGTCTGCGCACCACGCTCCTGTGGCAATTGGAAGTTCCGCACTCAATTTTATAACAGGATGGGAGGGCAAGTGGTAAACAACCTGTCCCGAGAAATCCTCCATAGCTGTTTGCAAAGCAAAGCTATTAGCCGTACACCACTCAAAGTATTGAGCTGCAATAGGAAAGGTTAGTGATGCAGGGATCTCTGGCCACAAGCTCCCGACATCGCATCCGTCCTTTGATGAATAATCTGTGCCAATAGCTCTGTAACGAATCTGATCATTCTGAATTCCATTGACCAATTATTGCATATGGAATTTGCCTATCAAAGTGATAATTTGTATTTCCTGATTCAAATCAATACGATGTACAAATTTGGAATGTAGCCTGCTTTCTATTTCTGTAATCAGTTGCTGTACCTCTGAAGTAGTGTGTCGTGGTGCTGTTAAAGTTGTGTCCCCTGTTAATAATTGGAATAGAGACTGCAATTGTGACGACGTAAGCCCCAAGTACGGCCGCAGCCATAACTTGAGCCTTATGTTCCACAGTACCCACTTTTGCACATGCCTTTATCATAGCATTCAAATCTGTTTTTCCAGGTACAGCTTCAATGATCTTTTGACAATCAGCATTAGCATTATCCCTGTTTGCCACAGGTCCAAGGCTTGGCAGCCGCACAGGTTAACCCCGTGTGGAAACACCAGTCCTGCGCTCCCTGCGGTTTGGGCTGCGAGTTAACTGCATAGGCCTGGAACTGGTTGGGAAGATTCATTTGTGTCAGCATACGATTCTCCCCCCCGTGTTTTTTCTCCAGTTTCCCTGCATTCTGCAGCTGGTTGTTATCAGCTGACCTTGAGCATTATACTGAGACCTGCACAGCTTCACAAAATGCCCTAGCTTCCCACAGCAATGACACATCAAAACAGTTCTCTCCCACTCAGCTTCAACTTCTTAAGGCAGTTTTTCTTAAAGTGACCTTCCTGTTCATATGTATAACAATGATGAACTACCTTAATTGCCGCCGCAAAAGTTTTTGCTAAATGCTCCATCTGAAATGTGGTGGTTCCTACTTTCTCACAAGCATCCGTTAGCTCAGTTAAGGTGGGGTTACGATTTGCCATCCCCACAGCAACCCCTCTGCAGTCCTCACCTGTGTTGTCCCTCGCCAACTATAGTGGCAATGCTTCTCCCACAACCCTCCAATCCAACAGTTGCCAAATATTTCCTCCCTCAGGACCTGCACCCACAATCACCGGAGATGCCCATGGAATCACAACTCCTTCTAATAACGCATCTCGAATGACCCCTTTCCATTTTACTCCTCCCTCACCTCCCCCCCCTTCCCCTGTATACGCGGGCGGACGCTGACCCTCTCCCTCATCTCCCCCATTACCAGATGGACGCAAACCTCCCCCCCCGCCCTGATCTAAAGGTGGAGTAGGGAGTTGTAAAGGAGGTTGAGGTGGCCCTAATACTTGTCCCTAACACAGAGAGGGGTTTTGGGGGAGACATAGTCACGTGTCCCGAGGCGTTGGCTGAACGATGCTGCTGCAATTCCGTCTTTAATTCTTCCAGTCGTCTACCAAGCTCTGTCATGTCAAGTTCGTGTCCATTTCGTGATGGTAACAATCCTTTAAGTCCTTGTGACTCTGGTACTGCTGACTCCGTAAATGGCGAATCCGGTAAAGGTGGGTACAAAGCATGTTTACCCTCCTTCTTGTCCTCCTGCTCAGCCTCATCCATAGAGACATCAATGAGAGGGAGGGGGTTTCGGAGGGGGTTTCTGCCAAGTCTCCTGTTCAGCGTCTGAATCAATTAGTTCAAATCGAGTTCATGTTTTAGGGCGCACTACCGGTTCTGATGGATCTGTATCTATTTTACTCGCTCCCCGCTCCTCAGCTTTTTTCGGAGCCGTCTGTACCCACGGTGATAAAGGAGCTGCCACCGGTACAGCCACTGGGGCTGTGGGAGGTTTTGATCCCGCAAACAGTGAGGGGGTAGTAGACGTCTGCGGTCCTAAAGCTATAAAAGCTGTATGTGTGACTTCTCTCTCTGCTTTTATTCCTTTTAACGCTTCGTTAACCAGCCTCCATGTAGCAGACAATTTAAAGGCTTCCTTATCACCACTTGACACCGCATTCCAGAGAGAGTCACCAATCTTCTCCCATAAAGGCACTTCAAAGACATCATTAAAAGTTGTAAAATGTCCTTTATCTTTTGCCCAGAACAGTAACTGCTTTAACGCAGCTTCGTCATATTTAATTCCTCTCTCAGAGAGTATATGTTGGAGGAGTTTCACCACTGCCACTTCTGTCTCGGTCAGGGTAGACCCCATGTAAACACGTCCGAGTCACATCCCATGTCGCCCAGTCCTCCCGCGCAGCCCGTAGCAGCCAGAAGACAACTCCCCATGTTTTTAATTCTTTGGCAGAACCCGCTGCCATAGCTCGCTCCGCGAGCTGCATCGAGCACCGCTCCCAGGTATTCGGCTGTAAACAATCGGCCGGTCCTGCCACCGCCCCTCCCTTTAACGAGACGGTCCACACACTGGATTACGTCTTTCGATTTCACAGAAATCTTAAATTCCCTGCCCAGTAACGAGATCACCTTTATCAAGGTTTCCATGGTTCGCGAACCCACTCCGACCGCCTGCGGTCCGCCAGCCTAGCAATAACATCGGGGTCACCACTTGTTGCCGCTTGTCTGCGGCAAGCTCCGTTCGGTTGCTGGCTGGCCTGAGGCTATCCACACCCCAGGGCCATAGAGCACTGACACCAATGTGAGGATGCAACAAATGGCGTTCATTTAACTGCGCAACAGCCTTATATATCGTCGTCTTGTCCCGTACGAACTCGCATGATAATGACACATCCTGCTCCTTTCGCCACGCCTACCTTCCATTACAGCCCGAGATTTTCCGGTCGCCGTACCCTAATCTACCTACAATCAATACCACCATCTCTGGACAGGGATCCCAGCTGTCTGGCTTCTCTGCCATCTAATTGCATGCAATCTGCCCCATTATCCCAGCATCGGAGCGACCAGGTAATAATAGGTTCCCCGTCATAACGGCTGAAGTCTTTCCTTATATTTCTCAGGTCCTTCAGGGATAAGGAGTGGTAGGTTATCTCTACGTCCGAGTCCTCCTCTTGTGATAGTTCTGCTTTAGAAGGACCTTTATTCTGTGATGGGTCTGCTTTAAAAGGACGATCAAGGAAACCCCCATCTGTGTCAGGCCCTAACTCTGCCTGAGAAGGGCCCTCACCTGGGTCATATGATGGCTCTGCCTTAGAAGGCTCTGAGTCATCATCCTTCTCTTCATGAGCTGATTTCTTTTGGTATTTCTTCCTGGTTACAGGAGCAATTGGTACAGATTCGGTAGATGCTGGGGTCTGAGTAGCTGCAGTGGCCATCTTGGGGGGTGTAGCAACTGTGGTGCAGGCTGCCGAGGTTTCAGTGGGTTTAGTGGCTGTAGCTGCAGTACACGCTGTAGGATCTGAGGTGGCTGCATAACACCTACAACTGTCCCTGCACCAATATTTAATCTTATCCCACATCAGAAACATATTCAGGACAACTGAAAATAAAAACATGCCACCTAGACAGCACCATCCTAATTTCGCAAAATCTAGTGGAATCAGCTTGGCAGAAAAGGAAAAAGTACTATTTCCCAAAGTAAAACTGGAAGTGTAATCATTAACAGAATCAGTTAAAGGATGCCTGGAGCGTGCAGATGAAGTCGCTGCTACTGATTCGCGATTAAAACTGCCCATCATTGTGTCATAGAGATAAGAGATCGGAATAGGAACTGCCCAGTTTATCACAGCATAAATCAGTATCAAACCCCATACCAAAACAATACATTTTGACCAGCGCCCACTGCTAAACTGCATGTAAACATTCATAAGAAGCAAGCAATAACACAGTACCCACGGCAGGTAAGGCATCATTGCAATACTCAACTGTGAAAGAAACTCTATAAAAAGTCGAGATAACACAGCATTCAAAAATGACATCACCATTTTCACTATCTGTTTTAATTTCCAACCCCTTGTAAATCTCAAAGGAAGAAATCTGATACTCTCTCAGCTGTGCTCTCTGGGTCTCCTCCCACCAGAGCCAGGATTCAACTTATCAGAGCAACCTGTTGGAGCTTCTCTCGAGCCCCACGTTGGGCTCCAATAAATCTGTCACGGTTTAAAGCTGGGCCGGCTGTTAAACCTGTGGCAGATGCTCTCTGTTAACCCTCTCCCCCCCACCCTCCCACCCTAAGGGAAAGGGAAAAGGGAGAGAGACTTATGGGTTGGAAAGTTAAAACAGTTTTAATAAACTATAATAATGAAAAGAAAAAGAGTATAATAATAATAATAGAAATAATCAAATATATACAAATATATACAAAACCAAGATCGAGAGCTTGGAAATCCTCCTCAGGAGGAGTTGCTCCCCCCAGCACAGGCAGAGGGGAAAATGCAGTAGTTCCCCTCCCATCACACCTGCAGGCTTTTAACTGGAGAATTGGCAAAGCTGGTACCAATCAGTGGGAGACAGGAGGGCCCCTCCCTCCTGGGCCCCACCTCCACGAGGCAGTGGGTTAGTGATAAATAGGAAAGTGAGAATGACATGTACAGGATGGAATACCTCGTTGGTCAGTCTTGGGTCACCTGCCCTGTCTGCTTCTCCCTGCAGGTGCGACCCCCCTTCAGCTCTTCACTCATAAGCAGTGAGGAATTTAGCAGTGACCTTGGTTTCTTTAAGACTAATTGGCCTGGTTTGGGCCAAACCAGGACACTGGGTCATGTTGAGCTTCTCGTCAACCATCACCCCCAAGTCCTTCTCCTCAGGGCTGCTCTCAATCCATTCTCCACCCAGCCTGTATTTGTGCTTGGGATTGCCCTAAACCACATGCAGGACCTTGCACTTGGCCTTGTTGAACTTGGTGTGGTTCGCACAGGCCCAGCTCTCAAGCCTGTCAAGGTCCCTCTGGGTGGCATCCTTTCCTTCCAGCATGTCAACAGCATCACATAGCTCTGTCTTGCTGGCAAACTTGCTGAGGGTGCACTCAATGCCACTGTCCATGTCACCGACAAAGATGTTAAACAGGACCAGTCCCAATACCGACACCTGAGGAATGCCACTCATCACTGGTCTCCACTTGGACATCGAGCCGTTGACTGCAACTCTCTGAGTGTGACCATCCATCCACTTCCTTATCCACCGAGTGGTCCATCCATCAAGTCCGTGTCTCTCCAATTTAGAGAGAAGGATGTCATGTGGGACAGCATCAAATGCTTTGCACAAGTCCAGGTAGATGACATCAGTTGCTCTTCCTTTGTCTACCAGCACTGTAACCCTGTCGTAGAAGGCCACCAAATTTGTCAGGCATGATTTGCCCTTAGTGAAGCCATGCTGGCTGTCACCAACAACCTCCTTATTTAACATGTGCTTTAGCATAGTTTCCAGGAGGATCTGCTCCATGATCTTGCCAGGCACAGAGGTGAGTCTGACTGGCCTGTAGTTCCCCAGGTCTTCCTTTTTTCCCTTTTTAAATATCGGGGTTATGTTTCCCCTTTTCCAGTCAATGGGAACTTCATCGGACTGCCACGACTTCCCAGAAATGATGGATAGTGGCTTAGCAACTTCATCCACCAGAAAGAAAGCTCTGCTGAGACACTGTTGATATGGCCTTTATTTTTGAAGTAGTCTTGTTTGGATCAATTCCCTTGTAAACAACAGCATTTTGCTCCCATTGGTCAGTGTTACCTGCTGCATTTTCCCTGTCCACAGCAGGGGAATTGGAACTAGATGATCTTTAAAGATTCCTTCTGACTCAAACCAGTCTATGTTTCTAATATAGTTTTCTTTTCATTCTATTTCATTCCCAGACCGAGGTATTTACATTGCTACAGTTCACATAACCTGAAGCCATTACCTTCAGTCACCCTTTTTACCTCCTTTGCAAATGAGAAATGACATGTTCCCTAATTTGACAAAACAGAGTATGTCCCTGAGTACCTCACAAGCATGTGCTGCTTTAACCGCAATGCATTCACTGTAAATGGAGATTTTTTCAGTTTGACACATTCCCAGTCTTTATGCTGTTTATTGCTGCAAATTTTTAACTTCAGAAGCAATGCATATTTACACGGAGATTGGAAGAAAATTAATGCTTAGAAACATTGCATTCATCATCTCTCTTTGCATTTTGAATGTTGCCTTTTGTTCTGGTCTATAAAACAAATTCTGCACGGCAGTGTTAAGTAGGGATGTTATAGATCTCAGGGTACCATTTTGCAAGTAATTTAAAGAGTACTGATGGGTTAATTGTCATGAAAAGGTAGAGAGGTTGTAAAGGAGGTCATAGAAGCAAGGGCTGCTATGACTCCTAGGGAGAATATGCTTTCAGGACAGAAGATGCAGTTCTTGTTATAAGCATAAGCTCACAGTGACTGTCAAACTTCTCTAGAGAAATTGTGAAAGCATAGTATTTAAAGAACACACAGGATTGGTAAAGGTTAATTTCCACATTTCCCAGAAGGAGCACTGGAACAGAAAAAATGAGCCCCAGGAGAAGCACAGGGAAATCTTGCCAGTACATTAGAGGAAGTTTCTATCAATGTATAAGTTCTTATGAATTAATTCTTCTGTAACAGTGTTCAAAATGAACCAAACCTCATGCCAGGGCTTGAGGGCTCTGAAATTCTGAGTTTTTCAAGTATCTTCGAAGGTGAGACTCTAATCTTCCTTCAAGGAATGTAGCTTTAAAATCCACATTACATAGATGTATGGCTTTGGGTGTGGGCAGGGAGGGGAGATCTGCTTTTTTCCTGCCTAGAATTTTGTAGATCTTCCTGTTTGTGGAGTGTGTAGGAATCCTATTGTCTTCCTGAAACACTACAGTCACACAGCATTTTTAGAAACCGCAAGCATGTGAACTAGTATCACACATTCATCCCTGTTCTGCATGTTATCTCCTGTTCGCCTGCAATAAGGTTTTTCTTCCATGAAAAGGCTTTTATAATGCAAGATTAAAAAGACAGGATTTTTGTTTTAAATATCTTTTTTTTTTCTTAAAAAAAATGTTTCTCTTTCCTATTTTAATTACAAGATTATGTTTAGGATTAAATGCTGGATGTTGGTCCTAACACTCACTCATTTGTTCTGCTGTAGGTCAGGAATAATTCAACTAATATTAATGAAAATACAGCACTATCAATATGAAAAAGGCAGCCTACAAAAGTAGCTACTTATGTCACCCTATTTCTCTGACTTCCCCCACACTTCTGCTCTGTAAGGAAAAGCAGGAGGGAGCTGGGGAGAACAACACCCATTATCCTTCTCTGTTCATCTCCAGTGATCTGTCACATATCACATTTTCCATCCTTGAAGGCATATGGTGAGTATTAGTGATAACTGCTGCAGCATGTTGATCCTGGACCTACACACCATTGTTGGACACACTAGATGACTGAATGACATTTACCTTGACAAAGAGTTTCATGTGCCTTTTCTTTTTCAACTTTTAAACACATCTAACACTTCCCTAAATACAAGTGAGGAATACAGTTTCTGTTTGGTTTGTAACTGATTTTCATACTATTCAAGAATGAGATGAATACTGTCTCTAAGATAAACGGACAAAGCTGGGCAAGTGTCACCAAAACAATTGATTGGATTCCTTTTCTGCTAGCAGAATATCTGCAAAGGGACTGTGATTTCATCCGGCCTTTGTAGTTTGGAATATTTTATAAATCAGCAATTATTATTCAAAGGCATCCCCTGTACTGTTGAATAAGATTTTTGGCACATTGATGTGCATTTGGCACATTGACTATTCAGTGTAATATTTCTATGCAGAAGATAAGCACAGAGCAGGACAAAAATTAGAGTAAACTATACCACATGAACTGGGCAGTAGGGCAAAGGAATATGTGCACGTGGAAGTACTTTATCCCTGCCTGTGGCAGGGAGGTTGGAACTAGATGATCTTTAAGGTCCCTTCCAACCCAAACCATTTTATGATTCTATGATTCTATAACTTAATATTTCAGATCAGTATCAACTTTCCTTCCAACTCAGTCCGTGATCTCTTTCTGGCCTTGACACATACTCTAGACCAGAAAAATGGCACACAGTCAACAGCAGTCATAGGATATAGCAATTGTTTATTTAAGATTCTGTCAGGGATTTTTGTTTGGTTTTGTTTTCTATTTATTTAATCTATCTCTATGGGAGTAAAATATTTGATCCATTTCTGTGACAGTAAAAAAAATTCAAGAGAATTAGGGTTAAATTACTGTAATGACTTGAGAGAGATACATATTATGTTTTGGAGAAAATTGACTTATGCTGAAAAGGGTCTTCTTCAATAACAAGGACTAATGGTCATCAGAATGAGAAAATTTATCTTGGGTTATACAACAGAGGTCTGTCTCTCTGGAATTAGTATAGAATTATTTCCCTCGATATATTGATTAATGCTTTTATCAGTCCAGTTCTAAACTGCACAAGCTATGGAGTTTTTACCCTTTTCTTTGGCTCATTGGGCAGTTATGTGCACTGTTTTATCACAGGAAAATATTGATATCCTTTAGTTCAGTTTGTTTTCTCACCTTTAATCTTCTACTCTTTTTTTTTGCCAAGTTAAGCAAATTTGGACAGAACTTTTGGACAGACCATAGGTCTCAAATTTCTTAGAGTCCTTGTAGTACTAACCTCCATACTGCTGCGACATTCTTTTCTTTAAAAAAACCACAATCTTATTCATTAAATTTGTCTTGCCAAGTTGCAAAAGAGCTTTGAAAAATGAATGTCTGTTTCCATTAAAAGCATTTATTACTTACAGTTCTTATTTGCTCATCTCAGTGTTGAACCTTTGTGAAAGGGAAAAAATGGAATAAAAACCCCTAGACTGGGTTTCTAGCTTTGCTCATGCAAATAGCATTATCTCACACAGTAAATTCCATTGACTTCAGGTATTTTTGATTGCAAACTATAGGTCAGGTACAGTCTTTGGACTGTATATTTTATTTGAATGGTACTTACAAATATCACATAAAACTTACTTGATAATGTTTGTGTACATGGGGACAGAGCTTCAGTTTCATACCTTTTGCACTGTTTTCAGTAAGACATGCCCTGTATTGCCTTCCTCTAGAGTTATGGAGTCTCACTGTTTCTGAAATGTAGATCTAGGAGGTATGTTATTTCCATCATTTTTGAGAAGTCGTGGCAGTCCGATGAAGCTCCCATTGACTGGAAAAGGGGAAACATAACCCCGATATTTAAAAAGGGAAAAAAGGAAGACCTGGGGAACTACAGGCCAGTCAGACTCACCTCTGTGCCTGGCAAGATCATGGAGCAGATCCTCCTGGAAACTATGCTAAAGCACATGTTAAATAAGGAGGTTGTTGGTGACAGCCAGCATGGCTTCACTAAGGGCAAATCATGCCTGACAAATTTGGTGGCCTTCTACGACGGGGTTACAGTGCTGGTAGACAAAGGAAGAGCAACTGATGTCATCTACCTGGACTTGTGCAAAGCATTTGATGCTGTCCCACATGACATCCTTCTCTCTAAATTGGAGAGACACGGACTTGATGGATGGACCACTCGGTGGATAAGGAAGTGGATGGATGGTCACACTCAGAGAGTTGCAGTCAACGGCTCGATGTCCAAGTGGAGACCAGTGATGAGTGGCATTCCTCAGGTGTCGGTATTGGGACTGGTCCTGTTTAACATCTTTGTCGGTGACATGGACAGTGGCATTGAGTGCACCCTCAGCAAGTTTGCCAGCAAGACAGAGCTATGTGATGCTGTTGACATGCTGGAAGGAAAGGATGCCACCCAGAGGGACCTTGACAGGCTTGAGAGCTGGGCCTGTGCGAACCACACCAAGTTCAACAAGGCCAAGTGCAAGGTCCTGCATGTGGTTTAGGGCAATCCCAAGCACAAATACAGGCTGGGTGGAGAATGGATTGAGAGCAGCCCTGAGGAGAAGGACTTGGGGGTGATGGTTGACGAGAAGCTCAACATGACCCAGCAATGTGTGCTTGCAGCCCAGAAAGCCAACCCTATCCTGGGCTGCATCAAAAGAAGCGTGACCAGCAGGTCGAGGGAAGTGATTCTCCCCCTCCACTCTGCTCTTGTGAGACCCCACCTGGAGTGCTGCGTCCAGCTCTGGGGCCCCTGACATAAGAAGGACATGGAGCTGTTGGAGTGAGTCTGGAGATGGGCCATGAAGATGATCAGAGGGCTGGAGCACCTCTCTTATGAAGACAGGCAGAGAGAGTTGGGGCTGTTCAGCCTGGAGAAGAGAAGGCTCTGGGGAGACATTAGAGCAGACTCCCAGGACCTGAAGGGAGCCTACAGGAAAGCTGGAGAGGGACTTTTTACAAGGGTATGTAGTGATAGGACGAGGGATAACAGTTTTAAACTGAAAGAGGGTAGATTTAGATTAGATATTAGGAAGAAATTCTTTCCTGTGAGGGTGGTGAGGCACTGAGAACAGATTGCCCAGAGAAGTTGTGGATGCCCCCTCCCTGGCAGTGTTTAAGGCCAGATTGAATGGGGCGTTGAGCAACCTGGTCTAGTGGAAAGGTGTCCTTGCCCATGGCAGCGGGATTGGGACTATATGACCTTTAAGGTCCCTTCTAACCCAAACCATTCTATGATTCTATGTTTCTATGTTCAAGTGACAGAATACCAGTTTTTGTAGATGTTACTCAGCTGTCTAGTGTTGCTTCTACTCAGTGGAGAGAGTTCAAATGAAACCACCTACAACTAAGACAGTGATTTATGTAAGATTAACATCCCCACTTACTCAGAGTGTATTTGAATATGGACAAAATATGTTGCCCATTTTAAAAAATAATAGTGGGTATTTCTGATATTTTAAAATACTTCCTCACTCTTTCACTTGTATGAAGTTGGAGTCAGTCTTTTCTATGAAGTCTTGTATGTCAAATTGTGATACTTTTTATCTAATTTTCTATTAGTTCAATTGAAGTAAGGGCAATTCATGAAAAAAAGTTACTTGAATTAGAATATACTAAGTAGTAGTAATACTGCAACTTCAACATAGCTGCTCTTCTGTCTATTTGATGGATATATTTTAGACACAAATAGTTATCAGTGCTGGCAACTTTTGCAATGAAGGGGAGTTTTGTGAGGGTTCAGTGAACTTTTCCAGACTTTGATTCAGAGAGATCTTAACCACATAATTCGCTTAAGCTTATGTTTTCTCAGTTGTTACTTTCTAGACTTTTCTCTTTTTTTTTTTTTTTTTTTTTTATTAGAAGGCCACTCATATCTTCCCTCTTCCCTGCCACACGACAAAGGCATCTTTGTGGTGGAATGTTTACGTTTTAGACAGCATCTGTTCCCAGGATGTAATGCTGCCATGATAACTGCCCCCTCCCTGGAAGGGACCGGGCTGGAAGGGGCCCCTGCCCTTCAAGGCCAGGCTGGATGGGGCTTTGAGCAACCTGGTCTAGTGGAAGCTTTCCCTGCCCATGGGAGGGGGGTTAAGACTAGATGATCTTTAAGGCGCCTTCCAACTCAAACCATTCTATGATTCTATGATTCTGCAATTCTTTTAGTATTATATGGTTTTAAATTAGTAACAGAACATCTGGCAGCTTTTACCACAAACCTATGAAAAATACCAATGTGTTATATAATAGCAGTAGGGGTAACCCACCTAGAGAGAAAAAACAAAACAAAACAAAAAAATGCAAAACACTAAGGTTTTATCTAGCAAGAATTAGAGATTGGATGTAATTTGCTAAAGAAAGATAAGGTCAGTTACTCTTGTCATAGGTAGCCTATTCTTCTGAGCATTTATCTTCTCTCCCATATCTTAAAGTACTGCTTGCCTTGATAGTGAAGAACAGAAATACCACTAAGACCACTGTCTACAGTAGTGTCAGCCCAACATGAAATCATAATATTCGAGGATTATATAAATAACGAGCATGATAGTTAGTCTCGTAAGAAGTTTCTTATTTTTATGTGCTCACAGAGTTAGATAAAACCAGAACAAATCTAACCTTCATATACTAAGTGGGAAACCACTAATCTCCCACCCTCTCTTCCAGTAGGATAAAATGAGATGCAGAAAGTTCAGGTGAGCACTAGGAATACCAACTAGTGACACACTGCATCATCCACAAGGCTACACTTCCTAGAAGCTACTGGAAATCTTCCAGGAAAGCCTAAGGAGATCCAGGTATATATCAATCTTAGGCAGTTTATCAGAGCCCAGCTGGAAAACCTGGGGAGCCCAGTTCTTCAGTCTTGATCCTTGTGAAATCATACCCACCTACACACACAGAAGTGATTTATGTCTGTTTTGTCTAGACACAAATGTCTGCCCAAGGTTCAGGGAAGCGCAGCATCTTCTGAATTGTTTTAGGTTTGCTCATCACTGATTGGTGACATGCCCACGTACATTCTGCAACATGCTTATTGGAAGTTTTTTGCATGGGTAACTTGTGTGAAAAGACTGTAGTGAAATAAGCTACTCAGCTGTCAATCAGGAAGGTCATCATTACTCTTATTATTAATTAATATAGCTGAGAAAAACTAAAACATCCAATCATGGATAAAAATCTCTACTCTGTATTCAGTTGTACAGTTCATACACAGAGTAAAGAGACAGTATTTTCTCCAAAACTTAAAGCTTTTCAGCAAAGGAAAAAGAGGACATCCATTTCTCCTTCCCAAGAGCTTGAAACATTTTAAGAAGGATGCTCTCAAAAGAAATCTGTGACTTACAGACATCCATAAACAGAAATAAACAGAAAGAGAGGTTACCTAGAGAATACTTTTTAATTTTGCATGTTATTGATCTTTATAAATAGGAAGATGTCCTATTTCCCTAGTAATGAAGCAATATTAATATCTACTATATTATGCACAAGAGGAGCTCATGAGCGTAAAAGACATCTTGGTTGCCTTCAATAGCTGAATCAACAGCACTGCTCAAGGAGTTACTCAGAGTCATTCTTTTTCAGGAAGAAATTTTGGAACATAAGACCCCGCATGTCTTATCCAGTTTCAGAAGCAATCCTTTTGGACTGATGCTAAGATGTTTAAATAATATGCCGAATATATGGGGAATAGTACTTCCACTTATTTTCATCCTCTTTTCAAACCACAGAACAAGAAGATGGAACAGCATATGCAAAACAATGCATGAACAGTTTTATGAGGGGTGGCAGGTGCAGGGCTCTGTATAAAGAAAGGTTATCAGCAGAAGAGATGAAGTCTAGTTTTAAGTTACTGAATGTTCTCTTTTATTATTATACCTTCACACTAGCAGGACTCAAAGGGAAGAACATCAGAAAGCCCTTAATTAGCATTTCCTTTATGTGTATTGCCACACAATCCACAGCTTGGACCAGACTCCCAGGCAAACATACTTTTCCACTAGTTGCAAAACTGGTTGCAATTTAAAGACATGAATTTGCATAAGATTTTTCTAATAAGCATTACAGAAGTTTATGCCTCCACTCTACCTTCAACCTCATAACACTTCTTATGAAGGAGGGTTTAACCATACCTTCTGAACATAGCCAAGGACCTCTCAATGAGTTCCAACCACTATGAGCTTTCTCAGTGTAGGAATTTTCTTGAATATTTAGAAAGTTCCCAAAACATTGAGGCAGCTGCTAAATAAATTGCAGTATTAAAAAGAATCGGCTTCCATTAAATACTGTTAGACAAACTACGAAATTTTTGCTTTTGTCCTATATCTGTCAGAGGAGTATGACTATCATCCAGAGAACAACTGATCTGTATCTTACCTGTCTCCCATTACAAGTCTGAGGAATTACTTGCACTTGCCTCATATCAAGTTATGGCCATCTAGACTAATGCCATAAAATCAACATCCTTGAACTTAAACAGACAGATGTCTCAAAGGCCAAAATACTGCTCTTCTGAGAAAGTGGCGAATGCCAGAAGCTGACAGAACATTACTTACTGGCTTTTTCAATGACAGTCTTGTTGCTAGACATTAGTTTCTAAAGCAGAAGCACCCTCTTTGCATGAGGGACTAGATCAGTCTTACGTTCCTTCTAAGATAACTTGTCTGTGATCAATGCAAATTAATTCTATGACATCTGCCCTGTATTGCAAGGGGTTGTGGGGGGATATCAACAAACAATACAAATTCAGAAAGAAAATTCTACATCCAGATTTGTAGAATAAAAAAGGCTTACAGACTTCTAGCTTAGTATCTGCTTGTTTTCTTGAGCTTATTTATTTTATTGCTTGCTTTTTTGATTTGACCATATATCCAGATCTCCCTTCCAGCATATCAAATGCAGAACTCACAAATGAGAAATGATCTTTTATATCATGTCTGAAGTGTACATTGTTTTGGATTTGCTAGCTCCTTTGGCTTTGGGGAGTGAATTTTAACACATAGAGAACAGTAATTGTTTGAGCAGCCCCGGAAACCCACAAATATTTCTAGACACCATTCTGCCTTCAGCTGCATTCATATAGCAATAAATTTAGAGCTATTCCAGATTTATAAGGATATAAGGAAAAATAGAATTTGGGTTTTTTTTCCTCATTACAGATTCTGTTGCTTTGGCAGTAGAATGGGCCAGAGTGTGCTAACAAATCCACAGATGAAGGAAAGAAAATGTTCACTCTTTTCATGCATATTGGGTAGAAAAAGTCATTCAATAGTCACATTCACAAGGGAAAGGAGAACAGATGTAGAAGAGACATTTTATATCTTTGTTGCTCTGAAAACTATGGTGATAACAGTGCCACTTATACGTATATTTCACTTCAATGCTTATAACTGTGATTCACTCTAACTTTCCAACTATTCAGGCATGTGGGTATTTGTTACAGTAATGCAAGCCCATTGCCACTCGGATTTAAACTACACTTTTTTATTTCTTTTCTGGCTAACAGCCCAAATCCACGCAGCAGGTGCTATCTTAGGAATGTCACCATCTAATAAAAGTACCGTAACATAACACAGAGCCAATAAAAATTTCTTTGAATAGACTTTGTTTTTCCTAACAGACTGGATTCCTAATAAGACGATGTCTACAAAATCTAAGGAAGATGAAAAAATGAGCTTTACATTTAAGTAGATATTTTTTTCTCCCTTGTTTAGGCAATGAACTCAGATATCAGGTGACAGAAGCTACGCAAAGTTTGTACAAACCTTTCTCTGTCAGCAAAACAGCCAGGGAGGTGGGGAGCCCTGGCACTGCCTGTTGTTTTCGTTATTTCTTGGCCCCAACTATGATTTCGTTCAAGGCTGGATAAAGGATTTAACCAAAGGAAATACAATTAAAACAAGAGGACTGGGGAAATTAACAATTGTTGGGTAAAAGATTTACAGATTAATTTTGTCCATAAGATCTGCGTGGAAGTAAGTCACAAACCTTGTATTTGTTAGGATGCTGCTTTTATTTATCTATTTTGTAATGTAGAGCACTTCCAGGCAGAATTAAACTGAGATATGATTTAAACACCCAGTACTTCATAAATCCCATATACACAAAACTAATTAGCAGTTTAAGCAAAGAAAAGATTTCAGCTTTCAGCAATATTTTAGAGGCCCTGAAACTGGGAAGAAAAGTCATTAGGCACCACACTGAAATGCTGAAGTGCAGACACAACAGTATTTTCAAGCTGGATGCACAGACAGTGGCAGTACATGCCTAATGACTGTTTACTTCAGCTGTAGCTGCTATTCTAATTAACTTTTTTATTTTTTCAAAGACAGACATTCAAAACAAGGTTCAGAGGTGGAATATGTTTATGAAGTTATATACAACAGAATAGAATGCATATGACAAATACATCTGTTTGTTCTTTTAAAAATCTTTCTATCTATCTTGCTCAGAAAGTCTTTCAGCACTCAATCTGTTCCAGCTGTGCAAAATATCTAAAAAATATCACAAGGTCAAAAATGTTGATTTTTGGTGCACAGCGGTAGATATTTAGCTAATCACTTAACATGAAGTATAGTTTTCAGTGTAGTAGAACAGGTCATGTTCAAGTACATGGTGTTAAACTTTGAGAATTTCTAACAGAATGTGTCTCTGCCCAACACAATGCAAATGCTTAGGCAAATAAGAAAATTCACTTTTGCAAAATGATCATAGACTAGTCAAGTTCTTTTCTCTGTAAAATTATCATTTAGCTTTTGAATTGTATGTTAAAACTGTATTTTAAAATTTGCCTCAAGATGTCAATCCACCTTAGAAACAGTGATTATATTTCAGAATGTGTTGATAGAAAAAAAATAATCATAATGACTATAAAGATGGAAATACTATAATAGAGTGATTTGCTATAGGGAAGTACCTTTGTTCAAGACAGCAATCTAAACATGAATATATAACTCCCAGAAATCTGCAGGGCTTAAGTGCAAGTTAAACACTAAAATTTTCCCTGAATCAGGGGCGAAACAACTAAGTAGTTTCCCCAGATTTCCACAGTGACCCAAACACCTTATTAGCAGGCTTTTTTTCTAACTGTTGGGTGGTACTGCCTCTTATAAAAATGAACTGGTGATCTTGCATACACTGGGCTCTGCAGGGGAAGAAAAATAATTATTACAGGGCAAGACAGCACAGACTGGTGGTCTTAAATTAAAATATTAATTGCCTTTGAAAGTTATTATTTACCTGCCAAAGCCCCAAGTACTAATCTTAAATATGTCAGAAAATGTTACATTGAAGATCACATCAAATATAAAGCTGGATCAGCACTTAGCAGCTGTGCTTTTTAGTTGGAAATGAAGAGCTGTTATTTTTAGTCCACAATTGCTGATCAATTCTGCTTTTCTTTGAAGTGTGTGTTTTCACTGGCATATAGCTCTGAAATTTACCATATACTCTGACACACAGGATGCTTGATGGGGCACCCCTGTATTTGTTTCATTTCTTCTTGGCAGAAGTGAGCAGTGTAAAAAGGAAACATAACTAACTTTCCACAGAAGTTGAAATTGTTAAGACACTTCCGTTTTTCCATCTCTTTCTCATTCACTCTTTTTTTCCCCCATCTTTACTTAGGCAACACAGAGCTTTTTCTGTGCTACCTTTAATTAACGCAAATGGTTCAGTGAGGGAGAAAATGCCTGAAGGGAAGGGTTTGCTTTCCAGTAAGGACTTTGCATTGCAAGTAGCTGACAAAAGATTTTGTTCTCCAGTGGTACCAGCAAATGAAATAAGCTTCAGTTCTAGAATCTCTCTATCTGATGAAAAGTTTTCTGTATATGTGAAAAAAACAGAATAATTGTTGTCCTTGCTTTGCATATAAGCTAAATTTCTATTATTGTAATGTTATTATTCATAGTATTATAGTGTCTTGAGACTTAAATGAGGTATCAGGATCTCATTGTGTTAGTTCTGTATGTTCATATAATAAAATCTACTCCTGGTAATTAATTAAAAAAAAAATTAGATCTTCCCCTTTTTAAAGGATTGTTAGAAAGAAGTAGATACAAGAATCAGAAAACAATACCAGAAATCTCCCATACATAATGGAGCTTCAAGATACGTAATATAATGCCCATCCATTATAATAAAACACACCGTGCAAACTTGGGCTTATGTAGTATTGCAGATAAATAAGTCTACCTTATTAGTTTAATTCTGTCCTATGCTTTTACATTTAGACTAACTTCAGCTCCAAAACCATATGAACTTGTCAAGTGAAGCAGATGGGCAGAGCAATGTTCATTACTTCATAGACATGTATGAACTTAAAGGTGAATGTAACTCTCTCAGTCAAATATTAATGCACAAATATGCTACTCAATATCAAGCCGTCTGAGCACTTCATAATGCACATTGTGTAGTTGCATCTCTCCTATGAGACAGGGAATTGTAATTTATCCCTTTCATAAATAAAATTAAAATGAACAGAAGTCGAGCAATTGTTGACTGAATTAAATTCTGTTGGACTGAAGCTCTTTCTCATCTGTAGTTATCATATAGTTAGAGACATGAGCAGAATTACTGAGTTAATATTCTCATGAGTTTTAGCTGATAAAATTTTTGCTATTGATAAATGGCCATGCATAGCTTTCTTAATTTTAATTTTGTAAGCAAAGGGGAGTTGAAAAGAACCTGAAATAAATGGAAAGAAATCAGACTGGAAGAAACATGGATTGTTGATAAGTATGCGTATGTGGTCATGCCATATTTACGGAAGAAGTGACTTCCCTGCTTATCACCAACAGAAGAGGCAGGTATGCAATGGAAATTCAGTACCTAGTGTGCTAAGAATGTTATTGCTTTTAAATAAACAACTGTTTTGGTGTGCAAGAGGAAATGTTTGTTTTGAAAATCAGAAGCATCAGTATCAAGAATGTTTGTTCTAAAGTAGTTCATTTGCTTAGATTTTTTCCCCTTAAATCAATTTTTGTTCATGATTTTTAATATGCAATTTTTAGTATTATACTTGTTATACATCTGTAATTCTTGGCATCTTTTAAAACATGAAAGAGCTCTTTAAAACCTTGGATGAGGAAGATTTTTGCAAATATTTATCAACCTGCTCATTTAAGAAAAGAAAGCTCTTTTAGGCAAGAATCTTAGCAACATTTGGTTTCACTAAATCATTTTCTTACAAAATTAATTAGAGAAGTGTGTCAAATTTTAAGGAGAGGAGATAAGTGGAGAAAAGGAAAAAGAATGAGAGAAAGGAAAAAAAAAACCCTGAAGGGAAGGGAAGGGAATGTATTTTGAATTAGCACAGGAGATAAAAGAATAATTTCCAATTTCAGTGTGTTCCTGCAGAAATATGCAATGTAATTGTAAAATATACATACAGAACGGCTGTGGTAATTTAAACTGTTAGTTTTGTTCTCTTTTCCTAATTCCCAGGTTTAGGTTTGTGTATAAACAAAGTGAATCTCCTCCAGCAGTTCAGAAACATCAGACTTTTTTCTCTCTCTCTTTTAGGGAGCCGGGCCTGTTTGTGGAATTTTACAAGCTGCTACTAAGAGGTGTTACTGTGGTGGTATGTGAGTATTTTTCCATCTGTTCCATTGTGATTTACCCAAATTCCATGTAGATAAAGAAGAGCTGTTACATCTGACAGACCTCCCTAGGCTGCTCTATAAACAGCAGGAAAGATCACCTGCTACACAGACACTTATGTTACATCAAAGCAGCAAGGATAGCCCAATCCCAATCAGATGGGAGCAGAACTCCTAACCGCAGCATTTGCCTAGTGACTTAAAAAATTGAAAAATAGACCTGCAGACTAGACATAAAAAACCTTTCCAAGGATTCTCCAGAGAGGTGTAAATATTTTTCATAATATGAAATGAGTTTAGAATTGGTCTCACCTGCTTTTAATCATTTGTTTATGTATGTTTTGATCCCAGATTTCTTTCCGTTGTGTATCATTCCTTCATCAACATCCATTTACATGAACTAAAGACCAGACTCTCCCAGGCCATTGGAACATGAGGCAATTCACTACTATGACTTACCCTGCTCCTTTCAATAAAAGAAATTATCCTTACCAAGAAAAAGAAAATACAAAGTCTTGATAATAAACAGAAACTAGGCCTTTCTTTATGTAAGGTCTTGTGTCTTGAAATATTTTTTCTGCCTTCAGCCAGAGAGCTAGCTAAAGTAATGGTGAGATGTAATATGGTTTATTTCTGAAAGTAGTGCTTGCTGAAGATGGTAGAGTAAAAGCATTAGAAAATAATCCCTTTCATATTCTGCTACTAAAAGAATAAGTTTAGAATATCATCTCTACAAGTTTCCCAATATGTCTCGAAACTGGACCACTGAAAAGAAATCAGACTATATATTTGATTTTATTGTTCATCCCATTAGCTGGAAATGTCAAGGTAACGTTCAGAAATTTTGTGAGTTACACACCTGGGAATGAGACTGTAACTAGCTAGGCATATATCCTGAGCTACAGAAGAGTCATTAGAAAGTAACAACTCAAGAGTTGCTGACTATTGGCCTAGGCTGGATTCACACCAACAACTTAAAAGTGAAAAACTCCATATGTTCTTAGCAATCCCATGAGCAATCAAATCCCTCATATTTTACACCTGGACTGTTTATCGAATTGTTGCAATAACAGCAGGTCTGGAGGAATTGTGTTCTAATTAATATAATGTCACATGATGTCAACCAGCTGTGTTTAAAATGAACAAAACCAAAATTGTACTTTAATTTGTTCTAACAAAGGAATCAAATTAATAAGATTTTATTTTTTTTTTTTTACTTCCCTCCCCCAGAAGTGAATCTTTAGTAACTGAAATATGGACACCCTGAGATTGACTTTTCTTGAAACAGAACCTTTTAAAGGAAGACAAAGTAAAACTAAAAAGAGCTACGTAGCGTGAGAATGTACATTTGCACACCATGTTCAAGGTTGGCCATCACAATCAAATAAGCTTAAATAAGAAGAGCAATAATAAAACTGCCATTGCTATAGCAGTGCATATGCTAGCCCACCCTCTCTTACAAGCCGAAAGTATTGCGGCATAACACAATTGACATTACAAACCTTAACAAAGTTGTTTGGTATCACTTTTAACTGAAGTGGTTGAAACACTGGTGGTAAAAATGCTGAATGCTGAGAGAAGATTGAGGAAGGCCCTTGAACAGTCCTGAAGAGTTCTCATGGTTTTGTATTTTTGTCACATTCACTTGTTTATACTTGTATGCAAGACATACAGAAATGAGTGAACCCAATGCGCTCATGTAGAGAGCCATTCTTCTGAAACTGTGTCATTCCAGAACCTAAGATCTAGTTCTCATTCAAATAAAAGACATTTTCGTCTCCTAAAATCTGTATGAAATGTATATATTTAATATGCTGTTCAGATAATCATACTGAACTACTTGAGAACTGGGAATAAATGAACCAAAGAGGAATATTATGCTCTTATTTGAATCACTGTAATCTTGTTTCTTTGATGAGGTTAGTCTAAAATTTTAGCTAGTGGAAACCAAAAAAAAATCTGTATCCTGATTGGCCAAGCACAGCTTAAACAGATACTCTTTTTTTTCCTAAACATTTAACTTTCAATTTCATTTAAAAATAAACCAATGACAAATATGGTAATTGCCACTGGTACTTAATATTAGATCTTATTTTGAATTTAGTGTAATATAGAGTACATCAAGCAAGCAAGCAAGTACAGAAACAAACTTTCATGAGAAATCAGGTGCTGCTTCTGTGACTTCTGCTTTCTTACACTAGTGATTTAAGGCAAATCGTTAGCATGGAAAGAATTTACAGCAATTCGTATGAATATTTACATTTGGAAAACTTAATAGCTTAAAGTAACCGGAAAAGGGAAGGAAAGAAGAAGCTATAGGGTCTATAAAGTTACAAAACAAAAGCTGTTGATTGTTGGGCTTTGTTTTCTTTTTCTTCCGAGGTAAGAGTCACAGAATTAAACAATTCAAAATGCTAAATCTTGTCTAGAACTATTTACTGCTCTAATGGGCATTTCACACACTCAGAAGAAAAAAAAAGCAAAACATTTGAAAATTAAAATCTTCTTCTTTAAAACTGAATTTCACAGTATTTGATAGCAAATTTTTTTTTTTTTTTTTTTTTTTTGTTAAGTTATCTGCCTGTGGAGGTTTTACCGGTAGTCTGTAATTGAAACACACTGATCCAGGCTCTCAGCTGGGCCTGCAGAAAGAATCACGGGGGTACTCAATTGTAGTCCTCTGATCCTGCTGCTGTTTTGTGCTAAAACTGTCCCTCTGAAAGTAAGCAATCTCTTTTAACAAGATACAGCCTCAAACTAAACATGCAATATGAACACCCATGACCCACAGGAAAGTACAGATTCAAATTTTGCTGTTTGTTCAAATAGTCTGCCAGGACAAACCAAAATCCCACGTGGATTGCTGCAGTAGGAGTTCACATTTGACTCTATAGACAACAGCGTAGTCTTGTGCTTTGAACACTGAACAGAGACTGAGGAGAGCTGGATTCAGTACATGGGGAGGGGATGGTAGGGAAAGGGAGGGGAGGGGAGGGGAGGGGAGGGGAGGGGAGGGGAGGAGAGGAGAAGAGAGGAGAGGAGAGGAGAGGAGAGGAGAGGAGAGGAGAGGAGAGGAGAGGAGAGGAGAGGAGAGGAGAGGAGAGGAGAGGAGAGGAGAAGGGAGGAGAGGAGAGGAGAGGAGAGGAGAGGAGAGGAGAGGAGAGGAGAGGAGAGGAGAGGAGAGGAGAGGAGAGGAGAGGAGAGGAGAGGAGAGGAGTGTGGGGTTCCCACGGGACAATGGTGGGAACGAGGTACTGAACGAGCTATGTCCAGGCATGTCCAGGGGGTGGTAATGGGGTGGTGATGAACTAGCCAATCATAATACAGAACAAGGGCCTTAGCTATGAGACCAACAAGATATGGGGGAAGTTGAGGACCTTGGCTATGAGAAAAATAAGATATGGGGAAGCTGAAAAATAAGAAAGAATGCAGCACCTGCAAGATATAACTTTTTAGCATAAGCCAATCAGAACTAATATAGAGGTGTGTGAACAAAGCATACTAACCAATCATAATAGAAATGACATGTACACAGAGTGTGTACAAAAATAGAATAGTATAAATGTACCCTCAATAGAATAGTATAAATGTACCCTCAGATACGTAAATAAGAGATCTGCTTAACGATCATATTGGTCTGCGTGCGGTGTCTCCGTGCCCTCTCGCGAACACTGATGAGGAGAGGAGAGGAGAGGAGAGGAGAGGAGAGGAGAGGAGAGGAGAGGAGAGGAGAGGAGAGGAGAGGAGAGGAGAGGAGAGGAGAGGAGAGGAGGAGCAAGTGAGAAGAGTAAGTGGATGCATAGCTTTTCTTCTGGAAAATTCGTAATTCAGATCAGTCACGATTTGAAAAGAAAAACTATGAGCCACTGTTAATGTAAATCAAATTATATCCTAGAGTCTGTCATGCACATATCTCCCAAATCTTATTAGAATGTGCTAAGTAGCCTATAAAAAAAAAAAATAGAACCTGTCAGTCACTGTCTTCTAAAAAAAGATGTTTAGCTTCTTCCTAAATACTCAAGCATCCCCTGGTACAAGAACGGAAACACCAGTGTCCCACATACTTGCCCTAATTGTCAGCCTACCTTGTGGTTTTATGTTTCTAATAGAAAGTAGAAAAGCATCAAAAGAAAAGACTGAGAAATATTTCACCCTGAAGAGCAGATAGCAGGAGAATTAGTAAACCTTTATGAAAAGGAGAGGAATATATTGTTTGAGACCTCAGAGCTAGATGAGGGCACTGAACTCAGCTCTCATGCACTCTCTGTGACTGCTCTGCTTCTTGTGCCTCTTTCTGATAGTGAAGGTGGGTCTGTCCACTGAAGATGTCATTTTTTTGTTGCTGCTTTTGTGTACTGGTCACCAGGGCAGCAAATTCAGTTTTTAAACACTTAGAATTTGGATTTGGAAAAGTTCTGGCCAGTTGATACAAAATATTAACCAGCTATATTTTACTCTGTTGGTTTAAATATGATCAAAAATTGTGATGCATTAATTTTGAATGAGTAGGTTTTATGCCAAGTCATGTATCACCTGTCCTTCTACAGCTGGCATAATGCCAGCATTAAAACTCCATAACTTGTACTCTGGCTAATTTGACAGGAATGTAATTGTCTGATCTGGATCAAATATGTACTGTTGGATTATTCAGTGGATTTACAGATGATGAAACTACAGTCTAAGTTCAGCTCATCATTCCTCTTGCTCTGATTTGCTTCAAATACCCTGACAGAATATAAAGAGGTTTTTAATTTTATAATAAAGTGAAAAAATATATATTTTTAACTTCATTCAAGATATTAATTCAATTTCAGTTTCAGGCATGGCTATTAAATTAAATCAAAAAACTGAATTAGTTTTTCAGCCTAAATCATCAACGAAATGTATATGGACTGGGTTTTGCTGAGATGTCAAAATGGTCTTTCGAGATTTAAATATCCAGCTAACACTAGTTTTTGTTAGGATTCATTTCCACAGTTCTTTAGATAATCCCAGCATTAACATCTTTTACATTCAAAGACCTTAAAAATGTGAAAAGAATCCCTGTCTGAAACAATGAAAGATTACTCAGTTTGTCTTCCCTTACATTTAATCTGTAAAGGCAAATTGGCTCATTCAGAGCATTATCAGAAGGTGTTTATGTAGTTCTGGTTTTATAGTATACTATAGCTTTCAGATTAATTTATAGTTAATATAAACCAAACTACAGAGTCTTTTTAAATGTCTCCAAAAAGTAATGTGTAATGTTACATGTTTGCATTGGCATTGTAGTTCCAATTAGACATGATAAAATCCATGTCACAGAGCATGGTTTGAACAAACACAACCTGAAAGTACTTCAGGCAGTATCAAGCAGGTTCAGAATATGGGTACTAGAGAACCAGGTCTTCCCCTGTGTGATCATGAGTCAAGTTACAGTAAACTTTATATCCGTGTAAATGAGATAGTCTTGGGGTCTCTCAGCTCAGACCACATGTGAATTGCAACATTTGGCACAACTTTTACTCTGCTCTGGAAATGCCTGACAAATGAGCTAAGATTTCATAAGTTTGCTGCCCCTCCCAAGGAGGAAAGCAAGGAAATCCAAGACCTAATTTTCTTCTCTTTCACACATGTATAAATTAGGAGTAACATCATTTAAGTCATGCTACTACTAGGTACCACTGATATCTTGTAAGATAATAGCCTATATATTTTCTGTTATGGTTTCAGGGAGCTTCGTGGTGGTAGAAGTATGCTATTTTTGGATGAGATATGAAACATATCCCAACTGCTTACATTTTTTCAAGATCACATAATGCTTTTCAGAAGAGCTGAATGTGTTAATTTCAGTGTCCTGGCCAAATTCCACTGCATATATTTATAATCTCTCTATCTGATATTTCCTCTGAAACTCCATGTATCTCTGGTTGGCTGTGCACTTCCTGCCCCATGCATTTGGGCAGTACTTCTGTAACACCTATGAGCAGAACAGAGTGCTTGTGGTAGACTTAACAACATCGCTCTGTGTGTACTTTGGAAAGCACCTTGTGACGCCTCATAAATATCTGGTTAATGTACACAGATTTGCACCACTCTCTGCAAAGCCAATGGTCAAGGCAGGCATGCCTTCATTGCAGATTTTGTTGTGTCAGAATAGCCCAGATACACTGACCTGTTTGTGAAAGTTATCTTACCATGCAGGCAGAAGGGCTCCTGAATCTATATTAAGCTTTTCTACCCGAAGGCCATTGGCAAAAGTATTAACTTCAAAGTTCTTTCTTATGCATCTGAAGATTTCCTATGTTCTCTCATGCAGATCCTATTCCTTCTTACATGAAATCTGCTCACACTAATCTAGTGTTTGACAAAGACAAAACAAAGCAGTCTATAAAATGTTCAAATATGAATAACAAATAGTATCACCTACAGTTTACTATTAATTGTTGATGCAAAGTCTGTAGCCAAGAGTATATGCATGGCAGATAACCAGACCTCTTTGCAATCACCCTGAGATATGTATCTTAAGAGACACTATGATATGTAACAAAATCTTTCTTCTGCCTCTTGAATAAAAAGATTTTGCATCTGCATCTTCAGTATTCTTCAATAGTCAAATATTACTATTTTCTGTGTGATCTTCACACTAGTCATATATATATTTTAGATGTATATATTAATTAGATGAAAAATAAACAATGCTACATGGTTTATTTGGTGGGGGTTTTTTTTAAATCTTGCTTATTAAAAAATTATCAAGAACTACTTTGTTCTGAAAGATTTCCAATTCGTCATGAGCCTTTCAAGTGCTTAAAATTATGGTGATTGATGTTAACAGATGCTGTTACATATGATCATTAATATTACCTGATTATTAACTTCTAACCAATGCAACAATATGTTACTTGAAATATTTCTCTGGAGATGCTCTAGAAGGCCATTAAAGCTCCTGTCTATTTAAAGGTCTGTATGAGTATGATACTAAATAGAAACATCTGGTATAGAAAATATTCTGAAACAGTCTCTCCCAACTAATCTTGCATGTAAGGAAGGATTTTTTTGTAATAGACTTCTTGAGAGTTGAACATCAACACTAGGGACTATAGTCTAATCTTAAAACAAAGCTGGTGACTGAATTGCTGACTGTCTTATAGAGACTTTATTGACACGAATTTACTTATAAACAGAGCAATGTGTAAAATGCATTCACCTTACCAAACAACAAATTCTATTTGGGAAATATTTTACTGAAAAAAATTATAATAAGGCATATTTTGAATGTGATTTCTTTTTGATAAAGATTAAAATTGTGGAACTTGAAAAATTTTTCTGAATTGTGTTCGTTTCCTTGCTTGTTAATGTGCTCAAAGATTTTCCATGCTCAGAAATTTGAACATCAGTTATCTCTAAAACAAATTGATCAATACGGTATTACCATTAGATCTTTAAGCATCAACAGGAAAAGAGTTTAAATACTTTGTATAGTTTAGGAATTACCCCAAACCTTCACCTCAGTTAGTGTTTACATTGTGAACCAAAAGACAGAGGTGCTTAGAATAAATCCTGATCAGAACACTGGGATCCAGATTACTTGAACATCATCAAAGCTCAGAAATAGTCATACATTTTCTTTCCTAAAATCGCCCTCAGCTGGCTTTGGCTTCTTTATCCTTTTGCCTTACCCCTTTATCCTACAGAGAAAATAAAACCTTCTGTTCTAATTACTTTCTTACTGTCATTTCTGTTGTGTTACAGAAGTAAACTTGGCATAGCACCAACGGTGTGTTCTTTTCCTTGGGAAAACCAGGGTCTACTTCACTTTTTCTCATTTACATAATACCTTGATGCTTCTGTTAAATCAAATGTAAGTCAGCATTCATTTGGTTTTTATTTTTAAAGCAATAATCTTATAACGATATCATTTTTTTTAATAATAACTATGGTAAAATATTGCTCATTACTGAATGTTTTACAAAGTCAGTTTCAGAAACACTTTTCAAATATCATCCTTTAAACTGTCTAGTTAGAGATAGCTAGCTTTCATACAAGAGACAGAATATCAAACAAGAGTTTGAGAGTTATATAATTTTACCAATGTTATAAGGATTGAGACTCTGATGCTGAACAAAATAAGCACATGAATAATTTTACATATTTGAGTAATTTGTATGCCATCCATCAGGCATATAATGCAAATCATAAGTTGGAAATTTTCAGGATTGTGGCATTGTGTAAGAATGTTCAGGAATTTTACTTTTCTTGTATCTGTTTTTCATTAGAATTAGTATGTTCTGTAAGACTAATTCACAGCACACTACTAAAGGATCATTTCACTGAAACACACAGCCCTCACAGATACAAATATATAATTTTCCTATTTCAGATTTTGATGACTATGTTTTATTAAAAAGAAAAAAAAAAGAGGTGAAAGTGAAAGTTTTAACATTTGGCAAAGTATTTTTCAAAACAGCTTTCTTAACATTCTGCTGCTTGCCATACCATTAAGTACAATATGCTTTTATGTATTTTATAACACCAAAATACACTGTGTTGCATAAATATTTAAGCAAATTATGTTATCAAAACTCTAAATGCCTCAGTATATCAAATTGTGCATTGGCTAAATGAACTACTTCTACAGGGCTAAGCAGTAAGTCACTGACAGATCCAGGAATGGAACACAGCATTAAATGTTGGGTCGACTAGTAGTATTATGCTGTTGATCCCTTTTGAAAAAATATTAAATGTATTTGTTGCATGACTGGTAGAAGACAGTATGGTTAAGTGCCAATGAACAAGAGCTTTTCTATTTGGGTACTTTTGTCGTGTCAGAAAGAAAAAATATATTTCTTCGCATCAGTGAACTGTTCAATACTGTTAACAACACCAGTGACCCATTTCCTCCAAACCCTGGGAACTGTTATAAAGGAAGATTGTTAAGAATATCATATTCCTTTGCTTTATACTTAAAAAGAAAAATGCACCAAGTGCAGTACCATACTCAGAAGTTCCACAGTCTAGTGCCCCAGCTACAAAACCAAACTAAAGTTTCTCTGTGAGAAGGAATTTAGAGAACAAATGGCAAATAGGTTTTCCTAGTTAACCAAAACCCTTATTCATTTCCATAAATGCCAAAGGGAATTTGACAACCAAGCAACATTTGCTGTGTGAATAACCTAGTATGTTATTTACCCATTAAAACAGCTAAGAGCCCAGGTAACTGAGATATCTGCTAGTCTGTGGGACTGCATAACTTTGAAAATCGAGCCATAAATTCTGATAATGAATCAGTTTGGAAACGTACTGAAGATATTCTCAAATATTCAATTATTCTGATCATAACACAACGTCATTCCAGTTTAATTTAAGTAACATCTTTCAAATCAACAGGTTCCTTATTCACCTTAATTTATACTACAGGATGCTTCTGTGCATGATGAATAAATGAAATCAATTTTATGGGCTGATATCTGTAAGGAGTGCATTTTATACACTTTTTATACATTATTTTTTTCTCTGTTCTGCAAGGAGGTTTAGAGAGTTACACTAAGCCTATGCCAAAATTTGGTATTAGGACACACATGTCTTGACAGAAGCACTCATAGACAGGATAATGTGGTGTTAGAAGGTCAATAGAAAGAAAAAGAAGCTAAAATTCACAGACTTGAAAAGAAGAGAGCTTTTCAGATTATTTTATGACTTAATGAAGCAAAGAATTACAGAAATGTTGTTCCAAATGGCAGGAGCAGTAGACTAGGAAGATTTTGCCCTAAGTATAGCAGTGTCATTTGGAGAGACAAGGGAGCTAGGTGTGAATGAAAAGATCAGGGACATAGGAAGAAAAAAGTGAGGTCATACTCTTCTTAACCATTAATAATTAATTAAGACAAACTAAACAACAGGTAAAGTTTCCTGGCTGATTAGGTTTTCTTACAGAACAGATTGTAGATTTCAGTGTCTTCAGACAGTGAGATATTTTTAGTAATTTTGACAGAAACATTTTAAATTAAAATACTAATATTATTTAAAATAGAATATAAATAATATATGGTAAATGACATAATATATGATAATCATACTTATAATTGTCATATGTTACATGCTCTATAAAAATACTTCATGTTGCATTATAATTATTAAATTATAATTACTATTATTATAATAATATAGTTCTTATGTTATAAATTAACTTTTAAATAGTAATGTTTTAATATTTTTAATAGCAAAGTACTATTTTTTTTTACTATTTCATTTTTAGCTTAATATTTTGAGTCATTTTGGCATGCTGCCATTTTTGGCTATGTTGAAGTGAGGGCCCGGAACCAGCACCTGACATTGTTCACCACAGTTTCCCACTTTTATCTTTGTCTTGCTCCTTGCCAGTAGCGTGCTGATATATCTCTGCTTTGATTTGCAGTGCTCCTAGCTATTGCCTTTTATAAATTTTTTTTGTTATGAAAGGCAAAGATGTAACATTTATGGCCTGGGAGAATGAATAATCTAGATCATCTCTTGAAATCCCTTGCAGGTCTGTTCTTTATCTTGTTCTTATGCCTCTTTTGCCATAATGCTAATTCATTTCAGTCCTGATAGAGGATACAGGAACTTTCTCCATGTATTAATAAACTGTCATTAACAACGTTTTTCTAGCTTACCTCATCACTAAAATGTTTTTTTACCCTTTGCTCTTCTATGGATATATTGACAGAGTTACTTACTTATATTGGTACTGCATATTGTGCTTTTTTGCTTAAATAATATTTTCAAATGTGGAAAGGGGTCTGTCATTATGACTTAGAGAAAGACTGCAGTCTCCAAGTAAGTCAGATCAGTACTGTACCTAAGGCTGAATCCAAATCTGTTTCTGTAGGTACTGAAGTAGTGTACCAACCAATTCCACCTCTTAACTTCTCAGATGTAAGGAAGAAAGTCTCCAGGTGCTGGTATGGAATAATCTGCAGTTCTTTGTGATTTTCCATGTAGCATAATTGACTTTTGAAATGGCTTCTGGAAGGGTTTTGAGAACTCAACAATGATCCTAGGTCTGATCATGCTCCTTTGAGGAGGTTGAAAATCCAGCTTAAAGATGAAAGAAAAATGTTGTCAGAAATCCAAAACTACCTAACCCCAGGCTTAATTCGGGTGGTTTACTGGTTCCAGATGTAGAAGTTTTACTATATTCTTATTAAAAGAATACACTAACCTGCCCACAGTGGCATATAGTTGTTTCCTCATTGATACTTCTGAAGTTCTGATTGTGAAACAGTCCTACCACCTATACACTTGTACCTGTAAAGCTTGTGTATTTGTACTTGTTGATTTATATATATGTACTTAGTTGTATATCTTTAAATACTTACCTGGCAGAAGTTAAAATTTTCAAATACCCTCAAAACAGTCCTGTTTTCAATAGGGTCTTCTTAAACTATCTAGTCTTACGCAGTGCAAATTACAATTTTCTTTTTATTATCAATGTCTGTGACTTAGTTAAAGTTAATAATGTGTTCATTTTATGCTAGCCATTCATAACATCATCAGCACTGGTGTGAATTACCTAACATAGGATCATAAAACCTAGCAGAGTCTTATTCAGAAGTTACAGTCTTAGCAGTAAGTTACCACGCACCTGAGGTTTAGAATCAGAAACAGAGCAAAGTTTAGAAGAACTGCCAAATGAATAGCATATAAACATTGGTTAGAAATAAGAAAAGTTGTATTATATTGTATTAATGACAAGCCAACTGTCTGTACACAACTCCCAGTTGTTCAAAATCTTTGTGGCTAACAGGGGTTAGAGTACTGCTGTAAAAGCAGACAGTTTCATGTTTAACGTGCTTGTTTTGCTCTGTGTTCCATGTCTACAATCATGTTCAGTCAAAGTACTATGGGTTTTTCAGATGAGCTCTTATGAGGTTCAGATTTTTTACACAGTATTCGATTTAATATGTTATGTCAAATAACAAAAATATACATTATATAACAAAATTGAAGGATAAAAGATGTTTATAACGGGCAGTTAATTCATCAACACACAATATTTTTGGCTAATATTCTTAATTTATATCATTTTAAAGTTATGCCTTCGAAATAAGGTATTCCGTTCTGACTCTGACATTAGTGTCTCCTAATAGTGTTGGGTTTTGAGTATGATTATATAATTTTTTGAGAGTATAATTATTAGATAAGGACCCTGTCTGTTTTTCTTGCCTTCAAAATTACCAGAGGTGACTCCAGTTGTGATGTGGGGAAGTTGCTCAGCCACATAGGCAAAACAGAACTACATGCCATACCAGCCAGTCCTTTTAACTCTCCGTTCTCTATTTTCCACCTTGGGTATATCAGCTCAATATGGAAGTCTTACTCTCTTCCTGTATTTCTCTATCGTCTTGTACACTGTGTTTTTTCTAGAGCTGGCTCTGTTTCATCAAGATGAGACCTTCCTCATATACACACTGTTTTCTGGTTGCAATCTTCTGAATGAAAACATTGTAGAAACATCTAGAGAACTCATGTCATACGCAAACAGAGTAATTACAGGCACTGATGCCCCAAAAAACTTGATAATTGTGATTATATTTTTCATTATAACACAATTTTGTCGTAATAAACAGAAAAATGTTAGATGTAGTTTCATCTTTTTCCAAATCAAAATGTAAATTTTGTTTTGACCACATGGATAAGCTGTGGCTGCTCATTTTCTTTGAATGTAAAACTGAGACATTTTTATAAATATAAACATTCAGGGAAGCTGTATTCCACCTCTGATATTCACAGAGATAAATTTTTATTTATTTATTACATTGGAGCTTTCATGTGCAGGTTAGCCTCTTTAGGGACTGTGTCTGGGAACTGAAACAATACATAACCCAAAATTCTCCTGTAGGACACAACTAAGGATAAGAGAATTTCAGTGCTGGGAGCTACTTTATTTTGTAGGAGCAACTTAAGTGCACAGAGAGGAAATAGATATTGGGGCAGAACTCAGGGTATATCAACTACTTGTGTACAACTTGCACAGGATAAGAAGGAAAGGCAGCCACACTTCATAAAGCATGGGAAAAAAGCTGAAACCAATCTCAGTTAAAATGTGCATGGCTGAACTACAAGAAATCCAATGCAATGTACTTGGTAGAGGTTTGCCACTCTGAGACAGGATGAAGTCTCTGGTGGATTAGAGATAAAAATGAATGAGAATGAAGAAAATCATCTACATAATATAATATCCACTTACTGAGCAATAGTCCTGGAATCCTAAAATTTAAATTACCCTACAATAAGAATGCACGAGTTTCTTGAGTAGTAATTATAGATTTTTAAAACAGAATTCATCTTCCAAGACAGAAGACGCACTGAAGGTCTACTAGACCTTAAAAGCTTAAGGAAGGTGAAATAAAGCCATCACGCAGGTGGAAGGTTTGACTTGTTTACATAGCAGTTTAGAACAGGAAGCAAAGGAGACATATCAGTCCTGCTTAAACTGAATGTACTATTTTCTATTTTACATACACATGAAATAGTTTTCTAAACAATTATCGAAACCCAGGTATTAGACTTAATCTCTGAGGGAGAAAAACCAGTTCTTTTAGAGTGGTGAAAAGCACACATTCAAATGAAAAAATATCTCAGAGGTGACCCAGACTAAAATAAAGCATGGAAATCACCACAAGAATTTTGTGCACAGTTACACCTGATATTTTCAAATAAGCCAAGTTCTGCCTTTAACAGCAGAATCATTTTATGTATCTTCTTTCAGAGCCAAAGTCTTTAGCTCCAAGTCTCAAAAATTCATGAGTAGTTAAACTGAGTCTTGTTCTTGACAAAGACCCTGCAAAGACTAGATGATACCTAGCAGCCCTGAGCATATTTTAACTTAAGCTTGGTACAAATTCAATGCTTAAAACAGTAGTTCTCAGTCTTTTCCAGTTTATGTATCCTTATTTTTTCCAGTGATGGTCCTATATGGACTCATTTACAAAGTTACACATTTGCAGACTTCCCCATAGGTTACATAGCTTTGTTTTCTTAGGCACAGTTAATGAAGCCTTAAGAAGAATCCAAGGAAATCTGGGATCTGTGCCGCCCCAGGTCAGCTCAGATAAGAGCTGAACAAGGACCTGAAACTACAAAAAGGACCTAAAGACATGACCCAGTTTGAAGGGAAAGTGCTTAGACCCTTTGGTTCTCCCTTGATATATGTAAGCAGTTTGTGCTTTGGATTCATTGTTCTCTCTAAGAATCATCCATTTCTCATGTCAGAGACGTGAGTGTGATGATGCCTGCTTCCCATTTTTTTGGGGTTTGGGTGTTAAGAACCAGCTTCCTTTGTTTCCTTAATCAACATCTCCATGGGATTTCAAAATATAACCTCTTCACCTTTTCCAATAGGTAGCACAACAACAGCAGCAGAGGGTAATCATTTGCTGACATGATGTAAACAGCCTTCTGTTTGAGGAATGAGAAATGAATGACTTGATGAATGCTTCCTTTTCTTTAACTGCACTGGAGTTGAAAGCACTGGTGACTGGTGTTACAGCTCCCATCTGTCAGCAAGATGCGGCAGAAGCTCTTAGATGCCTTGCTACCCTTCTTTACAATTTGTCTGTTTCCATTTCAAGGCTGCTAGACACATTTCCTTGTGCAACTGATTTCAGTGTCAGAAGGAAAACTTGAGAGGTGAATAATTTGTGCTGCCAGGAAGAATTGAATTTACAGTCACCTTGAATGGGAAAACACTGCATTGTTATGGATTGCAACTCAAACTCGTGCTCTGCCTGTCAGAAAAAAGAAGAAAGAAACAGCCACAGAATGGGCATACTACTGTTTCCTTATTTTACTCTTTTTTTAAAAAAATCCATTTATTATTACCAGTGATTATTTTAAAATTCCATTTATTATTACCAGTGACTTTCTTTAACAACGGAAGACTTGTTAAACACATTTAATTCTGAAAAAGTATAAGGATGCAACTAATGCCACTCACAAGTGGTGTCTCTGGCATTAGTATCCCTTGAAAGTAACAATATAGAATTGAAGATGGCAATGATAATCTTAACTGGAATACAGATGTTGAATAAGTGGTTTAAAAAAGAATTAGGATGGCATCATACATTAGTAATGCAATAGATGGTGAAAAAAAAAGCAGGGATGGTACGGGTGACCGAGCACTTGTTTGGGGAAAATGATATTTTGGTAAAAGAGTTCCTGCATATATCTGGTGCTATAGCGTAGATCTCCAGGATATGATTTAGATATGGGAGATTATGCTATACCATATGCAATATGATATGATTATCACAGAATCACAGAATCACAGAATGTTAGGGATTGGAAGGGACCTCGAAAGATCATCTAGTCCAATCCCCCTGCTGGAGCAGGATTACCTAGATCATATCACACAGGAACGCATCCAGGCGGGTTTTGAATGTCTCCAGAGAAGGAGACTCCACAACCTCTCTGGGCAGCCTGTTCCAGTGTTCGGTCACCCTCACCGTAAGTTTTTTCTCATATTTAAGTGGAACCTCCTGTGTTACAGCTTGCACCCATTGCCCCTTGTCCTGTCAAGGGATGTCACTGAGAAGAGCCTGGCTCCATCCTCATGACACTTGCCCTTTACATATTTATAAACATTAATGAGGTCACCCCTCAGTCTCCTCTTCTCTAAGCTAAAGAGACCCAGCTCCCTCAGCCTCTCCTCATAAGGGAGATGTTCCACCCCCTTAATCATCTTTGTGGCTCTGCGCTGGACTCCCTCTAGCAGTTCCCTGTCCTTCTTGAACTGAGGGGCCCACAACTGGACACAATATTCCAGATGCGGCCTCACCAGGGCAGAGTAGAGGGGGAGGAGAACCTCTCTCGACCTGCTAACCACACCCCTTCTAATACACCCCAGGATGCCATTGGCCTTCTTGGCCACAAGGGCACATTGCTGGCTCATGGTCATCCTGCTGTCCACTAGGACCCCCAGGTCCCTTTCCCCTACGCTGCTCTCCAACAGGTCTGCCCCCAACTTGTACTGGTACATGGGGTTGTTCTTGCCCAGATGCAGGACTCTACACTTGCTCTTGTTATATTTCATTAAATTTCTCCTCACCCAACTCTCCAGCCTGTCTAGGTCTCTCTGAATGGCTGCACAGCCTTCCGGTGTGTCAGCCACTCCTCCCAGTTTTGTGTCATCAGCGAACTTGCTGACGGTGCACTCTATTCCTTCATCCAAGTCATTAATGAATATATTGAATAGCACTGGTCCCAGTACCAACTCTTGAGGGACTCCGCAATTATGCATTTCAGAACAAAATTCTAGAGAAAGAACAGGCGAAAATAAACATTTTTTTGTCCAGTCAGGTAGAATTCCATCCAACTACACAGTGAATCATAATGGTTTGATTGACTGTTAGACATTTTCAAAATTATATTTTGATGATTGAATTTTTGTTGTTTAATGTGGTTGGGAGCCCACCTGTGCTGATTTTTAGGCCCTTCATTAATCATCCTCAGAGGCCCAGTTTCAGACATATGCTTAATTTCCCTGGAAAATCTGAAAGGGACACCCGCAAAAAATCACAAAATGAAAGAGAAAAAGAGTTTCTATGAGTACCCTACAGTTCTGACGAGAAGCATCAATACCCTGAGGGAAGACAGAAGACATGATTTACCCTGGATTTAACCTAAGGTGGAGAATTAATGTTATATTTTGGTTTTTAATTAGTTTTATTAATCAGTTCATGTAGTTACCTATTTTATATTCCATTACAGTACTTATACTTTCTATAAGTAAAGTTTTAACAACATTTTCATTTAAAAATGTTGGGATTTTTCTTCCATAAGACACCTGAGTCAACCTGAACAGAGAATAAATGAGAAGTAATTGGAATGAAAAGCAAGAATTGTATTTCAGTGTAAATTTCCACCATGTTGGATCACATTCTTAATCAATTCGTACTCCAAAAACAAACTCAACAGTACTATTACAGTTTTTCACTTCCCTATATCTACAGCAGGGATCCCTGGAGCTACTACAGAGCTACATGACGTCTCTGCAGATGGCATAATCCTTTGCCATTCTCCTTAAGAGAGGAAAAGAAGCATGAGTCTCTTTGAGAAGTTTATCCCTGTGGTGTAAAAGCATCTAGCTTTATGGTATCCTCAGTGCTCAACAACAAACTCCATTATCACACCTCAACAAAAGCACAGAATGACTATACACAGAGAAAGGATTTGTCCCAAATCCTTTAGAAAGTTGGCAGGAGAACCAGAAGTAGGTGGTATTTTAAAATCATCCTGAAATTTTTTAATGAAGTTAAAAGATAACCAAGAATTTAGACACTTTTTTCTGCTAAAGTTTTTCTCTGTCATTTAGTATTAATTACCTTTATAAGTACCTATGCTTCTCATAGCCAGAAACCGAGTAAACCTTAAATACATGGAACTACTACTCAGTAACTGGGCAGTTTGATTGTATGTACATACACATCCACACTCACCCCCAATATGTTTATTCTTTAGACAATTTTCCATGTAATTTTCAATAGGTTTGTTGAGGTAAAATACCAAACTAGGATGCATAGATTGTTGGGTTTTTGTTCTTTTTAATCCCTTATTTTCTTCTAAAATAAATTATGTCTCCATTTAAGTTATTTTATACATGCAACACAGAATAACCAGCAATTATTCTAAACAAGTTATTTAGGGACACATAGAAAAGTCTGTGGGGAAACTGTCACAAAATTCATTCCCTAATTGCTTCATTCTGGTTTTTTTCAATTTAGATCCTTAGACAAAGGTGTAATAGCTATGGAGAGTGATTCTTTTGATTGTGTATAGTCCTTTTCTTGCGTTTAAAAGTGAAGCTTTCGGTTTTTGAATGCTAATGCCAGGATCTTCCCCAGGAGGTGGATATTAAGTGGCAGTACTGTCCACTCCAAACAACTGTGAAAAGAGCAGTGTTTTGAGCACATGAGGACATGCCCAATAGTATTCTTGACAATAACATTTCTCTACTCAGAACCAACATGTGACATTTTCATAATTTATCAATTTTAACTATCGTCTTTTGGTTTATTTTTGTTCCCTCATCACAAGGCTCTCGTCGAAATGAAGCTGCTCAGATGTAAGCTGAAAAGATAACGTACAAGCAGGTGTTTTCAGGTGTTTAGAATTACTGTGGGTTTCAGGTGGTGCAATTCCATGGAACCTGAGAAGATCTGGGCAATGTGCACTTTCTTAGACTTTGGCCCTTTGCAATAAACCCTTTTTATCTAATTGCCTACATAGTGTTTGAAAGCAGAGCATAGGCTCTTTGTGTGTGAAACAGGTGAATAATCCTCAGACTGTTCTGATCACAATAGTTATTTAAAATTAATAATATCATAAGATTGTTTTCACTATAGTTTTTATGAGTATACGTTTGGTTTTCTTGAACATGATTTGAAGTAAATTGATATATGAATTGCGAAATCCTTAAAAAAACAATGCTTTTCTCTTGAGGTAGTAGGAATGTAGATTAAGGGGTAATGTTGCTAAAGTGCAGGTTCATCCAGACCTTGCATTTCAAGGAAAAGTTTTTAAATGGTCAGATCTAAATAATATATATATCACTGTATGTACTGGGCCTGAATTTGATAAGATAAAATAAAAATATAAGCTCTAAAGAAAACAGTTCAGGCAAAGTAATCCTTTTAAGACAAGAGTTGCTTTCCTAAGGGAAAAAAATATGCTTTCAGATCCAAAAATACCATTCCAGAAATATGTGTGGCACACAGCCCACACAAAAACGTATCAAAAAATGATATGTTCCACTTTCTGAGTTTTTGATATGCTCTGATTTCTCTATCTTCATGTATTGTTCTTCTGACACTGGTTTCTTTCAACCTCATGACAGTAGTTCGGTGCTGCTCATAAGTTCTACGTTAAATTACGCTCTTCAGACACCCACTTTTTTAAACACACACAATTATATGAATATGACATAATTAATTTTACACTGAATTTCTATTTGGTCTTCCAGAATTTATTTTTTTTTCTCCCTGATAAACAATTATCAGACACATATAATTTACAGTTTGACTGAAGACAAGTAACTTCACAGACCTAAATCTGGAAGGGTCGTTGCTAGCATAGATCAGCCACATTTCCTTTGTATATTAATATTTAGATGTGTGGACATGGGGGATGAATTGAAACCCATTATTACAGTTACTTAGTCTCTCTTCTTGGGTTTTATGAATATCAAGTTTATTTGGTTGAAAACCAAATTAATTTCTCAATTGCATGCTCTTTTTGCAACTGAATTATTTCTACTGTGCCATTTGCTACTATGGGAGACCTGAGTGATACCCAGCTAAAGCTGAGGATATAAGCAAATTACTGTTCAGGATAACATTACTCTTTTAAATACCTGGATTTATTTACCTGTGTGGGTAAAACACTGGGAAATGTTCTCATTGGGACAAAACAGTAATGTCTTCTATTAGAGCCCTAGTTTTCTGTTCATTCCTTAAAATAGATGGAGGTATAGATAATTCAATAATTAAATTCATTATCCATTGTCCATAGATGAGAAGCAATGGAAAAAATCAGCCAGATGAGAAGAGAAAGGATGTCAGCACCACCAGAAAAGCAGGTTCATCAGCATAGTATCTGCCTATAACAACCCTAGAGGATTCTTAATAACCCAGCCATTCCAAGCATAGTCTCTGTGTGCTTGTGTGTTTCTTATCCTTTAAAAAAAAAAAAAAAAGAGACAGCATGGCAACAACAAAAAGAGAAGTAAAGAATTTTGTTACTCGGTGCTGTTTTCACCAGAAACACAGAATTTACTGCACAACAAAATTACTGTTTTCCCAGGTATAGAATTACCTTTGATAGGGATTTCAATGGGCTTCAGTGCCAGTCTTTATATTTACAGCTCATATCTGAATACTTTTCATAGATGTGTTGTCACATATGTAAACATCATTAAAATGAGTGGGTTTATTATATTTAGTTCTGTGTACTGCATTAATCTACTCCATGCTGCTAAAGTTTCTGCTTTTATTTCGTAAAGAAAAATGGGTTCATTTCAAATCTTGGGGTACAGAAATGAATGACCAGTTGTCTTAAAGATGTGTAGGCAACTAAATAAAGGGTTCATTTACCTACTTCATCTCAGTTAAATACTTATTGTTAGAGTTCATGTGAATCAGGATACCTTGATAGAAATCAAGAAAAATTGCTTTAAAATTTACACAAAACAATATAAAATTATCTTATTCTGATATAACAAAGAATTTATCAGAGATTTATATTTCTGATCTTGGTTTCTATTAATTAATGTAAAATATAACAAAAATGATAATTCATTATTCTTTTCTGCAAAAATTTCCATGAAGGTCATCTTGACTGAAACAAACACTGAAGTAATATATTTCCTTTTTAAATAGAAAACATGCAGTCTTTAAAATTCTGGGATTTTATTAAAATCTCTAGAAGATAAAACAATGGGCCTGTTTAATAACATTTTATGCAGATGTATAAACATCTGAAGTTTTGCTTTTGAATGTTATATTTAATAATGCATGGTCATACGTCTATAAACATACACCATCTAAATACTTTTAAAGAACTTAAATATATATTGATTATAAGCAGAAAATGGAAGTCAAACCTCTGTAAATACAAGCTGAATTGTAAAAAACAAACAACATAAAGAAAAACAAAAACACAGCAATGTATTCTGACATTTAACTCTTCATAATTTTCAGCTCGTGGTGTCAGGTCATTATATGTTAGTGTTGGCTGTTTTAATTATTTATTGCTACTATTACTGCCTTTGCTATCATTTTTCCCAAATATATCAGCTGTTTGAAAAAAAACCTCTCTTTTAATTCTTTCCTTTAATAACCTTGAATTCTCATAAAAAAGAAAGAAAGGGGGAAAGAAAGAAGCATAAATGTAAATGTATAGCATTTATTTTACATCCCATAATGTTTAATCTAATCTCATGATTTTTGGCTCCATTTTTAATAGGAATATTGAAACTGTCAGAAGTAGATTGGATGCTGTTTGAAGGTTAAGAAAGATAGGTGGTGTCTTAAGAGCATTTTAATACCACCTTATAAAATATGTAAAACACTAATCCTCTGATGATTTCATTATAAGCAGCCATTTACACTGCCATTCATTGAGTTTAAGTAGGTATGAAATTCTGCACATTTCAACAGAACTACCCCTTACCATATTGTTTTAAGGGAGATCAGAATAACATATGTATTTTATAATCTTTACCAGGTCTCAGCTTTTTGTTAGGTCAGCAGCCTGCATGATATCTTTTTAAAGGAATAATTCATTGCATAAATACTGCTCGTGTAGCTTGATAACTTGTTCTGTTACATTTTTATCATGTAGCAAATATTGTACAAGAAATTGTTATGTATGAGCAGAGAACCATCGACATGAAGAGGAAAATCTAAGAGTTCAATGTTGCTTTCAGTAGCAAAGATTTCACTTAGATTCTAATCTACATTATATCTGTGTAAAATAATCAAACATAAAAAGATTTACTGGTCTAATGAAGGGCTGAATGAGGCCTGCATTTAACAAACTGAATTATAGAGGACATGGCAGGAAAGGATTAATGAGGTTTAAAAGGTTAGGAAAGACCAGGGAATAGTGGCACGAATCCTCAGCTATGGCTGAATATTGTCCTGAAAGCAGGGAGGGAAGACAGATTTTTACTTCCCAGTCCCAAGGCATCCCGTGAGATAAGGAAGTCCTCCGATAAAGTTTAAAGAACTCATCAATACATTTTAATAGAAAATTACTTACATCTAGAATTCAAGCTAAAGATGAACCAAAGATTTTTGGGGAACTTAGCATAGGGTTAGTAAAGATGCGAATTCTTCCTTTGTTTGATTTCATTACCTTTTGGAAAGAGAAAGACAACATTTTTGAAACTGTCCTTTTTTATCTCTTCAGGTCACCTTTAAAATCCATAAAGTATAATCAGCAACTATCATCTATCACCATCAGTCTTGGAAAATGTATGGCTCGCATATAGGTTTTTCTTTGCTAGATCTTACTACTCTCCTCCTGCAATGCAGTGCTTTATGAAATTATTACTCCATTAAAAAATGTTGATTGGTTGCCGCACTCTTTTCATATCTTTAATCAGAAAGTTGATTTTAGGAGCATCAATATACATATAGTAATATATTCATCTGCCAGAAATTGTCATAACATCAACTAATAAATGATTTTATACTGACAGTTGTTACAACCCCACTGCTTGAGCACTGGAAGACGAGGGAATGAAGCACCAAGAGATAAAATTGATTTTTCACCCTTTCTGCCAGATAATAATACAGAACATCCATCTTAACTTTTTAAGATCAAGGCTAGAAGCTAAGACACAGCTGAAGGGGGAAAAAAAATCCTCCAGATCAATATTATGCATTATAATTCACCTGCATGTAGTCAGTGTCAAAGCTAATACCGTGGGTACAGTATGAAACTGGTAACATCAATTTAGGACTACTTTTCTTGGAGTTAACATGAGAACGTCAAATTTCAGACTGCCAAACTATTATTTTACTGAATGAGTGATATTTTAGTCAAATGACACAGTCCAATAGAACATTAGCTAGAATGTCAGTTCACATTTGCATAAAACTTGCAGTAAAGAGCATGTCTTCACAGATCTATATACCCGTTTCCAGTCAATGTCTATAACAAATATATTTTTCTCTAAAATAAGCCTATGCACCATCCATTAGCAGCCTTTGCCTAAAACCAGGCCCAAATCTAGATACTGCACCTATTATAGAGGTTCTCATTTCCAAAACACATTTATTTTATAGTAAACTCCTTTCACAGAGTCACATTAAAGCATCTTGCCACTGTACAACAATAGGGAGAATGGACTGAGAGCAGCCCTGAGGAGAAAGACTTGGGGGTGGTGGTTGATGAGAAGCTCAATATGACCCAGAAATGTCCACCTGCAGCCCAGAAGGCCAACTGTATCCTGGGCTGCATCAAAAGCAGCATGGCCAGCAGGTCAAGGGAGGTGATTCTACCCTCTACTCCGCTCTCGTGAGACCCCACCTGGAGTACTGAGTCCAGCTCTGGGTCCTCCAACATAAGGACATGGAGTTGTTGGAGCAAGTCCAGAGGAGGGACACAAAGATGATCAGCAGGCTGGAGGACCTCTCCTATGAAGTCAGGCTGAGAGAGTTGGGGCTGTTCAGCCTGGAGAAGAGAAGGCTCCGAGGAGACCTTATAGCAACCTTCCAGTACCTGAAGAGGGTCTAAAAGAAAGCTGGAGAGGGACTCCATTTTCAGTGAGACCTGGACAGGCTAGAAGGCTGGGCAGAGAGGAACCTCATGAAGTTTAACAAAGGCAGTGTAGGGTCCTGCACCTAGGGAGGAATAACCCCATGCACCAGTACAGGCTAGGAAAGCAGCTCTGTGGAGAAAGACCTGGGAGTTCTGGTGGACTAGTTCACCATGAGCCAGCAATGTGCCCTTGTGGCCAGGAAGGCCAACGGTATCCTGGGGTGCATTAGGAAGAGTGTGGCCAACAGGTCAAGGGAGGTTATCCTGCCCCTCTATGCTGCCCTAGTGAGGCCACACCTGGAGTACTGTGTCCAGTTCTGGGCCCCTCAGTTCAAGAAAGACAAGGAACTACTGGAGAGAGTCCAGCAGAGGGCTACAAAGATGATCAAATGATTGGAGCATCTCTCTTACGAGGAGAGGATGAGGGAGCTGGGTCTGTTTAGTCTGGAGAAGAGAAGACTGAGGGGGGATCTCATCAATACTTACAAATGCCTTAGGGGTGGGTGTCAAGAGGAGGGGGCCAGACTCTTCTCAGTGGTGCCCAGTGACAGGACAAGGGGCAATGGGCACAAACCGAAGCACGGGAAGTTCCATCTGAATATGAGGAGGAACTTCTTTACTTTGAGGGTGACAGAGCATTGGAACAGGCTGCCCAGGGAGGCTGTGGAGTCTCCTTCTCTGGAGATATTCAAAACCCGCCTGGACGCGACCCTGTGCAACATGCTTTAGGTGAACCTGCTGTGGCAGGGGGTTGGACTAGAGGATCTCCAGAGGTCCCTTCCAACCCTTAACATTCTGTGATTCTGTGACTCTGTGACTCTGTGACTTTTTACAAGTGCATGTAGTGATAGGACAAGGGGTAACAGCTTTAAACAGAAAGAAGGTAGATTTAGATTAGATATTAGGAAGACATTCTTTACTGTGAGGGTAGTGAGACACTGGAACAGGTTGCCCAGAGAAGTTGTGGATGCCCCCTCCTTGGAAGTGTTCAAGGCCAGGTTGGATGGGGCTTTGAGCAGACTGGTCTAGCGGAAGGTGTCCCTGCTAGATGATCTTTAATGTCCCTTCCAACTCAAACCATTCTATGATTCTATGAATAGATTGATAATGTCATACTAAGGTGATGGCATGATGAAGAGCTTTCTCAGCAAAAGATTTTGTGTTGTCCATGGGTTGGTCGCTGGTATAATGCATAAACTGTCAGATGTCTCTTTTTTCCACCATGTTCATATGTCAGGCTAGATTACATGCCTTGTTAAAGAAGGTGACAATGATCAACAGTCAGAAGCAACAAACTTTGAGCATTTGTGCCTACATTTGTTTAATATATTTCTCCCATCCTTGTGCTTTCTGTGCTTATGTAAGGCTTAATGACAGGCAAAGACTGCTGAAATACAAGTTATAACAAAGTCCTTGCATCTTCCGAGGCAAGAATCTGAGATGCTTACCCAAAACTCTTGATCTCCGCTTAGAGAGTTTATTTGTTATTCACCATCTGTCACAAATCACTCAGGGCCTAACTGTGGCCTCAGGCCTCTCCTGAGTCAAATAGGAACCACACGTATGCACCCCAAACCAGAACTAGACCCTTAGTCTTAAACTAACAGTCCCCCTCCATCACTCTGTCTTCATTTTTTAAAAAGTACTGAATTAATTAAAAACTAAATGAAATGCCCTTTATGTTGGGACAGATATAAAGTACTTTTATGCTGTCTAAATTTTTCACCTTCCTTATTTTAGCTATCTTGCCCTGTAACTCAGGACTTGGCCCTGTCGGAAGTACTCTAAAGGAGCTGCTTTGTTTATTTGCTTAGTCTTTTGACTTCAGCTGGATTTCCTGCTGTGCCTGGCAGCAGCAAGAGCAGGAAAATGAAGGAGCAAAAACAAACCAAATGAGCGCACAATCTGATATGAAGGCTTTGATTTTCAGATATTATATTTTGTCAGTCCTCTAAACAACTGTAAATAATGTAAACTAATGCTGGCTGCTAAATTATTTTTATTCATTTGACCTATAACTGTAAGCACATCAAGTTGAAAAATAACATTATTTATGTGTATATAGGAAAAGTATATATTATTCTCTGATCATAATGCGCTAACTCAAAGTGATCAGAAAGGTTGTGACTAAATGGATTTTCAATGAGAAGTGATGATTTATGAAAAACAAAACTTTGGATGCAGCTGTTATTTAGGAGGTAGAGATCTGAGTCATTAATATAGGATGATTACCCTTAACAAGCTTGTTCTAAATTTAAGAAAATTGGAGTACAAGAATGTCACGTGACTTTCCCAAGAAGCTCAGACCAAGGCTTAATAGAGGCTAGAAGTTCCTTGTCCATTTGATGAGATCGTTAATTGAAAATGTGGGGTGACATTGGAGTAACAGCTGTGCAAGAAGTTACAAAAACTGTGTCTATGAAAATGCAAAATCTAATCTCATCTCCCAGTGACAATGATTAAGGAATTTTTTTTAATTCAAAAATTAAAACATGATATTACAGACACTAAGGTAATAAATTTCTAAATTCACTGATATCTTCATCTAAGTTTGCAATATATTCTTTCCTTCCACAGAATCCCAGATGGTAAGAGAGGAAAAAAAAAAAAAGAAATTGTCAGGATGACTTAACGTTTCATATTTGATAGAGATGTGTATTTTGTTTAAAAATTTAAAAAAAAAAAAAGAGAGAGAGATAATATTTAATCCTAATTTACATTTGAAGAAACTGAGCTAGAGAGATTGACACGACCTGCCTATAACATCAGCCACAGTTGGTAAATGGCAAAGGTGAATCATAGGATATCTCATTCTCAGATCACTGTCTGTCTTATCACTGTACCACTTTGTCAAATAATGAAAAATAATGTTAGCAGCTGTTTAGCATGAATTAGTAAGACATTTAGTCTTTGCATCTTTCCTCAGAACACTCATATCTCTCAGCTTTCTAATTATTCTATGTGCAGCCCTTCATTTTCCAATATCCGACATTTGGCACTTACGTTATCTATTTGATTTCACAAATTTTGTTGGAGAAGTGTTAACGAATCTCCTGCTCAGCTGGACCAGATTCTTGGCTTAGAAGTGAATTTCTCCATGTGCCACTCGAGTTCGGTGCATCCTTGCCTTACTGAAGAGATGTTTTGTGCAGCTGAAGGGTTGGGGTGTTGCACCAATAGGGGGCTCTTCTGAGTATAAATTTGCTATTTTTCTTTTAATTTTTGTTCCTTTAATTGGTTTTTCTTTTGAGATGTTAACATTTCTTCAACTTCCTGAACTTTTAACTACAGCTTAGTAAGAAAGGAAGAGAAAGAAATAGAAGAATTTCCCAACTTTTATTTGGAAAGACAAGCAATAGTGTCACTTCAATGCAAAGGTCTACAATTGTCCTTTAGGAAATGTGCACTTCTCACCTTCTGCAGCTTATTTTCCTGCAGTGTCAAGTGTGACTCATGCCACTGCAAAGGCATCAGAAATATTAGACTCATAAGGAAACAATTACCTACTCTTACAACAGTGCAAAAACCATTTTTCTATTAAAGATTAGAGCATTAACAACTGTCTGGAAAGAAAAAAAAAAAACACAAACAAAAACCCCACCACATTGAGAACAGAAGTTCATTAATCTTTGCTTAGTATATAATTCCCATGCAAGATCCTTGCAGACTGTTGCAAGTGGCTTAAGTACAGTATTATAATCGGTTTCAATTACTCCATTATTATTTCCACCAGAACAGCTACAAATCCTCTCTTCTGTAGTGGCATCTAATGTGGTTGAGGGGATGTCTAAATTAATCTGTGTTCTCACAAATGGTATCCTATTAAAAAAAAAAAAAGACTGAGTACGTGGCAAGCAGACAACTGACTGGGTGTAATTTTTCAGAACAAAGTAGCACAAGAGAGAACAGATTTCTGTGGCAAGATCAGAAGCAGAGACAGTATTCCTGTGACCACTTTAGTATGTTAAGTCAGTTACAGTACATTTTCTACTAATTGGAAACAAATTAGTACTGTCTGGAGAAAACAGTGAGAACATTGAACTCTGATCTCCTACTAGAACATGTCATGCATATTATCTAGGAGGTTTTTAACATTTTCATGTACAGCTATTATTTTTTTCTTACACTGATTATTTCATTTTGCCTCTGGGGTTCCACTTTTAGTCAGATATTAGTCCTATTTGCAAATCTTGAACTTTTTTGAATATATTAAGTACAGGTAATGTCACTTTTGATAACTGCAGGATTGTGTTTTGGAAGTTTATAAGAATTTTTTTATCACTTCTTGTTGTCTCTGTTGGATGTCTAGTTTAAGAGAAGTGTTTGATCTGTATATATCTCCTAAGTCTGATATTTTGTAAATATCCTGTCTGGATCTCTACCCATTTTAATTCAAATTTTTGTGTGGGTGGGTAGAAGACATTTGCATAAAACTCTACAATTCTATTATGTAAACGTCTATTCAATACGAGATTGAGAAATAATTTTTAAAAACATCCTGTAACATTCTTATGCAATGTGATAATGTGGGTGTAACCGTGTGTGTCATAGCATAGGCATTATCATGAAGGTGTTTGAAGCATAAAGTTGAATGTCTGCAAAACCCTTAAATGTAGTCAACTCTTAACTGTTTCATCCTTAGAGTACTGTATTTTAAGCAGAAGTGGTGTGAGAGATGCTGGATAGGTGAATTGGAAGGAAAATATATTTTAATTAATTTAGTGATGGAACCACTGCTCTGTAAGCATCCTCATTATAGTTTTGCCCATGCTAGACATGTTTTGTCTATGTAACCATCCATTACACAGGTACACATTTTCACCAGAGTTGAGCTCTCTGACAGGAGTAGGATGTATCAAAGCAAGGACAATGTTGGCATATCCATATCAAAATCAGGGCTTTTGCAAGTTTAGCTATGTATGGAAGGATTGATTGTTTTTTTTCAGGGCTTTATGCATGTGCACAGGTGTACAAATACACTGATGTTCATTGTGTGCTCTTATTTGATGAATGGTCATTGTTATTCTCAAAAAACGTATTTGCTGATGTATTGGCAAAGGTCCTCTATTAGATTAGGATTTCATTTTAGATTGTTCTTAGCCATTTTAGGCAAAGAATCTTGCTGCTGTCAGTTGAGGCTGACAGCAAAGGTGCAATTAGTATTAATTACCCTTCTGTAACTTTTTCATTTTCTTTTGCCTTATTTAATTTTTAAGGTTGGAGACAATATCCCTTCAAGAACAGAACTGAAGTCAGTAATTTATTGTTCTGATAGTTTATTGTTGTGGTTTGGAGAGACAGAACATAAAGTCATTTTCTTAAACTTTGCAAAGAAATATACCAGGTTGTTCACTATGTCAAGGGAAACTGCTAAAAATAAAACAACCATTTCCTTGGTTTTGTGTATTTAACTTCAGACAAATTAGGTAGAAAGTTATCCAAAAAGTAAAACTTGAAAAATCAGAAATACTATTTGTAAAATTTTTCTCAATTGAATTGAAAATCAAAGTCTTATTCAGTTGTTATGCAATATGCATAATTTCAAAAATAAACTCTTAAAGGTAAATCAGATAATTGTACACTTAACAATGAATGCCAGAAGATGCATTAGTGTTTTACACCGTGTGATCATTACAGATATATCTTCAGACAAAATGTCTGGGTGCTGGAAAGCTTATTCAAAAGCTGAAAAATACTTGTCATTTACTATACAACCAAATGGCATACAGCTACATTGACAGACAGCTACAGTGATGCTAATATAGGAGTACTTTACAGGGAGAATTGATAAAATAAAACTAAACTGAAAAGGCCTTCTTTCCATACCTGGGGTCAAGTTCACAGGTGGACACAATTCCTTTGCCATGAATAAGAAGCTTCATTAGTTAAAGCCAGGAAATTCCAGCCTTTAGACATACTGTTTGAGACCTTAACTATGCTAAAGCTCTGATTTCAGCCATTAGATTTTAAGCATGAAGGATTATTGCTGTCAGAGATTTTATCTTTGCAGCATAAGGCTTAGCCTCCTCAGCAAATTGGTGAAATCCCATATTAAAATCTTGTTAGAAAGTCACTGTATTTTTAAGGACAGTAGGAAACCCTTTTGTAAAAAACCTACATTTGCGAATTCTGTCTATATATTCTGTTCAAAAAATGACTGAAGAATTTGATCAGTATTATAAACCTTAAATCTTCATCTGCATTTTCTTTTGTTTATTACGTATGGGATTTTTCCAAACAACTAAGTCTTCGTTCAGAAAACAGTGGATTCCTTACTAAGAATTTTATAGAAAATTTGAAATGAATGCCTGTTTTAAAACCAGAATAGTAAATAGTGACAATTGCTGGGCTTCATAATGGATAAAGACTATGACACCATAACAAAAATACTTTACAAATTCAAAGGGCTAGCATTGTAACACAATTGCATAGCTGGCCCAAAATCTTTCCTGTAGCTTTTTTTTTCTTTTTTTTTCTTTTTTTTCTTTTTTTTTTCTTTTTTTTTTCTTTTTTTTTTTCTTTAGGTTAGAGATAAGACGACTCCTAGGAAGTGAAGGAATACAGTAATTGCTTTGAATTTGTCTTTTTCCTATAGTCACAATTTCTCCTAGCACAGTGCGGGGCTCTGAGCTTCTCACTTCATAACCTCTGTACCCCATACCTCTAGTGGAATGGATAGATCTCACACTGACAAGTGCCACATTTTCAAACACTTTTTGTTTTCTTTCCCATGAGCTTTGTGACTGCTGTTGTGTTTACTCATATGCTACCCAGACAGCAAGGGAGATCTTTTGATGGACACTCTCTCTTCTCTCCCCACAATGGTGTGGGGGTGGATTCCCCCCAGGATCCATCTTTATATGTTTTTTAGTGTCTTACTCTGAGCTAATCAGTTTTGTCAGAGAAAGTAAGCTATTAGAAGTTCACATCAACTTAAATAACACAGTAAAAAAAGGTTTTGCTTCTTTTTCCACCTCCTTTTTTGCATCTGGTTTCTTATTACTGGCAAACTTTGATAAACGTATATTTGCCACAAACAATTTTTGAGAAAGGTTCCTTTAAAATTCATTCTATGAATCAAAGCTATTTACTTTTAACCCAGAATATGGGTTTTTTAAACACCTAAAATGGGTTGCTTTCTACTCTCTTATATGCATGCTACTATCGTCTTTGGTCAAATCTGTAGGTAGCAAAATATTAAATATTAATTGTTAAACAGTAATAGTAAAATATCAAACATGTCACTGTTCATTTTCTGTTGTATAATTTTGATTCTACATGCTATTTTAATCTAGAAGAAGCATTACTGTGTGGAAAAAAAAATAACCACACTGACAAATTGTCAGCTTCCCAAGAACTCCCAAACACAAAATGAAATAAATTAATTAAGAATGAAGGAAGGAAAAAAAAGAAATCAAAAACTCTTCCAAAAATTAAAAAATAACTATCTAAGAAGATCTTTATTTCCATTCCCATACCTAAAAATTTGAACCCATTCTGTGATTTTAATAGTTCCTTTTCATACCACATAGGACTATAAAAAAAATGAAGTACAGAATCCAAAGGCAGGGACTTGGAGAATGAAGTACCACCCACCATAGGAGAAGATCAGATTTAAGACTGTCTAAAGAACTTGAAGGTACACAAGTCCCTGGAACCTAATAAGACACATCCGAGTGTCCTAAGAGAACTGGCAGATGAAGTTGCTAAGCTACTAGCCATTATATTAGAAAAGTCATGTCAGATTGATGAAGTTCTCAGTGACTGGAAAAGGGGAAACATAACCCCCATTTTCAAAAAGGGAAAAAAGGAAGATCCAGGGAACTGTGCACTGGTCAGTCTCACCTCTGTGCCTGACAAGGTCATGGAGCAGATCCTCCTGGAAACTATGCTAAGGCACATGGAAAACAGAGAGGTGATTGGTGACTGCCAACATGTCTTCACTAAGGGCAAATCATGCCTGAACAAATTTGATGGCTTTCTACGACAAGGTTACGGCATTAGTGGATAAGGGAAGAGTAACTGACGTCATCTACCTGGACTTGTGCAAAGCATTTGATACTGTCCTGCACAACATCCTTGCCTTTAAAATGGAAAGACATGGATTTGACAGGTGGACTACTCGGTGGATAAGGAAGGTGGATAAGGAATTGGCTGGATGGTAGCACTCAAAGAGCTGCAGTCAATATCTTGATGTCTGGGTGGAGATCAGTGATGACTGGTCTCCCTCAGGGGTGCATATTTAACAACTTTGTCAGGGACATGGACAGTGGGATTGAGTGCACCATCAGCAAGTTTGCGGATGACTTCAAGCTGAGTGATGTGGCTGATACTCTAAAAGGAAGGGAGGGACCTTGATAGGCTGAAGACGTGGGCCTGTGCAAACCTTACGAAGTTCAACAAGGCCACATGCAAGGTCCTCCACCTGGGTCGGAAGAATCCCAAACATGGATATAGGCTGGGTGATGAGTGGATTGAGAGCAGCCCTGAGGAGAAGACTTGGGGCTACTGGTGGATGAAAAGCTGGACATGAGTCGGCAATGTGTGTTTGCAGCCCAGAAATCCAATCACATCCTAGGCTGAACCAAATGAAGTGTGGCTAGCAGGTCAAGGGAGGCAATTCTCCTCCTCTGCTCCGCTCTGGTGAGACCGTACCTGGAGTGGTGCAGTAATTCAGTTATATCAGTAAGAATTTAAATGTAAAGAAAAAATAATTGCTCATTACAGTGCACCATGAATCCTCGGCAGTGACTGAGGCAGTATAGGATCACAAAATCCAAAACTGCAGAATGGGTGGGCCTAAGCAGGTGGAATTAAAACTGGATTCTCTTTTTGATTCCTTGAGCTGGCAACACCTTTACAATCACCTTTTAACACAGTGTGAATGTGAAAATGTGCTTGTGTGTGCCCCTGTCTTATAGCTATACCTCTGCCAATACTAGTAATGAAAACTGTTAAAGATCATACCTAAACTTCATTAATGAATGCAGGTTATGGGAGAAAGTAATTAGAGGCATGTTCCATTAAGGAGTGTGCACCAAAGGATGGGTTGGCTCTGTTTAGTGCAAAGCATTTCAGTTTCTCTAAACATTGTTAAAGTGTTATCTTTTGCTTTTTTTGTGGGAAAGACCAATATCACATTATCTCTGCAAAGAGCTCTCAGTTTGCAACTGCACACTTACATTATTACAGAAGTGCAGTTTCTCTTTATAATAACTTTCCTTTATCTGCCATTCTTTACCTCTTTCATAAATAAGAAAATATACATCTTAACCTGTTCCAAGTCTTAAAAGCACTCCACCTGTGGGATTTGGCTTTAGCTCATATACTCGGATTCACAGTTTTAAAGCAAAAGATCTAGCTCTGCAGGAAGGAAAGAAAAACAAACAAACAAACAAACAAACAAATAAATAAAAAGCTGATTGTCTGATTTCTTTGATTCCCTGAGTGGAAAAGGTTAGAGATTAAAATCCCCACTGTCTAGGTGATATATAGAAATGTACATTTATAGAATTAATATCTGAATGCACTGATGATAAATGAGATCCCTAGCATGATAAGTATTTAAAATACCTTCAGTGAGTCTGAAAGCAGAAGTTCTCTTTATTATGTCATCAACACCAATACAGACTTTTGAGATGGGATGAGGCAACATTCCAGAGCAGATTAGCACATTTGGTCTGCAGTGCTTCATGACCTTGACTGTGAACACAAATTCTGTTAACACTGTCACACAATCACAATGAAGACAACACAGCTTAAATACTGTAGTTTTAAATAATGTTCATTTTAACCAAAAGATTCACTAGTGGGGTATTCCATGTATTTTATTCATGGTGAACCAAGTGAGCTGGCAGGGTTGCTACCATTGTGGTTAGGCAGTAAGGAATTATTTTGTTTTAAAAATACTGTGATTAGCTTTGTGTGTACATGGGTGGGTGGAAGGGTGGGAGTGAGCAGCCGTAGATGAGAGCATGCATATGTAGACACAACAATGTTGTAGCCAAAGCCAAGAAAATGAAATGTCATTTTTTTCTATCCTTAGGAGTTTATTAACTGTGGAGACAAAAAATATTGCCCAAACCAGAAGAAAAAACCATAAACCCACACCTACATTAGACAGAGTTAACTATTATATGTAGCAGATTGCTTGGGGTAGGTATTATGCATACTTTTCTATTGTATAGGGCCTAAAGGAGGCTGTTGCTGTTTCTGGAAGCAATGATAAAAATATATAAAAGGTGTAATCATCTTGATAATATTTGGCTGATGCATTAGTGGTGTGATGTTAGAATCAAGCAAGGAGCCTCTACTCTGCCACAGAAATATGTGAAGGTCACAAAATATGTAAAGACTTTAAACTCTATTTTACATGGTTTTATGGGGCTTGGTAAAAGTTAAAATTTGTTTCCACTTTCACATTTATATAATCTGTTATAGAATAAGCCTAGACTTTCTTCAGACACATTTAAACTCTATTGTTAATAATAATAATAATAATAATAATAACAACAACAACAATAATAATAATTAGCATCAGGGGGCATAATTATCAGAAATATAAATAAATATGAAATATTTATTAACTTTAATGTTAGTAGTATCAAAGTAGTAACTTTAATGTTAGTGCATTAACAGCTGATATGTTTTAGTGTTTATCTTACAAACAGTTCAAACACTTCCCACAAATCAGGAATTCAAAAGAGATTTCATTTTAAGATGTTTTGAATTTGTAGCTAGTAATTGTAAGATTAAAAAAAAAACAAAAGAAAACCCTTTGACATAATATTTATGGTCATGGGACTTCTAAAGGGAAAAATAAGGTCTTCTGAATCTAATCCAAATATAGCTAGGAGAAACTAAAGAAAACAGGCAACCTCCCCTGGTGAAGCTTGAGGCTATGTCCTCTTGTCCTATCACTAGTTCCCTGGGAGAAGAGTCCAACCATTGCCCTGACACCACCATGTCAACTAGACTATGGCACTAAGTGCCATGTCCAGTCTTTTCTTAAACACATCCAGAGGTGGTGACTCCACCACCTCCCTGGGCAGCCCGTTCCAATGTCTAATAACCCTTTCTGAAAAGAAATTCTTCCTAATGTCCAACCTCCCTATACTCTGAGGCTCTTTGGAAAACCCTATCTTAAGACACCTCTGAGGGGATTTAGCATCATAACATCTTAAAGATATCAAAACAGTATGTATGAAATGCACTAGCATTTTCTGCTGAACCTTGACATATTTGGAAGTTTAGTTTTTTGTTGAATATGTATTCATTACTCAGCTATCTGGATTGGGAACTGGGCTGGAAATACAATGTGATAACAACTCTCTTGTGAGATATCTTGCATCTGTTTGTTCTTCTAAAATCTCATAGTGTCATAATCACAAGAAAAACAAAACCAAAGACAACTAGACAACTAAAAAAACCTGAAACCCAGAGATACATTTCAGTTTGAATGATTTATTTTATTATACGGGAGAGGTATAAATTGAAATAAGAACAAAGATAATGTCTCTATTAGAGCATACAGTGCATACGTGCTTGCAACATGGCTGAATCAAGTCTGGCTCACAAATCCCTACAGACAGTAACCTAAAAAAAATGTAGAAAGGAAAACCTAGCCCTGACACGTCATCTACTATTTCATAGCCATATGCATCTCAAGAAGGTTATATTAAAATCCAGACATGTTTAATTTCGTTGGTGGATTTTTCTTCATTGAGTTCACTGGTGACAGGGTCTTATGAGAACTGTCTTCATCACAATATTTTCTAATACTTACAAGTCTAGTTAAAAACACGTATCTTTTTCACTTTAAAATGTAATCCTGATTTGACTTGGAACTGTTTGAGTGATCCAGACTTGGTCCTCTTGACTGGGTCATTTGTTTGTAGTACAAAAGTGTCAAGCCAGTCTAACAATCATCTACAGACAATAGCTGCAATGGACAGAAATCCAGAAATATTGTATGTTATACTGTAACTGTGAAATAAAAGCAAACCAGCAAGTATCAAGGGCTTTTAAAGATGTTTTATTGTTTAAAAAGGACTGGCTCACTAGGAGCTCTAACAAAAGTTCTTGAAAAACAGAAACCTATTTTAGGCAACGTATCATATTTTCACTTAGAGAAATACTCTTTACTACCTCCTCATTCCAAAAAGATGAACCTGGGGGTGTTGATCGATATCTGGATGAATATGAGCCAGCAGTGTGCCCAAGTGGCCAAGAAGGCCAACAGCATCCTGGCTTATATCACAAATAGTGTGGCCAGCAAGACTAAGGAAGTGATCGTCCCCCCGTATTCGGCACTGGTGAGGCCGCACCTCAAATACTGTGTTCAGTTTTGGGCCCCTCACTACAAGAAAGACATTGAGGTGCTGGAATGCGTCCAAAGAAGGGTAATGAAGGTGGTGAAGGGTCTAGAGCACAAGTCTTATGAGGAGCGGCTGAGGGAACTGGGGTTGTTTAGTCTGGAGAAAAGGAGGCTGAGGAGAGACCTTATCTATCACTCTCTACAACTACCTAAAAGGAGGTGGTAGCAAGGTGGGTGTCAGTCTCTTTTCCCAAATAACAAGTGATAAGATGGGAGGAAATGGCCTCAAGTTATGCCAGGGAGTGTTTAGATTGGATATTAGGAAAAATTTCTTCACTGAAAGGTTTATCAAACATTGGAACAGGCTGCCCAGGGAAGTGGTTGAGTCACCATCCCTGGAGGTATTTAAAAGACATGTAGATGTGGTGCTTGGGGACATGGTTTAGTGGTGGACTTGGCAGTGTTAGGTTAACTGTTGGGCTTGATGATTTTGAAGATCCTTTCCAACCAAAATGATTCTGTGTTTAATTAACTGCTGGCACTGTATAAATAATAATAAGCCCATCACTGAAGCAAAACCTTTCAAATAGCTGTAACTAATTTTGTAGATGATACTGATGAACAAATATTATTTTGACTAATATAATTGTAGTCTAACATTATTTCTGAAGAAAAAGTTCCAAAATGTAAACCAAAAATGTTTATTTCTGTAGTTTTCAAATGTATTTCGTGGAAGACATTTCAGCCCATGCCAGGCATTTTTCATGTATTACCCATCAGAATGACAATATCTGTTACAGCTATTTTGCTATTTGGATTATATGATTAGTAACTTTTTTTTTTCCTTTCTCTCTCTATAACTTTTTTGGAAGTCATAGAGACTCGTTCAGACATCCATGTGAGTGTTTTCAGTTCTTTCTCTATCTTCATTTTGTTTGGAAACAAAATCTAATGCCTATGAACATCCATTAAGGGACAACTGATGTCACCAGTAAGTTTTCCTCAGCTCATAGAGACAGCCCAGGTCTCAGCACGGGACAAGAGAAACACTTAATAAGACCTCGAGAACTTACTGGAAGGAAAAAAAACAACATAATATATCTTACCTGCTGGTATTTCCTGATATCTTATGAGATAGGTTCAAGTTAATTTTCTCCACATTGATCTCTCCAGTCTTACTAAGGTTAAAAGGAACATCTTCCTCATGAAATGTTGAGAGAAAAGAAAATCTAGTGTTCCCTTTCAAAGCTCGTAGGGACTCTGGAACAAACCCATTCAATTTTTAAACACAAGGATTGTTATACTTCTGCCTTTGGCATAACTTCCTCCCTTCCCCACCAGTAAACAGGTAAATAGGAAGTTGGTTGGTTTTCACCAGAGCTCCATACATTTGACACTTTATAAGGTTTTTTAGGATCTTCTCAGATGAAAGTCATTAGAGAAAAGGCAAGACGCTATTAGTACATCCAAAACAGTTTAATGTTGTGGGTGTGGGGCTGTGTATCTGTCCATGAGTGTGCGTACAGCTGCCTGCCTTTCCCGACTGTCCATAGCTATCTGGGAAAAGCATCTCTTCTGAATATTTCTTTCTGCAATGATTTTTTTTTTCTGACCATAAACAAAGACAAATTTCCGGACAGAAAATGTGATGAAGCATAGTAGTGTTTGAGAACTGTTTCTTAATCCAATTTTTCGCTTGAGTCACTGTAAGGCTTGGAGCAAATCTTAATTTCTCAGTCTTGGGTTCCTCAACTTTATGCCACAGATAGATAATAACTTTTATCTATCTTGCAATAGTAGTATGAAGAATGACTTGTCTCTCTGGAGCTCATGCAGAACATAAATACATCATGAATAGCCATAACATAGGAAAAGCCTGGCAGTTGTCTGAATGACTCTCCCACTTTGGATGTTCTATGCCTCTCTCTTGAATTAAACATAACTAATACTAGTCTTTCTAATGCAAACTCTCTTTGTCCAGTGACTTTCCAAATGGATTTTCCAACTTCTACAGTCTTCTTTGTTGAGAAAATGTCACACCCAGTACTTCCAGTTTATTATACAGAATTTAAAGAGAAATGTTGGTTTTTAATATAAAGCCTGAGGCTCAAAGCAGGAGTGTATTATGTGAAAAATCTCCACAGTGTGAAAATGGCAGTAAGCAGCAGAAAAAAATGCTGCAGTAAGTGATGACTGCAATCATGTCCAAAAGAAAACTTGAATTATAATCTCGGTAAGATGGGTAAAAAAAGAGACATCCTCTTGAAGTACATTTGATTTTGTGTTAATGAGGTATCTCACTGAACTCCACCCACCTGCTTCAGTGTGAACTGGCAAAACTGTTTGTCTTTTCTGAATCTTCTCTTCCTTCATTTGAATCAGAGGATTCAGTACATCCTCACTCTTACAGAAAGATCATACTTGTGAAGAAAGGCCACCTAAAAATAATTTAAGCTGAAGTGAGAATAAAAGTATATTTGTGTGTGGACTTGTGGTGGTGGATGTTTTCTTGTATTTGGAGAATCTAATTGCTTCTTCCTGATTACCTGAGCCCTGGAATAAGCACTTCTATTTTCATAAGAAATCACTTGAACTTAAAAATACATTTGTGGGCAAAGTTTTTTGGTCCTCAGACCTTCACATCCTTGATCTTTACTGCACTGATTTGGATAACTGTGTCTTTTAGTCACTAGCTGGTAATGAAAATTTTTGAATGCACATGTGGATTTCACTTCAGCTTGTGTGGGAGATTTTATAGAAATTTGGACCATAAGGCATCCATGTCTCTAGTATGAATGAACTGTTAATCCTGAAGATACAAGACTGATAACAAAAAATACCATTGGGATAGAAAAATATCCATCTTTAAATCTTTCATCCACTTCTGCCCCCATCTATCAGATGGCAACAGATGCAAACTGGATTTTCCCAACTAGTTCAGTCTTTGTGATTTAGTACATATCTGTTTGTCCATTACTTCTCAGATAATGCTTTCTTTACCAAGGATTTCCAGCTCTTATCTGAGAAGGCTGGTGCATACTAATGCAATACAGAGTGGGGAAGTTCATGGTTTGATTGATGAGTCAGAATTCCAGACCCAATAGTAATTAACTTCATTATGTTGTCTGGTGTCTGTGCTCTTCACAAAAACCTATGATACAGTTTGTTGGATTTTTTTCAGTGAATTACCCCATGTGTATTTCCTTTGTTAGTCCCTCAGAAAGGAAATGTTGGATCCTTGCAGGAAATGTTTTCTCTTAACAAATGAAAATGTTGGTTTTCTGCTTTTACCTGTCTTTTTTACACAAATAGTGGACTTCAGCCTGCAAGTTCAGCACCTTTTCATCAGCTGACAAGTTCATTAAAGCACCAGGAGATGTGAATAAATAATTATAATGAAAATAGTTCATAGTCAATCTTTTCACTGTGTAATGACCATAACAGATCAATAATACTTTAATGGGATTGCTGAATTATCTTTTCTATTAAGGACAGTAAGTTTTGTATCATAAATGCAAAACTAAACTGTTACATATGGGATTTTTTTTTTTTAATCTCTCACTTTATTTCTTTGAAAATACGTCATGTGAGTTTAAAACACAAATAACAAAGGCAGGAGCTATAAATGTATTTTACAACATAGTAGCGAAAAAATTGTAGGCCCCTTTTCACTAAAGGTTGGTTGCAGATGTTATGATTTCACACTTGTAAAATTGCAGGTGGGAGGTACATATTCTTAGTACAAAAGCAAAGGTTCATTCCAAAAGATTACAGGAGACCGGGACAGGAATGTAACAGGAAACCAAAGAAAGTCAGTTTCAAAAATGGGATTTTTGTGCTATTGTTTGAAGTGCTTAACCAACTTGATAAAGTTTGTATCATGCTCATCATCTTTGATAGACGTACTCTCTGAGCAGCTGTCCCAGTGGCCTTGTGTGGCTGTCCCAGGTCCTGCCTTGCCAAGCAGCACCTCCCATACCCACCTGTAACTGCACAACCCACACACATGGTAGCAGCTTCCCTGACAGGAAAGTAATGAAGGCATTAGACTGGGAGGACATCTGGATTTTATTCTCAGATTTGGCACTCAATGGGGAAGGAAAGGAAAGAAAGAGGTTGTCCAGCTCTGTTTCCACCTCTATTATTTATGAAGTACGTAAGAGCTTAAAACAAGGAGAACCTCCTTTTACTGACTGAAGGGTCACACAGTATCCTTTGCTGAACTCTTTCAGAACTTTTTTGTTACAACTAACAAGAATCTGTTGCAAATTTACCATATATAGCAAATCTCACTGTATAAAATGCACACAATTAGAAAATCTGAATTTCTGAATTGTTCAAATAGATCTCCATCTCTGTGCAACTATTTCTTAAGGTACCACAAAATAATAATCAGCATAATTGTTCTTAACCTCCTTTTTCTTTTCATTTTTATTTCTTGTTTTATTAGGTCTAAGTGTAATTGTTAGCAATACCATGGTCATTACCAGAGAGAAGGATATTCAGTAACAAAAATATCCTTCAGTATAGGAGTGTGTGCATATATATAAAATATATATATTAAAAATATAAATATAATATCAAATACAAATATAATATCGAATACAAGTATAATATCAAATACAGGAATCACATACAGTAAGTCTGGAGGTCCATTACATCAGCAGACTATGCTTCCAGGCCCATGTAGACATGAGCAAGTTGCCTCCCTCTCCTATTCCGTAATGTTTCTTGAGAAAGGCCAGACAGGACCAGAGTGTGCAGAAGTGCAGGCTGAATAAAATTAATTATTCAGGTTATCAATATTGAAATAAAACTAAATGAAAGGTCAGATCAATAAAATGACCGGCTTTTCATAGGAACTCAGATCTGCCAATGTTTTTGTATGAGTAAATCTTACAGCTTTTCAATATTGTTCCTTGAAAAGTGTGTCACCGAGTGACATGGCCTTCACCTTGAAATCTGAGGTGCAAATAAGAAAGCCTGTCTTTCATTAATCTTGCAAACATACTTTGGAAATTTTGTTATGTTTTGGCTGGCTGAAGTTTCCTAAATTCCAGGAGGAAAACTCCCTTTCCTGTCTTCTGCCATAAATAACATATTTTTCTTAATGTATTTCACTATTCAGAACAGTTTCTAAACCTATTCAACAAAGCTGTCAGGGCAAATGAATTGCTCTTCCCTGATGTTTGTTATTAACAGATTGTATACTGATAGAATAATAACCTCTTTCTTCATACATGAAAGGCATTCTTGTGAGCTGGATTACAACTTGAGATATAAAAGACGTGCTCTGTGGATAACTTCCAGGCTACTTTGCACCACATTGCTCTCCCATAATTTTGTGTTTGTTATCTTGAACAAGTGACAGTAACCACCGATCAGAAACTGAAAATTATGTGAAATGAGTACCACATGTATGATGTTTACTTCAGTCTGGGCAAAGCAGGGACAGATCATTATAGCCACGGAACTGTGTGTTTTAGACTGTGTGCAATTTAATACCAAGTACCGTAACTTGAATATACAATAGCAAAAAAGAGACTCGTATGAAAAATAAACCACTTGTCATATCATGTGTTGGCTTCCAGCAAGGTTTTGGGGTGGTTTTGTCAAACAAGTACTTATTTGTTTGTTTTAATATGTTAAAATGATCATTTTTCTTTTATGGTGGATAACTGTACATGTTTTTAATGTATGTAAGCTATTGCTACTCATTTAAAGACTTGAAGGAGAGTGGCAAAGGTTTTGCTAATAAAAAAGTAAACTTCCTAAGATCATTAGAAAGTACAAGTGAAGATGTGAATGACAAATAACTTCAGCTAAAAACAAGGTAATTCAGTATCAAAAGACCTTTCATACAAGCTGGAAAAGACCGCAGCTCAGAGTTCATTTGAGCTTCTGCCATATCACTGAAATATAAAGTACAAGACAGCATGTATCCCTTCATTCTTGAAAATGGTAGCATTTTGCTGAGATTTATGAAACCTTGTTTTGACTGCCTAAAAGGGAAATTAAATTAGGAATGTATTAAGCCTACGTTCCTCTTGTAGTCAGTATAATAAAATAGACAATTCACCTTGAACCTGAATTACAAGTTTAGAGTGTCCATCTCTCTAAATTAACTGTAGTGGAAACATATGGAATTTGCACTCAAAGTGACTGAAATTACACGTCACTCCCATTCTGAGCTACACAGGTGTCACTTTAGTCAGTTAAAGAACCTGAAATCAAAAATCAGGCTCGTCATTCTTCTTCTGTCAGATCATTTCTTGTGGGGAATACTGATGACTAATTGAAAATGTGTTTCAAATATCTGGGATTTATGGATTTGTTTTATTTTATGGATTAAAATCTTAATTATTTTTTGTGTTTGTTCTATCAATGTTCCCACTCTGGAATACTTCAGTTTAAAGTACAAATATTTAGAAATATGTGGTCCCAGAGCATAGTGAGAATTGTAATATGATTGTTTATGTCTCCATTGCACTCTATATGAGCTTTGAATAAAATATTTTCTGTGATGTATTGCTTGTGCTTTCCAATGTAATTCAAAATGCACTTAAAGCAAAGACATTTTTCTATCACATATATTTTTGACACTCTATAAGAAAGCCATATATCTTGCTGTTTAGAGGAAGTTGTAAATAGGGTGCAGATAGACATATAGAGGATATATATACAGATTTTCTTTTTTTAAAGGCAAACTCCTGTTAATCCTAAAAGGAGGTTTTATTATATGTTTTCAGAATAAGTTCTGAACCTGTTGGAATCTTAGCATGGACAGTATCAGAGATTTTATTTCTTTTTAGCATCCCGATGTCATGTCTATGTTGATTATGATAAGTGGATGTAAACCTGAGGGATTTCTGCTTTGTGCTCCAGTACTCAGTGAGAACATCACCATATGACAACATCCTGCTATTTATTCTAGATTGCTGTTCTCTGAATCAGGTTTTGCTGACAAAATATTTAAATTCCAAATTCAGCAATTTAGGAAAACAACAAAGATTAACTTTGGCTTATATGTTGTTTCGCAACTGTAAATTTGGACTCTGAATATACATTCTGATAGGCTCCAGTGCAGTAACATTTTTACATTAACCTTGATGTAAATTGAATATGTGATTGTCTTCTTGAATGCAGCAATATTCCTGAAAGTTTGCCTTAACGATTTATACAGACTAGGTTCTCCACTGATATGTCAAAATACAACTCCATTAACATCAATGTCAATTTTCAGACACTGAGAATTTTTCCCCTATGTTTATTCTTAAGTTTTATGTTTTCATTTCAGGTATATGTATGCAGATAGATACACCATATATACATATATAATATATATATGATAATATATATATAATATATATATAATAATGCATAATTGCAGATATATTTCTCTTTCATTTAGGTCTCAGAATATGATGTGGTTTTATACAAGCCACAAACTCAGAAGTCATCATCTATTTGTTTTGACCTGTCTAGTGATAATATTTAATACACTTGCTTATATTCTTTGTTCAGTGACCTTAACATTTCTGTGAGCAATTTCAAACTGAATGGATATGAAAAAGATCCTATATTAAAACAAAACAAAAAAAAACTCTTTCTATTTCACTGTCTTTTTAAAATGTTCTTCCTTCAGTATACAAAATTTTCAACACTGCACAACAAAGAACATGCTTTGAAGTTCTAACCTAACCCTTTCCACATTTGCTCCCAGAAGGCTAGAGGCTAATGTACAAATTATTCTGCTTCCTTCTGAGGTTTCAAGAATTATGACCAAATTCTTCATCCAAAACTGTCTGCACACAGCTCTTTACTGCTTTAATGGGACACTATCATTTTGGAAAACCATTTTACTGTCTATTTGTAGGTAACAGCTGCCATTCTCATAATTAATTTTTCACAAGTTTTTGAAAACTTTATTCTGAGAAAGATTTTGGTGGGTAGCCAGCTTCAGTTTCCTAGTTACGTAGACCATCAACAGCTTCCTTATTGAAGATTTTACAAATATGATCAAAGAATAAAATATGCATTTTGTTGCTTTGTTGTTTGATAATCAAATTAGTAACATCACTTTAAAGGGACGGATTGATAGATGAACAGATCTGAAAGGAGAATTTGGGTCTTGCTTTTCAAATCATATACATGAATTGCACGCGATTATAAAGTTGACAAGATATGTTAGAACAAGAAAGGTAGAGCACTAGGAAGAGTCGTCCCCATTCTCTTTAATAAAGGCTGACTTTCTCTCTCCTTCTCCATATACTTAGAGGTACAGCAGACAGATAATGATGAAGTTAATATCCATTAGCATAGGTCTTCTGCTTTAACTCAAATGTGATACTCATACAAAGTCTGATGAGGAACGAGGTGGGAGTCTTATCATTAGAAAAAGGAGTTTGCATGTTTATAGGGCTATGAAGAATGTTAATACTATCTGAAGCATCCACTATAACTGTGACTTGACCAAGGTCATCATAAATTAAGAAAATTATTACTATGCCAACAACATTCACATGGATATCTAGTCTTTAATTTAAGAGAGTGAATCAATATAGCAGTACACACAACGTGAGGAAACTTTACACAAATTGATAAACTATGTCTTGCTAAATATATTCCAGATCTCCAGAGTCCCTGTACTTCCTGAAATAATGACTGCCTGTTATAGAAGGACAACACTTGCATTCTCAGAGGAGGAGGAGCTGCTCTGTCACACCAGTAATTGAAACAACCAATAAATCAGACCATTCTGACAAGGGTTCCAGCATGGGGTGTGGACAGCATTGAACAATGCAAGGAGATAGGGCAGCTCTACACAGAATTTACCCTGGATTACCCCATATTACTTGCCCTGAAGGTCTCACTAGACAAAACCCACTGCTTCAAGCAACAATTAAAATTTTTGTTAAATCTGAATCATGCACATCATGACTCATAAGGGCCGGACAATAACATTTACATGTAGCCAAACAGTTGGTGTCACGCCCTATTTTCCCGCTCTCACTGCTTTTCTAAGCAGAGATGATGCAGTATCTGTACACAATCTTTGTTGCTCCAAAGACAAGGTTTATTTCAGTTAAAACCATTCTCACAAGTGCCATGACCGTTTATGTGTAGCTGGGGGACAAATGCATATGTAATTCCAAAGCTTAGGTCCATCCACAACGGCAGTAGCTGCACATTGAATTCCAAGTGAGTGCAGCTCTGAGCACTTATTCTTAAAAGTCAAGATTACTTTGACAGGGTCTGGGACAGTGAACCAACTATCTTAAAGTTTATAGATTTACAAGCAGAAGGGAATTTTAGCCAATCAGGTCCGTCTTCCTGGGTAACTCAGGCTTCGCAATTTAACTCATCTACCCCTGCAACAAGAACAATTTTTTCTTCATAAATGGACAATTTTCTATTGGGAATGGAAACAGCAAATAAAAGCATTTATTATTTAGCAACATAAAGGAGTCAAATGCAAGTTAAACAGAAGTTGAAGTCTTATTGCTCAAAGGGTTAGTTATCTGAGGGGAAAAGAATTATACAATACTTCTGAGTGTTTTCCTCATTTCTAGCTCTTTTGTGCTCATTAAAGATAATTGACTTTGTCATAGCTGCCTAAAGAAACACAGTTAGCACCGTACTTCATATTAACAAATTATGATTTTTAAATGTATGTGCATATATTACTTCAACCTTATTGCTCTTCAGACTAGGAAAAGCTGCCTCCTCATTACAAAGTACTTGTTTAAAATCAGCCTGGTTTTGCATTGTGGATTCACACAGAAAGGTGAATTTTTTTTCAGAACATAAAACATTTTTTCTTTTACCTGGTAGTTCCACACCAGATGCATCGAATTTCTGTAAACTTTAAAAATAAAAAAAAAAAAAAAAAAAGAAAGAAAAAAAAATCTCAAACTTGATTGAAGAAAATGCAGTAAAAATGTAACCTCAAACAAGAATTAATTTTCACCCTGCAAGTCTGAAGAAGAAAGAGGAAGTAACAAGTCCAAATTAGAATATAATTTCTACCACTATAAATATGTAAGACTCCAGTTACCATCAGTGGAGATCTGCTATGTGCAGAAATTAGGAGTTCAGCCCAGCACATCTCCATCTGAACACTCTTAAGGGCTGGAAGAATTGTGCCCTAAATCGTTTTTTTTTTTTCTGAAATTAAGCTTCAGTGAAGGTTTTATACTTTGAGTTTCTGCAACCCTTGGCCACAGGCTGCTAACCTCTCCCTCAGGCTAGCCCATTCTTTCCCTTGTCTCACCCCATGTCTTCGTGCTTTTCTGGCAGAGATCCCAGGTACAGGGAAATACTCTGCCAAACCCAAGTTCAGAGCGAGGACACATCTCAGTTCCAAAAGAAGAACATTTCCAAAGAGGAGAGAATCTTATACGAGGAACCTCATCCTCACTAAAGCAAAGATACTTTCATGAGCAGTGCACCCAGTCACAGCAATAAGAGTCTTTCCAATTTAAACCATCTGCTCTTGAGGATTCATGTAAATAATTTCTAAGTCCCAACAGCCCTTCAAGTCTTTATAGAAAAAACAAAATGGAAAAAAATTGTGTTCCTGTCATTGCTATGTCTCCACAATGAAGAAATTGTACAACATCTAATGAAGGAAAACACTGAGATTTTAGGGACAAATGTTTTAATACTGGAAAATCTGAAACATAAGCGACACCCAAATCAGTATTAAAAGTTCCCCATGCTCACACTTTGATTTAGCCAGCTAGATTTGTCAGATATATCACTTTGACATTGTAGTAGTAATGTTTGGCGTGGCACATTTTATTCATTCAAGTCATCTTTTCCCTCATGTTTCTTTATAACGCTCAGTTCCCCTTGTTCAAACAAATGTCAAATTATACGGGCATGGTCTAAGAATGTTTTATTGCAATGAATATCACTATTATTTATCTAGAAAAACTCTTCCTTCATACTTTAACAGAAACCAATTAATCAAAAATAGTGCAAAGAAACAATCACGTTTTATGTTCTTGCCAGTACTGACACCTTATGTAGATAAATACATTTGTGGCTAATTGCAGGCTGCACTTAAATCTGTGCTGTCCTGCTTAATCCTCTTCTGCCTAAAATGTCCCACTGCTGAGGGGCTAAAGATAGAGTCTTGCCTAGCTGCAAAATGTGATGTGCTGGAGCAGGTGGAAGGCAGGATTAGAATGCTTTCAGCAGCCCTGGGAAAGGCCCAGCTCCAAGGCATGTCCAGGCAATAACTGCAAAAGAGGACTTTATGTCCCTTCTCTTCAGAGAACCCACGGAAAATCCCTGCTGTTGCTGCTGGATTTACCAGGGTCACCATGGAATTTAAAGTATGAATCAGTGTGTTGTGGCATCCACTTGCTTAGTTTCCTTTGCTTCTTTTTAGCTTTCCTCTACTGACAGTCTAAATATTGGTCCTAGCACAAGCAAAGCATCTCCTGAGAGGCTCAGAAAGAACTGATATTAGAGAATCTAGAGAGACCAGTTATCCTGAGCATTGCTCACACTCTGGCCTTATCCCAAACTCCAGAATCCCCTTTCCCTTGTACTCCTGCTCCTGGTCTGGTTTGGAATATGTATGACCTTTTTGCCTTGTGGAAAATAATATGATGTGAATAAATCAGAGCTGATGGGTATTTTTGCAAAAATACTCTGCCTCGCACTAGCCTGAACTGGATTCTTTCTCTGTCCATTTAAGTCATTGCAAACAAGTTACAGTCCAATTATTTCAAGTTTGGTATTGAGTAAGCTCCCTCCCTGGTATTTAGACCTTATTGAAGGAAAGGCAGCTAGGTGATGCAGAAGTTCATTTGGACTTTTTAAGTGCATTGCCTTATTTGGTAACATTGTTAGAGCTGCTGTTCAGACTGGATGCAGGATCAGAGAGAGAGAGATTTAAGAACTGCCACACCTAGTGCTTCTGAATGAGTAGTTATCTGTCTGCATCCTTCCAGAGAGCAAACGCTGAATTCTCTTTGCCATTTCGCTGTTGAGTCATCCCCCTGTTGCTGAAACAGCTTCTTTTGCCTTTTGAGCTGCCTAGCCCATATTTCTCCTTGATAGATGTGGTGTGCAAAGTGCAAGAGAGAGAGGAAATATGCCACCACAATGTCTTTGTATGCACAAGGTTAAGACGGCACATGCTGATCAGTGCACTATTCATCTGCTATAGAAGGGTGACAGCCATTTGAGGGTTAGGTGAGGGCATACTTACCTATCTCCCAGTTGTTCATTGCTGCTCTTAGGTCAGCAGTCACAAAAGAAAAGGTAGTTTGCAGTTCTGAACCAAGAGTTGAGACTCAGCCCTGATGTGACAGTCAAACTTCCCAGCTCTAAGACATCCAACGAATGAATGCTCCAAGGAATACTGATAGCCTGAGAAATCCAGATGGATTCTTCAGAGGAAAACAAGGGTGCTGTTTCAGTGTTGAAAGGGATCTGCTTTCTCTTTAATCCTTCAAGAACAAATTTAGTATTGGACCTTTTATCTTAAAAACCAGAATAGAGCGCTTATCAACACTTACAAATACCTTAGGGGTGGGTGTGAAGAGGAGGGGGCCAGACTCTTCTCAGTGGTGCCCAGTGACAGGACAAGGGGCAATGGGCACAAGCTGAAACATGGGAAGTTCCATCTGAATATGAGGAGGAACTTCTTTACTTTGAGGGTGACGGAGCACTGGAACAGGCTGCCCAGGGAGGTTGTGGAGTCTCCTTGTCTGGAGATATTCAAAACCCGCCTGGACGCAACCCTTTTCAACATGTTCTAGGTGAACCTGCTTTGGCAAGGGGTTGGACTAGATGATCTCCAGAGGTCCCTTCTGACCCTTAACCATTCTGTGATTCTGTTTTCCCTATCTTTTCTGATGAAAAAAAAAAGTTTAGATATTCAGCTTTTGAGACATTTTCAGGTACAAAGATGGACACAGAGGGGGGAAAAGTGCAGAAGACGACTGCATACATAATACAGCTCCACAGTGTAGATACTAGGGCTGTCATCAGAAAATGCCATTTCCTTCAGCATGCTAGAAATGGAATCAGTAATTTTCAAAAGAAACATTTTCTGCATCCAAAATCATAATTTATAGGCATTCTATTGGAAGTTTGAATTCTAGTGGAGCATTATAGTTCTAAAAACCTGTTGTCAAACCATGACAACATATGCCCATTTTGTTTTGCAGTGGCTAGGGCTCCCAGCTGCTGTGGCTTAGTGTACCCTCATGATGTTGCATTGCAAAAGAAGCCTCAAGGCTGACAGGACTAGGAGTTTAAACTAAAGGATGTTCATAGGGTTTCAGGTTTCAGTTTTGCCAAAATGAGACTGGAAATTATGGGAATAACAGTTCAAGCCAAGACTTACAACACCCTTTGTGGTTTTACACAGCTCTGATATTTAAAAATGCCTGAATTATTCCTGACTTTTTACTTCTTTACCCTCTCCATCCATATCTTGCTTACTCCTAAATAGATATGGAACCAGGCTAAAAAATCTTATTTTAGGAATCCAGATTCTAAGCAGAATCCCCACAGTGGCTTTTTTTTTTCTCAGAAGAGACCCCTAAACAGGAAAGACATCATCAATGGTAGAATAGACACGCATTCTAGAAACCCATTGACTTTACTGACTTCCAGCTGCTTCAAAGCTGACCTTGAGTTAGCTCTGTGTGACTATCACTCACTGTCTGAATACAGGAACCATACCTTCCATGAGATAGGTAAGGATAACTGAGGAGGAAACTGAAGTGCAGGGAAGGATATACATGACTTGCCTGAACAAAGAGAGGGTGGTAGTCACAGAGCAAGATTTGAACATATACATCCCATTTCCAGGCAGTACCTTCTAGACTCTCCCTTGCTTTTTGTCCTTTTTCAGCGACAAAATGAGGAAGAATATTTTATAACAAGACCATTGTTAAGGGGCATATAGAAAAACAGTAAACCTTTCTCTCTCTATCTAGAAGAACAGCTATTTGGTTTACTGTCCTGGTTTGGCTCAAACCAGGCCAAATAGCCTTAGAGAACCCAAGGTCACTGCTTACGAGTAAAGAGCCGAAGGGGGTTGTACCTGCAGGGAGGAGTGGACGGGGCAGGTGACCCAGGATTGACCAGCAAGGTATTCCATCCCATACATGTCATTCTCACTTTCCTGTTTATCACTAACCCACTGCCTCCTGGAGGTGGGGCCCAGGAGGGAGGGGCCCTCCTGTCTCCCACTGATTGGTACCAGCTTTGCCAAATCTCCAGTTAAAAGCCTGCAGGTGTGATGGCAGGGGAGCTTTTGCATTTTGCCCTCTGCCCGTGCTGGGGGGAGCTACTGCCTTTTCCCCTCTGCCTGTACTGGGGGGAGCAATTCTGCCTGAGGAGGATTTCCAAGCTCTTGATCTTGGTTTTGTACATATTTGTATATATTTGGTTATTTCTATTATTATTGTTATTATATTCTTTTTCATTATTATAGTTTATTAAAACTGTTTTAACTTTCCAACCCATAAGTCTCTCTCCCTTTTCCCTTTCCCTTTCCCTTAGGTGGGGGGGAGAGGGTTAACAGAGAGCATCTGCCACCTGGTTAATAGCTGGCCCAGCTTTAAACCGTGACAGATTTATTGGCGCCCAACGTGGGGCTCGAGAGAAGCTCCAACAGGTTGCTCTGATAAGTTGAATCCTGGCTCTGGTGGGAGGAGACCCAGAGAGCTCAGCTGAGAGAATATCAGATTTCTTCCTTTGAGATTTACGAGGGGTTGGAAAGTTAAAACAGATAGTGAAGATGGTGATGTCATTTTTGAATGCTGTGTTATCTCATCTTTTTATGGAGTTTCTTTCACAATTGAGTATTGCAATGATGCCTTACCTGCCGTGGGCACTGTGTTATTGCTTGCTTCTTATGAATGTTTACATGCAGTTTAGCAGTGGGCGCTGGTCGAAATGTATTGTTTTGGTATGGGGTTTGATACTGATTTATGCTGTGATAAACTGGGCAGTTAATATTCCGATCTCTTATCTCTATGACACAATGATGGGCAGCTTTAATCGCGAATCAGTAGCAGCAACTTCATCTGCACGCTCCAGGCGTCCTTTAGCTGATTCTGTTAATGATTACACTTCCAGTTTTACTTTGGGAAATAGTACCTTCTCCTTTTCTGCCAAGCTGATTCCACTAGATTTTGCGAAATTAGAATGGTGCTGTCTAGGTGGCATGTTTTTATTTTTGGTTGTCCTGAATGTGTTTCTGATGTGGGATAAGATTAAATATCGGTGCAGGGACAGTTGTAGGTGTTATGCAGCCACCTCAGATCCTACAGTGTGTACTGCTGCTACAGCCACTCAACCCACTGAAACCTTGGCAGCCTGTACCACAGCTGCTACACCCCCCAAGATGGCCACTGCAGCTACTCAGACTCTCAGCACTCCCACGACAGCCACTGCATCTACTCAGACCCCAGCATCTATCGAATCTGTACCAATTGCTCCTGTAACCAGGAAGAAATACCAAAAGAAATCAGCTCGTGAAGAGAAGGATGATGACTCAGAGCCTTCTAAGACAGAGCCATCATATGACCCAGGTGAGGGCCCTTCTCAGGCAGAGTTAGGGCCCGACACAGATGGGGGTTCCCTTGATTGTCCTTTTAAAGCAGACCCATCACAGAAGAAAGGCCCTTCTAAAGCAGAACTATCACAAGAGGACTCGGACGTAGAGATAACCTACCACTCCTTATCCCTGAAGGACCTGAGAAATATAAGGAAAGACTTCAGCCGTTATGACAGTGAACCTATTATTACCTGGTTGCTCCGATGCTGGGATAATGGGGCAGACAGCATGCAATTGGATGGCAGAGAAGCCAGACAGTTGGGATCCCTGTCCAGAGATGGTGGTATTGATAAAGCGCTCGCAAGAAAGTCAAACACTGTCAGTCTCTGGAGGCGACTCTTGTCAGCTGTAAAGAGCAGGTATCCCTATAAAGATGATGTTATGAGCCACCTAAGCAAATGGACCACTATAGAAAAAGGTATTAACTACCTTAGAGAACTGGCTGTGCAAGAGATCATTTATAGACACCCACGGGACATTGTAGATCCTGTAGATCCTGATGAAGTGGAATGCAACCGATCCATGTTCCGGAAGGTTGTGAAGAATGCTCCACCGACATATACCCATACATTGTCAATATTAGTATGGGGAGAAGATGCTATGGCACGATCTAGTGTGGGCGAAATGGCTAACTGTATGCGACAGTATGAAGATAGTATTTCTTCCCCACTGCAGGCACGCATCTCGGCTGTGGAAAAACTGACTAAGGAGAACAAGGACTCATTTAAACAACTGTCAGACAAACTGTCCATGATAGAGAATAAACTTGACTCTCTACCTACACAGGCGCGCGTTGCAGCCGTTAAGAGAAAACGTTCTCCTACAGGACCAGCTCAAAGGAAACAGAACACATCACGAGGTATCCTGTGGTTTGCCCTGCGTGGTTATGGGGAGGACATGAGCAGATGGCATGGACAACCTACCAGTACCCTACAGGCACGAGTACGTGAGTTGCAAGCTAAAAGAAATACCAGAGAGAATTTTTCTAGGAGGATGGCTGCTCCAGTTACCAGTGAGCAGGACCCCAGTCAGGGGAGATGGGCCTCAAATCACTTTTTCCCAAGTGTGAATAGGAGAAATGAAGGTCCAGTCCCTGTGAGCAGCATGAATCCATTTCTTAATTAGGGGGGCCCTGCCTCCAGCCAGGTGGAGGAGAGGGACAACCGGATTTATTGGACTGTGTGGATTCGATGGCCTGGCACATTAAAACCACAAAGGTATCGAGCCCTGGTAGACACTGGTGCACAGTGCACCCTAATGCCATCGGATCATAAAGGGGCAGAATCTATCAGCATTTCAGGAGTAACAGGAGGATCTCAAGTGTTATCTGTATTGGAGGCCGAAGTGAGCCTAACTAAAAATGAATGGAAAAAGCACCCCATTGTGACTGGCCCAGATGCTCCGTGCATCCTTGGCATAGACTACCTCAAGAGAGGGTATTTTAAGGACCCAAAAGGGTACAGATGGGCCTTTGGTATAGCAGCTGTAGAGACTGAGGACATTAAACAGCTGTCTACCTTGCCTGGCCTCTCAGAAGATCCTTCTGTTGTGGGGTTGCTGAAGGTTGAAGAACAACAGGTGCCAATTGCTATTACCACGGTGCACCGACGACAATATCGCACCAATCGAGACTCCCTGATCCCCATTCATAAACTGATTAGACAATTAGAAAATCAAGGAGTGATTACCAAGACTCGCTCACCCTTTAATAGTCCTATATGGCCAGTGCGAAAGTCTGATGGAGAATGGAGATTAACTGTGGACTATCGTGGCCTAAATGAAGTTACGCCACCGCTGAGTGCTGCTGTGCCAGACATGCTAGAACTTCAATACGAACTGGAGTCAAAGGCAGCCAAGTGGTACGCCACCATAGACATTGCTAATGCCTTTTTCTCTATTCCTTTGGCACCAAAGTGCAGGCCACAGTTTGCTTTTACCTGGAGAGGTATCCAGTACACCTGGAATCGACTGCCCCAGGGGTGGAAACACAGTCCTACTATTTGCCATGGACTGATCCAGACTGCACTAGAAAAGGGTGGAGCTCCAGAACATTTGCAATACATTGATGACATCATTGTGTGGGGTGATACATCAGCAGAAGTTTTTGACAAAGGGGAGAAAATAATCCAAATTCTTCTGAAAGCTGGTTTTGCCATAAAAAGGGGCAAGGTCAAGGGACCTGCCCGGGAGATCCAGTTTTTAGGGATTAAATGGCAAGATGGGCGTCGCCAGATCCCGATAGAGGTGATCAACAAAATAACAGCAATGTCCGCACCAACTAACAAAAGGAAACACAAGCCTTCTTAGGCGTTGTGGGTTTCTGGAGAATGCATATTCCAGATTACAGCCAGATTGTACGCCCTCTTTATCAAGTGACCAGAAAGAAGAATGATTTTCAGTGGGGCCCTGAACAACGACAGGCTTTTGAACAGATTAAACAAGAGATTGTGCATGCAGTAGCCCTTGGACCAGTCCGTATGGGACAAGATGTTAAAAATGTGCTCTACACCTCAGCTGGGGACAATGGTCCTACTTGGAGCCTCTGGCAGAAAGTGCCAGGGGAGACTCGAGGTCGACCCCTAGGATTTTGGAGTCGAGGATACAAGGGCTCCGAGGCCAATTACACTCCAACTGAAAAAGAGATACTGGCAGCATATGAAGGAGTTAGAGCTGCTTCAGAGGTAATTGGTACTGAAGCACAACTTCTCCTAGCACCTCGATTACCAGTACTAGGCTGGATGTTCAAGGGTAAGGTTCCCACTACCCATCATGCAACTGATGCAACGTGGAGTAAATGGATTGCATTAATTACGCAGAGGGCTCGAATAGGAAACCCTAATCGCCCAGGAATCTTAGAAGTAATCATGGACTGGCCAGAAGGCAAAGACTTCGGAATGCCACCAGAAAAGGAGGTGACACGTGCTGAAGAAGCCCCACCATATAATGAACTACCAGAGGATGAGAAGCAGTATGCCCTGTTCACCGATGGATCCTGCCGTCTTGTAGGAAAGCATCGGAAGTGGAAAGCTGCTGTATGGAGTCCTATACGACGAGTCACAGAAGCCACAGAAGGACAAGGTGAATCAAGTCAATTTGCAGAAGTAAAAGCCATCCAGCTGGCTTTAGACATTGCTAAACGAGAAAAGTGGCCAAGGCTGTATCTTTATACTGACTCATGGATGGTGGCAAATGCCTTGTGGGGGTGGTTAAAGCAGTGGAAGCAAAGCAACTGGCAGCGCAAAGGGAAACCTATTTGGGCTGCTAAATTGTGGCAAGATATTGCTGCTCGGCTAGAGAAACTAGTCGTGAAGGCACGTCATGTAGATGCTCACGTACCTAAAAGTCGGGCAACTGAGGAACATCGAAACAACCAACAAGCGGATCAAGCTGCTAAAGTGTTCCAAATAGATTTGGACTGGGAACACAAAGGTGAACTATTTTTAGCTCGGTGGGCTCATGACACTTCAGGTCATCAAGGGAGAGATGCAACATACAGATGGGCTCGTGACCGAGGGGTGGACTTAACCATGGACTCTATTGCACAGGTTATCCATGATTGTGAAACATGCGCCGCAATTAAGCAAGCCAAACGGTTAAAACCTTTGTGGTATGGGGGACGGTGGTTGAAATATAAATATGGGGAGGCCTGGCAAATTGACTATATCACACTCCCTCAAACCCGCCAGGGTAAACGCTATGTGCTTACCATGGTGGAGGCGACCACCGGATGGTTGGAAACATACTCTGTGCCCCATGCCACTGCCCGGAACACTATTCTGGGCCTCGAAAAGCAAATCTTGTGGCGACACGGCACGCCAGAGAGAATTGAGTCGGACAATGGGACTCATTTCAAAAACAGTCTCATAGACAACTGGGCCAAAGAGCATGGCATTGAATGGGTATATCACATCCCCTATCATGCACCAGCCTCTGGGAAAATTGAACGGTATAATGGGCTGTTAAAAACTACCCTGAAAGCAATGGGGGGTGGAACCTTTAAAAACTGGGATAAACATCTGGCACAAGCTACCTGGTTAGTTAACACCAGGGGATCTATCAATCGAGCTGGCCCTGCTCAGTCAGACCTTCTACATACAGTAGAAGGAGATAAAGTCCCTGTGGTGCATGAAAGGAATCTATTGGGAAAAACTGTCTGGATTCTTCCTGTAATGGGCAAAGGTAAACCCATTCGTGGGATTGCTTTTGCTCAGGGACCTGGATGTACTTGGTGGGTGATGTTGCAAGATGGTGAAGTCCGATGTGTCCCTGAAGGTGATCTGATTATGGGTGAGACTACTTAAGCCTGAACTGTATGTTGTTGTTGCATAAGTGTCTTTCAGGTTAAGACAGTGTTGATGAGACCGGAACTAGCTTCATCAAGTGGCGTCCAGTAACCTCCTCGAGTCTGACATCTTTAACCTGCAACCCGTGGGCACGAACCATGACGAAAGAGAGACTGCTAGCCAGAGAGACTGCTGAGAGACTGCTAGCCAGATGGAAACCCACAATCCTGAACCAAATGAACTTGATGGACTTTTCGCATAAAGATGAATCATAGACTAGTGATATGTATATATATATTTGAAAATGAAAAGGTACTGGTGATCTGAGTATGACATGAATGGTATGGAATAAGGGGTGGAATGTCCTGGTTTGGCTCAAACCAGGCCAAATAGCCTTAGAGAACCCAAGGTCACTGCTTACGAGTAAAGAGCCGAAGGGGGTTGTACCTGCAGGGAGGAGTGGACGGGGCAGGTGACCCAGGATTGACCAGCAAGGTATTCCATCCCATACATGTCATTCTCACTTTCCTGTTTATCACTAACCCACTGCCTCCTGGAGGTGGGGCCCAGGAGGGAGGGGCCCTCCTGTCTCCCACTGATTGGTACCAGCTTTGCCAAATCTCCAGTTAAAAGCCTGCAGGTGTGATGGCAGGGGAGCTTTTGCATTTTGCCCTCTGCCCGTGCTGGGGGGAGCTACTGCCTTTTCCCCTCTGCCTGTACTGGGGGGAGCAATTCTGCCTGAGGAGGATTTCCAAGCTCTTGATCTTGGTTTTGTACATATTTGTATATATTTGGTTATTTCTATTATTATTGTTATTATATTCTTTTTCATTATTATAGTTTATTAAAACTGTTTTAACTTTCCAACCCATAAGTCTCTCTCCCTTTTCCCTTTCCCTTTCCCTTAGGTGGGGGGGAGAGGGTTAACAGAGAGCATCTGCCACCTGGTTAATAGCTGGCCCAGCTTTAAACCGTGACATTTACAAAGCAGCTTTTTTGGTAATTTTTGTTTAGTCTATGAGTATGTATCATTTAACTTCAGTGAGAGGGCAGTGACTCACATACAGTGGGATTTTCCAACCAGACTTCCAGAGAAATACAAGAGCTTCTGTCAGAGTTGCAATATATACACACTAAAACTTTCCTGAACACCCATGAGTCAAATCATTTTACTTTATTAGTATCTGATCTTTATTATCAGTGTCTGTCACCCACCTAATCTTCATCCTTTCCAGGTTAAAATTATTATAACTAGATATATCCCTTTTTTTCTGGTATAATGAATTTGCAAGTTTAATTTTTAAAAATTAATTCCTGCGATTCTATTTCAGGCTGTGCATTATGGACAATCTGTAATCAGTTGCGAAAAATTAGACCCCAGACACACTTAATGGAGCTGTTTTAATAGTGCAGATGGCTAAACAGCCTGTGAAAGCAGGTCTGGTGGGCATTCTGTAAAAGCTAATTCAGTCAAAATTTATCCAAGATGACATGACGTACAATTGCTACAGTGGGAAACTCTATTAAAATTTCACACATTTAAATCTCTCCATTCTCTTTCAATTAGAATTTTCCAAGAGAAAGTAGAAGACGTGTACCTCCCTGAACCCAACAGGAAAGGTCAAGGATAAACAGAGTTATACATGAAGTTCCTTTGTGCTCAACATGTTCAGGTTAGGAGGAATGTGTTAAAATGCTTGTGTGGAAAAGACATGTCTGGGAATGAATTTTCGTTATGAACCAGCAGTGGCACTGGGATGTTCTGCCTGCACATGCACACCCACCCACGCCACCTGTTACATTATTCAGTGTGTGTGCAGCTCTCCTAGGCACTGAAAGGAAAGTGAATTCCTTTTTTTCTCAGGACTAAGTTTTAATTTTCCAAAAGACTTCAAAGTTTTTATCTCAGTCACCACTGAATTTTCCAGGAACTGCAAATGAGATTCCTGAGAGCGAATGTGGAAAAGGTAACTCTGGATTCTCATTCTGATGCCCAGTGACATTTATGGATGTTACTGTACTGAAAAATACAGAAGCAATTGGCTTTTATTCTAATATAGAGTCAAGATCAGTTTTTTCCTTCTTTTCTCCCTTCCCTTCCCTTCCTTTCCCTTCCCTTCCCTTCCCTTCCCTTCCCTTCCCTTCCCTTCCCTTCCCTTCCCTTCCCTTCCCTTCCCTTCCCTTCCCTTCCCTTCCCTTCCCTTCCCTTCCCTTCCCTTCCCTATTCTTTTCCTATTCTTTTCTGTTCTTTTTTTCTTCTGGCCCTATGACTCCTGTATTCCTTGCCATGCAATGAACTAGCTTGGACAAGAGAAGTGGAAAGTGTATTCAGAAAACTCTCTTGAAAACCACTCTGAGAGAAAACGTAGTGACTGAAGTGCAAGATAGGGTTTTGAGATTTTTAAGTGTGAGAAGAGAACCCAAGTTTAGTACTTTCCACATAACTTCTCCCATCATGAGTGTATTATCAAAAAGATCTTGGCCATCTCCCACTCTTATTTATGGACAGTGATTTCTGAATTAACTTTCCTTACGTGTAAATACTTACTAGATCAGGCTGTACAGGGATGCTAACTTTATGAACAAAGATATCTATGCATCTCAAGACTCTTTAGGAATTAAACAAGATTCGTAAATCACTGTTGGAGCTCTGCACTTAAATTGTAAATGAAGTGATGCTGCCACATATATTAAAGAAAAGTAGAGTTTGAGGTCCATGCATATGATTATCTACCAAAACTACTGTATTCCATGGCCCAAGGATTCTTAGATTAGTGATAAGAGACCACAAAATTTTTAAGATAGACTCGTTTCTTCATTCCTGTCTATAAAAGAAGTAACACCCTTTAGGAGCTCTATGCAAGTGAAATTATCTGAGTTAATAATCCACCCCAAAGGCTAAGCAGGGTGAAGAACATACCGTGACAGTTCTTTGAGGAATGAGACTAGACTTTTTTCTTTTTTTTTTTTTTCCTAGAAGGTACCTAGCACACCATAGCATAAAAAAAAATAAAGGCAAAATATCTTCTGATTCCATGTCCAGTATCAAATCTTACTGGGATGGCTTCAGAAGAGTAAATGTAAAAACCCAAAAGGTCACATATTTTATGTTGCCTGTTTGCTTAAAACCTTCATTGCATTGTGCAGCTGAAACACAGTGCACATGTATTTACAAATCTAGCTTTTCCTACCCAAATACGAGCACTGTAAAATTTCCATTTACAGTAATCCACTTGATAAGCATTACTTAATCGAAGGGTACAGGCTGTGGCATTTTAAAAGGAGCAGCTACATACTCAAACAAGAACGACAGATATTTTCTGTCTTTTTGAAGACTATGCTCCATTTATTGGACATGTTTACAGTCACTAAGTTGTTAAACTGCCAGTACAGAAGCTATGTTTAGATAAAGGAAAGTTCTTCATGCTAAAAATTAAAAGAAACTATTCATAAATTCATCAGTTAAACTTGACTGAGATCAGTATTACTGTAACTTCAACAGAAAAAATGTATCTGAAACTACAGAAATATTATTATTCTTACATGAAAAAGCAGGGAGACGTCAGTTCCATAACATGTTATTTCAGAAAAATATTATGCCTCTGTCACTGAAGTTTCACGGCATATTTCATCACACTAATTTAACCTTTGGAAGTTTGCTCTGGATTGCAATAAAGAAAGATGATCCATTTCCTATGACTGTTTATTTGTTTATTACTAAGTAGTGTTTTACCTGACCAGAAAAAAAAATCAGCTGACTCTGAACTTTTACATATATCTCTCATAAAACTGAAGCCAAAGAGTATATAATATACTTTTCAGTTGATAATTCCACTGTTAACTGGGAACGTAATTTCCATTTCTTTCTTCAGCCAGTTGTTCCTGTTGGGTCATATCCTTTAATTTTGTGCTTGCAGGAAAATTAGAAATCATTCTGCTGGCTAGCGTTCATTGCTTTGCATGTACTTGTAGAATCTCAGTCAAAGCCATAGAATGTGTAACACATAAAGGATAACAAAGAGTAGAGAATATCCTGTTTTTATGGGCATGTTCTACCCATCAATCTGTCAGTCTGAATCATTTCTACGGCTGTGTGAATAATTCACAGTGAATCATTCTGCAATGATCTAATTTTTCTACTCATGTGAGACTTCTGAGCACTACTAATATTTTTATTAGATATGTATTTTAAATTATCCAATTAATTATTATTCCTTAATTTTTATACCTTGGTCATGAAAACCTCTTGTCTGTAGAAAATGCGGATTAGCCCTCAGTCAGTACTCTCACTTACCCTGAATAGCAGCTTTCTGTGGGAGCCTAAGTGTAGCGAACAAAAGGACTATTCAAACGCATCAAACTCTGTCTCACGTTATATTTGCTGTTGGATGTGATTGGTCAATTAATTTGCACAAAATTGCTAACAATCTCTGATTGGCTGTCTGTGTTAACACTGCCAGTAGTGAATGCTTATTTTGTATAGATGTTAAATGCAGGTTTCACAAACAATCCAGCCAGCTAAACTTATTCACACAAAATGCTTCAAAGAATGAGCAAATACTATGAGAAAATAAAGGGGGCATAAGCTTGATTCATGTGAACTGATTTTGAAATAGGAAAGAATATCTGAAGAGATACAGTTCTACTTTTATTTCTCACTACGAAATTGTTACAGTTGTAAAGTTGTAACACTCATTTGCTGCTATGTCTTAAAAATTAAATTAAAAAATAAAATTAATTAATTTTATTAATTAAACCCATAGCATCCCTGATAATGTAGTACATCACTTATATTTAGGCAAAATTAAGCATAAAAATTTTCGAAGTGATTTATATTGTTCGAGGTCATATAAAGTCAGTGAAAGTTTAAGAAAGAAAATACTTGAAAAAGAACACAAGAGAGTTTTCTAACAAATCTGAAGGTTGGATTTATTTTCTCAATATGCTCCAGAAATATCAAGACCTCATCCAAGTTTTATATGCCAGAGAAGGATTCAGATGAAATCTGGAAGAATTTTGCTCTGAATCTTTCAAGTTCAGCCAAGCTTGAAGCTCAAACGTGTTTTGATGATGGAACAACTTTTTTTTGATGATGATAATGAAAGTTAAAACTGTTCCAATAACTTTTATTTTAAAAAATCAATATGTTTTTTACAGATCCACCTAATTAAAGTTACTCTTAAGCATACCATTAACCTTAAGAAACTAGTACCACTTTATACTGTTTTCTTTGTTCTCATTGTTGGCACTTAAGAAACTTTCATGGAAGAGGGTTACCAAAAGCAGGCGTAAAAACAACTCAGTGAAATATCTAGAAAGCTTAAAGTATCACAATAGAAATAAAAATGAAATCTCTCTTATCAGATCTAAATTCCTTGGACTGCCCAGTCTGAACAAGGATCTTGCAGAATGAAATCCTCCTTCCTTATTAATGCATTCATTTCTATTAATTAACATCCCTCAAGCCATCCATCCATCCATTGGTTTCAGAATAGGCTTTCTAACACAGTGCCTGTATCAATATCAGGCATTAAAATCTCCTAAAGTTGTGAGAGTATTGGTGAACACACACACACACACGCACACACTTTCCAAGTTCCAAAACTAGAACGTCACAGATACAGGTTCACTCAAATTTTGCTTCCTGAAACAGGATTAAATGTACCAAAGTCTCCTAGAAAATAGCATCTTGTTATGAGGCAGCTGTCGCTTAAACACTGGCTTGTTTCACGAGCTGCAATGCACCAAGAGGAAAGGAGGAAAGTGGATGGATACTCAGTGATTTTGTAGGTCCGGTTTCTACCAAATTGAGAATACTTTATATGCTACCATTTATTTCAATAATGCAACTTTCTGCTTTTAGTGTTATATAATATTTATGTCAGATATAAAAAATTGTCTTGTCACTATAACCTGTGGGGCTTTTGCTTTGTATGTTTTTCTTTTCTACAAGAAAACCATTTTCTGGGGTTTTACTACAACAGTCTATAGAGTATAAATGTAAATTATTAATACATTGAAATTTAGTGCAGATATTGGTATAGAAGAGGTGGTCAATTCTCTAAAGGTTAGCTGTAACCTGGTCATGCATAAACACAAAGGTTTGCAAGAGCAGGTCCTAGCAAGCCAAAATAATTTTTAAAAAAAGGTGTAAAAGGGATCAAGGCATTTTGAGCCTCAGCCAAAAACCTTAAGACCACAGGTCTGTAATTTTAATCTCAGAAGAACACCTTTCAAAACGGAGCATCAGCTGCTACATATAGCTTTAGATAAGGTTGTGTTTGTCTAGAGGACCCAGGAGTGCTTCTGAGCTCCAGAGTCTGGATCCGTTCCAGGTCATGTCCCAGCCTGATCCTGGGATGAGATCAGCTCTGAGATCACCTCTGTTCCCACACTGTTTTCCATAGAAAGGAAATCTGGGCTTTTAAACTGGCTGAAATTTCCACAGATGAATGATACGACTGAAGGAAGAACAAGTAGCAGATATATGTATGCCACGATATAAACTCAGAAGCTAACCTGTTGCCTTTCTTCTGATAGGGGAGAGTCTACAGAGATCATAATCTGTGTTTGTTTAGGTTAGCAACAGAAAAAGTCTCACAAAATTTGCTGTTACCTGACAAGATCAGTGCATCACCTTTTGTTCAAGTAGGGGTGATCCTTAAAAGAAAGGTAAAGCAGACCATGACTAACGGTTTATGAAATCCATCACAATAGTGGTTTCTTTTCTTCTTATCATGAGTGTGTTTGGCTTATCACCAAAGTAATTAATAAATAGCCTTTGTAGCCATCTTTTGAGCTAGAAAAACTTCAGATGTTATTCTTACCTTCTTTTACATTCTTACTAATGTGAATCTAACCCTTATCTGAACCTTACTGATCCACATTTCTACAGGTTTTCCCATGGTAAGGAAGTCAACAGGTACAGCATGATTCATGCCGTTTTGTCTTTTAGTTTTAAAAAATTGTATTCCCACAAATCCCTTGTTTTCCATTAGAGAAAGGGATTAAGAAAAGACCTCAAGTGGTCACTCCTGTGCTTTGTAAAATATTTCTCTTCTCCTTGTCTCTCTCAAATATATTCACAATAATTTTGTGTTCCCTATTTCATGAAATTTTCCCAACCCTTGTGTGGCACAGTATCATCACTATTGATCACGGAGCAACTTAATTTAAATTGATTAATTATATTCCAGAACAATTAACAGGAGTGTGTAAGAACTATAAATACTCAATGATAGTGAAATTAAAATGTCTTTAATAATCAATTGTATTAAAGTTATGTTCAATAGCCAACCTAATAAGTTTACCATTTATATTTAGTAGAATAAGATTTGCGTTAATATATTTGCCATCCAGTTATTAAAGGCACATTTCCTCAAGGGGGAAAAAAAAAGTTTTATTTGTTTTTCTTATAGTAATTTCATAAAACTTTGAATGAAGATAAATTTCTACTTTGTAAGTCAGAGACTACAGGCTATTTTGGATCCCAAATGCTCACCAGAGAAGGGATTCTCCACAAATAACAGGGATAAGTCCTACTTCACTGAAGTCAGTGGGAGGTTTATTATTCCTTCAAAGAGAGCCAGAATTCACTCAGACATATAAAAACTCTTCCTTTCAACTAGATGAAGTTCTTTTTTTTTCCTCCTATTTTATTACTGCTTCTATTAAGTCTTAGGGTGCTGGGGAATCTCAAAATTAAGGATAGATTTCATCTGCCTTTACCTCCACAACCCCATGGAAAACAATAGAGGATAGGCTGAGGGCATCCATTGAGTCCAGGGGCCTGGATGAAGAGTTGACTGCCCAAGGAGATCGATCGAGATGTGCCAGGGAGAACAATCCCAGGCACAGGCTACAATGATCAGCACTTGCGCTGCAGCAGCCCGAGCCCCAACAGAGCTCCTGAGGTCTCGGACTCCAGGGGGTGACTGAGCTCCTCTCCAAGTCCAGGGCTCAAAACTGTGGCCTCACCTTTGGGAGACAAGCTCTGGTAGAGACACAGACATGACAGATGAAGGAGCTCCCAGGAGGGAGAGCCAGAGGCTATACTTGAACAAGGGGCAGACAGGGACAGAGACGGTGGAGGCTGGAGTACTGTAGCTTCCTTTTATTTACAAAAGGTCACTTGGAGAACCTGCAGAGGCACCTGGCAAAAGATGAAGCAGAGAAGGTGTTGCTCCGAGGCTTCTGGTTAAGCCTTGACTGACCGGGGGTGTATCTAGGGCCACACAGAGGAAAAGACAAGTAAGAATGCTCAAAGATGCCCTATATAAGGTGGTGCATTACTAGAAGACCAAAGGTTGTATTCCGCTCTCTGAGGCACTTCTGGGGTCATGTTTTCTTTGCTCAGTTTTGGGTTCCTCAACATATAACACATATTGACCAACTGGAGTAAGCCCAACAGGGATATGGATTGCATGATCCATGAGGAGAGTGTGAGGAAGTGAAGCTTGCTCGATTAAGGGGGATCTAATTGCAGTCTTCAACTACGTATAGGGGGATTGTAGGGAAGGCTGAGACAGATTTTTTTGGCTGTATGTCATTTGTAGAAACAAGGGAAATTCTGATCAGGTACAATGAAAAACATAATCACAATAAGCATGAATATGCAGTGGAAAAGATTGCCCAGAAATGTTGTAGACTCTCTAACCCCAAATATATTCAAAACTCAATAAGACCCAGAACAGTCTGATCTGACTTTGAAGTTAACCCTACTCCCTCAGCAGGGTTTGGACTAGAGACCTCCAGAGGTCCCTACCAGGCTAAACTATTCTGTGGTTCTGCATTCCTATGACAGCAGTTTGACTAGGATTTTCATTACACCACCGCTCTGAGAGCAGACTGGAAAATCACCAAAAAAAAATTGTTAGAACCTAGTAACTTGTAAAGATTCTTTATTATTATATGCATAAGAAAAAAGCTGAGTCTGCACCATAACTATAGTTTTGCTTACTAAAACAGAAAGGTCATTAGCTCTGTTTATTGTCTGACAGCTGAATGTAAACAGTTACTTTTAAGATAATTAAATTTATTTTTTCCAACAGGCATATTACAGACATATTCTGAAATTGCTATTTGGAAAACTGACGCTCCCTGAAGATTTCTTCTCAGAATACTGCCAGGAATTTAACTTATGAATTGTTGCTATCTGGCCTCCAATTTGCCAGGTTTGACACTGTATAAGACACCTTCTTTCCTATACTCATTAAAAAGCCCTTAGGGGATTCATAGAGAAGCTGAAAGAAAGGGGATGATATATTACATGTAACAATGTTTGGCACTTTGAACCACCATCAGCAGTGAAAAGTCAACTCATTCAGATACAGTCATTCATTAGAACATTCACCTAAACTGTATGGAAAAGTTAAAATATGGGTTGTATATTATGCATACCATGGAGTAGTAGAATCTTAAATCTTTATTCAATACAGTATACAATTTAGTGACAAATATTTTCAACAAACTTGATGATTAGGGGTCCTTCAAATATTGGGGTATCCATCCAGCAATCTGGTTCTACAAGCAAACTCCTCAGCTTCTTTTGAAAACTTTGGTCAATCAAAAAGATGGGTAATATTTTCCCTTTGAAAATAAATCATTTTTCATTTTAAAAGAAAAAAAAACACCAAAAGCCACAACCAAACAAATACTACCACTTTCTGTCAGAATTAAAGTTTTAGTTTTCTATAACATCTTCTTCCGAGGAGAAAATAACCCACATAATTCTAATTTCCCTGATATTTTCAGATGACAAAATATTGATAGGATGCCAGTGAAAAGTTAGTCTATTTTTCAGGCTATCAACTGTCTCCATTTTGTAGGCATACAGAGTCAAGGAAGAGCACAGTTTTAACTTCAAGGTTGAGCAAGTAAAATAAATTTTCAATCAAGCAATTTAAACTTCACTTGTCCTAATAGAAAAGTTAGCAGAAAGAATGAGAATCAGTTACAAAGTTAAAAATTTCTTCCTGCCACTCTCCCTTGCTCAGAATCTCTAGTGTGTGAAGCCAAGCTTTAGCTATTGACTGTGTACATTGAATTGGCTAATGGATGAAGCAGTCAAAAAAGAGGTTTGACCTGATTTTGACCAGTGTGTGAGACCTCTGCTTTCAAAATGTCGTTTATTTGACAATTGTTGGCATGTTTTCCAACTACGAACACCACAAATAATTACTACATATGATTATGAATTAGGGATATTAAATGTATTTTAGAAATTTATGTGTAGCATTATTCCATTGAACAGCAACGCCCTTTATATATCTGTTTTAGAAAGATGTTTTTCAAAGACAGAAATATCTAATAATAGCTAATTGCCACACAATGGAAATAAAAGCGTGCAGCATAACTGCTATTTATATCTTGAAATCATTTCTTTAAAATATCATTTTAAAATGCTTGTAAAACTTTCCTCCATGGTGTCAGACTCTTAAATCTCCATTCACTATAATTCTATCATCTACTTCACTCCAAGCAGTCTTTTTGATACCCTTTATGTTACACTCCTCAAAAGTGTATCAATATTATTATCACCTATATTACAGTAGTGCCTAGAGCACGAACCAAGATTTGTGCCTCAGTGCATTAGGTTCTGGACAAGTACCAATAAACAGACAGTTCCTTTACCAGAAACTTACACAGATAAAAGAAATAAATGTTGAAGAGAAAGGCACTATTAACATCTTTGGGGAAGAAAAATTCAGGTATAGGTAGATTAAAGGATTTGTTCAAGATCACACCAAGAGTATGAAATACAAATCTCTGCAGTCTTCAGAGAGCGTCCAAGCTCTCTTGATCACACCAAAGAAATATTTTATTACCTCTAAATTTAAAGCTGATCACAGGGTACAATCTTTAGCTCTTACTTGTTATCCTCAAGCCAAGGGGAATACACTTATGTGTTCATATAGATAACTATGTGATTACTCACAGAAAGTAGGGATAGGCTGTTCACATTAGATGTTCTTGGCAGCTTGTCATGTTCAGTCTAAAATATCAGTGGCCACTCTCCACCAAACCCTCTGCTTCCTCTCTGTTAGTTGTTCATGTGACTTTTGAACCCGGATGAGCCACAAACCTCCATTCTTCTGGACTTTCATAGGTGAACAAGTGCAAGTGTAGAATGCATATACCTGAATCAAAACACATAGGACCTCTCTCTGACTGTGCCTCACAAGCCTAATCCTGAAGGCAGACTCCAAGCCACTTGCAGAAGACATACTAGTGGTATATTGCTGATAGAAACTTTTATGTGATGTGTACAAAAGTAGGTATATCTCTACTATATAGGAAATGACTATTTTCTAAAATAGCTATTTCCTAAAATAGGAAATTTTCCCCCACCCTTCAGCCATGGGTTGTGCTGCAAGGGATCAGATTGTGCCTCCAAGTCACCCGGGCAACATTGCCTCTGGGGACCAGCTCCAGCACTGTCCCACCTCTCTCTGACACAGACCTGTTGGAAGCGCCACCACTGCTTCTGAAAGATGGACATAAGGAAACAAATCTTTTCCCAGGGGCTGTTTCCAACTCTGTCCCCACTCCCACACCAGTATCCTGCAATGTGACATTTAATCACCACCTTTCTTCACATTACTTCCATCAGCCACATAACTGAAGCAAGTTGAATGATTCTTTCAACAACTAAAATGATTTTATTTTCATAGCACTCCAAATTACAAATTATTTTTCTAAGCAGATGTTTCAGACATGACAGAAAAGGCTCACTAGTAGCAACATGATGCTCTGATAGCAAGCTGAGTTTCATCACTTACTGGCTACTCCTTCGCTGAACTCCAAAAACAATTAAAAGAAAGTATAAAATTTGAGGAGGAGAGATTTCTTCAGCTTATCTTCTACTCCCTCCAAGTTCCCCCTATGATATAATCATAGTTCCCTGTATCAAGGTAGATCATAGCCTCTCAGACACTAGCACAAACCATGTTTAGAAACTGCAGAGCTGGCCAATCATAAAGGGAGCACACTATGAAGGAAGGATGAAAAAAAGAAGGTATAATAAGTAACTGTTTCTTGCTGTACACTACACACCTAAGACAGTTTCTATATATGGTTCCTCCATGTAGGAGACTGGCCCATGCATCCTAAAACTGGAAGAAACTGTGTATTTGTAGTCAAATCAGCTAAACAGAGCTGGGATATGGATACAGGGTTTCAAGGATACTTATTATCAAAGATAACAGCAGATCGTACATTATTAAATTTCAGCTCTTTCACAGTTCAAGACAGAAGTTTTTGGGGCACTTCTTAATGCCTATATATATTCACAGGAGTTCTCGGAACAAACTTCACCAGTTAAAATAATAGTCATGATGTGTCTACCAACACTACAGCCGAAGACCTGGAGAAATTAACCTATCTTATAAAAGGAAAGTCACAAACAGTGTTTTTCTTCTAAAAAAGAAAAAAAAAGTTTAAAGTATTTTTTTCCTTCTGAGAATTTTTTTAAGCCTTCTGGGAGATTGGCACTGTATACTAACTTGTAGCCCATGAGGATTTTGTTTTCCTTTATTTCACTTTGCCTGTATTATGAACTACTGTTTTTAATACAGAAATCTTAGCAGTCACTTACTTCTAGCAGCATTTGCTGCTCTGTAATGGGGGATTTTCCCTTAAGAATCTATATACCACTTTCAGCTGGTGAATATTTTCTCATCAGAGCTAGGGAGACTAGAAAGTTACTTGTTCCTAAATGCTGTAAAGATCAGTCTGAGAGCAAATCAAAGTATCTTAAAACCCATTCAGCAGGCTTCATATGCTGCTCACGTGATTTGTTTCTTTTTGTCAGTAATCAAGAGGCAGGGAATGGGAGCTACTATTTCAGCTGGTAATTACTACATTACCTTAATGTGCCCAAGAAGTGGGTACATATTAAAACAACCTTTGTAGTACTGGTTCAAAATTCTTGTTATTTTTATATAAGAAGGTGGTAAACAAAGGAATTCAGGGTGTCTTCTTCAGGGAAAAAAGTTTACATGATGTCCTTTCACACAAATGGGATGTCACTTCAGGAAGAAGACTGACACTACACTACATTAGCTGCTGTGGGATAATGGAGTCAATGTATTAAAGGTCAGCCCAGGACAAGAAATTTAATTATAGAATGTCAGACAACCTCAAATTCACATGGTACAGTAGGAATTCAAAGGGATCAGGAATAAGGCAGAGCATCGCAATACATCACCCTCTTCATGCTCTTGTAAAACAGATCATTTACATTTCCATAAGCACAATACAAGATAGAGTACTAAAATGTCATTATTCATTTTCTAAATCTCATTTCACTTCTTTTCCTCTGTTGGTGCATTTTGGTGGATAAATCTAATTCCAAAGTCTCCAACCAGAATCTGCGCCACCAGCAAAACAGAAGAGTCACATCTCTTCTTTTATTCAACTTTGCACTTTTCTTTGTTGCCCACTGTTCTCCTTATGAACTTCCAGACTGTTCAAGATGGTTTTCATGAGATGAGGATCCTCCCATTTCCTAGTTATTTAACTCTTGGTGATAAAAACTGAGGAGCTTTTCATCCTTCCCTAGCCAAAGTACAGAGGGTCATTTCTACTTAGTCCTTTCTACTGCTCAGCAAGGATTTTGATAACGTCTCAACAAATATGTGCCATTATGAAGATGAAACCATGTATTTTCCAAGGCTATATAGGACAAATGACTGCATACTTTTATTTGTTTTTCTCTGTTCCTAGACAACATGCAACAGACACAATATGTACAAGGGATTCACATGTATCTCTTTTCCATTCATCCATGATGTAAGATACTTACTTACAGTTCACTTTGTTATTTCTAAGATATTAAAACAGTAGTGAGAGAATACAGCATTCATCTGCATATATCCACAAATAGGGAATTCAGTTTGCTCTCTTGGGTAGTGCTGCCATTTGTTTTATATCCCTTTAATTAAAACTGTCATTGCTGGGATTCTTTTTTTTTTTAATCTGCAAGGTTTTTGTGTAAGATCAATATTCATGTTTTTAAAAAGGGGAGGGGAGAAAGAGAGAGGGAGGCCCATCACTTGCATTTAATCACACTAAACAAGCTCTTTAGACAATTTGTTCTGAAATTCCTCTAATTAGAGCTTGCCCTCCAGGTAATGCTCTGATCTGATTTACCAGTGAGTATAAATTAGGGACATTATGTAATTAGCCCTAGACCACAAATGGAAGGAACAGCTGGGTGGCTTGGAGGGGAAGAAAATAAACAGCTCCCATGAGATTTCTTAATAAAAAAAATAAATTTAAATTTCTTAATAAAAGTCCCTTCTTCTAGATACAGTCTTTAATGACTGCTTTTCTAGCCTACTGTAAGAAGGAATCTTATATTTGAAGTTACTTTGAAAGATGGCACTTGGCATTCTGCATTAGCCTGGCACCTCTTCAGATATTGACACTCTACGAAGGGTAGCTGTGGATTCCTATCACATAGGAACCATCTTATTCAGGAGATATTAATATTTTAAGTAACTGGCAAAAATACCTTCACTGACGAGCAATGATGATGTCATCCATTCCCCATGAGTAATACATAAAGCCACTTCCTGCAATTTCTGTCTTCATTTTGACTCCTGCCTATCTTTAACCTGAAGTGTTATCATCTCACCTAGACCAAGGCTTAAAGAACAACCAAACTGCATTTAGCATACAATAAAATATAGAGGGTTGAAATACTGACTTAAAAATATTTTAATGTCTTAACAGTTTCCTGACAGTAACAACTCATGGCCTGCCTGAATTTTGTTTTTCCTGAGGAAAATTACATCATCTGTAAATTTTTCCTCAAATGATCAAATGTCAAAAATATTTTACCACTCTTAATACACTTAAATATGTGTACATATATAATTTTCAATTTCCATGTATTGCCTGCTTCACTATAATGTATGTAATAGATTACTGTCTTAATATAGAAATTACAGTTCCCAGAAATCATAGAATCATAGAATGGTTTGGATTGGAAGGGACCTTAAAGATCATCTCATTCTAAACCCCCTGCCATGGGAAGGGACACCTTTCCACTAGACCAGGTTGCTCAAAGCCCCATCCAACCTGGCCTTGAACACTGCCAGGGAGGGGGCATACATAACATCTCTGGGCAATATGTTCCAGTGTCTCACTACCCTCACAGTAAAGAATTTCTTCCTAATATCTAATCTAAATCTACCCTCTTTCAGTTTAAAACCGTTCCCCCTCATCCTATCACCACAAGCCCTTGTAAAAATTCCCTCTCCCACTTTCCTGTAGGCCCCCTTCAGGTACTGGAAGGCTGCTATAATATACTTAAGGGGAAAAAAATCAATAAATCATGCCACCAAAATGCTCCTGCAAGGTCTTTTGCCGTTAGTTATATAGCCATAACTATTCCCTGTGCCTATCTGATCCACCAACACTTCAACCAAGGTGCCTAGATAAAAGGCATAGCTCCTAAATTCTCTACCTGGCCAAGTGGCCAAGTGGTGAGTTAATCCTTAGGCAGTATCTCACTCGCCAACCTAAAATCAGGTGTGAAGATTTACCCACTAGCTAAGTAAATACAATGATGCAACAGATACAATGAACCATGTGAAGAAAGGTGTTTGGTTAACTTACTGATCACAGAATCACAGAATCACAGAATGTTAGGGATTGGAAGGGACCTCGAAAGATCATCTAGTCCAATCCCCCTGACGGAGCAGGATTGCCTAGACCATATCACACAGGAACGCGTCCAGGCGGGTTTTGAATGTCTCCAGAGAAGGAGACTCCACAACCTCTCTGGGCAGCCTGTTCCAGTGTTCTGTCACCCTTACCGTAAAGAAGTTTTTCCTCATATTTAAGTGGAACCTCCTGTGTTCCAGCTTGCACCCATTGCCCCTTGTCCTGTCAAGGGATGTCACTGAGAAGAGCCTGGCTCCATCCTCTTGACACTTGCCCTTTACATATTTATAAACATTAATGAGGTCACCCCTCAGTCTCCTCTTCTCTAAGCTAAAGAGACCCAGCTCCCTCAGCCTCTCCTCATAAGGGAGATGTTCCACTCCCTTAATCGTCTTTGTGGCTCTGCGCTGGACTCTCTCTAGCAGTTCCCTGTCCTTCTTGAACTGAGGGGCCCAGAACTGGACACAATACTCCAGATGTGGCCTCACCAGGGCAGAGTAGAGGGGGAGGAGAACCTCTCTCGACCTGCTAACCACACCCCTTCTAATACACCCCAGGATGCCATTGGCCTTCTTGGCCGCAAGGGCACACTGCTGGCTCATGGTCATCCTGCTGTCCACTAGGACCCCCAGGTCCCTTTCCCCTACGCTGCTCTCCAACAGCTCTGTCCCCAACTTGTACTGGTACATGGGGTTGTTCTTGCCCAGATTGCAGGACTCTACACTTGCTCTTGTTATATTTCATTAAATTTCTCCCCGCCCAACTCTCCAGCCTGTCCAGGTCTCTCTGAATGGCTGCGCAGCCTTCCGGCGCATCAGCCGCTCCTCCCAGCTTTGTGTCATCAGCGAACTTGCTGACAGCGCACTCTAATCCCTCATCCAAGTCATTAATGAATATATTGAATAGAACTGGTCCCAGTACCGACCCTTGCGGGACTCCGCTAGACACAGACCTCCAACTGGACTCTGTCCCATTGACCACCACTCTCTGGCTTCTTTCCTTCAGCCAGTTCACAATCCACCTCACTACCCGATCAAAATGTGAGAGGAAAGATTCATTGCTTTTATCTATCAGCAAATATTCCTCAATACTAAACTAGATTGCAAGTCCCTTAAAGACATAATTATTCCCCTCCTTGTCATTGTGTATTTCTCTCACTAAGAAAACAGATAAGATATGTGAGCAGGAAATAGGGAGAACTTCTCTCTCGTACATTATGTGGTGCAGCTGACTCAGGTCAGGAAATGTTGTAATTTGCCGTTATTATTACACTGTATCCTAAGTCCCAGAAATTCCCTTTTGCTACCCATAAGGTGCTCTAGTTTATGCATGACTTATACTCAAGCTTCCAGTCCCCAGAGAAATTTTCCATCACACCAGTTCTGTATAAGACAGAAAATTTCTTCTAAATTTTACCATAGCATTATTTCACTAGGTATGCTATTTAATTACTTAATTTTCACTTATATTATCAGCATTTATAACAAATCTCTTTGTAATAACATTGTCCCTAGTAGGAACCTCCCAAGTCAGTCATGAATTTCTGGGGTACCTCGTATTACACATCATCATAACACTAATGCCATGTGTCATGCTCTGAATATTTGACTCAGCAGCAAATGTCAATGATATTCTGTGCATACTTATTACACTAAAACTTTAGATCCAATAACTGAAAAAAATGGTACTGTGTTTGTACATACAAATATATGCATATGTGTGTGTATATATCCAAAGCTCATACTAACTTCTCAAACTGTTCTAGGATTTGAAAGATATTTTGGACCTCTTTCCCGGTTAGAAGTAAAATCACATGGCCCTCTTGACTACATGTTATTGTGTTTACCTTCAACTCAAGCCATTACAACTCATCAGAAAATCAGGTAGATACATACCTTTCAAAAACACTCTTTCGCTAGAATGGAGGTTACAATGCTACCTACTCTGCTTAGTTTTAATTTTGATCTTTGTCAAAATGGCTCTTAGCCAAGAAAGCACTCATTCAAGCCATCAAAGAAGGACCTTATGTTTCTGCTTCATTTAAATCAGTCCTCTTGCTTTTTCCCCCTCTACCCTTGTTTATACACTTTAAAAGTGTAATCATTTCAAATTCAAAATACTTCATAAAAATAAGTGAGGCATCATTTTTTTGTTTAATCTAACACAAATTTTGAATTCTTTCCAATGCTCAGAAGCCCCAGTGGAAACTATTGAGATGTTCATCACAAAACACCTATGATTCAGACAGCTCTGCTGCACATCTGATATAATGAAAAATCCAGTGTCCTTCCAATGAATGGATTGAGACCTTAGCTGGCCTCAGAATGCTCTTAAAAGAGACCAGTCTGAAATAAAACAAACTTAAAGGCGTTTCTTTTCTGGGACAAGCAGAATCATATTCAAGCCTGAGAGAATCTTGATTAAAAGCAATGATTTTGTCAGGAGAAGTCTTTATTATAATGAGATTTGCCTACAACTAAATGCACTGACTTTCATATTTTTTTTAATATTTTTATCCTAGGAATATCTCTCAGGGTATCATTTCAAAAAGAAAAGATTATAGAAGACTCCAAAAGGTGAAAGATAAGCAAATACTACATATATATGAATAATTTTATTTTAAATCATGTCGGTCTTCACAATGTATGCCATATATTTCAGAAGTTGCACTGCACAATCACTTGGAGTTCAATAAAGATAGGTCTACATATGTGGTTTCATTAATTATTGTAAATAGTGGCAAAATAGCTTTCTGGGAGTTCGTAATCCACCTGGAACATCAACCATATGCTTTAGCATATTATGAAGAGGAAAGTCACGCCAGTGACGGATCAGTGTCGATTACAGCTCTATACAACAAGAATTCAATTGGCAGCACTCAAGGATGAGTACCTGAAAAAGAAAAATTTTATGTTAATGAATATCTTATATTCACCAATTGCTAATGAAGAAATAGCTACAGCATCATTTAAACAGTGAAAGCTTTACATGCACTTATTACAGCAAGGAGTACAAAAAAAAAAGATAACATTATTCTGGATCTGCAGCCAATTGTAGCTCTTCTTTTTAGGAATATCTCACCCACAAAGAAGCAGTGGCCATTTTTTGAACTTGAGTTTCAGTGAGGAGGAAAAACCAGGAAATATCTTGTTTTGATTAATTGAATTAACAACCTACAAATTTTTCAGTTATGTTTTTCGTTCTGTCTCTATGTGATGAATTGCGAGTAACAGCAAGATCATAAAGAACACTCCACTGGCCTTTTCTTTTTAACTAAGCAAATATATACTTATATACTTACATTACATAGACTTACAACAAGGGAGTACATAATATCATGCACTACTGCTGTAATGTTATAGTAAAGAGTAAACAATATATCCGCAGATATTTAGGATATGTGAATTTCTTACTAGTAGCAAATTAATTATTGCAATACATTCATCAATCCACAAATAACTATCAGGTATTCTATACAAGGATCTATTCTATAAAAATACATTTTAAAAAAATATTTGGAGAGTTTTGAAAATGTTTTTACAGTTTTTCTTCAGCTACTAAGTTACAGTACAAATGTCACATGAAGAGTCTTTCTGAGATGGGTAGGAAAAAAGGACAGGAAAAAAATGAGAGGAAAAAAATTTTAGAAACCTTAGAACTGCTTTGTAGTATCTTATTGTTACTCTTCTAGGGAAGGTTCTTCTAGTATTAAAGGAGTAATTGTTTTGCTTCTAGGAAAAATATTTCACCATCAGGACTTGAAATGGGAGATTTGCTCCAATATGAAAATAAGGTTAGCTAGGGAGAAAAATAAATACTTTGGTTGATAGGCACAAATGCAGAAAACGAACACTTTCTGGTGAATAAAATAACTTTTATTGCACTGAAAAAAACTTTCAGCTGAAGAGGTCTCTTTTTTGGTAGGAGATGAATACAACCTATGAAACATTCCAATTAAATAATGCTTGAAAATACAGAGATGTTTGCATAAAAGAAAGAAGTCATTCACAAGTGAAAAAACTGTATGAAAATTGATCTAAACTTGAATCAGCAAGTATTCTGAAGAGGACTCCAGATCTTACTGAAAAAACATCCCAAAACCTGGAAAGGTATACTTTGAAGAAAACTTTACAATTTGATTACCAAACCCCATAGGAAAAAGAAGTTCAAGGGTTGTGTTGGGTTTTTTTTTGTTTCCATCTCCCCCCGCAACTGTTGTGAACAGTGACCTCCTTTAGTTCATGTCTGAAATCAATCACTTTGTATTCTGAGTCAATGTAGAGAATGATCAATTATGATAGTATGTTTGGTATTTCTAGTTCTGAATAAAGATGGCATTTGAAAACTAAACTGATAATAGGTAAGCATAAAATTAAACAAGTAGTCCTTAAACAAATAGCTTTGAATTTATAAAAGAACAAAATAAATTCCACTTGTGCAGTTAACTTAATAGCTGCCCTGGTTAAAACTGATTTCCATTATCAGCATTATTGACACAAAAATAATGTTCATTTTAGTTTAATAACCTGTGTTTATGTGAAGGTTAATGTTTCTTCAGCAAGGTGGATAGAGATTTTCTGGAGGTGCATCTTTCAGAAAATATATTCAAGGATTATCCTTTTTGCCTCTGTAGAAATTTTCATTTCCACTCCTAGAAGATATTAAGATATGCATACAAAGATTCCTGAAGGCACATTGCCAAAATTGGTTATCCGAAAACAGTCAGAGGGAACATTATGACTCGTAAAAACAGCAGATTTATTTTTTTTTTTAGTTTTATTGAAAAAAGGTTTTGGAACAGTGATAGAAGTCTGCATGAAGGAGATAGGTGTGTGGGCCTAGAGTAAGTCTTTCATTGTGACTTCTACCTTCTATGCACAGAAGGAACTGAAATTTAGTTCTCACTGTTTTCATCTGTCCTTTTACTAAAACTCTCAGGCCGTACCTATGTAAAGAAATGGCGATGTGTCAAGTATGACACAAACCATATCAATTCAGCTACCATAGCATGAACTTCTGGCTCAAAGCAGGGCAGCCTGCTAACATGCTGAATATAGAGATAAGAATTTTAATCTTGATGCAATCAGATCCTTAAATAATTTAAAAAAAAAAACAAAACTCCTTATAGTGGGTTTTAATGTCTCTTTTCAAATAAAGATGTGGGTATGAACTATCATTTGACTAATCTGCATGAATCAATTCCAAAAATACATTCTCATTGTGTTACTGATCCAAATATCTACAATTGCAAACAAAACTCATATGTATTTTCATCAAGTCCCTTAAAAATGCTGCCTTAATGGATATATCTTCTTGCATAGTCTCTTGCAGTAATATATATACCAAAAGCAACATAAAAATGGGGAGAAATGGCAGCAATAAAGAACACTGCTCAACTCATACCTCATTTTCTGTCTGCAATACTTACAGAGAGCTAAGTTATGAAGAAATACTACAAAGAAACTTGGTGTCCATTCCTGGAATTGTATCCTTGAATTTGACCCTATCTATGAACTTTTTCATAAGCACTCAGTACGCAAAATGTGTTGTATAAACTAGAGGATTTATTATACTGCTGAGAAGTCAGGGTTCTCCTCCACTTAACCACTGAAGATGTTAGAAGAACCACATAAGGTCGTTAGTTTTGTAAAGTAAGTATCAGAGTGTTAACAAAAATCCCGCCCTTCATAAATGAATAAAACAAATGTTCAGCTGAACACCAGACAAATATTTTAGAAGGCACAAATAAGAAAAGTTACAAAACTGCAGGAAACAAATATCTTGTTCTTAGTTATAAGAATTTTAGAATAGCATGTATCTCCTTTTTTGAAATCTAAGATCTAATAAAGCAACTTGAAGATGAAAAAAAGCACAAAGAAAGTAAGCAGTAATTACAAATAACCTTATATCACATATGCTTTGCAGTGAATCTTCAAAGGAAGTAATGAAAGACTATTTGGGGAATAGGTGTCATATATATTTGGGGTCTTAGAATGACCATGGCACCTGTCTTGATCTGACATAGTTGTGAAGTAACAGGGTGGCACTTGTCTAAATCTGCAGCACATCATGTACTCTGAACAGTAACACTGTTCATTGACCCTTAGCACTGTCTTTCCCAGATAGTCATCTATTGGCATGTAACAATAAAAACTCTTATTCAACCTAAGCAAGCTTACTTTTGGTTCACAGAGAACATTATACCAACACCCTAGTCAAGACAAATCTAAATTTTATCATGCCTTCACCTTTGAATTTTAACCTCTACAATAACAGAACTGCACAGGCATAAAAAAAGGAATTAGCTTTCTTTTTGAGGACTGGCACAGGCCTGCTGTTATTGCACAAACTCTATGGTGAAATGAGTCTCAGGGCATTCCAGGTGAATAGCAGTGTTCAGTCAATCCTTTTTGCTTTGAAAGGGCAATTCGGTTAAGCACACAGTTTGGCTAAACTTGGCTTCACTGTATATAATGTCAGAACATAAATGTAGAAAGTTCTTCTATGATACCAAAAGATGGCAACTATCCCCAGCAAGATGAATGATGGCCCTTGTTAGCTTCATAATAATAAAAATAATAATTTCAAAATTATAGACAAGAGCATCACATTAGGAAAAAAAAATAATAAGAAATTAATCGCAAATGCCTTAGATATATAAAGTAGTTTAGTTTCTCATTTAAACTTTAGTTGACCTAGCCAAACCTCCTGAAAACACTAAGAAGGGTAAAACACATCCCTCCTGAGATCTTTCCTCTGAAGTAATTTAGACATAAATTGAAAAAACTTTATTGAATTCTATTACCCAAAGGAAGCAAAACTTATACAGGAAACATGTTCAAGTCATATGAGGAAGCAAAAAGCATCCATAATATGTGTTTAGATATTATGGTGGTAGCTCGTGAGAATGACATCAAAGAAGGTATTATCAATGTAAATATAGTAGATATACACAAGTCTCTTTTAATGCTTTCTAATATATATCAATGCTCTCAATCCACCTGTCATTTCTGAGAAAAGCACACTACTATACCAGGAATGTGAATGTTACTTAACGTGAATAAGATCCCTTTTATTCCTTTGATTCCTATTGCAAATAAGCTCATGCCACATCTCATATGTATCTCTGGTTTTGCAGAAGTGCTGTTTCAGGATCCTCCAAAATTATCCTGTAGTTCTGCCAGAGAAATCAAAGTAAGACAGTGGCTAACCTTACATATTGACTGCGAAGGTTTAAATTCCATAGGCTTCATAAGACTTTTCTCCAGGGATGTTTTGAAAAGAACTTTTCTCTGCTGATACCAGAACTTTTCATGACTTCTATTACCAGCTTTCTGATAGCATTACCCACAATATTACTTTCTTAGTGAGATGGAATCTAGCCAAGAAGAGATTGAAAAAATACTTTATTTACACACACAATTAAAAGACCCATTCTTAGCCAGAGACATTTATTTTCTTTTTACCTGTCAGTGAGCAAATTTTGGAAATGCTTCTGTGCACAAAATGGTGGCAGGCTTTCATTTAGTTTATTGATCTGTGAAAGCTTGTATAAACTTGTACCTTACGGAGGTGTGAAAAGTCTTTAACTGATGTAATGGCTATAGCTTAAGGTTTTCCTCAGATTTTTGCTTGTAAAAGAAGCAGTGCTGACTAAAGAAATGTTCTGAACAGATGTTTGTAACTCAAGCAACATTGGTATTACCACAGTTTAAAATACAGTAAGTCTTTGAACCTTTTTAAGAAAGTATATTATTCAGGAGCCAGTATTTATAGATTATATTTATGTCAAACTTACAATGAGGGCATTTATAGTACTGTATGTTTCAGTATAGCTCAGTAAGTTCACAGTTCAATAAGGCATGGGTAAGTCTTCTGAACTGAATGAATTCTTTGTTTGTCTTCTAATAATTTTTTCCTAGTTAAATAAGCTGAACAAACTGTGTGAGTGAATAACAACAAAGATAAGACTTTGTCTTTAGAAAAGAAGTTTTAAACTGAAAGAGGGTAGATTTAGATTAGATATTATTCACCTCCATCCCCGGAAAGGTGATGGAACAACTTGTCCTTGGTGCTGTCTCTAGGCACATCAAGGATAGGGGGATCATTAGGGGCACTCAGCATGGCTTCACCAAGGGGAAGTCATGCTTAACCAACTTGATAGCCTTTTATGAGGACGTAACCCGGTGGAGAGATGATGGTAAAGCTGTGGATGTGGTCTATCTCGATTTCAGTAAAGCGTTTGACACGGTCTCCCACAGCATCCTCGCAGCTAAACTGAGGAAGTGTGGTCTGGATGATCGGGTAGTGAGGTGGATTGTGAACTGGCTGAAGGAATGAAGCCAGAGAGTGGTGGTCAATGGGACAGAGTCCAGTTGGAGGCCTGTGTCTAGCGGAGTCCCGCAAGGGTCGGTACTGGGACCAGTTCTATTCAATATATTCATTAATGACTTGGATGAGGGAATAGAGTGCACTGTCAGCAAGTTCGCTGATGACACAAAACTGGGAGGAGTGGCTGACGCACCGGAAGGCTGCGCAGCCATTCAGAGAGACCTGGACAGGCTGGAGAGTTGGGCGGGGAGAAATTTAATGAAATATAACAAGGGCAAGTGTAGAGTCCTGCATCTGGGCAAGAACAACCCCATGTACCAGTACAAGTTGGGGGCAGAGCTGTTGGAGAGCAGCGTAGGGGAAAGGGACCTGGGGGTCCTAGTGGACAGCAGGATGACCATGAGCCAGCAGTGTGCCCTTGTGGCCAAGAAGGCCAATGGCATCCTGGGGTGTATTAGAAGGGGTGTGGTTAGCAGGTCAAGAGAGGTTCTCCTCCCCCTCTACTCTGCCCTGGTGAGGCCGCATCTGGAATATTGTGTCCAGTTGTGGGCCCCTCAGTTCAAGAAGGACAGGGAACTGCTAGAGAGAGTCCAGCGCAGAGCTACGAAGATGATTAAGGGGGTGGAACATCTCCCTTATGAGGAGAGGCTGAGGGAGCTGGGTCTCTTTAGCTTAGAGAAGAGGAGACTGAGGGGTGACCTCATTAATGTTTATAAATATGTAAAGGGCAAGTGTCAAGAGGATGGAGCCAGGCTCTTCTCAGTGACATCCCTTGACAGGACAAGGGGCAATGGGTGCAAGCTGGAACACAGGAGGTTCCACTTAAATTTGAGGAAAAACTTCTTTACGGTGAGGGTGAGTGAACACTGGAACAGGCTGCCCAGAGAGGTTGTGGAGTCTCCTTCTCTGGAGACATTCAAAACCCGCCTGGACGCGTTCCTGTGTGATATGGTCTAGGCAATCCTGCTCCGGCAGGGGGATTGGACTAGATGATCTTTCGAGGTCCCTTCCAATCCCTAACATTCTGTGATTAGGAAGAAATTCTTGACTGTGAGGGTGGTGAGACACTGGAACAAGTTGCCCAGAGATGTTGTGGCTGCCCCCTCCTAGGCAGTGTTTAAGTCGAGATTGGATGAGGCTTTGAGCAACCTGGTCTAGTGGAAAGGTGTCCCTTCCCATGGCAGGGGATTTGGAACTAGATGATCTTTAAGGTCCCTTCCAACCCAAACCATTCAATGATTCTATGATTCTAACCCAGATTTAATAAAATATTTATAGAACTCTGTTAAAATGAGCAGCACTGTTTTGCTCAGAAACCTCAAGTACCTTTCCATTCTGTTTCACTTCTGGTAAAGTTATTATAGAGGAGTAGCAGGGATGTACTGTCAGAAGAGTATCAGCTCATTCCAGGGATGTGGTGGGAGCCTGTGAGATCAGAGCTGGAGGCTTCCCAGGGCAGCCTCTTGCCTGTGAGCCAGAGAAGGGGCTCTGGGGAGGTAGGAGATCATCCAGTGGACAGTGGGTGGCACAGGCCAGGCATCAGAACCAAACATGGCTGAGGCTGAAGTTTCCCACAGTCTCTTACCCTGGACTCTGATGAAGTAGTATGTACTGAAAAGAGAAATGACAGGCCAATAGTGATCATCTTCACTATTCTGAAGGGATAAGCATGCTTGTTTGCTCTTTTTTCACCATATTTTTTACACAGATTCAGTCCAAGCAATACATATAGTACCATTTTTCAGAAATTACCATAGAGGGAAAAAAACAATGAACAGGTATGTTATTTCAAATACATACGGTTGATATGAAATAGAAATAGGCTTGAATATATAAGTCAAAAGTCTGAAGCTGATCAAAGACTTGGCATTAGTCATTTTTAATTGGATTTTAAAAGCATTAACATCTTTCTGTTTTAAGGTGGGTTAAGTCCTATAAACAAATTGACAAGAGATGTATTTATTATCTTTAAAATAAAGTTAATAAAGTGACTTCCTCAGTTCCTTTGAGGCTTGATACAGTCCATAATACAGTGGTATGGGCAGTCCATAACAATAAAACATTGAGGGCAGCATAGGGCAACCCCTTGTGTATGTTTCATGCAACCATGACTAGAGGCTGTACAGTTGACGGTATATCAGCACACGTTTCCAAGACTGAAATAGAACTTGGTAACCAAGAAGGTGAATTACAGCTTGATTAAGATTTTTTGAAACAGTGTATATGACATTTCCCAAACCTTCAGTACCTTGAAGCCTAATCCAAGGTTCACTGGATTCAGTGTAGAAACTGAAATTTATTTTACAAGACTTTGTATCAGAGTCCATCTGTTCTTAACTGCTTGTTTTAATTATTACCTATCCATAGCTTCATAAAAGGTACCAATTGGACCTCATGTCCTAACAGAAGCTAACAAACTGTATGAGAAATGAAACCTTGTCATTCCTCCATGTATGTAATTAAGTATCTAAACATGCAAAGAGAAAATGCAATTATTTGCTTCTTCAACAACTGCTTCTTCCACTCCCTCCAGATCAATTTGCCCATCCCTAATATCTCAATTCATAGAACTTCAAACACACACCACAGAGAGGAAATAGGTTCCTTTAATAAATATTTCCTATAAGCCAATGAGAACAGCACATCTCAGATGAAACCAAATCCAAAAGCATTTATGATCAACTAAGATAGTGTCTAGAAAAACATTTGATCTTTTTCAAACAGATCACTCATCACTAATGTATTCCCAGACACAGAAAGATAGAATGTGCAACTATGTAAATATCTCTATAATCAGAATAGTTACAAAAGAATAGCGAAATATTTGCATAGGTGGAAAGGGTAATGTTTCTTCCTTCAGTATCCTGCAGTATTATATGATGATATTAAATTAATACCTAGCTATCCCCCCCATGCAATGTTCTATTACAGGTTCACCCATAACCCTTGCTGTGTATAATTTAGGGTTACTGAGATGTCATACTGTAGAGTATTTATTACTTTAACTGATCTTTTTCTTCCCAGGCAGTGATGTAGCATATAAGATCAGCGTTGCTCTTTCCAGTAAATAACATCATGTCCTCACATTTCTTCTATATATATCTAGGCCATATTAAGAACTTGAATAAGAGGCAAGCAAGTGAGTTTATACTAAGCCTACAAAGGCTCAAATCAGAAAAGAAACAACAAAAACAAAAATATGAATGATAGTGTTGGGATAGAAGGCTGCAGAACAGATTTTATCTGACAAATTAATCCTTGATCCAAGTTCAGATCTGATGTGTAAATAAGTTTAAAGGAGAATAAAGTGATGCAAATTACTTCTTCTCTCACTCAGCCCATAAACTACACCAGCCTACTCTCTCACAACCTAACAGCTAGCATGGAAGTATTATTTACATCCTCCCCTTTTGGTTACTTGCCTATCACGTTTATTTTGAAACTCTGTAAATACAGTGAGAAAAAATGACATGGAAGCAAAATTACATATAATTCTAGTCTAACCCTATCCTATCTCTTGAAACTCAGCTTAATTATTTTATTTCTTTGAAACTATTACGCAGTGTAAAACTTAAGCATTAACAACTGTAAAGCTTACATAATTCTTGCAGTTACCTGTCAGTTTGCAAAGAGATGGTACATTGTAATTTCAGAGTCAGGAAAATGAATTTCACTTTCCATTAAAAATATGATAAATATTATAAAGAAAGCAAATAATATTATAATAGTATGAATTACCTCTAAGTAAAAGCTAAGTCAATGATTCTTTCCTCCCCTCCCCATAACCTATTTCACTTTGTTACTCAGCCAAAAAATATAAACACTAACTTTCAATGCAACATTCACAGCTCTGCACTTTAGTGCGTGCACACAAACATTTGCGCTTATAATTTTCTTTTGTGGGTGATTTATCTGATGTCTATACTACAAGCATTTTGCCAGTATAGACAAGTAGAACTTTATTCCACACCAGCAAAAACTTTTTTGAGATCTGCACATTATGACCCACCCTAAGTTTTCCCCACTCCTCAGTGAAACTCCCTGTGTTGACAAAACAGCTTTTTATCTGCATAGTTAAGTTAATTAGCGATTACAATTGCTCATAACCCCTAGCAAAATATACTTGAAGTCTGTATTACAGGCAAGTTTCAGCTTTTTTTAGCATAGCTGTAAGATTTCTTTTGTGTCCCTGTGGCTCTTCAGAACTAGAAAAGAATGGTAGTCTCCCACTTTCCCCCCGCCCTGCCAAACACAGCAAAATCTTGTCAGGAATAAATCCAGAGCCTTTGTAACTAGCAGCAGGTTAATAGATGACTGGTCTTTAGCTGCTGCTCAAACAGTAATTTGTAGCATGTATCAAAAGTTATACAGGTATCAGCATACAAAATATCAGTTACTCTTATCTTACAAAGCTCTAAAGTTAGAGACCATTATCTTTCCCATGTAAAACCAGTGAAGACAGGGAAGGACTAATAAACCTTTACCTCAAGTGACTTGTGCTGCTGCTTTTCTGTTAGCAAAGGCATAGCTCCAGCTCAGAGCTAACAGCTAATCTGAGTTTTGCAGCTTCTATAGCCTTGAGACTTTGTCCTGGTTTGGCCTAAAACCGACCAATTTTCCTTTCAGTGATTTTTACTTTCAGCTAAGTTTCTTCTCAGTAACTGCACTCTCTGAAACTACCTGCATGTTTTGCAGACAGTGTCTGCTTCCAGGACTGATAACGCTCAAAGTTTGTAGTTATCACTGAGGCACCGGTAGGGATGTTATGCAGAAAGGCTCTTGCTGTACTTATTCTTAGAGAAACCGAGGTCACTGCTAAATTCCTCACTGACTACGAGTAAAGAGCTGCAGGAGGGTCGCACCTCCAGGGAGAAGCAGACAGGACAGGTGACCCAAAATTGATCAACGAGGTATTCCATCCCATACACGTCATTCTCAGTATAAAGTGGGGGGATCACGAGGGTCTCGCTCTCTTTCTGCTATGGCTGGTGTCTGAAGAGGACTCTGTCTGTTTTCCTGCTGCCCCTGATCCTGATCCGCGCATCCCTAAATCCAGTTCCCGTCCATCGCTGGGCCCAGCCTGGGCCTTCCCAGAGCCTGTCCTGCAGTGCTGGTGGTGACGTGACCGACATCGGGGGAGCTCGATCTTGGTTTTGTATATATTTGTATATATTTAATTATTTACATTATTATTATTATACTTTTTCATTATTATAGTTTATTAAAACTGTTTAACTTTCCAACCCATAAATCTCTCTCCCTTTTCTCTTTCCCTTCCCCTTCTTGAGGGGGGTGGAGAAGGGTTAATACAGAGCATCTGCCACCGGTTTAATAGCTGGCCTGCCCTAAACCATGACAGACTTAAAGATTGCTCCTCTCCTGGCTTGTCTCCTTTAAGTCCATGAAACATGCAAGTGCAGACCAAGCACTAGATAATAAAGGACTGCCCTCATAAATAAACCTGAAACAGCAACTATCTATATCTAAGTGACACACAAAGAATTCTAGCCCCCTCCCCTAACATCTCATTCAATCATGCTTTGATCACAACCAGAGTTCACAGGACTGTTTTCAACTCTTACAGGTACAGTTGGAATAGTTGCAATAATTGCTTTTGCTCTGGGGGCAGCTCTATGAAGTGAAAAAACAGCTTCGTTCAGTGGTGAAACCAAAACATTACTTCAGTTTGGACTGTTTGTAACAGTCCAAATAACTTATGAGTTTACATGATAAAGCTATAGGATTTTTTTTTTATTTCTATTTAAGTCTAGAAAGCAAAATATTTCAATATAAAGTGTTAAAATTAAATATTTTAAATTTTCCAGATTCCCCTAAATACATAATGTTGTGAAGCTGACTTAAGTTCACAGCATGTTTCAGAGTCACTGATTGCATTTTCTACAAAAAAAAAAAAAAAGTCAGTGCTTTGGCCAAAATCTTTCACTTCAGTTTATTTACGATCTTCAACTCTGATGAGCTCAGCTATCAAATGATATACATGGGGAAAACATCTTTTCCATAATGTAAGCCTCCTACACAGATTCTGAAACTTTTCTCTTAGGAATCTTACAAGTGGTATCTTTAATGCTTGGGTGCTTCTGTGACCTTCTACCTAAATCACTAGATCAGGAGTTCTGGTTATTTACAAAAGTACAGGGTATTCCAGCTAAAATTCATCCTAGTGACTCCTCCCTTTTCCTGGCTGGTTTCTAACATCCTGGTCAGTCTTGCTGTGATGTGTTCTTTATCCAGCCAGTAAATCTATGACTCGTTATAGTAATAATACTGCTTGGTGGTTTTTTTAGAGTAAAAAAATAATATTAAGCTGCTGTTCAATTGTATTTAGTCTAATTATTTTCTGAAATAAGATATGTACCCCAAAGCCACATATTTCACTTGCAGAATCATGATGCATCATTTAAATAACAAAGTAATCAGATTTTTAAATGTTTGTGCCTTAAGATGTGAAGTAATTCAACTGGCACTTCCTTGCCTCCTTACTGACCTGACATTTAGGGCCTTTTTTTACCCATTTTAATTCTTGCTCTTTGTCTTAGGTTTATGTGTCAAGGTTTTGGTAGCAGAGGGCTTCAGGAGTAGCTTCCATGAGATGTCAGAAGCTGCCTCCATGTCCAGCAGAGCCAATGCCAGCCAGCTCCAAGAGGAACCCACCACTGGCCAAAGCTGAGCCTATCAGCAACAGTGCTAGTGCCTCTATGACATGTTTAAGAAGGGGTAAAAAAATACTGTGCAAAGTAGCTTGGGGAGAGGAGTGAGACTATATGAGAGAAACAACTCTGCAGACACCAAGGTCAGTGAAGAAGGAGGGGGAGGAGGTGCTCCAGGCACCGGAGTAGATTCCCCTGAAGACCATGATGACCATGGGGACACACGTTGTCCCTCTGCAGCCCATGGAAATCCACAGTGGAGCAGATATCCACCTGCAGCCCATGGTGGACCCCATGCTGGAGCAGGTGGTCGTACCCTGAAGGAAGCTGTGACCCTGTGGGAAATACCATGCTGGAGCAGGCTCCTGGCAGGACCTGTGACCCCGTGGGGGACCTGCACAGGAGCCATCCGTTCCTGAAGGACTGCACCTTGTGGAAAGGACCCACATTGGAGAAGTTCAAGAAGGACTGTCTCCTGTGGGTGGGACCCCATGCTGGAGCAGGGGAAGAGAGTGAGGAGGAAGGAGCAGCAGAGAGAACATGTGGTGAACTGACCACAACCCCCATTCCTCATCCCCCTGCGCCGCTTGGGGGAAGGAGGAAGAGAAGTCAGGAGTGAAGTTGAGCCCAGGAAGAAGGAAGGTGTTTATAGATTTGTTCTTGTTTCTCATTACCCTACTCTGATTTTGATTGGCAATAAACAGACTCCCCATGTTCAGTCTGTTTTGCCAGTGACAGTAATTGGTAAGTGATTGCCCTGTCCTTATATCTTGACCCATGAGCTTTTCATCGTATTTTTTGCCCCGTGTAGTTGATGGAAGGGGAGTGATAGAGTGGCTTGGTGGGCACCTGGCAACCAGCCAAGGTCAATCCAGTACACTCAGTCTCTGCCTCTCTAATCTATGAATTTGGTATTCCTTCCTACCTGGTCCTAATGCATCAAGACGAGGGAAGAGTACACCTTCTTTTGGTCAGCATAGGCCACTGATTGAGGAATTCTTTGATTCTAGTTTAAATCCCAACATACGAAGGAAAGCAAAAAAATTAATTATCAAATTATCGCCATTTCCTGGGTATCAGCAATAACTACTGGTCTACAGGAAAAAAAAATACTTAGAGTAATATAAAACTATGATTTTTCTATTTTTATTTGAATGATCCTGGCTATTGTGCTCAGTCATAAGTGGGGCACAAGAGGTAGTTTAAAATACATGTTTATCAGATTGATACTTGCTGACACCACAGAAAATTTATGAGGCATATTAGCATCTTGATATCAGTGGAGATGAGGCAGATACTTTGCACTCAGGGAATTGAACAGCTTTGCTCAAAATTTAATTTTAACATGTAGAGCATTTGCAGTTATCAGGACTGGGTGCTTCAGGATCATAGTTCTGAATACAGAGTGCCTAAATTGAGTAATATCCTCTTCAGGCATATAATGCTTCATCTACATTAGCCCTGAGATGACCTGTACCAAAAGCAAATTGAAGCTTCATGTGCTCACATAGCCCAGGTCCACTTATCCACGCTGACCAGTACAGACACACACTGGTGCCACTCACCTTTGTGGCTGCCATCAAAGTCTTCTTCAGAACAATTAAGATTGACTTATTGTCCTGATTTTGGCATCTATGCAAATCTCTCATATTATCAACGTAAGAAAGTTTGAAAGACCTCTTCATATCACAGAAAAACAAGTATGTTTTGCTTTGGTATGCTCACTACTTCAGCCTGAACCCAGGTCATGGAAGAACCTTGAGACCAGTGGATTTTACACTGAGATATTAGTTAAAATATAGTTTAGGCATGGCGTAAGATATTTCTTTAGCTCTCTCACCATCAGTTTAACTCCAACGTTTATGAGTATAGAACATAGTTTAAAACACAGAAAATCTTAACTCAGGCATGCTGAGCTTTTCCTTTATGAAGATCAAGTAGAAGACTTTTAGCATTGCAAGGAGAAACAATCAACACAGGAAGTAAGATCTGCCATAATAAATAAGATCACTCATCTTTTTGATCTGTTGTGTAGTGATTTGACTAAAATTGTTCAGATGCGTCAGAAGTTTGAGGGAAAAAAATAATCCAAGACCATTGTGCATGAATGAAAACTACCTATAACTACTTATCTCTGCAGACAGTTTTCTTAGATCCTAAAACATGAGTACAATTAACTCGACTTTTTTTTTTTAAATCATCCATTTTAGTGGTACCCAAAAAGTATTGAAAAACAGGCAGAAAAATACATAAGGCAGATACAAGAACAGATAGAAAGTAATTTTGATTATAATAAATTTTTATTTTCCTTAGTCTATAAACCTTTTCCTGAGATACGATGATCCTGCTTGGTTCGCCATGTCTCAAGTAGGTTAGCTGTTTGGCTATACAGAAGCATTACAGGATTAGAATTAGGATTAGCATATAATTGTTCAAAAAGCATGAAATCCTTTCCATAGCTGTGGTTTAGAAAAGCCTTGTATGCCCTGTTATTGCACAAAAGAACACAGTCATTTTCCTAATGTGGGATTTGGAATTCAGGAAGCAATGGTATTAAGAAACTTGCTTTTTTGCATTGTTTTTCCTCAACAGGAACACCACTTTGAGCAACAAATAACAAAGCACTTCAGAAAGAGGGCATAAGTGATCTTCTAGAGAATGAACAAACAATTCCAAGTGAAAAAACACCCGGGAAGAGAGGAAACCAAAGATGTTCATTCCTTAGACATATTTGGCATTATGTACACCCAACATACTCCATTCTGAAACCAAAAGAATCTATTGCATTCACTAGATTGTCCAAAAGAGTTAGGAAAAGGTTTATAAAAATCTATGATATAACAACTATAGATCTCAATTGCTTTATTCTTCTTCCTATAGTCCCCAGTCCTAACCTTAACTCAAGGACATAGTGGAATGGTGATGGGTTTTCCTTCTACGGGAATAGACTAATTAGGCCTACTGAGAAAAACTGACATGGGAAGGTGAAGTTGGTTTTGTGAGTTTTAATGCCATAGAAGAAGACTGCAATCTACATTATAGCACTTTAAGTCATTTGCTAACTTTGTAGAATTTGTTTAGGTCATTATCTAAGACCCAAAAAGTAAGCTCTTTAACAGTTTTATAGTTTGTTGGCACTGGAATGGTTAGGAAAGTTAATGCAAGCTCACTAATGCCTAAATCAGTGTGCATAAGTTAAAATGTGTAATAGTCCTTGCATTTCTTATCATTCAGGATCAGTGTGTTATTTACTCCTACAGAGATCTTTTGATTTCTGAATGCAAGCATAAGGTACTTATGTAGATTCACTTTGCACTGTAAAGTTTTTCTGAAAGGCTTCATGTAGACAAACCCATAGGTGCCTTGCGTGCATGGCTACTCTTCCTCTAATACAGTAGGATTCCAACTGAACTAGCATTTCAAAATTTAGTGAAATAAAAAAATACCATTAATTAAATCAGCTGTTTATAAAGTAAAAAACAGGAAACTACTGTTTTTCTTTTTAGTGTCTTCTGTACAATACCTTGTACTCTCATTCTTTGTTGCAGCTTCCATTGCTTTTAGATTTTGGAGAATTTTCACCTTTCAACCAAAAAAATTAATATCACCAATGTGGCATCAGCAAGCCATTAGATATCTGCCAGTATCTTTATATACAAGAAAGCAGAAATTTTCATCTAGTTAATAATTAAAGTATCCTTAACATTTCTTGACTTTTTAACTCTTTATCATAATTCACAACCACATCATCTCTCATGCATCGTTAAACATTTTAAGAGATTATGATGCCCGCATTATAATATCTCACTCAAGAAGCTGCAGTGGACAGCTACCGCATTCATCAGAAATCTACTTCTCAGGGTATACACATGCCACTTTAATTAACCTTCACTGGAAACATGCAAAACAATCTTCAAGTCTTGATTTTGGTTACCAGAAATTTTGCCATTGTTTTAGATATTGTTAACCATTTTTTTACTTGCATACACTACTCATTTCACATTTTTTGTGCGCCCTTTCTCCAGTGTTTTATGTACTTTAGGACAGAGAACTATTTTTGCTCAGTAGTGTTAATACAGATATCTTCAACCTTGATTTAAGGAGCAGATGGAATGCAGGGAAGCATCTGCCATGCAAAGTGACACCCTGAGCCAGCACTAGGTCACACAGACATGCAGGGCTGCGAAAGCAGCCCCAAGGGTATTTTGAGCACTAGTGCCCAGCTGTACAGCAGCAACAATGTTACAAAAGCAGTTTTGTTCTGCCACAAAAACCTATGTACCATATAGGGTTGGTTAGCATGATGATCAGCTGAAAGGGCAGCTGAGAAGTTGGAAAGGAACAGTGACACCAATTTCACTCAATCCCTTTGAGAAATTTTTACACTGCCTAGCCTAGTTTGGGTCCAAAATAAGAGATCCAAGAAAACATAATGGAAGCAAAGTAACATTAAAATACTTGTTTATGGTTCTACAAAATGCCTCTAGTATTTTCCACTCTCTCAAAAACCTACTATTCTACATAAAAAAAACGTAGCATAAAAATGTGTTAGCTTCTCTCCGTTCTCAGCAATGTAATTGGTTGTCATGTTCAGTTTTGTCTGAAAGTGCTAAATACACTTCTCAGAGTCCTCCAAAGCTCAACTGTATTCTGTCTCATTCCTAAAACTTCATTTCAGTTATTTCTGCACCAACTTCAGTTTTCTTCTAGATCAGAAAAGGCAGTAGCATGCAGCCCCAAATACAGCAGGGGTTACAACTTTTGGGAAATCTTCCTCTGTGTGAAAAAACAAGAGAAAAATATTTAGTCACTAGGAGACATCTGCTCTTCATATTTTATAATCCATTTTTCCCTTGCCTGGACCAGAGTGTAATTGAGGTACATGAGGAAAAAGTACAACTAGGAGCAGATTTACTGGAGGTGACTATACCAGTGCAGTAGACTCCTTTTCCTTCCCTTAGTTTCCCCATGCACGCTTTCACTGTAAGCAGTGTTTTGCAAAGACTTTGATGGCAAAGACTCTCTGCTCTGACACAGCTGGTGATGTTGAGAGGTGGATGCTGAGACTTCTTTGTTCTTCTGATAAATGAGACAGTTCTTTACAATATTGTAATCTGCAGCTGACTCCCTATTCTCACTCCAAATTTAGTATTTCTTATTCTTTTGCTATTCTGTGACTAGCAAAGATTTGAACCATAGAAGTAGGATGTAGCTGGCTCAGGTGTTACCCCTGTGGGCAAAGTATCAGGCGTCTACAAAGGGCTGTGTCCCAGTCTCTGATAACATAAAATATTCCAAGCCTTTCATCTGAAACATGCGATGAAAGCTCTTGGTTCTTGGACTTTGCTTTGCTGTCTAAATTAATAATGAGGTCTTGGTTTATTATGCTTAGTTTGTTGATTATCATAGTTCAAGGTCTACCTCTGTGTATTAGCTTTCAGTAAATGAAAAAGGAATCATTGGGTTCACTTAGAAAACAAAACTCAAGTACATTGACTTAACCTTGCACACCCACGATGACAGATCTATATAAGAAAAGTCAATTTACTATTCATTCAAAGTAATACATTCTTAGCTAAGGAAAGACTATACTGAGAGTTAATAAATTTGTAACCTTATTGAGCTACCTCAAAAGTTTATTATTTTGATACTCTACATAAGTACAGATTTCATACATACAGAGTGGCACATATCCCCCTGGACATGTCATTCTAGCCAAGAATTTTATTAGTCTTCCAATCGTGAAATAATCCAGATCAGTTCAACCATTTAAACTTGTTTTACTACAGATGATATATGTCACATAAGAAGAAAATGGTATGTGCACTTTCTTTTTCATTAATTTACTAGGACCGCTTTATGCGTTTATTGATGCAACTGTATTGTAATGTATTTAGTCAATAGTAAAAAATGGATACCATCACAACTACGCACATCAGTATTCTAGGTTAAGTTTTTAGCAGTTTGACAAAAACAAATTCTAGATATCATCCTTTTATATCTTTGATCCTATGATTGACCTTCACATGAAAATAATCAGATAAGTATTACTTTCTTCTTTTAACAGAGGGGGGAAAAAGACCTTGATCACATCACTGACAGCATTTTCCATAGTGTCTACAGAAGTGTAGAACCACTTTTCTTCAGATAGGCTAAAGAAGCCTGTCTAGGTGCAGCGCACTGTACTTACACAAAAGGTAAAGGATGCAAGCAATGCAGCAGATCACTTTCATCCTATGTGAGATAACTGATCTATTTCCCTATATTCTTTTCAAGTATATACACACACAGATTACAGCACAGCCATCCCTAAGCTTTTTGAAGACTTTCTCTAGTGGGGAAAATAAATGTGGAAAACACTGCGTCCAGTTCCCCCCACCACCTCATCCTCCAGGGTGAACACTTCCATCTCATTTCTCCTTCCTCCTACCCTGTCCACCTCCTTTGCTACTCCAGAGATCCAACTGCTCTGGCTGACCCAGTTCTGGACTGGACCTGATCTCTCTAGCCTCCCCTCTGGTCCTTGCTCAGGCAATGCTTATCTGCTCAACAGTGCCTTACCAAGGCATGTGCCTACCCTTAAGAACCACTGCTCTTCTGTGCTGTTTTACAGTGGTAGAATATCAATCATACCAGGGGTGTAGCAGCTTCTAGTATGTATGTTCACCCAGCCTTGTGTATCAACATAGATCTTTATGAGTGCCTTAATTCTGGATTTAAATAAGTTGTTCCATGATATGCAGCTAGTAGGTGGAGGAGCCATAATTAGAAAGTAGGTAGCATGATTTCTGACTAACTGCTGTATGTTTTTACCACACAACCTGGAACTCCTCATATCATCATATAAGATGTCTCCTCATGGCTCTAGTACACAAGCTGTGATGTCTCTTGTCCCCTAGACAGATGCCAGAGACAACAGCATGTTATTAACCAGTGCATATAGCACATATAAAATAGACTTAAAACTGGGAAAAATAAACTGCCATGTTTGTATTGATCTGAAAAATCCGGAGTATTAATTTTTTAAAAGATTAATCCTACCTGGGCACTTCCTAAATTTCTAGAGAACGTGGATTCCATAAAATATGGATGATTCATGTAACACCAATGCTCCACAATCTGATCTCAAATCCAGATATTTGAGATATCCCTAGAAATTAAAACAATATTTTGATTGAAACATGAGATTAGCCAAAAATTTAGAGAATCAAAAATTTTCTGAGAGGTATTTTTTCTTCCTAGGAGTTTTGATTTTTTTATATGTATACAGTTTAATGCATCACTATTGTTATATTATCTTTACCAAACTAATGCTCAACTCCACACACCTATGTAGATCCATAGTACCTGTTCATTTTACTACGATATTGTGTTTAAGTCCTTTTATTAAATGGGAAGATTTTCAACTGATACATGAACACATCTGGTTTGTTACTTTCCCAAGTGTCTGGAAGCTTAGATTCAGTCTGAGCTTCAGATCTGAAGTTTGAACTGATTTTCAGTATCATGAGATTAACTGAATACACTAGTTCTCTTGCAGAAATTTGGAAATGTCCAGTAGAACTACTCTTTCTGAAAATCAGTCACCTATTTTTCTGATATGGCTTTCAGAGAGCAAATAGAGCTTCTGCTAAAGCTATTGACTTGTGATACTCACTATTTTTCATAAATTATGATAAAAGCAGCAGTCATACCAATTGCAAAATGTTTGCAACCTTTTCAAGGCTTAGCATAGCTAGAGAGGCTCTGCATAGAATAAGCTGCTTAATTTCTCAAATGCAATTGGTACCTCTAAAACGACATAATGTACCTGATGAAGATACAATCATATTGATGAGACTGAGTTTTGTGAGACATATTACGCCATTTCAGTGACTCACAACAAAGATGTATTTATTGTTGCTGGGTATGTAGATATTCTGTTCTAGCCGTGTTTGATATTTCCTTTTCTGACTGCCAATATTTAACTATTATGTCTTTCCACCAAATTCCTGATCTTTATCTTCAAGTTGCAGATAGATATATAAACAAAGCAAGGTACATTAAGAACTTGTAGGAGATTTTACAGGAGAACAAGTTGGAACTAAAGATAGATATTCTCAACTACCGACATTTTCTAACAGTACTCAAGTTTGGGCAAAGTTATTCACATGTCTAACAGGCAGCAATACAACTACAAACTCTGGCTCTAGCCAAACATTTCTAATATCTCTACTTCCTAATGACTTCACCTGGATTGCTTAATGTATGCAGAAGATAAGACACCGACCATAAATTGACAAGAGACAAAGATGACAGGCAACCCTGAGATTTTTGGGGAGAAAAAAATTTCTCTGAGGATAAAAGGTTTTTTCATTCTGTTAGCTTGACAATTTGTATGGGTTTTCAAGATATAAATGTTAAATATAACGACTATGTTATTTCTTAAGTTACAGGGTTAATGCTAGTGACTTCAGCAGTTTTGTTCAAGCAGACTGCAAAACTGAACTCTAGGTACATAAGGATTATTAAACACTAACCTGGATTTCTCCCAGGAGGGAACTATACTCAGAGCAAATAATCTTCTTCCCCAGTTACTCGTAAGAGTCGTAGTTCAGATACCGGCCAAGATTGATGCATTTCATTTAATAAGGACTACTGAATATGAATAGAGAAAAGTGGCAATCTGATACGCTTGGGATCTGACCCTGAAGTTTGTGATCTGTCAGAACTCTCTCAGAAAGAATCACAGAATCACAGAATCAATCAGTTTGGAAGACACCTCTGGGATGATCAAGTCCAACCATTGCCCTGACACCACCATGTCAACTAGACCATGGCACTAAGTGCCATGTCCAGTCTTTTCTCAAACACATCCAGAGATGGTGACTCCACCACCTCCCTAGGCAGCCTGTTCCAATGTCTAATGACCCTTTCTGAGAAGAAATTCTTCCTAATGTCCAACCTGAACCTCCCCTGGCAAAGCTTGAGGCTATGTCCTCCTGTCCTATCGCTAGTTCAGAATCACAGAATCAACCAGGTTGGAAGAGACCTCAGGGATCATCGAGTCCAACCGCTGCCCCTACACCACCCTGTCAACTAGACCATGGCACTAAGTGCCATGTCCAGTCTTTTCTTAAAGACATCCAGAGATGGTGACTCCACCACCTCCCTGGGCACCTCCTCCACCTCTTGCCCAGGAGAAGAGGCCAACTCCCACTTCACTACAACCTCCCTTCAGGTAGGTGTAGACTGCAATAAGGTCACCTCGGAGCCTCCTCTTCTCCAGGCTAAACAACCCCAGCTCCCTCAGATGTTCCTCATAGGTCAGAGCCTCCAGACCCTTCACCAGCTTGGTCACCCTCCTCTGGACTTGCTCCAACACCTCAACATCTTTCTTGAAGTGCGGGGCCCACAACTGCACACAGTATTCAAGGTGCGGCCTCACCAGTGCTGAGTACAGAGGGACGATCACTTCCCTAGACCGGCTGGCTACACTATTCTTAATAGAGACCAGGATGCCATTGGCCTTCTTGGCCACCTGGGCACACTGCTGGCTCATGTTTAGCCAGCTGTCGATTAGCACCCCCAGGTCTCTTTCTGCCAGGCCACTTTCTAACCACTCTTCCCCCAGCCTGTAGCGCTGCATGGGGTTGTTGTGGCTGAAGTGTAAGACCCGGCACTTGTTCTTGTTGAACCTCATGCCGTTGGTCTCAGCCCATCTATCTAACCTGTCCAGATCCCTCTGTAGGGCCTTCCTACCCTCCAGCAGATCGACACTCCCACCCAGCTTGGTGTCATCTGCAAATTTGCTGAGGGTGCACTCAATCCCTACGTCTAGATCATCTATAAAGATATTGAACAGCACCGGCCCCAGAACTGAGCCCTGGGGAACACCGCTAGTGACTGGCCGCCAGTTGGACTTTGCCCCATTCACCACCACTCTCTGGGCTCGGCCATCCAGTCACTTTTTAACCCATCGAAGAGTACACCCATCCAAGCCCCGGGCAGCCAGTTTGTCTAGGAGGGTGCTGTGGGAGACAGTGTCGAATGCCTTATTGAAGTCTAGATAGACTACATCCACAGCCCTGCCCTCATCTACTAAGCGGGTCACTTGGTCATAGAAGGAGATCAGGTTGGTCAAGCAGGACCTGTCTTTCATGAATCCATGTCGGCTGGCCCCAATGCCCCCATTGTCCTGCATGTGCCATGTAATGGCACTCAGGATGATCTGTTCCATCACCTTGCCTGGCACCGAGGTCAGGCTGACAGGCCTATAGTTCCCTGGATCATCCTTCTGACCCTTCTTGTAATGGGCGTTACATTTGCTAATTTCCAGTCAGCTGGAACTTCTCCAGTTAACCAGGACTGCCAGTAGATAATCGAGAGTGGTTTGGCAAGTTCATTTGCCAGTTCCTTCATTACTCTGGGGTGAATCCCATCCGGGCCCATAGCCTTGTGGGTGTCCAACTGGCACAGCAGGTCACTAACCGTCTCCTCCTGGATTACGGGGGCTTCACACAGCCTCCTGTCCCTAACTTCAGGCTCTGGGGGCTGAGTCTCCTGAGGACAACCGGTCTTGACATTAAAGACCGAGGCAAAGAAGGCATTGAGCACCTCTGCCTTTTCCTCATCCCCTGACACTACACTACCCTCCTCATTCAGCAAGTGCTGGAGGCTCTCCTTGACCCTCCTTTTGCTGTTGATGTCTTTGTAGAAACTTTTTTTGTTATCTTTGACTGTAGCAGCCAAATCAAGCTCTAATTGAGATTTGGCCCTTCTCATCTTCTCCCTACACGACCTGGCAACATCCCTATAGACCTCCCAAGTTACCTGACCCTTCTTCCAGAGCAAGTAGGCTCTCTTTTTTTCCTTAAGTTCTAGACGAAGTTCTCTGTTTAACCAGGCTGGTCTTTTTCCCCAACGGCTTGTCTTCCTACACATTGGGACAGCCTGCTCCTGAATATTTAGCAATTCCTTTTTAAAGTACGTCCAGCCTTCCTGGACTCCTTTGCCCTTCAGGACTGACTCCCAAGGGACTCGGTCCGCCAACCTCTTAAACAGGCTAAAGTCTGCCCGCTGGAAATTTAAGGCAGAAGTTCTACTCTTGCCCCTCCTTACTTCCCCCATTATCAAAAACTCTAACATTTCATGGTCACTATTCCCAAGACGGCCACCAACCCTCACATCTCCCACTAGTCCTTCTCTGTTCACAAACAACAGGTCAAGCAGGACCCCTCCTCTAGTGGGCTCATTTACCACTTGCATGAGGAAGTTGTCCTCCACACATTCGAGGAATCTCCTAGATTGCTTCCTCTCTGCCATGTTGTATTTCCAGCAGACATCCGGCAAGTTGAAGTCGCCCACGAGTACAAGGGCTGGCCATCGGGTGGCTTCTGACAGCCGCTTGTAAAACGCCTCGTCCACCTGCTCATACTGGTTGGGTGGTCTATAACAGACTCCCACCGTAATGTTCGCCCTGCCGACCTTCCCCCTGATCTTTACCCATAGACATTCAACCTTGTCATCCTCAACATTTTCCTCAATTTCGACACAGTCCAAGCACTCCCTAATATACAGCGCTACCCCACTGCCTCTCCTGCTTCGCCTATCCCTCTTACAGAGCTTATAGGCATCCATAGCAGCACTCCAGTCATGAGAGTCATCCCACCACGTTTCTGTGATGGCAACCACATCATAACCTTCCTGCTGTACAGTGGTTTCTAGCTCTTCCTGTTTGTTGCCCATACTGTGTGCATTGGTGTAAATGCACTTCAGCTGGGCTAGCGGTCTTGCCCCCAACACAGGCCTGTCACCCCTAGGTTCATTTGTGATTGCCCTGGTCTTATCCCCCTCCCCCATCGAACCTAGTTTAAAGACCTCTTGATCAGCCCTGCCAACTTCTGGGCCATAACACTTTTCCCATTCTGACTCAGCTGTTCCCCATCCACCATAATCAGGCCCAGTGCCATGAAAGCCACCTCGTGGTCAAAGAACCCAAAATCCCACCTCCAGCACCAGTCTCTTAGCCGCATATTAATCTGTTGTATTTTCATAGTCCTTTCCCTATTTTCACCTAACAATTGAGGAGAATATAACCTGTGCACTTAACCCCTTTACCAAACGCCCCAGGGCCCTCAAGTCCCTTTTGATTGCCCTGGGACTTCTCCCTTCAATCTCATCCCTACCCACCTGGAATACTAATAGTGGGTAGTAGTCAGAGGGCCTCACCAGTTTAGGAAGCCTCCTGGCAACATCCCTTACCCGAGCCCCAGGGAGACAGCAGACTTCCTTGTGAGTTGGGTCTGGCCTGCATATGGGGCCCTCCGTTCCCCTTAGCAGGGAGTCACCTATAACTATTACTTTTCTTTTCTCCTTTTTGGAGCTGGCTGCAACCCTCCTAGTTGGTTGCTTCTGTTTACGTAGCCCCTTAGAAGGTCCTTCACCTAGATTCGTGTCTTCCTGAGGCTCAGGAAGTGCTGTCCATCCTGCTGTCGGTCTGAGCACTCTGCTTTTTAAAATTAAATTAGAAAGGAGACACAAATGAGATATACACATCACATTTTACTTTTAATAACCTTCTCTGTAAGATAGTTTTAAAGGTTTGTTAATGTTGAAGAATGAAATTCCTGTTAAAATAATCTTTTTTTTTACCTTAAGATTGCAGTATTAAACTGTTTCCTAGAGAGTGTCGTTGAGCATAGGCTCTTTAAAACAAATTGGGCACTCTCAGCAAAAGGCATATTTGCACTCCACATTGCAAGGTTGGTATCATACCATAACAGTCATTCTCATGATGAGACGTGATGGCTAACCTGCCAGAAAATGGTTGATTTTTTTTGGCATTCTTCCTCCATTTTTCACCCACCCCCCTCTGCTCTATATAATATATTTAAATAGAGAACAAATCACACATTTTTGACAAGCAGGAACCGGGGTCAGAACCAACCCCCATCTCCTTCCCAGCTTTCATCTGCCTGAAGCAACATGGCTTGTTTCATCTCATCCCTAGGAAACAAGCCAAATGGAACCTGCCCTTGGTAAGATCTGCCTCTCATCTGAAGAGCCTGTCTTTTCTGAAGTACAGGTTCCTCCTTCCATTTTCTTTAACTCAAAATTACTTTTTATGAAGTTCTCATAGAAAAATTGTAAGACTCCACTAAATATCAAATTTTTCAGTAAAAGGACATAAAAGTTTGGACTCTTGAAGACTAAAAGCTGGGAAAAAAATAATCCTTCTTTCCTCTGGAATAGGAAGAGGTCACACCTGCATTGCTAATATGAAATGGGAGATTCCATGAGAAGTGTGCCAGTGCTATGAACTGAAGCACACTAAGCCTCAAAAATGCCAAGTCAAAATGACCAGTACAATTTAGCTTTGCAAGTCAGAAAGGTGTGGGCAGGGTTTATTTTGGTTTTTTTTTCAGGTTGAAATTGTTTTGCTACCTTCATAAAAGTGCAAAAGAACACAAATATGTGGCACCTCATGCATACATTTCAGCAGTGTCAGTTACTGCACTAACTGCATCATTTCAGAAGTGCAGTAAATTCGAGGATCTCCCCACTCTACCAAGGATCTCAGCACTGTTCACAGAGAAGCTAAATGGTACATAGAAAAGGGTGAAGTGGACTATTTAAATCTCACTGCATACTAATACCAGTGTAAAAACTACCTTGTTGCCTCTAGGCAAAAAAGAGCGCTCTAAATGAAGACATGTGAGCAACACATTCTTGTGACAGCAGGGTAGACATTCCTGTCTGGTCATTTACTAGTTGTTTTCAAACTGAGTGTAAACTAGATCTGAGGATTTTGACTGCTGTATACACATCTTAGCATGAGTGTACAAAACATTCAGGGAAAAGAAAGATACCTTCCACGCTTGAAATATTCACACTTTTTTTTCCTGGAGAGATGCTTCTATTACACCCTATGTGCTACCTTTTATGGCAGAGGATAATAGATGTGTTTCCAGGTATGTGGCATTCACAGCATCCACAGTGACACAGGGAGTTCTCATGTGCAGTGTGGCCCTAGAGTTTTAGTCAGGAGGGAAACTGTTGTTGAATTAATGGTCTAAGATTAGAGCCAAATAAGTTTATTTACACCAAAAGTTGTCAGATGCTTCCAATTCTAGTAACTGGTCTAATAAAAGACATCTGATGAGGCAGAATTACAAGGAAGAAATTATGCTTGCTTAACATCATTTAAAATGTGACAACAGTAGTAATAAACACCTCTTAAAGTGTGATCTATTAAATATTGTACTAACAAGAATCTTTCACAGGGAACATTCGTACATATAGGTTGGCTAAGGGATGACAGAAGAAAATTGAAAGATGACATTCTACACAACTTCCATACACCCATAGACTATTAGGCTAAAGGTCTAGATCCTGCAAGAACTATTATAACTGTTAAGCTTATATATAAGAATTTACAGTCTACCCTACTTACCACTTTAAGGTCTAGAAAACTATTAATGGGACACAACTGCGAGGAAAAAAGCATGTGAAAGTCACTTCTACTAGAATATGCAATAGTTTATGAAGAAAAGTTACCAAATCTCTATCCACCGAGACTTTTAAAAATAGACAGGTGAAAAAAACCCTTTAAATATTCTGCATATAAAAATCTTATTTAGCAGGAAGATGTTTTAGTTTCTTTGATTCCAGTACAGCTTGTTGAACAAAGGAAAATAAAGGTTTTGAATAATACATTTGGGGGGAGGAAAAAAATCACACCATTCATTAAAATTTGTCATCTTCATTACAACTCAAATTAGCAAACACATACTTATTTAGGAAAGCATTTACATTTGTACTTAACTTTAAACATGTGCTGAGACAGAGGAATTGCAAACTCTGTGTTTTTGCTTAGTTTCCTGCATTCAGATGTAATTCTAACATATAACTGTCCAAAGGCCATGGTGCACTATGTGTCAAAAGTGAGCAAAATTCTGTCCTCCCAATTCATGTAACTAGCACCAAAAGGTAACTAGTGTCAATGTTGATGGAATGATGAATCAAATTCATTCATGTACCAGATGCTCACGAACCCATTGAACATTCATGGTAAAGTATGGAATGAGAGTCAGGTGATACACTGATCTTGCGCTGGCACTATCTAGTGCCAATGGTATTTAAAACTAGACCTATTTAGATTGCTCGGGGAATTTTACCAAGCTAAGTGATGGTCTTTGGGCATTTTCCCTAGGCTATGTGTCTGTATCAGATAAGCCATTGTCAGAAGTACCCCAAAGAGTGAAAATGAGACTTTCCCATTACTTCTAGCACCACTGATTCAGGTAAATATTATTACCTATGTGATATCTGTTCCTTAAAGAAAATTATTTAAGTTTCCAAGACTTCAATAAACACTGAACGTTCTAATCAGTATTAAAATACACACACACACACACAATTGACAACACACATGCCCCTACATGTGCACAAAACCCAGCTTTGGTTTCTAAGATCATCCAAGCACCTGTTATCACAGAAATACATTAACATAGTTGAGATACTTCAAAAACAATTTCTTGAACACTAATAGTAAAAAAAAACACCAAACAACTTCTTCAACAATATCTTCACACTGTTCTGCATGTTGTAATATAATTGGAGGTACCTAACACTACAAAAGTATCTTTAGAAAAGACAATCGTAACTAATGACTGCAAGCTGAAGTCAGGCAAATTCCAGTTAGAAATAAAGCACACAATTCTTAGAAAGTGAAAAAACACTGGAAGAAATTTGGAGAGAAGCACCTAAAGGAAGCAACATGATTCTTCAGATTCAGACAGACCTGGATTTGTGTCATCCAGCTTCAAGCATTTTAATAATGTGCTCAAAATAAAGAGTCTTCACTCTTCCAGTAGCCAGCTGAGAGAAGGTGGCATCATACAAGGGTGATTCTGATTTCAGGAAAAACTTGGTGAATTTAAGTTTCTCAAAGGGAGTATCAGACTAGACAGTTCAGTTGTCTCAGGCGTTTTTAAACGTCTCTGTTCTACCTTTTCCATATCATACTGCACACATCTCATTTCTGCTTTGAAACAGCTACTTCTAGTGCTGATGGAGCAGTTATATCCTCCATGCCCATTCAGATCTTAGTTTCTACTGTAGTAATGAGCAGCTATGCCAAATAAGGCCTGCCATGGCAGTTATTTTAAGTGATCCATCCACTAAAACAAATACAAAAGAACAATTAATTCAGAGACCACAGAAGAGTCATCAGCTACTGATGACTTGCAACAATAAAGTTCAATATATACAAACTGTTGACCTAGAAATGATTGTATAAGCCATTACTAATTTTCCGAGTCACGTAGTCAGCTCTCCATTGAGTCTTAGATAATATCTTGTAGCTGAACTCAGAACTGCTAACACAAAGTTACAGCAACTTCTCACCTAACAATTACTCATCCCCACTCTGTTGGGTGTAAATTTGATATGAAACATTCCTTGGTAGTTTCTGCCCCCACGCAGCCTACAGAACTTCTGTTCTGAGTGAACACTTAACTTCTTCAACATTTCTGTAGCCTTGAGGGAATAAAATTATTCAGATGAAGAGGACAAAAAGGCTTGTGCGTGTCCCAGTTCTTACTTGCCTTGAATCCTAAGTAGTCATCCATACAAATGATGATTGTGATGTGGTAAAACGAACCAACATTTTAGTGTGCTGCTTTTCACAAGTGTAAATGACTACACAATGTACGTGCTGAAAGAGTCCCAGTCAGCACACAGTATAAAATTTTCTATAGAGCAATCTGATATTGAGGTACAAAGTTCATATTAGACTTCAGGTAAGTGAATTATTTTGATATATATCAAGCACTTGACTAGTCAGTGAGAGGTTATTTATGAAATGTAAATTGAATCTTTTATTTTTAACAGAGTAGTCATAGAGATCTAAATAAAAAGGAAAAATCTGAGCCTTAACTCGCTGTATACTACGGTGATTAGCAAGTTGCATGTTTTTCTTTCCTTAACCAAAAATTTATCATTTTTTTTTTCCTCTGTAAGACTTTGAACATCCACAGATTTGCTTTGCCTTTTTGGTCTTAAGCACATGTTCAACTGATTGGTTACAAGGATTTCCTTTACAGTCTCTGGCTAGGTGTCACTTTCCAGCTTCCTTTTCCACATTCTTGAAATTATCAGTCTATTCCCCCTGTTTTATGGGGATGAGACCTCATGGTTCAATCACTTTCCATCTGATTTCCCACGAGCACAAAGAGCTTCCTTTTAGCTGCCAAGATACTGTTGTACATGTACATGCTTAATACTTTTCTTAAATATACTTTGTTATATTTCTTAACTAAAAAGCAATACTATATTTGGATGGTAATTTCTTTTGTTTCTGCTATACTATGCAATACTCAAATATATATATTTAAAATCAGTCCTATAATAAGTTTTTTCTTCATATATTAGCATTAGTACAAGATTAAATAGGACTGACCTCACTGTAGATCCTGTTTCAGTCCATGCCAGTATGCAGGAGTCTGGAACTTCCATTTTCCATCTTCTAGATGGATCTTAACAAATCACTGATTTCTGATCTATTCCACCAGCTTTGGCAAAAAGCTCTCCATTGGGAAGGTGGAGAGTAAATATCCCCCCCTCATATTTATTATCCAGACCATCTTTGAGGAGATGAAGCTTCGAGGTCACCTTTTTACCGTTCTTGTCAGGTTTTTCTAAAAACTTCTTTTGATTTCTCTCCAGGCATTTAGAGGTGATATCACACAGATGACCTGAAGGCTATAGGAAATTGTACTGTAATATAAGTATTTTCCATTCTACACAGACTTAAACCTTGTTATTTCCCATAGAAGATCCCTTCATTCTGAAAATATAATTTAATTATTTTGTTCCTATAAGAAGGTTCCTCCATTTGGCAACTGTATGATGTTTTTCTGTATCTAGGTCACTAGTAGATCAAGCCTTTATCACTGACCTATTCCCTTTATTATAATCACATTATTTATCACAACATATGTTTTGGTGTTCTCTTCACCAATTAGGATTAAAGTTGATGAGAAAAACATTAAATACCTTAGGGCTACTTTATGGATGAAGGCTATTTGCCTGGAGAAGGCTTTTGCCTGGAGAAGAGGAGGCTCAGAGGTGACCTTATTGCAGTCTACAACTACCTGAAGGGAGGTTGTAGTGAAGTGGGAGTTGGCCTCTTCTCCCGGGCAACTAGCGATAGGACAAGAGGACACAGCCTCAAGCTTCACCAGGGGAGGTTCAGGTTAGACATTAGGAAGAATTTCTTCTCAGAAAGGGTTATTAGACATTGGAATGGACTGCCCAGGGAGGTGGTGGAGTCACCATCTCTGGATGTGTTTAAGAAAAGACTGGACATGGTACTTAGTGCCATGGTCTAGTTGACATGGTGGTGCCAGGGCAATGGTTGGACTCGATGATCCCAGAGGTCTCTTCCAACCTGTTTGATTCTGTGATTCTGTGATGAGGTTTATAATGAAGCCACCAACAGGATTACATGTATGAAAGAAAGATCACCACTCACCAACTTAAGCTATTAAAAAGTTTACTCATAGAAGTTGTCACTTACGTGTATACTCCTGATATTCAGTAGCAGGAAAATATTTTTGCTAAATAAGGATCAGAATGACACACAAAATGACTGGATGACCTTTGGAATTGCAATAAAACTTAATTTGAGGTGTTTCAACAGAATGAAATGCAAGGTCAGGCAGTAATTCTTACTTCAGGACTGGATCAAGACTGTTTACACTAACTGAAAGTTCTTAGAATTGAAATCATAGCAGATAAGGACCTCAAGAAAACCAGAGTGAATTAGAGACTGACTGCAAGTCATGTGTTGATACGTTAAAAGAAGAATAATTTTAGTGAGGATCAAGCAGTATTTCCAATAAAGAAACAGAAGGCACTAAGATCTCATCTAGAAAACAAAAGATATGTATTGTTACCACCTGTTTTCAGAAAGACTTTGACTCCTTTTTAAAGTCAGAGCTTTAGATAACTTCAAAATAGTTTGAGTCAACATTGGTTACATCTGTTGCAATTACAGTTTTCTAAGAGTTGTTGAACTAGGGCTGTTTCACAATTGGCACAGCTATGGGGATTTACTTGTGCTTCCTAGACTTTTTGGTACTTAAATTCAACCAAGCATATATGCTAACTAGGGCTGTGAACAGGACAGCCAAAATCTTTTATGACATTGATTCTATTTCATATTTTGAGAGCCAAGGCCCATTTGATTGTTTTGATGTCTTATACACACAACAAAATAAAATTAAGTTCAGGAAAGCCCATCTGGAAAGAAAATGACAGTTGTTTTGTTTCTTCCTCAAGAAAAATTCTGTTGCTATATGTGGCACAAACCTTTTTTTCCATAAGTTTGAACAACTTATAACAATATTGAGCACATCAACCAAGATCATGACAAGGCCTAATTCAAACCTAATTTAAGGAGAGTTCAGTAGACTCAACCCTTTCTAGAATCACATACCTGATACTTTTGTGCTTCAGTTATCCAATCTGTAAAATTAACTTCACTCTCATGATTCAAACTTGTAAGATCATACCAATGTTTCACTCATTTTGAATTTTGTAGCTAGGAGTTTAAATATTGATTTAAAATAACAGTATTCTTGAATTACATATAAAATCCTCTATTGCTTGTCAGAAATACATTATGTCATATACCTCTATGGAGCTACCTATGCTTGGGAGTCCATAAAACTCAGAGTCCTTCTGTGACATCTTTCAGATATGTTCTGGAACACACAACCCGTTGTTTTGGCCTGAACATCTTTGTATACACCACATACGATCACAGAAAAAGGGTTGCTAATTGTATAAAAACTAAACTAAACTGAAATATTCTAATAAAGCATATTAGTTTTGGAAGCGTTACTGTGCTAGAAAGCCAAAGTAAAATTTTTCATCAATGTCACCACGAAATAAAATTTTCACCTATACTACTTTGATGTCAAATCTCACAGAATTTGTTCAGAGGAAGGGAGGAAAGTCAAATAAGATGCTTAATTTTAACTGAGATAGAAGTTCCATCTGCAAAAAAACACCATCTTTGATTATTTTGTGTTATACTTTTAAGGATCATAATGGTAGTATAAACTCTTCAACTTTGACACTTTAGTAAAACTAATATTTATTTTGAAAATTCTCTACAAGATATAGTTTGCCTCTAAATCCTGCTGTGCAGGGAAGTTGATAGCACTAATGAAAATAGACAGTGTAAGAATAGTCTAAAGTTATGATTACTATATGTAGGATTTTGTGACTAAGCTACACCTACTGGTTAGTCAGTTTCTTTTAATGTCTTTGAAGGAAATAGACAGACACCTGAATTTTAGACACTTTACACATCTCCTGAAATACTTTTAGCTTCATGGAAATTTCTGAATATAGTTCGTGCTTTTCAATTGCTTAATAGTAATGAGCAGACTTTTTTTTTTTTAATTTCTCCCTCATGTCAAAAAAAGACTAGGGCAAAAAACACCTAAGAAAAGTGAGTCATAACTTCGATACATAGTACTTGATTGGGATTGGAAACAAAGGCAAAATGTCTATTTAGAGAAATAAAGATTGAGAAATTATGATTTTTTTTTTTCACCTATTAAAAAGATCTTTAAGAAATACAGAAAGGGTTCATTAAGTGGAAAATTACCAGATAAAAACATGTTACTTTTTTTGCAAGATTGCAGATTTGCAAGCCAGGTAAGACTTACTAAGCGTTATTTATATTACAGCAACATTCACAAGCACAGTCAAATTCTGGGTCCCAATCTGCTCAAGCACTCTGCATGACTAAATTCCTTATGGCATGATTCTTCTCCTTTCCACCCAGCTGTCTAGACAAGTAGGACACACTAGGATGTGGACACACTTCTCAGATCGTCATAACGCCACAGGAAGATGTAATGAAATCCTAGAAAATGTGAGTAGAGGAGTGGCAAGTAAGATTGAAGATTCTCCCCCTGGTAAGGAATTGGTAAGATTTATATCAAACTAAACCAAAATCTACAATTTATACAGGACTTTGAGAAAAAAACTCAGAAGAGGCTAAAAACGTGTAGTGAGAAAATGTATAGAGAGGTCTGTCTCTTTTGCTTAACAAAAAGGAGGTGTCTTATTACAGTGTTTAAGGACCTTAAGAAAACATTACTAAATGACTAATCTGAGAAAAGCAAGAGAGTTACTGAGTGAAAGTTGAAGATACACACTGAAAATAGAAATAATGTGCATTTATTACTTTTTTTTTTGGCAGTGAGCTAACCATTTTTCAAGGTAAGTTTTAATTAAATATGTTACTATGATCACATTTCCATGACTAACAGGTAACGATAGCTTTAAACATCTATGAATCTATTCTAATACTTCACAATATTAGCCATAGGAGTGAATTTCTTATAGCAGTTGAATTAAAAATCTCAACAAGAGCAGCAGATAATAAATCAGTCTTTCAAAGAGACTGAAAGAAATGATGCTCTTACATTTAGGAGATTTTGGGGAAGGAAAATATGGAAAGGATGGCAATATTAGAGTAACGAATGGAGCTTCCACTGAACAGAGTTATCAAGATAAGACAACCACAGCTTCACAATTCAGGGCCTGAATTATCTAGTTTTGTCATACAGTAGATGGAGAGTAGTATAGCTCCTTGCTAGCACTTGATTTGAAGCCATATAACAAGGCCAGAAAAGATAGAGCCAGTGAATAATCTAGTTTTGCAATCAGACCTCAACTCACTGAAATTACCCTGTTTCTGATATAGGGAAGATTTTCTGATTGCCGGTAAAACATGAGCCAGGCACTCCCAGTTCCCCCTACTATGCACCCAGGACATAAACAAAACAAACATTGCTTGTATGATTTGGACCTGGGTGTTCTGGTGGATAACAAGTTCATCATGAGCCAGAAATGTGCCCTTGTGGCCAGGAAGGCCAATGGTATCTTGGGCTCCATTAGGAAGAGTGTGGCCAGCAGGTCAAGGGAGGTTATCCTGCCCCTCTACACGGTCCTTGTGAGGCTACATCTGGAGTACTGTGTCTAGCTCTGCGTCCCCCAGTTCAAGAAAGATAAGGAATTACTGGAGAGAGTCCAGCGAAGGGCTACAAAGATGATCAGAGGATTGGAGCATCTCTCTTATGAGAAGAGGCTGAGAGAGCTGGGTCTGTTCAGCTTGGAGAAGAGAAGACTGAGAGGGGATCTTATCAATACTTACAAATACCTTAGGGGTGGATGTCAAGAAGAGGGGGCCAGACTCTTCTCAGTGGTGCCCAGTGACAGGACAAGGGGCAATGGGCACAAGCTGAAACATGGGAAGTTCCATCTGAATATGAGGAGGAACTTCTTTACTTTGAGGGTGACAGAGCACTGGAACAGGCTGCCCAGGGAGCTTGTGGAGTCTCCTTCTCTGGAGATATTCAAAACCTGCCTGGATGCGACCCTGTGCAACATGCTCTAGGTGAACCTGCTTTGGCAGGGGGTTGGACTAGATGATCTCCAGAAGTCCCTTCCAACCCTTAAGCATTCTGTGATTGAGTGTTTTAAGAGTGGCAAGTGACTCTTACCTACCCGCATGTGTCTGGTCAACAACAATGCTCTCACTGAGAGTGGAGAGAGGGGGACTCCATTTAGCTGCACCAGGTGAGACTGGCTAATTTGGCAAGTCCACAAAAATTAAGGGGGAATTTTCTGAGCACTGAAAGAGGAGCCCAGTCAAGCTATTCCTCCAGGACACATCAAAATGTAAAATCTAAACTTATACAATTAAATACAACCACGTACTCAAGGAAGAAGTCCCAGCTCACTTGGTCATCAGCAAGGAATAAGCTTGGTCTACAGGAAAATTTGTCTATGAACATCAGGAGTGACATCTGATGAAAAAGTCCTACCAATTGGTAAGAATTAACCAGCAGGAAGAATTCCCTTGCCAAACAAGCTCAGATGCAGTGTCAGAGCGATATGAGGCCAACAAGGCTGCTCTGGACAAGAACCTGGGCAAGACTTTTTAAATGAGATACAACTAACAATATTTGGAGAAAATATAAATTATAAAACTTCCCACATGATTATGAGATATTCATTTCTCCATCCAATATTTATGAAGATTGATTTGTCTTCCTCTAGGTTTCAAAACCATTCTTCAGCACTCAGTCCTATAACAGGATCTTTCAGTCGTTGTCCAAGCCTTAAGAGAAATCTCTTTTCAGTCTTGATATCTTTAAGAAGCAGAATGTATTGATACCTAACTGAGACAAGGAGTTGAGGCTGGTGCTGCATTTGTCTGCAATATTCTTTTCCTCATTGGTGCTGTATCACAAAACATTTGCTTCTCAAAGCCATTTGTGAGCAAACTTAAACCAGTAAAACTATAAATAAGCCTCAACCACAGACATTACCATGAGTATAATACATAATGAAACTGTAGAATTCACTGTCACAAAACATTACTGGGGTGCATTCTTGGGAGGGTTTATATACTTACTAATACAAAAAAAAAAAAAATCAGCTTTTACAGATACCTACAGGTGCAAAACTACAAGGCTTGTCAATAAGTGTGTTCCAAAGCATGAAAAGGAGTCAGAAGGAAATGTCTTACTATATTGAAGTATTGGAATTAAGTGGATTGTGAGAGTAGGAGGGAATGCATTAAACTTCTGATTTCCACCATTATCCATAGCAGGAAACATAGATCTACGATTGATAGTTCCACTAAGACAATTCTTATATTCCAAAAAAATTTATAGAAATTCTGACAACTCTGGCAAAGAGATAGGTCATGATCTTCCCTAATGTGTGCTATGAAAAAAATGCAATGTGAAGTAAATGATTATAAAAAGTCTTAATAATTCACTATTATAGGATCTTTTGCAGGCTTGCTAGTTTAGTGCTAATTTTATACAAAAAGAAATTAATACTACATAAAATGTTAAGTTAGTGCTGTTACCGGAAAATAGTAACCAAGAAAACTCTCTAAACCAAATGACAGTTTAGAAAGCTGACATTGGTTTATTGCAGCGCTGGGTGCATGGGGGAATCTCTCCTCCTAGCATGCACACCTAGGAACAAAATCTTGCTCATTATATACATTACAGAAAATGAATATTCATATAATTCCAGGAAAAGCCCACCTATTCCAATAAACTTATGCATATGCTAATACATTATGTAATTGTCTTTGTGCATGCGTACTAAATTGGGGAAGGGGTCTTAGGTGGTCTCTGGGGGTCTCTGGTGGTCGCAATCCCCCTTAATTGTGCTTCTGTGCAAGCATGGTCGAGGTCTTCTTGTTTACAAGTACAAGTAGCCTCAAGGAGAAGATATCATTCTGGTTCTTACTGGACTTCTCTCTCCTCTGGCACCAGAGTTTGTGAATCAATTTAATTTAGACATCACAAAGTTGTTCTTCACAGTCTTGTTTGTCTTTGGTCCTTCTTTATAATTAGAAAAGAACTAAACAGAGACCTTGGATTCTCTAAGACTAAGCGCAAACATGAATCATTGACGACTATAACATTGTTATCAGTCCCATAAGCAGACTATCTACCAAACATGCAGTTTGCTTCAGAACATACTGTTATTCTCTATTATTCTAGCTGAAAGGAAAATTACTGACAGGAAAGCTGATTCTATGTAAAGGCTCTAAAAGCCTACTCTGAGGCCTACTCTTGCTAAACCGTTGCTGAACCGAACCGTCTGGTATCAGTGTCATAACCAAAATCATTTCATAGTCATCATAAAAGGGATGCTATAATTCTAAACATGGGTGACATGCTCTTACTGACAAATGGTATATTCTACAGAGTGATAACAGCCATTTGCGATTTTCTCACACACAGCTCCTCAGTCTATATCTTGTAGGTCATCATTCTGCTCTTAATTAGGAATTCCAAGTCAGAAACACCTTTCTGTCAATATTATTTATATATTACTTAAGGATTTAATGGTGGGGTTTTTTGGTTGGAAATACTCTTTTTTGTTAGTGTGTTTATTTCTCTTGTGAAATGAACTAAACATTAATACTAGCTTCAACTGGAAATAACACCATCAGACTTCTCCCTAACTTTAATTTCATAGATTCCCTTATCTCCTTAAGAACAACGCAAACAACTTTGATAGCCCTGGCTGTCTGTATCCAAGACTGCCAGTGACCCGGCATTTATCTGCTGATAATATCAGTCTTTTATATTGAATAAAGTTAATTTGTTTATAAACAGGCTTTCTAATCCTTTATTCTACTGAATGAAGCACTTAGAGAGCTGAAATCAGAAGTCAGTTGTACAATACTTTCCAGGAAGCTATGCTACAATGGCTTTTTTTGTGATAAAAAGCGATCAAGCAATGCCCTGAAGCATGAGATTTGATTACTCATGTTTATGAGCACATATATAAATGTTATTCTCAAACACAGAAGTAACACATCTAATATAATTTATACAGTAAACTACATTATCTATGCTATCATTTATATATAATCCTAAAGTGGAAATAGAGGACAGAAGAGCAAAGAGAAATTTAATTTAGGATCAGTCTTATCACTGGCACTTTGCAAAAATAAAAATTCTGAATTTAATCTTTAGGGACATTTGAAACGTTAACTGCAATGTGGATCAGACCTATCCTTGAACAGAAGAATTAAGCATGTTTGCCAGATTTTTAGTTATTATATGCAGTTATCAGTTTTTGTCTCATTTGAAATAAGAATCTTTTTCCTCCAAGTGTCTTAGTGACCCAAAATTCATATAAACTGCTACAAGCCCATGATATTTATGTGTAGTAAGGGTCTCTAAAAAGCCTTTGATCCAGATATTATTCCCACACCTTCACTTGATATAACAAAATACTGAGTACACTCATTAGTTCTGTACCATAACTAGTTAATTATGGTATGTCAATAAAAACCACAACAAATAAAACAAACTCCCAGAAGTGCTTTTCATCAGGAAATTTCTTCCAGTTTCAAGTCAGGACTAAAATAATTTCTGAATATTTTAATAATCAAGTTATACTCCTTATTGACCAGAGTAAATATATATAAACTATATCTTACACATTTTTTATATCTCATAAAGTAAGAAGGATCATATCAAAAGAACTAGGCTTTTATTGTTGATTTCTCTTCTTAAATGGAGGGAGTTTTTCCTATGAGAACATAAAGCAAATCAACAGTAGCTTCATCACTTCTCCAATTCTCTGAGATGGATCTCAACTCAAAAGGTTTCACCCTCTTCCTGTGAGTTCATCTCTGGACAGTCCTGATTTATTGCTCCTCTGAATCTATTCAAGTCCCCTGGCTTCTCCCACAAATATACTCACATCCCTACTCAAAACACTGCCTTTCACAGCTCCCAGACCACACAGTTTCAATTCCTCAGGAGATTTTCATGTTGATGTTTTAGTGGTGCTGTGCTATATCGGGGTGGGGTTTTTTTAATCAACTTCCTTGATTTCTCACGTTTATCTGAAAGAAGACTCCATTTGCAGCTGCATTTAATGTAGCTTAGAATATTTATAGTACTATATCATCATAGACAAAAGGGGCTAAAAAGAGACCTCAGGAGGAATTTCTATGTGCAGTTTAAGCCCATTACTTTTTGCTCCACCCACCATGTAAACAAATAACAGCTTACACCCTCCCTTCTCAGCAATGTCTGTCTTTAAAAACTGTTGGCATATTTCTCTTCATCTTCTGTGATGTAAAACACAACCTACAAAACTGAAATGAAACAGCTATCTCCTAACCTGTTTTCTTAGCTCTCTTCAATTGGGCTAGCAATCACTCAAGCAATGAGCTTGAAAGTACTCATGTCTGAAAGCCTAATCCTTACAGTTCACCCTTGTGCCTTCTAAAATACAGCTTTGTTCATATGCCCAATTTGATATTTGCTTTTTAGCAACAGCATGCATGGATTTCACTCAGTTTATGATCTGTACTACCTACTTTTCCTGCAGATCTTGCCCATGCCCAAAGGTTTTCAGATCCTATATTTATCAGCTGATTGTCTCCACTTAAGAGTATTGCCAGTAAAAACAGTTTAAAAAATGTTTCAGACATTTTCAGAGAAAGCTCAACTCAGTGAAAAACAGTATTTTCTAGTGGAAAACTGGAAATTGCTGTTTTTCTGACAAGTCCCAAAATTAAATTCATCACTTCTCCCAAGACTGACAAGTAAGAATTACTTGATTTATTGACAAAGGAGATAATAAGAAAGCGTTAAGGAACAATGAGACACATGGCTTGTTCAACAGGACTCAACAAAGACAATACTAATCTGGGTCCCAGTTTCTTCATCAGGACCCAGTTTTGGTCACCACGGGAGATGGCTATCATATTAGACACTCAAAGTGTCTACTCCTTGGTCAGTGTAAGTACTATGGTGACAAAGACATCCACTTGTCTTCATGCCAAGCCACTTTCAGGAGTAATAAATAGTATTAGTTGTTACAAAATTGTTTATTGCCCAGCCAGTTATTCTCTACCTCCCCTGGCATAAAAGCACAATTTGGATGAAACATCCCTTGGGCCTGTTCTGGCCCAGAGACAGCCTTTAGGACTATGCTGTGATGCTTAACTAGATTTTAATCTTAATTGCAGCCCTCAAACTCAAAACAACCACATGAGATTTCAGAGGTGTCAGCAGATTCACAACAGCAGCAACAACACAGAAACCAAATCACCCCTCCCCCAGGAGCAATCTGGCTATGGTGCTCTCAATTCTATTATCACTTCTGTTCTTGCCAAAAAAATGCCAAAAAATCTTAAAAAAAAAAAACCATAAACATTTCTTTTCAGATGCTTATAGAAGGAGTTTTGGCTCAGCATCTGAAATATTTATTAACTCACCAACAACATTCTCCTACAAGACAAATATTTTTATTTTTCAATTGTAAAATCAAGTACTAAAGAAGTTTGGGATTAATGTTACATGCTATCACAGGTTAAAGGAGCAGACAAGGTTTAAAATCAATCATCATCCTTAGTGTGAAAATATATTCATTAGTACAGCTAAAGAAAACACATCATCTTTAATTTCTTATCCAAGAAGTCAACTTAAAATTAAATTGGCATACGAGTTAGATAAAATATTTCAAGCCTTATAGGACACTGTGCTTAACAGTAGGTGTAGGAAAGAATATTTTTATAGCAATGTAACATTCCCTAACACTTCTAGGTTTGCAACATCAGAAACCTGCATGGTTAAACAGGGAACTGCTGGGCAAACTCAAGTGGAAGAAGAGAGTGTACAGATCATGGAAGGAGGGGCTGGCCACTTGGGAGGAATAGAAGTCTGTTGTCAGAGGATGTAGGGAGGCAACTAGGAAAGCTAAGGCCTCCTTGGAATTAAACCTTGCAAGAGAGGTCAAGGACAACAGAAAGGGCTTCTTCAAATACATTGCAGGTAAAGCCAACACTAGAGGCAATGTAGGCCCACTGATGAATGAGGTGGGGGCCCTGGAGACAGAGGATAAAAAGAAGGCGGAGTTACTGAATGCCTTCTTTGCCTCTGTCTATACTGCTGGAGGCTGTCCTGAGGAGCCCCGGACCCCTGAGGCCCCAGAAGAAGTTAGGATAGAGGAGGAATCTGTCTTGGTAGATGAGGGCTGGGTCAGGGACCAATTAAGCAACCTGGACATCCATAAATCCATGGGCCCTGATGGGATGCACCCGCAGGTGCCGAGGGAGCTGGCGGAAGTCATTGCTAGGCCACTCTCCATCATCTTTGCTAAGTTGGGGGCAACGGGAGAGGTGCCTGAGGACTGGAGGAAAGCAAATGTCACTCCAGTCTTCAAAAAGGGCAAGAAGGAGGACCCGGGTAACTATAGACCGGTCAGCCTCACCTCCATCCCCGGAAAGGTGATGGAACAACTTGTCCTTGGTGCTGTCTCTAGGCACATCAAGGATAGGGGGATCATTAGGGGCACTCAGCATGGCTTCACCAAGGGGAAGTCATGCTCAACCAACTTGACAGCCTTTTATGAGGATGTAACCTGGTGGATAGATGATGATAAAGCTGTGGATGTGGTCTATCTCGATTTCAGTAAAGCGTTTGACACGGTCTCCCACAGCATCCTCGCAGCTAAACTGAGGAAGTGTGGTCTGATGATCGGGTAGTGAGGTGGATTGTGAACTGGCTGAAGGAAAGAAGCCAGAGAGTGGTGGTCAATGGGACAGAGTCCAGTTGGAGGCCTGTGTCTAGCGGAGTCCCTCAAGGGTCGGTACTGGGACCAGTTCTATTCAATATATTCATTAATGACTTGGATGAGGGAATAGAGTGCACTGTCAGCAAGTTCGCTGATGACACAAAACTGGGAGGAGTGGCTGACACACCGGAAGGCTGCGCAGCCGTTCAGAGGGACCTGGACAGGCTGGAGAGTTGGGCGGGGAGAAATTTAATGAAATATAACAAGGGCAAGTGTAGAGTCCTGCATCTGGGCAAGAACAACCCCATGTACCAGTACAAGTTGGGGACGGACCTGTTGGAGACCAGTGTAGGGGAAAGGGACCTGGGGGTCCTAGTGGACAACAGGATGACCATGAGCCAGCAGTGTGCCCTTGTGGCCAAGAAGGCCAATGGCATCCTGGGGTGTATTAGAAGGGGTGTGGTCAGCAGGTCGAGAGAGGTTCTCCTCCCCCTCTACTCTGCCCTCGTGAGGCTGCATCTGGAATATTGTGTCCAGTTCTGGGCCCCTCAGTTCAAGAAGGACAGGGAACTGCTAGAGGGAGTCCAGCGCAGAGCCACGAAGGTGATTAAGGGAGTGGAACATCTCCCTTATGAGGAGAGGCTGAGGGAGCTGGGTCTCTTTAGCTTAGAGAAGAGGAGACTGAGGGGGGACCTCATTAATGTTTATAAATATGTAAAGGGCAAGTGTCACGAGGATGGAGCCAGGCTCTTCTCAGTGACATCCCTTGACAGGACAAGGGGCAATGGGTGCAAGCTGGAACACAGGAGGTTCCACATAAATATGAGAAAAAACTTCTTTATGGTGAGGGTAACTGAACACTGGAACAGGCTGCCCAGAGAGGTTGTGGAGTCTCCTTCTCTGGAGACATTCAAAACCCACCTGGACGCGTTCCTGTGTGAGATGGTCTAGGTGGTCCTGCTCCGGCAGGGGGATTGGACTAGATGATCTTTCGAGGTCCCTTCCAATCCCTAACATTCTGTGAAAAGTAAAAATGATCCAATTGGCTTTGACAGGGTGCTTTTTGCACATGCACAGACTCCACTTTCCTAATCCTGTCCTTCAAGCTGATCTAGTCTCAGCAGCTGTGAGAGCTGGATTCCAGGTTTGTACAGCCACAGAGACACTCCTTCATTCCCAGTTGGCTGAATCAGCATGGTGACACCAGCTTCCAGACATTCATACACCAGACTGGTTGAGATGGCAAGATCTGGTGTCTCTAAAGCAGAGGACGCTCTGCAATAAACCTGCCAGGCAGGGTGAAAACCAGTCAGAAGGCAGTTCTGTTGACTTCTTTCCCACAAAACAGACTAGCCTGTTGATATCTCTGGAGATATCATATTCTGTTACCAAACAAGTCCAACCTTGCTTATAATGAATGAAATTACAGCAAGCAAAGACATAGTAAGCATCCATGCCAAGCTGTAGTAACAGTCTGATAGTCTAGGATCCCAAAGAGTCCACCATAACCTTTGTTGGTTTTATGTTTTTAATGCTGCAAGGTCAGGGTCAGTTTTTGCGGTTATCATACAGAAAGGTGATATGTAAGGACATTCTGTTCAACAAAAACTGTTAGAAACAATGCTCAGGAGGTCCTACCTGCTCACTCTGAATCATGACCACATCCCTCCTCCCCTTTTCAGCTCAGAGGAATGCAGCCAGAAAGGAGGATCCCAAATGGCTACAAACTACTGAACTATAAAAATTATGAGTCTAACATACCGTTTTGGCAAATCAGCATCCCATCCACTTCTCAGGTGCAAACTCATCAGAAGAGGAAATCTAGGGGAAATCTAGTACCTGTGTTTTTATCAACCCACAGGTTGGTATTCTTGATATTCTAGCACTTTCCTAATAATTCCTCCAAAAACTGATCCTTCTTATCCCTGATTAACCACATCTCTCTAAAAGTAGCTAAAAGAAAGGTGAATACTTGGTTTCCTGCTGGCCTTGAGGGATCACAGGAATTCACAATGGATTTCTTTCAGGCTTTGAAAACACTGGTAAAAATGCGAACCTCACAAGAAACACAGTTTTAAGAATATTAAACCAAGAAATTAAGCTTTAGTCCTTTGAAAGACAGTGATTAGCCCAATTAAGTGAGGAAAAAAATTAGGTTTAATTACACAGGACACATGACAAACATAACTAGGAATGATAGCATCCTTAAGTGAAGCGTCTTTCTGAAGGACCTACAGTAGCGAGTTTTTTTTTAAAGAATAAGCACTACTGAACACTTCTGAAATAGATGCCAGAAAAATCAGTCTTCTAGAAAAGGAAGTTTAAATCCTACAAGTGATCCCATAATGACATTAGATTATCCTTCCATTTATGCTTAATAATCAGTAAAACAGATGATAATTTACACCACTGAAACCACATTCTGCCATAGTTTCATTTGTAGTCCTTAGTGAGCCAATTACACAAAATCTTCATTACATTTTTTCTTTAACTAACTATCTTTAATGCATATTGATCTGGTGGCATACAGTACATAAATCTGTTCCTCATCTGCAGAGAGGGAATGAAACAATGTTTACAATTGACAAGACAAACTTGAGTAGTTTAACCTAATCTATCTGTCTGTCTAATCAAATGTCACTCACACTTTCTGTCAAACTGTTGAAGCATCTCCTACATTTAATGCATGAACAGTACTAACAGTCACACATAAACCTCTGAAGGTAAAAGGTAGGTCTCAGGTTCAAAATCTGAAGATCCAAAGAAGATGCAACAAAAGAAACGCAAGTGTATAATCAAAGAAAGTTTAATCCTATTTCACAGGCCATATTAAATTAAATATTAATTTAAATGAACATTAAATATTAAATGAAAATCAACAAGTACTGTACTACTTTGTGTATGACATAGGAAGATACAATGAGCACAATTAATGCTTCTTTCCTGATCCAAGCTGACTGACACTAAAGATAATTATTGTCTCGTGAATGATTGGGCACTTGCAAGGAAACATGCAGTGGGAAAATACTGTATTTTGCCTAGATTTCGCCCTATCCATCTATCTACACAAAGCTCCACTTTGCTGTCATTATCAGAGCTATGACCAAGGAATGAATGGGCAGGGAAAGTCAACTCCATTTTGTCATAATATAAGTTTTGGATCAAAAATGGTGCAGATACTTGTGCTATCTAATATGTTTGTTCTGTTATTAGTAAAACATTTCTTGCAAACTGACACTTTTCATCTGCATTTAGAAAAGCCTGCTTGAAAGGAAGTGTTCTGTACATTTGCTTTCAAATTATGCCCCTACTAGGATGGATCACACATAGAAAGACTATATTCAATAAGTGTCTGTGTCAGTTGTGAACTAAATTGCTCACAAATAATTCTTGACATTATTCAAGTACTGCTAAGTCTCTATCTTACTGAGTAATCCCAGAGACTGGAAAGGACCTTGGTTTTAGCTGTCACAATCCATTACTACAGCATGTATCTTTCCAAGATGTTTAAGATTATGAACATCTCTCCACTGCAGCTGCACTGGGCTTGGTTTGAACCACGAGATATTTCCTGGAATGCATAATTACTAGTTAACACAGCCAAGAGCCATTTCAGACTCTTTCCATAAAGCTCTAAGAAATAATCTGAAAATATATTAGTTGTTTGAAGAAAACAGAGGCTTTGACTAGCTTTCAAGGAGAGTCAACAATCTCAAAGCAAAAGCTAACTAAAATGCCTTTAAGAAGCATCTCCACATACAGTGAAACAGTAAATAATTTAAGAATAAGTCAATTTGAAGACTACACTTTCTCCAGAATGCTTAGTGTTTCAGAAGAAATTCCCAACACACAAGAGCTTTTGTTAGGAGCTTTATCTTGAGGCACCCCTGAACTTCTGGTCTCATCTTACTGGTGTTTAGGTACTCATGTTCTCAGAGACAAACTTCATGCTACTGCCTAGATCTAGCCCATACATTCATCTCAGTGCCTTAATTTTTCCCAGTCTCCTCCATTAGTAGATAAAATAGCAGCTTATTAAAAAGTCTTGTACCTCCATAAACCTGAGCCATGATCTCCTGCAGCCTCAATAGATACTACTTCACTTTCACATAGGGGTCAGGTCACCCCTTCACAAAAAAGAAGCCAAATCACAGGACACAATTCTGACTTCAAATTTGCAATCTGACACTGAAATTAGCTTCAAGCACTTTGCTAAGAGAGATTCAAAGCACTGCACACCTTGTAATCATTACAGAATGCCTCTACCAAATCATAAAATTACAAAAATCTCAAAATCAACAACTAAAACATCATAAGGACTAATATCAGCTCAGCTGCAGATATTTTTCTGCCCCATCCAGTGCTAGAGGAAGCAGGTTTCCTCTTCATGCTGAGTACACAGAGTTTTGACTCATATTACCAGGAAGGCTGGAAGGAGAGGCCTCCCCAAGCTTCTGAACTCATCTGGTATCTGCTCACACAAAGACATCAATGTTCTGAGATAAATTAGTCCCTGGAATGTTTTTGTTTTCAAAACTGTGTTCTGAAAAGGCAATGTTTGCCACACATCTGGAAAAAGTGTGCATAGGTTAAGGACTGAAGATGGGAAAGCCTTAAGAAAATAAAACATGAAAAGGAGCAGACTGGGTGGGAAAACTGCTGCAGACTAAGTGAGGGGGTGAAAGGGAGCTATCCTATCAGGAGGATGTCTTGCAGAGAAGCTTACAAAGACAGCATTTTCTTCTAGGGCTTGGAGATGCTTCGCTTGACACACATCACTCCCCGGCAGAGTGGGTGGACAGCTAGTTTGCGATTTTATATGAAAGTGAAATCTTCAAGTTATAAATACATAGAGAGGATCACAGAAATTCTACACAGGCTTTTTTTTTAAAAAAAAAAAACAAAAACAAAAAACAACATACTTTGTGGCTAGAGAAATAGCATGCTACATTCTGGCTGTAGAATATAATGGGTGGGAGAAAAGAAAGAAGCCACAGAGGCTTTAAGTGCTGCTACCTTCTTCTAATCTGTTTGTTTTGGGTTTTTTTGGTGGTTTTTTTTTTTGTCTGGGGTCTTCATAACTGTACTTAGTAGAAAACTGGAAGTCTGAACAAACAATGTGAGGTGTACGGTAGTACATAACACTCCCAGAATCTCCAATGCACTGCTTGCTGCAGCCCTATCTCCAGATCTCAAGCCTGCACCTGATGTACTGCTGATAGTTATGGATGTCTCTGCAATTCTTGTGGTTCTTCCCAAGAACAGTCAAATACTCTTTACTACCAGTGAAGCTGAAGTTCATTTCTACTCAGTATACTAATACCATTGCTAGAAAAAGCATGTCCCTTAACTTTTTAATACAATCCCTGCAACTGATGTCACACGATCTGACCATTATCATCTGTAATGCCCTACACACATCTTTCTGTTATTTCTGTATATACAGAAAAATAAAACTAGGTGGCCATCCAGCATCTGTATAAATGTGCTTTATAATGAAGTGGCCAAAAAAAAGCATGCATATAATATGTAAACATAAAACCAATAAATTATCTGATAGGGCAATAATTAACAGCCAGTAAACTCAAGGAAGTATGCTTGCTATTTACTAGCTTGTAGATGTTATTGTAATGCAAGAAAAAAGTCTGATCCACAAACAAGACTGAAAAGAAAGAAAAGGTCAAAAAACCAATCTTCTTCCACCACAATTATGCCAGACAAGTTATCAATATGTGAAAAGGACTCCAAGCCTAATAGTAAATCTCAAGAATAGCTCTATCAGTTCTGTGAAATTAAAAATTCCACAACTAGGAAAATAATTTAAAGCATGTAGCAATACAATGTATACAGTGAGAGAAAAAACATTGAAGATGAAATCATAGTCTATTGAACACTAGTAAGCATTAGCAGTTGACCTACAAGTCACAGGCTCTTGACAACAGATTTTAAGGCCAGAGGTGAGTATTAGATTGCTTGCATGCTATAATCTAAGGAATTTTAGTTAGTTGTCATTGACAGACAGACAAATGCTCTATGTCAACTGAAGTATGATTTCAGAAAAACTCTTGCTTGATTTGAAAGCAGCAAGAAAGAGACAATCTACCATTCTCCTAAATAGTTTATTCTCTTAGGAGGTTGGACAATGCTGATCTGAGTGTCCGTAGATTGGCAAGGACTTGAATTTGAGTCTACCATTTCAGAGTTTCAGCCAGACTAGCTTAACTTAATGGTCATTAAATATAAGGAAGGTCATCACTGTCCCACACCCCAGCATCATTTCAAAGGAAAAGACTGAATAAACACAGAAAAGTCTGTGACTTCAGCCCTAGAAGGAGAAAGGGAAAGGGGCAGAATCAAACAAAAGCTTTCTTTCTGTTTTTCTTATTGACTAGCTAACATGCCTAATCTTTCTTCTCCCATGTCCCCTCCCCAAGTCAGAGTCTTGACTGTTGAGAAGTCTGCCCTTGGTGTCTACCTCCCCAGGACATTGCACAAGAAATCTGTATGTCCAAGGTTTTAAAACTCAAGGCAATTCCAATGCAAAGAAGAGGCACAGCAATAATGAATTTAATCGCTCTAAGAATCTTCACTTTCAGCATTTTAGTTTAATTTGTACCTTTGCAGAGGGCAGAAAAGTATCTGTCAGTAAGCATGTCACAGTAGCTGGTAATCCTTCTAATCCTGTCATTAATCAATACATACTAACACTTGAAAAGCCTCTGTTAATGAACATGACTTCTGTGACAACAGTATGTGACAAATATCTCCAGACAATTCCATTATATGAACATTTTTAACTTACCAAATCAAGTCTTTGTTCTCCTAAATACTTCCTGAAACTCAGACAAGAACATACCAGAAGTGTAAATTTTCTGGAAACTGCTCAACTCTTACACGTCCTCTTTACATAACTGTTCACACTGCTTTTTCTTCTGATTGTGTATTTACCCAACAGGTTTTATTAGAAATTTATCCTACTTTGCACAATAGCATTGCATTATAAGTGTTAATATCAGTTCAGTTCATCTTTTTAAAATGTTTTTTGTTTCAGAAACAAAGAGGGAAGAATAAGAACTAAGCACAGATGAGTAAAAGAGAGAGTGATGCACAATGTAAATGGAGAGGTGAAAGGTGACTAAGAATTGAAGTTGACATTAACTAGTCTTGTCTTCAGCCATGTGTGTGCACCAACCATAACTTGCTAAAAATCAAGAAGTTCTGATCTGCCCCTGTTTATGCCATATGTCCATAAAACCTAATGAAGACATGAAAGAGTCTGTCAATGAGGTAGCTCAAAGTCCCCTTTTCCTTACCTGTAACCAACAGGCAAAAAAGGTATCTAAGCTTAGCCAGGAAGGTGGTATAAGCTATTCTTTTTTTAATAAGTATTTCATATACTGGCATTCCTCTGTGGCCCAGGGTGGTTGCAGAGTCACTGGAACCCTTCCCAACATAGCATACAAGTAAGTTTTACAACAAAAAAAAAAGTAAGCCATAAAGGGTACTTTGCATTTGTTTATCCTTCACAGAAAAGCATTGCATATATGTCACGTGTATGTGTTCATACTAATGGTCCTTCACACATGATTCTTTCACTGTACTTAAGAAGGGAAATGTAACTGAGGCTTCGTACAGACAGAAATTCTGTTTTGAGTTGTTCTCCCCCTCCTTTATTTGTTTCACGGTCTTAGTCAAAACCTGGACTGAGGATGAGGACAATGCACAAAAGATGGTTCCTTGTAAGTGTTGCTAGCAAGGACTGAGTGTCAGCTGGCAACCCAGAGAAAAAGACCATTTCCTCAGGTCCAATGTAAACAAATGTTTCACTGTGAACTATCAAAAACCTGAGCTATTCCTTCTTCCACACGTACAACAGGTTTTGCAAAATGAAAACTATATGTTATTTTTTTTAAATTTGGGTTAATAAGTAAACCTCAAATGCTTGCCTTGGCTTTGTGGGACTAGTACAGCATATTTCACTTCAACCATGTGCATCAAGTGCATAAACTTGTCTCCTTTCAATGCTACTGCGGAAAAATGCAAAGGACTTAAATCCATCCCCTAGCTTTATATGCATTAGGATGCTACATACCAGTGACTGCTTCAAATTCTCTTTCATTGTTAGAGATTCAGACACAACAGAACATATACCGGCAAAGTTAGACTGTTCTGAGATGTACGTATTCACTCCGCCCCCTTTTCACTGCTGTGAAGGCACAAATAGGATCAAAGGCAGTCCGTTCTGCACCTCCAGTAAAAATGTTCCTACTCTGGCTAGCATATATCCAATATACATACCCCTTAATTATCCATTTCTTGCCCCCCATTATAGGAACAGGCTAAGAGCACAACCAAATTACTCTGTGCTTTAGCTACCTCCAAAAGGCACAAAACATTCTGTAGAGCAAACAGAAAAACTGGAGTTATTAAAACTTATCTACAGCTTGAGCCAGGACCTTAATATGTAGAGGGTTGAGTTGTAAAAGTGCCAAACACCATATCTGCATCTGGCACCAGTAGAAACAGCTCGTGCTCACTGTCTCTGAAAATTAGGACACTGCATTTTAAGTTATCATGTAATCATTGATTACTTAAGAAAAATCATTCTTCCTTTCATGCTCAAGACAAAAGCGATGCACTAAACAAGGGTCTGAAGGGAAATTTCTCCCAGAACACAACAGCAAAGACATCAAGGTTGTCACTATCTTCCAGAGCACCACATGGGAATCAAACAGCGTATATGTACTGCACATCAGGGAACAAGGGCCAGCTGCCCCCTCAGCAGCAGGGAGCTGATGGAGACAGAAACCAAACACAGCAAGCAGACACAGTGCTGGCAACAGGGTCCAACAGAGCCACCAGCATAGCAAGCAGAAAGCCCAGTCAGTGACAAAAAACACTGGGGTCAGAGAAGGGGCTGGAGACAATGCAACATACCCACACAAGGCATCCATTCAGCATGCAGGACTGACAGCTAGAGACAGGTCAGCTAAGGAAGACTAAGCTCCCAAACCTGAGCTTAAATGGGGCTCCTGGGACCATTGCAGGGGTGGATGCCCCAGGTGAGGCAGGTCAGGACCATTAAAGCCTATTAGTATCCTCAGGACCCTGTCACTGTAAGATATTGTTGCTGCCTCTTACTGCAGTGGGCGGGGGAGGATTTGGGGGGGAAAAAAAACACAAACACAAAAAAAAACCCACAAAAAAACTCAGTTCTGTGTCCGTTTCCTCTTATGTTTAAGTTTTTGTGCTTTCCATCTTCTCTGTGCTGAGGACACAAGGTCTACAGCTCTTCTTAGAGAAATTAAAAGGAAAACACAGACTTAGTCCTTTAAGAAAGAAAAGCCCAAGTGCAAACAGTCCTGCAGGTCATCTCCCTAATGCCTAATTTATTTGAACAGCTGTGTATCAAAGCTAGCAGTAATAAGTGTCTCCTTTTGTTAGCTGTGAGCCATTTTAACTAAAAGTTCAAAAATGTCATAACATTTTGTATTTAAACTATAAAAGTGCAGATTCAGTGGGATGTGTGGGAAAAATATCTGTTTTGTAATGCTTTTAATCTCTTTCCATGTACAGTGAACAATTGTACTCACAGTGGCTTTTTCTGTACGTGGATTTTTTGGACAATTAATTCCCAGAGGGTACAGTTTAACTGGTGATAACATCAATGGTAATGGTATTGTTGCTTAGGATTTGGGAGCTTACAGTCTCATTTCATAACTGAGCAGTCTCAGGTTACAGTTTAACTGTAGTTATGGCCTGTAGAGCTGCACTTTCTTAGACATAAACAGATCCCACCATAGATCAGGCCACTGCTAATTCTTCCCAGCACCATCATTGACACAGGTGTGACTGCATGGGACTGCCTGGAAGAAAGCATAGAACGTAGAGACAGTTCCCCATGATTGTACTGCAAAGATCACTAATATTGTCCTAGGTGCTAAGATTTAAAAGAACATTTCAGCTGTGCTCTAGTTTTGATGTGATTTCCACTCCTAACACTCCATATATATCCCAGATCCCAAGAGAAAGTACTGACCATAACCTATGTTCATAATCAAAGAAACAAATACAATGATAATGCCTTTTAAAGAAGGGATCCTAATGTAGTGTCGCATTCTTCTCTTTGTAAAAGGCAGCAGCATGACACCAAATCCCTGGCTGCAGAGCTGTAAGAGGGATGCGACTGTCCCGAGCCTCCTGGCCCTGGGGAGAGGAGCAGTGGCAGAAGAGCCTGCCACCTCCCATGAGGGTCACAACTAGTCTCTTGGTTGGTACTGAAGTAGAGAAAGGCAACATTAAATTTGCCATCTTTAAGTACTTTGAGGATTTTGACATAGATAAAGAAGCTGGTGAAGGGTCTGGAGAACAAGTCTTATGAGGAGCAGCTGAAGGAACTGGGGTTATTTAGCTTGGAGAAAAGGAGGCTGAGGGAAGACCTTATCGCTCTCTACAGCTACCTGAAAGAAGGTTGCAGTGAGGCAAGTGTCAGTCTCTTTTACTAGGTAACAAGTGATAGGACGAGAGGAAATGGCCTCAAGTTGTGCCAGGGGAGGTTTAGATTGGGTATCAGGAAAAATTTCTTCACTGAAAGGGTTGTCAAGCATTGGAACAGGCTGCCCATGGAAGTGGTGGAGTCACCATCCCTGGTAGTATTTAACAGATGAGTAGATGTGGTGCTTAGGGATATAGTTTAGTGGTGGATTTGGTAGTGTTAGGTTAACGGTTGGACTTGATGATTTTAAATGTCCTTTCCAACCAAAACAATTCTATGATTCTAAGCAACCCACTTGCCTCTTGTAGCCATTCTGTGAATAACAAGAAAATTTCTGCCACTTTCTCACTTCCAGAGTTAAAAACAACTTTGCTCTGGCATTAAACCCAGCTGAGTTTCCCCTGACTCTGCTGTGTACTGTGTCTCAGAAGTCAAACCCTGGAATATTTCACAGAACCTGAGAGAAAGATTTAGACTGTACTTTGAAAGAAATGTAAATATAATGCTTCATTACGTGGATTCAGGCAAAATTACCTTTCTATTTAAAATGAGGACCATGAACATTTAAAACCTGAAATAACAAAAATGGGGAGAGAACAATGAAGAAAAAGTAACAAGATAGAAATACTTGTGTTTGGCGGGGAGAGTTTTCTCTCCCTCTCTCTCTTTCTTCCTTATCTTTTTTTTTTTTTTTTTTTTTTTTAATATGAGATTACCAAAGGATTGAAAGAATCCAAGTAAGGCTAGCCAGACTTTCTCAGACACTGATGCAATGGGACTTAGGATAATAGTTTTTTCTAATATCAGTCGGTCAAAACTCAGGAGCTGGAGGCTGACTTCACCAATATGATGAAACTACCTTTAAATCCCTCAGGTGATCACTATGATATCATTGATGTACTTTACATATTTTTTTTGTTCTTTGCCTAGTTTCTTTTTTGCCTTTTAGTACATGACAGAATCCATTCTCAGACTTAGTCTATAGATGCTTTTCCTCTCCCAAAAACGCTGAAATTCATAACATTTAGTATGAATCCAGAAGCTAAGATTTTAGGACAAATAGCAAATGTTAGTGAGATGTGTCATAAAATCCTGAGAGTTTTGGACAAGTAGCTATAGGGGAAGATTTTCCTGCTTGAGCAGAAGGCAGCATGGGGAGTTGTGGAGGCGAGGTCTAGCATGCTGGTGGGCAGCTATACTTGAAAGGAAGGAGGTTTGAATGAAATAAGGCAAAGACACACTTGTTTCTAAAATAAACTGACAGTTAGGAATTAATCTTGCTGTGAAGATCATCACAGTTTTCCTAATTTTGTTTTACATACTCTATTCATACTACTTTTGTGACAATCACAGGAAGTGATAAACTTGTTTTACTGCTCTTCAGAGGGACTGTTGTGTCCAATTAGCTTGGTGCTACAGTTTTCTCTAACTAGCCAGGAAATACACATCATAGCTAATTACACTGTACACCATTTGAGAGGCTGGAAATAATTAAACATGTTTTCATTATTCAACTGGCCTGGAAAAAGTAAATACATTTCAAGCACTAGTCCTGAAATAGTCTTTCTGATGCTGGCAGCCAGTTACATCAAAACTTTCAAAAAAGCCTGAACATGTTGTCAGAAATACACAGCAACAGTCAGAACAGTGAGCTGTATGTGTCCATTAAATATATATTCTTTCCTTAAGGGAAGAAAGTATGTACCTCTGTGGAAAAAAAAAACAAAACAAAACAAAAAATCAAAGTGACTATGTGAACAATAGAAATGTAATAACAATGGAGAATACTTAACATAAACAACAGTATATAAGCACTGAATCTATCTGAAACTACAAATACACACAACTTTGAAAATCAAGCCAGCAAAAGTTTCTTCTTCAGCTTTGTCAAGTAATTAAAATTCAGCAAATAGCTTCACTGCAAAATAGTGCACTGTGATATCTGAACAAGAGATGATCTTTGTTAAACAACTTCATTTTTGATAGCCCTGACCTAAATATCCTCAGATTCAGATGCAGCTTTATTTTTACAAAAGGCCAGAGCCTACAAAGGACTTAGCTGACTAAAAAATATTGGGCATAGAAACTTCCACGCTGAGTGCACAGGCTCCCTGCAGAGTGCATTCAGAGAGACAGACCCCTCACAGCAGCACACCAAAAGGCATCCAGGTTGGGCTGGAGACATTCAGTGTCCCCCAGCTCAGCAATCACTAGATGAGAATGAGCCAACAGGTACGCTCTGTGGTCAGGAGCACATCAGAAATGTCACCCACTCCTCCACAGGTGTGGGTCCCAGTGGCACATGAGCACTTGGTGTTCCTGATGTCCAGCCCTGAGCATCCTCCTGGAGGGAGAACCTCCATTTGTTCCTTTCCTTACACTGAGGTAGGAAGACTTCATGTTTTACTTTAAAAATAACCCCCAGGCCCAGGTCATCACTGTGGAAGTGTACCCTTTTCATTTTGGACAGCCAAGTCTCTCCTGAATTGCCTAAGATGTGTATCTATGACGTCCTCAATTGGTCTGCTCACCTCTACTTCAGTTGCACCAAGCATTGGACACTTTGCAAGTAGGCTCTTGCAGAATTATCACTCTTTTACATGAAATCTGCATAGGACAGTAAAGAGTTTTTAGGAAATTTGTTTATACTGGAGGTAGCTCTTAAAGCTGTGCAGGAGCTAGAAGTTCTGTTTCGTGAAGGATTTCCAATGTATAACAAACCACCCAGACTCCAAACCATCCAGGAAGGTAAGTTTTAGCAGGGGTGACACAAGGGAGGAAAAATTACTGCAGCTGAGTAAACTTCTAAAGTGTTGTAATTTAGAGTGAGATAAAACACAACAGAAATAGAAAGTTAAATGCAAGTGGTAAAATCAAAAGCAAAACTTCATTGCTATGAAAATGGTAAAATGAGATTTTTTAACACTGTGGTGATTATTTCCTCCCCCCCTCAAAAAGAAAACTTTGCGAATTGTACCCAATATCAGAAATGAAGTTTTGACAGAATCATACATTTCAACAGAATCTGATTCCCTCAGGATTTCTTTGTCCTGATCTATTTCTTAATTCTTTCAAGAGATTCATTCTGAATAGACACAAAATTTGCACTTAAGCCTGCTTGTTGTCCAAGTACTTAGAAAGGTTATCAGATGAAACAGACAACTAGAAAAAAAGCTCTTTCTTCATCAGGTATTTCAAATTGTCTTTTAGAACCTAATATCTCTGATGGTTTGTGAAACATGGGGATATGTTTACTGTGAACATCAGCAGGAAATTGCTTGCTTCAGCTTGCCTTTACAGACGAAGAAAATCAGATACAAAATTGGTTGCTAGTGACTTTGCAAATTTGAAATAACCCTTTTTTCTTTGAAGCTACAACAAATGAAATTTAACTGCCTTATAAAATATTTTTCTATTTAAAACTGTCATTTGTATGATCTGACTTTTTTTCATGACTTGACAGTTACATTAAAACAAAAAGAAATTTAAACCTGAAACAAATATGCCTCCACAGTTGTAATTTGAACTTCAACTGGTAACAAAATCAAATGTCAACAATGAAATGTGTTCAACCTAAAACAATATCAAGATTAGAAGTATTTTCCTCTGTTCATTCTGTTCATTTGAACTTCTAAACATGATTATCTCAAATTATTGATTTATACAAATTAAACATATTTTTACTTAATTGAAAACATTCATGACCACCAAACTCTTTTGTAAAATTATGCAAGGAGGCAAAAAAAGGGCTTAAATAATTTTATTCTTATTTTACTGCAATGAGAGTGAGGCTGTGTAAAATCTTCCTGAACAAAACCAAGCAAGTTTTGTTTAGTAGGTGAAAGCAAAACAGTCATGCCTTAAGGATGATTCATTTTGCTGTAAATGCTTTTGTCTACTATTTCAGTTGGAATATACATCTCCGGTGACATAGGTACATATACCCAGAATCTAACTGAAAACCCCACTGAAATCACCAACATTCTTTTCATTGACCTCAAAGAGTCAAAAAGACCTTGTGGCCTACATGTTGATGTGCAATTATGTTTGCTTTCATGTGCAAAGTACCCTCTGTCCATTTACAGCTATAAGAAAATGTAAGAGAATGTGCATAAGCGACTTTATTTTTAAATGAAATGTGTAGCAGCTATATACAAACTCATCTATATGTTTTGGACATATATTGGCTATTATTTCTCTGTCCATTCATACAGAGCAGAGAAATTCTAGAATTAATAAAAAAAAATAGAGAGGATAGTATTATTTTTGTAGAGTTTTCTACTTAATAATATTTTTGTAATTTACCATACTGGAACCATAAATGGGTAGCTTGGTGGTTTCCTCTTAAAAATCTAACTTAAACTGACACAGCAATGCTAAATGAGCGTGGTGTAATAAAAATCACCTGTTGCATTTGTTGCTGTTGCATTATATTTAAAACAAGCCTGCAAGTGACAAGAACAAACAAAAGATTGTCAAGTTCTAATTGTGCCTGCAAGAATCATACTTCACAAAACTTAGACTGCCTGACCTAGTCCAGTAACACCAAGCATAAAAGACTGACAAATTTACAGAATGTCCACATTTCCCTTAATGGAAGGAAAATGAGGGCAAATGGAACATCACATTAATACGCTCTAGTCCAGCAGCTCTATGCAAAGTTGAAAACTTCAGGAAGGGGTTGTTCAGACTTTGACCTCAGGCTGCAGGTCAGGATTTCCTACACACCTGGGAGTTCACAGAGAACCCATGAAGCAAAGGAACTTCCTTACACAAAACCCTACGTAAACAACAAACTATAACACTTCAGTTTTAAAAGAGTATTTCTCAACAATTATTTTGTTCTTAAATGCAAATAATTATCACATGAGCTTCCATACCTTTCAGCCCTATGTGAGGTTTAAGCTGACATCTTTTTTTTATTTTATGGGGGACTGAAGACAGTGCTATTGATTTCAAGGAGCTTGGAGGATAAGGGGCTGCTGAACTGAGGCCTCTGCAACAGCCAGAAGTGGTGTTGGGGTTGTGACAAATAATACAGTAGCAGCAATTTAATGAAGCATTTCTTGCTGTACATTAGTTAAAAATTAATTTAGAACCCAGAAGCCTCATCCTAATTTCAAGAAAATCAATGTTTAAACACCCACTGAATTGTACAAAGGAGAGATAAACTTCTAAATTATTGACCACTGCTGCTTATGTCATCTGTTTGCAGTTCAGGTGTCTGATTTCTTAAGGGATTTTAAAAAGATTCAAAGTCTTTCCTTATCTCAAACACTGAGCAAACTCAGACAGACTCGGACATAATCTGCACCACAGGAGGACCAGTCTGATGAACCAAGGCAATGAATCACTCCCATGATGCTCTGGATTTTTCTAACACATGGAATTACACTAAATAGCACATGCTTCACCTTTGCTCTCCCAGCTGTTCAGAGCAAGCAGATCCAGTTCTGACTGTGCTAGATCATCACTGCCTCTCCATACTGGTAACAGAAGGATATCTATTCCTAAACAAATAATCATGGCTCCAACCTGTTCTTAGTCACCTTTCAGTCTGCTGGTCCTTCAGGATCTCTTTACTTCATTGTCAGTGACTTGATTGCTCAAGGGTAGGAGAAATCCAAATTTTGTAGGAAGATTAAATATTTGTCATTGAAATTAGTGATAACTGAAAAAAATAACCCAGCTTTCCAAGACAGAAAAGAAAAAGGCTTCCTTTCAAGGCTGAAAGAACAGTTTCTGTGTAAAAGCTTGTCTACTTTTTCCAGGTACAGTTAGTTCAGCTTCAGTTAGTGCAACATCAGGATTCCTTGAATTAAAAGTGTTAATAATATTATAAAACTGATAAATAGTAGCTAAAACTTTCCAGATGTAATGATGTGAAACCAAATTTGAACATTTATAACACCATATTCGAGGGCAATTAAGTAATTTTTGTTCCTCACGTTTTGAAAATTTGTTCTTTTTGTTTTCTTATTCAATTTCTTTTGGCATGTGCTATTAGGATTAGGTGTGCCCTATTTTTATAAATCAGGGTAGTTCTGTATTAACTGCCAGAAAAGGCAGATTTATGCTTACTAAGAATTCGAAGGAGTGATTAGCTGCAAAGCAAGCGCAGAAGAGATCATTTCCTTGCAGAGAAGAGAATAATAAAAATTCTCTTACTTAGTATTGTTAAAATATACATCTTTTAAATTGCTCTTTTGGATGACTAGATAGTGAAAGTTAGACAAACTGACTGAGGCAAGCATGATAACAAAATAATCCCAAGGTAGAATCATAGAATCATAGAATGGTTTGGGTTGGAAGATCCTTAAAGATCAGCTAGTTCCAACCCCCCTGCCACAGGCAGGGACACCTTTCCTCTAGAACAGGTTGCTCAAAGCCTCATCCAACCTGGCCTTAAACACGGACAGGGAAGGGACAGCCACAACTTCTTGGGGCAACCTGTTCCAGTGTCTCACCACCCTCACAGTCAAGGATTTCTTCCTAATATCTAATCTAAATTTACCCTCTTTCAGTTTAAAACCATTCCCCCTCGTCCTGTCACTACTCGCCCTTGTAAAAAGCCCCTCTCCCGCTTTCCTGTAGGCCCCCTTCAGATACTGGAAGGCTGCTATAAGGTCTCCCCGGAGCCTTCTGTTCTCCAGGCTGAACAGCCCCAACTCTCTCAGCCTGTCTTCATAGGAGAGGTGCTCCAGCCCTCTCATCATCTTCGTGGCCCTCCTCTGGACTCGCTCTAACAGCTCCATGTCCTTCTTATGTTGGGGGCCCCAGAGCTGAACGCAGTACTCCAGATGGGGTCCCACGAGAGCAGAGTAGAGGGGGAGAATCACCTCCCTCAACCTGCTGGCCACGCTGCTTTTGATGCAGCCCAGGATGCAGTTGGCCTTCTGGGCTGCAAGCACACACTGCCAGCTCATGTTGAGCTCAACCATCACCCCCAAGTCCTTCTCCTCAGGGCTGCTCTCAATCCATTCTCCACCCAGCCTGTATTTGTGCTTGGGATTGCCAAAACATCACAAAAATAATAAACATCAAAAAACATCACAAACATCTCTCCTGGTTTGGCCTAAACCAGGCCGATTTTCCTTTCAGTGATTTTTGCTTTCAGCTAAGTCTCCTCTAAGTAACTGCACTTTCTGAAACTAACTGCATGTTTGCAGACAGTGTCTGCCTCCAGGACTGATAACGCCCGAAGTTTGTAGTTATCACTGAGGCACCGGTAGGGATGTTGTGCAGTAAGGCTCTTGCTGTACTTATTCTTAGAGAAACCAAGGTCACTGATGAATTCCTCACTGCTTACAAGTGAAGAGCCGAAGGGGGGTTGCAGCTGCAGCGGGGAGCGGACAGGGCAGGTGACCCAAAATTGACCAACGAGGGTATTCCATCCCATACACGTCATTCTCGGTATAAAGGGGGGGGATCACGAGGGTCTCGCTCTCTTTCTGCTATGGCCGGTGTCCAAGGAGGACTCCGTCTGTTTTCCTGCTGCCCCTGATCCCGATCCGTGCATCCCTGAATCCAGCTCTCGACCGTCGCTAGGCCCAGCCTGGGCCTTCCCGGAGCCTGCCCTGCAGTGCCGGTGGTGACGTGGCTGACTTCAGGGGAGCTCAATCTTGGTTTTGTATATATATTTGTATATATTTGATTATTTCTATTATTATTATTATACTCTTTTTCATTATTATAGTTTATTAAAACTGTTTTAACTTTCCAACCCGGAAGTCTCTCTCCCTTTTCCCTTTCCCTCTGGGGGGAGTGGGGGGGATAACAGAGGGCATCTGCCACAGGTTTAATAGCTGGCCCAGCTTTAAACCGTGACAACATCACAAACGTCAAAACATCACAAAAACAATAAGAAGGGATTCTTTAATCTTTTCAATAGAGCTGGTCTAAAAATAATTATAAAATTTCATTTTAAACTTAGTCCAACATAAAATAAGCTTTACTTTCATATTATCTGATTCTGCCTGTTTTACTACTTCACTAGCTATATCTTTAATGTAATTATATGTTTAAGTATCCTTACAAGCAGCATGTTCTTACCTGAAATGATTGCAAATAGATATGAATAGGTACAGGAGGAAAATAAGGCGTTCTGTCTTGTAAATAGATACTTTGCCTTTTTTTACTATTTCTTTTTTACCTTAAGTTACAGCAACCTGCAAACATTTCTCTGACAATCAACATATTTAGTTTTGCTAAATTTTGGATGTTTGTTCAGATTTTTTGTTCTCCAGAAAAAGAGTGACTTAGCTTGGTAGAACAAAAGTTCTGTTTCTTGTCTTCAGTGCTGACCAAGGAAGATGCCAGAAGTGTAGAGTCATCTACAGAACAGTGTAGAAACATGGCAAATTTTATTAAAGAGGTTCTTTCTTAGTATAATCTAGCAGCTTCCTCTGATTCAAAGTTCAAGATTTTCTTGAGTAGCAGGTTGTAGCTTATTTTTATTAGCCTTTGACAGATTGTTCTTCTCTGAGTCTACTTAATGAGTTTTTAAATTTATGTAAATTTTTGGCATCAGCAGCACACTGTAGCAACAAGTTGCACAGATTAATACTTTTTTTCTGTAGGAAAAAAAAAAAAACAAAACATTTTGTTTGGTTTGAACCTACTATATGAAAATTTAATTTCCATTGCTTCCTGTATTCAGAGCAGCAGTGAATAGTCATTGCACATAAACATGCCTTCCCCAGGCAAATAATGCTGCTTTAGATCTCTGTAATTTCCCCCTTATTTGTGTCTTTTCTGTCTTGTTTAATCCTAATCTATTTGTATGTTCTTAATATAGAAGCAATTTGTTTCTTTAATCAGCCTTCTCTCCTTTCGAGGCACCTTGTCCTGTTTTACTGTATCTCATTTTAGGATAAGAAGATCAGAAATTAATTCAATGTTGAATCTATGGGCACTTCACCAACATATACAGTAACATAATGATGTTTTCCTTTTCATACTTAGTCCCTTTCCTAATACTCTCTAAGCTTTGATTACTTTTTTTTAAAGCATTTTTTTAATATCAGAACATGACAAATTAAATATTTTGACACTTGTAAAAGGCCTCCTTTGCTTTCTAGGAAGGAATGAAGGAGGAATACAGTTTGACATTAAATATTTCAAGTTTATATCTATAAGATCTTAAACTAAAAAAAAAAAGATTATTTTGTCAAATTGGAACCTTACTATAGACAGAGTGATCTAAATGAGTGTGAACAACAAACTATGTAGGTAATATATTTAGTTAATTTATTGAAAACAGCTGAAAAACAACTGTGTAAAATGCCCTGCACAGAATCCCTCCATCACTCTGGCATTTTCAGACTGGCTTTTCCTACCAATGTTGTAGTTGGATTTATTTTTCAGCATCTGTGCTGTCTTTGCTTTTCTACCTAAACATAGGAAAGCCTTCAATTCTTAGAAGAAGGTTCTGTAAACAATAAACAATAACAAAAACTGCCAACCCTCTCCTGTCACATGCTGAATGCCTTTTGTGCTCTTCAATCTCCCATTTTGGAGATTTGAGCTGGATGAATTATTAGCTTGTGCCGGCATTCCCATGTCTTTGCTGGGAATGAACTATGTATCTCACTATCTTGCAGGCTGGAGTGCTTGCTTGGCTCCTGGTCTGCCCTTCCCCACAGTGGAATTTGTACCACAAGCCTGTGTGCAGGGGAGCAGCGCCCAGGCTGTCAATGCTGCACACACCACCCCCCCTTCCTGGCCATTTGCCTCTCCACATCCGAAAGCAAGAAGGAGGCATTGGCCCTCTTGACTAATCGCAAATGTGATTCCTATTTTTGAAATAACTGATGTTTTTAATGGGAATTTTTCCTTCAAAGCCTTGCTCTGAACACTGTGACTTTGTGAAGGCTATTTGCATGAATGATATTTGAAGATAACTGTAAATGGCCTTTCCAGTTGTCACAGTTTATCCAGTTTTATTTGAATCATATATTTAGATGAAAAGAATAAAAAGATTCTTCGATTAAAAAGAAAATTAAATCGGTTAGGTGACACCTAAGAGTTTTATCAGGTCTTCAATGATCTGTAGAAAGTTAAATATTTGTTTTGCAAAGCAAATTCCACAGCACACTCATCACCACTGCTCAGCTCTATGAGACATGATTTATCAGCGGGAGCACAAGACAGAAGTCAGGGATCTGGCACTTCATTGCAAATACAGAATCTCTTTCTGATCTAGAAAACGTCACTTAATTTTGAGTCTTTCACCTACCAGATTTAAATAGGCTAAAATTATTTTTACCTGTAACAAAAGGAGCTTGTGAAAATCATGTGTTACCTGGCTATTATGAGGGTGTGCAATGGGAGTGGAGATGTACTATCTTCTTCTCTCAACCTCAGGATGTTTAGTCATGTTTGGTGATGTGATATCATAGGGACGACAAACACGGTAAATGCTCCCTATTCCCTATCTTGCTATTCTGCCAATGGTCATTATGTTTATTACCTTTGCAGCAAGGAGAACAGAGCATATTTTAATGCAAACTGAAATGGGATAAATTGTATTTTTGTTTCAACATATTAGCACAAACTGAATTCACTGGTAGATGCCTGCTGCTGATGTGTTGACCTTGAGATGGATAGCTGCTTCCACATGCCTGCCACCACATTACAGCCAGCATCGCCCCACCTTTTTCCAACAAATGGGCCAGATATACCTGCTTTAATATCATCTCCTTGGAGAGGGTCTCTGTAGTAACTGGCCATCTAAATGTACAGAAAGGAGGTAGGTGTACACACACGTGTGCATGCGTGCACCAACACACACACACCTGCTGAAGAGAGAGCGTGCTTAAGTCCTGGGTAGACTGAAATAGATATTCCCCTTGCAAAGTCAGGGTTACTCTGTAAAATTGTTTTGCCTCTGTGATCTCCTTTTTGAGAGGGGAATTTCTAAATTAGGCCAATGAAGGCCTTAATGGCACAATCTGGCTTTTAATTTGTATTTACGCTGAAGCCTCAGCACAGTGTTCCAGCAGCATAAAAGACTATAAAATTCAAATAAATTATTTTTACAGCCACTGTAAGGCCTGTTTATAGTGTGCAAGTGACAGAAATGAGAAGCAGGCACATTTGCAAAGTACTTTGAAGGGAGCCTTGTTTTATGAATTGGAAAGTATTGAGTATCTTTCAACTCGCTATCTAGTGAAGGTTTCTTCAGTCTTTCCTCCTTTTGTTGTGAGGAAAGGTTTGGCTGCAATCACTTTACACTTTTGGCTGACAAGGGCATAAGACATTGCCATCCATGACACTCTCCCTACTAACCTGATGAGCATGCTAGGGAGGCTTGCTCCTGCCAGATCCTTCACCACCACAAAGGTTGTCAAACCTGTTGTCACTCACATATTTTGAAGTGTGGCAGCTCCAGCAGAGCGGGGGGTGGAGGGGGAAAGCTGAAAAGGTACAAGACATTGGAATAAATTAGGAAAAGAAGAGGAAAAAGAGAAAATAAGGAGGACTTTGCTAATGGTATCACACAACACAGTACAGAAAAATGATCCACAGAGTGCTAAAACTCACCGGTAAAGGAATTGGAAATGTTGTCGTAAAGAACAGTTACACTTCAATCATATCTTTAGCTTCCTTAGGCCAGTTCTAAAATTCTTTATTCAGTCATTACTGCAGGTCTTGAAACTGATATGATTTTTTTTTCTTTACTCCAGATAACGAATTATAAATTTGGCCTTTTGTGTCTGTGTGATTCATTCCTGCAGTGTCAAACTGAAGTCTTTAATGTTTGAGTTTGATAACCTACTGTATACAAGCAATTTATCAAAAGTGTTATTAAGTTAAAAGCTAGCTGATTACAAAAGATTTTTCTATTTGATTTACCAAAAGTGACACAGTAACCAAACACACATACTCTGCTGTCTGCGATTCATCTATATGGCACTTTTATCTCAACAAATGGAACAAAAAAGTGATAAATAGGTCAGATACTGTGAGTTCTACTTTCCCATCAAAAGTTAAACCACTGTGTTGCATGTGGAACAAAGTCACTCACGCAAATCTCCAGCACAACAGACCTGAATCTCTTCTCACCAAAATCACTATAAATTAGAAGGCAGCCCAGTGAAGCCAGTATGCCAGTATCAAAGAGCACAGAAGAAAGCCACTCCCAGAGTCCTAGTTATGTAAAAAGCAAGGTGATGCTACTTAGAAACCTCACCCTGAAAGGAAAGCTGCTATGTAGAATTTTATTTTATAAGGAGAAAAGTACCTTGATAACTTTGTCAAGGAAGGCTGTAAATCTGGATGTTGGAAACAAGAAGCAAGAGTGACTTAAACACTATGGTGCAGTGGTTCATGCTTTGTCAATTTATTTTACATTGCTTACACAATGATATGCAGCACCCAGAAGATTACATGCCCACAAATCCTTAGAAAGGCTATGCAAAAAAAATCTATAAAGAGGAAGCTGGGGTGCCTTAATTTACTGAGTTGCTAAGGACCTAAGACTGTACTTATAGCCTTGATATTCAGGCTAAAAATCAGTCATGAATTCTCATCAGTCACCAATGGAACTTCTTGTTTCTGTTTCATGGACTCAGTGCACCAAAGCATTAGACTTCCTCTGCCAGTGGCACAACTATTTAACACTTTGCAGGAGTTCTGCTCCCCCAGTCTCGACTTAAAATATCTGGATACATGTTTTTTTCAAGCCTTGCAACAAAATTCAAGAAAAAAAGAGCAAAATTAAGAAGAGTGAGATGAGTGAACATCCATTTCCTAAAAGTTGTATTAAGATTATATTTACTAAAATAATTTCTCTTCAGAAGACATGAAAGCTCTGATCTTGCCCTTGCAAGATAATATAGAATTATACCAAAAAGTGCCTGGAACCTGATCCTGCTGTCCCACCAGTTTTGTGCTACAATTTATTTCAGGCAAGTTAGTCCTTATTTCTGACCATATTTAGTTAAGAATTATGGCCACTGGTTGTGAAATCTAATGAGTTTTGTCCGCTAGTCCATTAATGAGTTATCCCAAGAGAGAGAACTTTAAGGCAAATTAAAGAGAAACCTGACTGGAGACAACTGCACACAACCAGCTGTCCAGTGAAACAACTGTCCTGAGTATAAACCGATCTGAATTGTAAGCGGGTCAAAATTTTTTGGCTTAGAGGAGAGAGGATATTTACAGCATGAGATCGCATGATCCTCCCTCTGAGCAACAGGGATTTTCCTAAGAAATCCATGCCCCTGCAGAGATTGAATAGCAGTGAAAAAACATAACTTTCAGAAGTCATACTTTTAAATAACTGTAAAAACTGTACTGTATTTTTGTGAGCCATAATTCACCACATTTTTGCAATAACAATTGTGAAATTACAGTGTTATTAGTTACTAAATAGCTGAGCTGATGTTGAATGAATGCTAGCACAGTTCATGAAGGTGATCCCTAAAAGACCCTTTCTGACAGGTAAGAGTAACCAGAGCTATTTAATAGACAGAGAAACTGAAGCAAGGAGGTGAAATTTTTTATATAAATGTGTTGTATGTAAGTATCTCTCTCTGCTGAGGTCCCTGATAAGTTGATATTTGTTGTCTATCTCTCTTTATCTATGTCATTGTACCAAAAGGAGTAACATGAGTGTCTAATAGCAATATCCTTAAAGGTACTTAAGCAATTTTCTTCTCTTCTGCCCTTCAGGATATAGCCAGAGATACGCAGATAAACAGAGTGACTGATTCCTAAGCTTTGTTTAAAAGTAATATTCAGATCTTATCTGTTTATTCATAGGCACAAAATAGAAAGCTTTCTCTTGAGAGGAAGACAGTGCAGAGATGATTCTCTGGATGTTACTTATAGCTTAGGAGTTCAGCAGCACTAAGAAGAGCATTATCTCTATGGGATCAGAAGTTCAGAGCAAAGTTCGAGATACAGCTTTTGCTACACTGAAATTCCAAGTTGATTTCATTCTTTCAGTACTTACTCACTGTCACAAGAACTTGACTTGAGAGGAAAGCCATTGTCTGTGAAGGGAACAGTGACTAGAATCACTATTTCTGTCTATCTGTAGTTTATGTGTCTTACAACTGATCCCCTTTTTGATTGTCCCTAAACCCAGAAACCGATGTTGCTTTGCTCATAATTACCATGTGTAGTTACATTAAACATTGCTCAAAGATGCATTAGCAAAATAAAAATTTGGATTCATAGTCACAGTTTATTTAACCAGATTATAGAGATAATGTACTCAGAAGGCAAAAATAACGTGATCAGAAATACACTGAGCACAGAGATGAACCTTTCAGGAGTTTTATAAAAATGTGTCAAGTCTTCAACATTCGCTTATAAGGTTTTTGTGGAATAAGTCTAGTGAATACTTTTATAAATGTATTTCTAACTTCTTCCTGGAACTCAGGCATTATTTCTCATGCATTTCACCATGCAAATACTGGTGAAATGACTAATGCAGTTTGGTCTTTAAAACATAACTGAAAAAATCATTGCTGCAACAGTGTAGTATCTCTTTAGTTTTACTTCCTTCCCTCTCTGAGTTAGTTCTCATTAGCTCCATCTCAAACAGAGACAGCTTTTAGTGCAGCTGTTCCTGCCACATCATATGCCTTGTGCTAGCTGTCTTCTGCTTCTTTCCTTGGTAGGAGAGTTTTACGCTTATCCTGTCATCTTTTTGAGGCAGCTCATAACATACCAAGAGGCGATAACTAGAGTTCAAATCCAAGTCAAGCCAAACTCTGAACTAATGATTATCCAAAGCAGACAAACAATGAAAGATGTCACCACTGTCACTCACTTTACCCTATTTAGGTCTATCTAAACAGTCAAGGAGGGAAAGAGAGAAGTCACTTGTCACCTCTTAACCAGGATGTCCAGTATACACTCTGAAAACAGTGAGAGCATACTGAATGAACGGTTTCCATGCAATGCTGTCGGAGCAGAGCCTGCCCTCTGGGGTACCAGGCTACATCAACAAGCAGGCTGTACTTTGTGATTTTTGAGGCTCTGAACCATGGCTTGAGATCTGATTTACTTGGCTAGCCCACTAATCGTCCTTAAAGGGAATCCAAAGGATAAGGATGTGAGTTTTAAAGGTGAAATATTTTTATATTTTGAAGATTGGTATCACCTACTCTTTTTACTGACTGACTCAGTTATTCCTGAGTCTGCAAGTTACAGCAAGTTATTCTTAAGGCTACGATTTTTTTCTTGTAGATACAGAGAGGTCCAAACTTCAGTCTTAAGACCCACAACCTGGACCAAAGAAAACCAAAATACCACCTCTAGAATCACGCACTAATTTGGGATAGAAAGGACATCCAGAGACCATTAGTCCAATACCCACTCAAAGCAGGGCAAATATCTAAGTCAGATTCAGCTTTGAAAGATTGAGTTGCTCAGGATCCTATCCAGCTTGAGATATCAGATACAAAAAGGAAATTTCAGTAAGATCATAAGTGGCATGGGCCCAAGCCCAAAATATAATCATCAAAATCTTAGAAAGGGAAAAAGATGGAGAGAAAGAAACTCAGGATATGACAGACCCATCGACTATTTCACTTCCTTTGAAACACAGACTCTTCTTGCTTTCCATTAAAGATCTCAATGGGTATTTCTACTCCAAGAAATGTTCATGAGCCCTCCCTTTGTGGGGGACAGTTGATCACTCCCAATTGATTAGACTAGACTTTAGAAAGACTTCTCTTCCTGGCTTGCTGTGACTCTGGTCTTGGCACTTCCTAAGTCACTACTTCAACACACTTCTCTCTTAATCACACCAATAGCTACCTTTACAGCTGAAGCTGAAATACAGGTGGTGAGGTGTAATACTAATATTGTGGATTGCTTTTTCTCATTCTGTAATATCAGATGTGAATTTTTTTGACGAACACTGTAGAAAAAAACCTGACCCAAGAGAGACGTGTCAGTGATTAGGGAATGTGCTGTTTTCAGTGCAGGTAGTATCATAAAATCAGGAATAACTGTGTGCAATGCAAAGATCAAGAGGACATAAATTATTCATGAATCAATCAAAGAGGTTGTAGCCTGAGTTGTTCACTGATTCATATGCCATTTGTATCCGATTTTGCTCTGCATTAGATACCTTTATCTGCTATTTTTAATTCTTCTTGGTTGAGGA